>NC_091951.1:190283522-190883522 GCF_031021105.1 Erythrolamprus reginae | reverse complement strand
AGCATGGTTTTAATGTGGGCTTGTTGGAAAACACACATTGATCATACAGCTGAAGGTTATAGATATCTTTTTCAACCTGGGGAGTTCCTTGTGGCATTTTAATCATTCTTTTTTGATCACATAGATCCAGAAGGGACATGCAAGAATTATCAAAGTATGATGTGTTTGTTATTTTTGAACCTACCCATCAGTAAAGCCCCCTAAGTGCTTGGATATACATATTAAGAAGAACAGTGATAACAATTAAGTTATGAAAACCTATAAGCTCTCACTAAAATCAGTTGTTGCATTTAAACAGGGGAGTTGTTCATTAAAAAAAATGTATCTTTTCTGTCCTTTTGCCTATTGTCCTGAAGAGTCAAGGAAAGCATCTCTCTTTAGTCCTTGAATAGAAAAATATGGGAGAATGAATAACTATTGCAAGGCTGTTAAGTCGAAGAAGAAAGACCAGAGACTACCTCGGTCTAAGCTAATAAAAGAGTCTCAGTGAGGACATTCAACTCTACAATTCCCCATAGGCTACATATCCAATTCTTTAGAATGCAGTCCCCTCCAGGGTAAACAGTACCTTACTGAATTAAGTACCTTTCCTTCTGAAACTGCAGCTTGCTATATGTCAAAGCAGTATTTCCTGCTAGGTTGGCTATATATGTTTGGTGAGGGGAACTGCTTTAGTCACTGAAGGAATTGTTGCGATACTACAGAAGAGCAGCAGTCAAGAGTTTATTGAAATGACCTCTCCATTCTCCCCATTAAGGGATCATGGGATCTTAAGCATTGTGATAGTCTTCAAGTAAAATATAATGGAAAGGACACAGACAGAAGCTTGCACAAATGCAAAAGAGCATGAAGGGATAAAAATCTTAGCAATTTTATAATATATGGAATATGGAGTGTGTGTTGTGGGACTTTCACTTGGAATGGATGATGAGACAAACACGTACACCTCCTGGCCAATCTCACTGTGCTGTTCCCAGAGACAGAGATAGTTGGACTGTATTTAGGCATGTCTCTTTAAGATGTTGCATATGGGGAAATGTAGTGAAATTGCACTCTGGGTAATGTAGTTCTACATGTGACCACATTTGTGTATTCCTATTGGCTCTGACTCGGGATGAGGGGTAATTGGAGAGAACATTCCAGAGGGTCTTTGTCTTCACTCTTTCAATAAGCCAGCCAGCATGTAGATGCTCCACCTAGAGCCTGGGTCAATTCAACCTCTTTTTACCTGCACAATGGGAAAGATTATACTGCAGAAGAATCACATCATAACTGTCAGTTATTGTGAGAATTCCTGTAATAAAATTATCTGGGATATCTTATTGTGCTGAGTTATCTGACTGGGAAAAGTTGAGCTTGTACCAGAACACTCACTATTGTGTTTGTTTCTTCAGTTCCTAGTGCAGCTAAAGATTATGGACTATAGCCTTCTGTTGGGTATCCATGATGTACAGCGAGCTGAACAAGAAGAAGAGGAAGACATAAAAGAGGAAGAGGAAGATGGAGAGAGTGAGGCAGGAGCACCTGTGGGCTCATATGGAACATATCCCGAGGGCATTGGCAGTTATCTGAACTCCCACAAACCGTTGGAGCCTGGTGACTTTGACCCTTATATTGATGTCTATGCCACTAAGAGTGCTGAAAGTAAGTGTGGATAGAACAAACGTTTTATTAAATGGGTGTTTAAATGGATAGAGAAATGCCTTCAGGCCTTTTAATTAGTTTATTGCAGCATTTTGTACACCAGACTCTGTGTCATGATATTTACTATAATTTGCGATACTCCTTTAGTTTATCAAGATTTTTTTTGCCTTTAGTCAGCTCCAGAGAACACTCCAGAGTACAGAAGTCAGTGCTTTTATTTTATTTTTCTCTGTCATAGGTGATTACAGTCCAGAAATATCAGAAACAGCCTTTCATTGAGTCAAATAATTAATCCATCCGCCCTTGGAATGATAAACTAGCTAGGACTCCAAGGTTTGGGGTTAGCTTAAAAAATGTAAGCCTTACTTAAATGCATAATATAATCAGTGCATACAATAAATATCAAGCACTGCAATCTCCTCCTAGCTTACAATCTTGAAAAGTGTACACAAAAGATAACCAGGTTTTGTGAAGGAGTTCCCTTTGTTATTCCAAAATACTAGACTACTCTATCTTAAGCTGGCACCCTCCAAGTAAGTTGTACTACAGCTCTTGTAATTTTCAGCTGCTCAGTCAAAGGTGTTGCTGAATGGGCATTTTGGGGCGTTGTACTCCAGAGTTTCTAGACTGGTAGTTTAGGAAAGGCTCCATCAAACTCATAAAAGGATTCTATTAGCTATAATATCAAAGTTGTATGCTGCAACATCAGTCCTCTCAAGAGCCTCAAGAGTAGATCTGTAGGTCAGCGATTCAAATCTCATCACTGGCTCAAGGTTGACTCAGCCTTTTATCCTTCCGAGATGGGTAAAATGAGGACCAGGATTGTGGGGGCAATATGCTGGCTCTGTTAAAAAGTGCTATTGCTAACATCTTGTAAGCCGCCCTGAGTCTAAGGAGAAGGGTGACATAAAAATCAGATATGTATGTATGTATGTATGTATGTAGGTAGGTAGGTAGGTAGGTAGGTATATAGATAGATAGATAGATAGATAGATAGATAGATAGATAGATAGATAGATAGATAGATAGATAGATTTTCTCTGTGCCTGTGACTTGTTTTATATGTTCTCAACAACCATTCATTGAAAAAAGTGATTTTTGACAGTTTTTCTCACAACTATTGTACCATCCTTATGGTCACCTGATCAAAATTCAGCCACTTGACAAGTGGCTCATATTTATGATGATTGCAGTTTTGTGACCTTCTGACAAGCAAAGTTAATGGGGAAGCCAGATTCACTCAACAAGCAAGTTGCTAACTTAACAACTGTAGTGATTCATGTAAAAACTGACAAGAAAAGTAGGACATAGGGCAAAACTCACTTGACATCTGTCTTGCTTAATAGCATAAATTTTGGGTTCAACTGTAGTCATAAGTCAAGGACTATCTGCATTTAACTATTTGTACCAGGATGGTCTTTCTTCAGTGCACCAACTTTGGTAACCTCTTTATTTATGGAAGGGAGTGGTGCTGAGTCCATCTTTATCAGATCTGGATATCAGCTTCAGGGAAAGAGAGTAAGTTTAATAGCCAGAATGTTTGCATATTGCTATGGGTTTGAATTTGCAATGCAGATTACACAGAAGTAAAGATAGAGAAAAGTATACATAAACTTGATTAAGGTTTTAGATCAGCATGTGAACGTAAAGATTGTGATTGCTCAAATTAATTACTCAGGATTGGTTTGCTATACATGTATTTTGATTGAGGAAAGGAATATCTTTTATCCTGCCTCAACCCTGTATTAACCACTCTTTTTGCTTAAGTATTTTCTGGGCGTGGGGGGGGGGTTGTTGTCATTGTTATTCACCTTTTTAGTTTGTCTACGGATATTTGCATGGAAGCGGGGTATAAGCAAAATATGGCATCATATATATCCCTCACTGTTTTCCCTTACTTTTCCAGATAGTCCCCAAAAAGAAGTTTACTTCATGGGCCTCATAGACATCCTCACCCAGTATGATGCCAAGAAGAAGGCTGCCCACGCAGCTAAGACAGTCAAGCATGGGGTGAGTTTGGCTTGCCATCTTATCTGTTATGATGATTAAATAATGCTAAGAAGGGAGCCCATGATTTTGATTACCTGGCCAGCACCTAGCCGCCCCGAGTTTTCGGAGAGGGGCGGCATACAAATCTGATTTATTATTATTATTATTATTATTATTATTATTATTATTATTATTATTATTAATTAGCCTCTATCCTTCCCTTCCCATGACCATTATTTCTGCCCCAAATAGTTACTCTTTTCCTGCTTCAGCGTTACTTTCTCCTTCTGAGTAAGTGAATGACCAAGGCTGTCCCTCTCAAGTTGGTTATACTGTATCATCACTGTGGGATATAGAAGGCATAGTTATGACCTTTCCTAGGAGCTACTCCAGTGTCTTGCTCTATGCAGCAGGAATTTAGAATCTCTAATTATGAGAGAGCAACAGATCCCAACTAGCATAGCCATTGGCAGTGCATGGTGACTATCCCGTGGAGTGGGGACAGGCTGAAACTGAGAATTTGTTGTTTTAGGCTAGCTCTTGATACTTTTTATCTAGATTCTTAAATCAAAGAGTGGTTGTGTCCTGAAGAATACAACCAATGTGAATTTTGTAGCTACAGACTAGAAGCAAGGAAATGAAGTGGAGAAACTATGTCAGTGGCAGAAAGACCTGCATTATCCCAAATAGATTTTTAAAAAAATGTTACTCGCTGTGGGCGATTCATAGAAGAGTTATTTTTATTGTACCATTGGGGCAATGGCTTTTATATTTTTTAAGTACAAGGACATTTCCTTGAGGGGAAGATGGCAAGGAGCAGATATAATGTATTCAAGAGAAGAAGCAAGAGGGATGTTCCACTGGATCCGAAATATTTGCAGTGGAGAATATGCATGTTTAATAGCATCTTGTCAGTACATTTTCGTTTTAGATATATAGCTGACCTTTATTTTGTACAACTCAAGGCAGTGTTCATACCTAATGCTCCTTCCTCCTATTTTCCCCACAATAAGAACTCTATGACACGGTTGGGCTAGAGAAAGTGTCTAGGCCAAAATTACCCAGCTGGTTTTCATGCCTAACCAAGGGTTACAATGCAAGACCTCCAAAATTCTAGAACAGCACCTTAAGCACAACTCCTGATTGGCTCTATGGAAGTTAGGATTCAGGTGCTATATTCCCCGTGTTTCCAATATTCACAGCCCATGCCATACTGCTTTAAGAATTAAGTGGGCTGATTTATGGTAGCTGTTTACACTTTGTCTTCCCCTTACAGGCTGGTGCAGAGATCTCTACAGTGCATCCAGAACAATATGCCAAGCGCTTTCTGGACTTCGTCACCAATATATTTGCTTAGCAGTTTTTCAGCATGTCATGTTGACTCGAATCGAAACCTTTTCAGCACCTTTGTAGTTGTCACTCACCCTGCCCCCCGATTCTCCGTAAGTAGGATAGTTTTCATCCTGCTATTCTGAGGTCAGCAGGGGAACTGGACTGACTTCAGATGAGTCCCACTCTTGCAAGTGTGAGGGATGGCTGCTGAACCAAGTGCCTTAACTCTGATCTTCTGCTGAGGTGAGAAATGATCCAGAGTACCAAAGAAACTGGTTACGAATGCTTTGGGGAGCTGTTTCTCCTTCCACGCAGGAGGAGGAGGAGTGGCTGGTATTTATCTAAACACTGACTTCTTCCTTTCCGTTAAATAGTACCAGTGTTCCGTCATTTAGAGCAGGGTAATGTTGAAATAGAATAATATGCAATATGATGTTAGTTGTGCCTTGGAAGAAGGGGGTTGAAGGGAATCTTCCCCATTTACACAATCAAATATTGTATCCTACGATATCCCATTGTACTGCCCATTTCAAAGCCATGCGCCAGTTGTATACCTTTTCTACCATCCCCGTATACACAACTTTTAATGGAATACTGCACTGTGCCCCATTCTTGTGAATAGTTTTGCTCTGATTCTACTCCTGTTGTCAATAATAGAAATCTCTCCTGCTAAAGAAAAGAGCCCAGCACTGAATCCAGTATCCCTTAAGCTCTTTTCCATGTAGAATTGCAGGTTCTTTGAACTTTGTGCCCCACAGGTTGCAATTAATGAGAAAAATTATTTCAGGCTCATTGCTCTCATGCATCCTTTTTCCTTCCATTTTTATAGTTGAGAATAAGAGTTGAAGCAGCGTTTTGGGGGGGGGGGTTCTTTGCACCTGCTAAATAAATTTAGAGTAAACTGAGTAATAGTATAATCGTCTGAAATGCTGTTCTGCATACGGCAGAACTTTTTTGAGTCTCCCTTGTCAGAGGGAGATTGGGAGAAAAACACAATAATTCTAATCTCTGGGGTAACTCTAATCTTCGGAGTAATTTATACAGGGATTTTTATTGGGTGGACGTTTCTATAGAGTGGACATAACCCACAAAAGGGCATATAAGGCATGTCTAGGCTACCTGTGATTTACCACCATAAAATATTAAAATTGACAGCTGCTGAGAAATGGTAAGGGTGAAAGTCCTTACCATTTAGGTTGTAAAGCTTTAACATAAAAATTAAAGCAAACCTCAGATGTTGGTGAATTGGCAACAGCATCAATACCATGACCAATAAAGTAGGGAGTATTGAGAGTTCAGCAACACATAGAGAGCCCTGGCTCCCTATCCAATCATAAACACCTCCATGTTGAAGTGGGAATCAGACCAAGCCTCATTTATTTTGTTTAGTGTTATAGGGTAGGGAGGGGATCATGCCCATTTTCAGGATACTATGAGAAGCAGCATTTATCTGCCTATGCATAGTGGCTCTATATGTTTCTTCTATATATATCAAATTGGCAAACCAATGTATTTTGGGAAGATGGCCTGTCTCAGTGGTTGATCAAAACGCCTCAAGTGAAGGAGGAAACTGGTATAAATTAACAGATGCATTAAAAACAATATCCCTTTTAATTCATTAGAATGGGAATTCTTAGAGATACTTCATTTACCAAAGCAAGGAATGCAGACAAGGAACTGGATAAACTAAATATTTCCTCTAGTGCAATGAGGAATGCATACAGACAAGGAATTGGATAAATTATCATTATTCATTTATTGTTGGCCTGATTAAGAGATCTTGCTTTCTCTAGTAGCTGTCCTAGCAGCACGGAGGAGCTATCACACTCCAGCTGTCTCTGAACTATAACTCCCAATAACTCCAGCCCTCTATGATCATTTATGAGGAATGCTGGGAATTACAGTTCAGCAACATTGAGGGCCAATATTACCTACCTGGAAACTCTAGCTATGGTTCGGGGTACAGTGCTACTCAATTTGCTGCTCTGGACCTGAAACATGGGGGATACTTTATGCTTTTTAATGTTTTCTCCTTCTGCTCATTACTGATGTGTTGGGACTGAAGTCATTTCAACTCCCAGCACACTAAAGGCCGTGCCATGGAGATACATTTATGCTGTGGGGTTGTCTTCCTTCCAACCTCTTTCAGTGTTTTGTAATTGTATACAATGTGTATTTCTGGTTTATTCTTGTATGGCTAAAAATAAATTATTGAACCAAAAGTTGTCTGTATGAAGTGCCCAGCTGTGCTGTTGTATACTGCTAACCTAGCAGGGTAGAAGGATGAACTCCATGTTTCAGTGAAAGAATAAAAGACTTTCCTCGGCCATTCACAGTTTTCTGAATTGAAATTATGTCAATTATTTTTACTTAGCCCAGTTCTGAACTTTGGGAAAGGGGAAATATCCAAGCTTGGGGGAGGGGGGGAATCACTTAAGACAAGAATGTTATGATTTTGGCCAGACCAACCAGGGTTAATTTGAAATGAAACTGTAAACCCCTTCACTAGCAGGAGATTTGTTCCAAGCTGACTTGATTTATAAAGAATTTGGCAGGATTCATGCTTTTTAATTGCTTGTTTAATTATCTAAGTTTCACAGTTCCTATAGAAAACTGATCAACAGTTTATAGTCTTGCGAAACTCCATTTGCAGATGAGACTTCTATCATTAACTGAGACTGCATACAATAACAATCCTTCAAATCCTTATCTGTCTATTAGTATTATTATAACAGTTGAGTGTCAGTCAGTCTCTATCCAAAAGGATTAAGATCATTTCAATCCACTAATCTTTTGAGATGCAAGATTCCTAAACTGAATTGCTATTATTATTGTTGTTGTTGTTGTTATTATTATTATTATTATTATTATTATTATTATTATTATTATTATTATTATTATAATATGTGGGTAATTTGCAATTAAAGTCAGTTAAAACTTAATAATTCAAGTCTCAACCAAGGACCTAAGAATTATTAGGGTAGCATGTAAGAATCTCTGCGGTTTCAAGCAGGGTGACTTTTGGTAAAAAGGGTGTTCAAATCTGATAAATTCATTATATCCATATATTGAAGAAGTCCTTTAGATCAGTGTTTCCCAACCAGTGTGCCGCGGCACACTAGTGTGCCGCGAGACATGGTCAGGTGTGCCGCGAAGAAGGAAGCTCAGCTTCTGGTCTTGCAACTTTTTGCTGAGAGTGCGAAGAGCAAAAAGTTGTGAGACCGGAAAGCTGAGCTTCCTTCTTTGCGCCTTCCACGTTTTCCGGCAGCTGCAGCGCCCCGCCCGGAGCAAAAAAGAGAGGAACGAAGGGAGAAACAAAGAGGGATGGAGAGAGAGAGGGAAAGAAAGAGGAAGGAAGGGAGAGAAAGAGGGAGAGAGAGAGAGAGAAATAGAGCGAAAGGGAGGGAGATATTTTTTTTGTCCAAACTTCCCTTCCCCCCCCCCCCCCCCCCCGCTCAATGTTCCCCAGGATTTTGTAAATGTGAATAATGTGCCGCGGCTCAAAAAAGGTTGGGAAACACTGCTTTAGATAATGTTCTAAAGACTCCAATTATGATTGATGCAAGAACAGATTTTTCCCCCCACAGGTATTTGATCTAACTTTAGTCTGCAATTCCAATATTCCATAATTTCTTTCCATTTTTCCTTGATCCTAAGCACCACTTGGTATAGCAAGATCAAGAAAGCAGACACTCTTCCTTTTGTTTAACTGCTTTATCAAGCAGGCTTATCAGCAAGATAAGTATTTGTTGCCCTGGGATCTTTGCCAAATTGCTCTTCCGTGGAGCTTTATGAACTTAGAACCTGAATTTGCTTGGAAGTGGACATACATGCCTAGATTCCTTGGGATACAATTATAGCCCTTGTTTTTAGTTCTTTGTTATTGTAAGCATAAAAATGATTTGATAATGAAAATGGAGCATGATTCTCCTCTGCATCAACTATTTGAATCTTGCTCCAGCTTAGGAATTGCTACCCAGCCCTGAATAAAGTGTTATGGTCCATGCCTCTCTCACATCTTCAATAGGGAAATGATAAACTGATAATCCATTATGGAAGGAGTCAACAATTTCAGGTTTATAAGATTTCTGTTGTGTAAAGTCTACCAACTGGAGGGGGAGTGAACAGTGACCTCAATCCTGAACATGTGAGTTTACATCTTTATTGCAGATAAGGATTCTTGCAGTTAAAAGAAAATAAATTTGAGTACAGTACTGTATTTGCAAATTGGAGACCCTTGTTCTTATTGCCTGCCCGCCATCTCTGCTTCCCACTTTATTCGGAATTTAAATTAGAATAGAATTCTTTTATTGACCAAGTGTGATGGGACACACAAGGAATTTGTCTTTGGTGCATATGCACTCAGTTGTACATAAAGGATACATTTGTCAAGAATCATGAGGTAATTATTCCAGTCACAAGGTCATGCCCTGTGGGGGTTCTGGCTCTAATTAATGTATGTGAAGATTCTGGCTGTTCTTAAGGCTCCGATCATATTAGCAATCCATAAAGTACAAACTACATGAGACCACCATGCGACTGATTTTTGAGCCCCCCCCCCCCCCCCCAAAGCACAGCTCTATGGGAGGCCTGCGTCCCTTAGCTGTAAAAAGCGAAATCCCAACCAAACGTCCCTGGAACTTCGTTGCACTTGACCTACTAACCCCCCCCCCCCCCTCTTCATTTGCTTTCAAGCAATGGGGTGGGTGGAGGAGGAGAACCTGGACGGGGAGCGGCCTAACTCCGGAATAACTGCCGCTCGAGCCTAGAGCTTGAATCTCCCCCCCCCCCCTCCAGCCTCTCAAATGGCAACCAAAGCAAGAAGGCGGGAATGGAGGGGGGGAGAGGGAACCGCGAGCGGCGCGGCACTGGCGGCCGCGGCCTTGTCTTTGCGCCAAGAGAAAGCTGAAGCCGCCATCCCGGCGCGTGGTTGCTATGGCTATGGCCGTCATGCCAGCAACAATCGCCTCCACGTGACGCGCCCGGCGATGGCTGCTGCTGCAGCTGCTTGGCGGGGAGGGAGACCTTGAGCAGAGCGGCGGCACCGGCACGCGTTCCCGGACACGCCATAGGTCGTCTCGTCAACCCCCCCGTTTACTCAAAGCCTCGGCGTCCTGGTTGCCTCACTCGCCTACCCGCGTCCCGTCTCTTCCACCCCCGCCACACTACCATCCCCTTTTTTCCTTTTGCCTCGACGTCGTTCGTTCTTCGCACGCAGCAGCTGCAGCTTCGATGGATGGACCGTTCCTGCCACCTTTGGATGTTCCGCTATGGTGGGTGCCGTGCAGGGGGGAGCGCCGGTTGCAAAATAAGGGATGCCTTTAAACCAACCCCCAAAAGAAAAATTCTGGGAGCATGAGGAGCTAGGAGGAAGGGGGTTGGAAATGGGGTGCGTGCAAAAGAGGGGTGGCTGGGTTTTGTGCTTTGGCTCGGTTGGCTGGACGACTCTCCTTTTCATTTCGGGCATTTTTTTTTTTTAAGGGTGATCCTCATCCTCATCCTCCTAATGTGGCGCATTGATCAAAGGCCATCTGCATATTCAGAGGCAACCGCCACAGCAGCTGCAGCAGTCAGTCCCTTCTTTGTGTGTTGTCAGCTGGCTTTGCAGCAGGGGTGTTGCCTAAAGGATGGTTTATGTGTTGAGGGGGGGGCATGGTAGCTTGTTTTAGTGGGGGGGGGGAAGGACTTTTAGGGGAATTGCGGGCACAGACACCATCATACCCGCGCGCACCAGGGTGTTTTTAGGTAACGATTTACCCACAGAGATGTCTATTGGATCTATCTGTCAAGCCTCCTAACAAAACCCTGTGCAGGTGAGCCGGCAGGTGAGCAAAGGTTGCCCTCCCCCTCCTGCCTCTCAGGATGGCAGAGGGATTATTTTTTGCAGCATTATTGGTCGAGCAAGCATGAACCTAAGTGTCCACCTTTTCTCTCCTTGTGTTAAGGGATGGGAGAAAAGGTTCAGCCTCCCCTGCTGTGCATTATATGAGGCTCTTGAAGGTGGTGGAGAAGTCCTAGAAAATGGGGTTTGGGATTTGGGCAGGTATATCTAGGGTATGTGGGAGATGAGAATATAGATTTGATTTGGATCCGGAGGGTGGCAAAGAAATTTGACAGTCCCCCCCTCCTTTTTCCTGGAGCCATTTGTTTCTGGTCCCAAGCCCCCTCCTCCTCTCTTTGTTCCATATCTCTCCTTGTGACTCGGAGGCTATTGGGCCTAGTCTTTCATAGCTGCTATTGAATAGCTTTGTAAAAACCTGGCAGTTTTGTTGGTTGTTGATGGTCTCTGAGCTTGGCTTTCATTTTGTAGATGTTTCATTGCTACAACCTGTAATCTTTTAAAGCATTAAATGCAGTTAAAAAGTTACTTAAATGCCTGTAAAATGACAGCAAAGCTCAGAGACTACCAATGTTCAACCTTGAAAGACATATATACATGCATGCATGCATGCGTACATACATACATACATACACACACACATACATACAAACACACACACTCATATTCTCCTCTTGTAACTGGCAGCTTTTCTCCACAAATTGAAAGGGGAGGAGGAGGATAATTTTAAAAAAATAATAATTAACACCTATCCCACTCCCAAATAGCCCACCTGTTTTTTCTACCTCCCTACAATTATTGCATTATTCCCAACCACACAATAACAAGTTCTGTGCCATGTAAAAGCTTGCCTTCCTCCTCTCTTTCAGGGATGAAATCTGAAAGAGATTTTTCTTTGGTGTTATTATTATTTTATTATTATACATGTGAGATTCCTTGAAATGTAAGGTCTGCTGTTGCCCAAGGTCACTTTCGTGGGGGTTTTTTAGTTAAGTGTCCAATAGTGAGCAGAGCTTAATGGTGATAAGAGTAGAGGTCAGCTCTAGCCAGGATAAGCAAAGAGATGCTGAATTTTCCTTTTCTTCCTGGACAATACAGATTACATTTCCAAGCTGAGGACTTTTTCATTGATTGGGCCGTGTTTGTTAAAACATGTCTGAAAGGCTGCCTGTAATGTGCTCACAAAGGGTACTGAATTCAGGAGAGTTACCACCTTGCCCTCCCCTCCCTCCGTCTTGATGACTTGAGAAAATACAGTAGTGTAGACAGGAATTAGGTTTGCGGTTGGAGTTGAGGTTGCATTTGTTGTGTAGTGATGCATGCTTTTTGTAAATGAGCAGAAGCTATATGTTTAGTCCTGTCAAATTCTCTTGGGGTAGAGTTGAACTGGGAAGGTGGAGGGCTTTTAGAAGCAGGGCTGTTACACTGGGTTTGTTGCCAAATGCAGGTGACTCTGTAGGCTGCTTTATTTTTAAAGAATCACTCCCATCCAAATAACTGATGGCTGTGTTTTTATTTGTCTGGGTGAGTTCCACAAGTGGACACTGCATTGTTCCAGGGCACAGACAACTTTATATCCTCCAAATGTTTGACGGCAAATATCACAGACCCCCGGTTTGCCATATAGGGCCCCTGTACTACAGCACCAAAGAATAATAGTTTGGTCCCTAGTGAAAGCTCTGCATAGAGATGGCAAACCATGTTTTGTCACCCATTCTGCTGTCTGCCCCCATACCCGTTATCCAATAGCAACAACAAGGGACGGGATTTTCCAGGACAAGAAAACAATGCAGTGGCTGTCCTTTCAGTACATGACAAGGTGAGGAATTCTGTCTAGGAGAATTGGGACCTTGTCTAGCTCCAAAATGGAAGACAACCCAGCTGCTTTTTAATCAAAGATCTGCTATTTAAATGTTTGCAATTCTTGAGCAATTCGTAAAATAGATTAGGCTATGTCTTTTTCTATATACAAAGTTGTTTGCACAGTACTAACTCTGGAAGTACCCATCCCCTTGCGGCAAATGAAATGGTTTTCCATCAAAAAAGCTTTTGCTAAACTGGAATAAATATATATGTCTATGATGACATGCAGGGTATGAACAGTATGTGAATAGGCAGCCTGTTAACCTGTTTGAGGGCTAGATAATTTATTTGCAGTTGTAATTTGTTTAAATTTTTGTATATTTTTAAGAGGAAGTAAATCGAACTAAAGGCAGGTTTGATTTTGAAAAGTATGAGCAGATCAGAAAGGACATATTGTTTTATATATATATATAAAATATATAAAAGTGGTGTTCGAATCCACCAAAATCTTTTTTTAAAAACTGTTGGATTGTGGCTGGCTGTGTTCTGTTTATCTTATTTTTAGCTACTCTGCCATTTTAGCATCAACTTCTGTGCCACACAAAGAGCTACATATGCTGATATCTCCAAAACTGCCTAAAGCATATTTCATTTGCATACATTTTGATGCTCCATCCAGGCCAGGTTTGAGGAACTTCATTACCACTGCATAACAGCTGAAAAGCATCTAATATTTTCCTGTGGCTGCATACTGCAATGACAAGACGGGGAAAAATCAACATCTACCATTCAGATAAATTTTCCCACTTCAGATTTCATTGAAGAACCCAGCAGCCTCTAGAATTATATAAATGTCACTTAAAAACATTGGATTCTGTTCCTTACCCTTTTGGGTTAATCATTAGATGGATAGGACTGGCTTTTAAGTACGATAATTGGTGCAGTCAGAGATATTTACAAATATGCTGATAGAGAATTACAGAAACTACATTTTGGATTCTGTTGAGTGGCTTACATTTCAAGGCAAGTTCTTAGAAATCCTCCTGGTGTATGTGTCTCCGTCTCTGTCTGTGTGTCTGCGTGTGTGTGAGAGAGAATGATGCTTGCCTGATACCAAACAATATGGCTGTACATTTCTGTGTCGTCCCCCCCCCATTCGATCTGTGTAGCTCCTTTGCAACTACTGTATTCTTAAAATTGATTTGTCAGGATATAATGTACAGGTAAATAAATACATGCCAACTTTCAAAAGTATAAAAGGTGATTCACCTGTTTGGAGTCAAGACTGATAGCTGAATTGATAGATGATTAATTGGTATGTTTCTCTTTGTTGAAATTCATGAAGCTGGGCTCCGATTATGGATCGGGGCATTCATAGTGCAAAGTAAAAATAGTCAAAATAGCGGCTATGGTTGCACAGTTGTAGCCACCACCTGCTTTGTAAATGTCATACACAAGACTACGTAAAAAGGAATTGGGGCTTCATTAATCTGTCACAGTCACTATCTTGACTTTTTTATATATGCCCACTATTAATCTATTGATGTAGAATTTTATATATGTATACAGTATATATAGGATACTTTATAGCCACATATATAGTATGCATATATGAGTATATATATATGTGTGTGTGTGTGTGTGTGTGTGTGTGTGTGTGTGTGTATAGATAAATATAACTGTATATGTGGATGGCCACATATACAGTACAGAATTTGCTTATTGTTCAAATAATGTATACATTTGCAATTACTAGGAACATTTTGCAGCATTTATAAGAACATAAGCACTAATCTGCCATCCCAAACAATTGTATAAGATGAGAGTACATTCTATCCAAAGAAGAATATTTGGGAAATGCCAAACCTTAGCAGAATTGGATAAACCACAACCATGCCAAAATGATAATCCAGGCATAGTAATTTCACCATGTGAGAGCCACAGTTACATGTCTGTTTGCAGTTATGGTGGTACCTCTACCTAAAAACGCCTCTACTTACAAACTTCTCTAGATAAGAACCGGGTGTTCAAGATTTTTTTGCCTCTTCTCAGGAACCATTTTCCACTTACAAACCTGAGCCGCTAAAACTGTAACCGGAAAAGGCACAGAGAAACATCCGTGGGGCCTCTCTAGGAATATCCTGAGAGGAAACAGGGCCAGAAAAGGCATAGAGAAGCCTCTGTGGGGCCTCTCTAGGAATCTCCTGGGAGGAAACGGGGCCTCCACCCTCCCTGTGGTTTCTCCAATCGCACACATTATTTGCTTTTACATTGATTCCTATAGGAAAAATTGCTTCTTACAAACTTTTCTACTTAAGAACCTGGTCATGGAACGAATTAAGTTTGTAAGTATCACTGCATATGTAAGTTTTGGCATTTCTCCAGTGACATTGTTATCTGCCCACCCCCTCCCAGTTGTCCATATTTGCATATATTGAGAAGGTGCCTCTGCCACCAAAATGTTTTTCACATTTTGCTTAAGCCATGTTGTGATTCATTTTAGGATGAACTCTAATGAGAAACTAGATTTATACATCAACTTAAGCTATGGTTTGCTGAACTATAGCCTACTGAATACATACTACAGTGATCCCTCGAGTTTCGTGATCTCGATCTTCGCGAAACGCTATATCGCGATTTTTAAAAAAATATTAATTAAAAAAAAAACCATTTCCGGGTTTGGCTTCGGGAGTCAGCTGGGAAGCGGCGCGGCTGTTTTAAAAGGTCGCAGCCGGCCTGGGGGCTTCCCAGCACCCCCCGAACCACCAACCCGGGTCTTCCTGGCCGCCCACGCAAAGGGGAAACCCCGGCTCCTCGCTGATGCCCGCCGCTCGCCCGCCCGCCAGCAAGAGGGGGAAGACCCAGGGAAGGTTCCTTCGGCCGCCCAGCAGCTGATCTGCTCGGTAGCGCAGCAGCAGCGAGGAGCCGAATCGGGGTTTCCCCTTTGCGTGGGCGGCGGGGAACGCAAACTCCACCATCTACGCATGCGCGGCCATAGAAAAAAGGGCGCGCATGGGCAGATGGTGTTTTTACTTCCGCAACCCTACATCGCGAAAAATCGATTATCGCGAGGGGTCTTGGAACGGAACCCTCGCGATAATAGAGGGATCACTGTATTTGCTTAACTGGCTAAATTATAAGTCATGGTTTACAAAGTATGCTGACTGTTTAAGCAACACAATGACTGGGTTTTCTCACTGTTTACCTGGGTTATTGAGTTAAGTGTTTTCTGGATTTATATAACACAGGTAGTCCTCGACTTACGACCACAATTGAACCCAACATTTCTATTGTTAAGTGAGACATTTGTTGAGTTTTGTCCCATTTTATGATCTTTTTTGCCACGGCAATGATTCATTGCAGTTGATAATTAGAAACCTAGTTTTTAATATGGCTTCTGCATTGACTTTGCTTGTCAGAAGGTTGCAAAGGGGGATCACATGACCTTGAGACACAGTAACAGTCCTAAATATGAACCAGTTGCCTCTCCGCCTTTCTGGCCCTGTTTCCTCCCAGGAGATTCCTAGAGAGGACCCACTGAGGTTTCTCCCTGCCTTTTCTGAACCTATTTCCTCCCAGGAGATTCCTAAAAGCCCCACAGAGGCTTTTCCTCACCTTTTCTGGCACTGTTTCCTCCCAGGAGATTCCTAGAGAGGCCCCACGGAGGTTTCTCCCTGCCTTTTTCCGGCCCTGTTTCTTCCCAGGAGATTCCTAGAGATGCCCCACAGAGGCTTCTTCCTGCCTTTTCTGGCCTGTTTCCTTCCAGGAGATTCCTAGAGAGGCCCCATGGTGGCTTCTCCCTGCCTTTTCCGGTTACAGTTTTGGAAGCTCGGGTTTGTAAGTAGAAAATGATTATTGAGAAGAGGCAAAAAAATCTTATCTAGAAAAGTTTGTAAGTAGTGGCATTCTTAGGTAGAGGTACCACTGTATTAAGACTTTGAATGGCTGTGCACATTACGCTATGTTATACGTATTTGGTTTTCATTTAGTGAAATGTGCTTAACCAGTCAGAGACTCAGGCTTTTATTATGAGTCCTTATATACCTTAGGTTGCCATTCCATTTAGTTGGCAGCAACCCTATGTAGTAGACTATGTACCATATACTAATATATATGATGCCCTCCAGAATTTCTGGAGTTTCTGAACGCCGACACACCTGGGGGAGTTAACAGAATAACAGATTTGGAAGGGACCTTGCACTTTTTCCAGTCCAACCCTCTGTTCAAGCAGAAACCCTATACCCGTGATGGCGAATCTAGGGCACACGTGTCCTATGTGGCACACGGAGCCATAGCTGCCAGTACATGAGCCGTTGCCCTAGCTCAATTCCAGTGTGCAGCCGTTGTGCCAGCCATTTTTTGGCTCATGCGGCAGTTCTGGGAAAGCATTTTCAGCCTTCGGAGTGCCTCCAGGGGACAGGGGAGGGCGTTTTCAGCCTCCTCAGGCTCCAAGAAAGCTTCTAGAGCCTGGGGAGGGCAAAAAACAGGCCTACCAGGCCCACCAGAAGCCAGGAAATGAGTGGGGGGATGTCATGCACACATGCGCAGGAGGGTAGGGCACATGGGGGCATTGAATTGGTGGGGGCATGCACATGCAATAGCGCGCACCTGCACACTTTCGGTACCCAAGGAAAAAAATGTTCACCATCACTGCCCTATACTATTTTAGACAAACGTTTGTCCAATTCTAGTTAAAACTTTCAGTGTTGGAGCATCCGCAACTTCTGGAGGCAAGTTCCAGATCAAGGAATATAGATACACACTCGTGGCACTCCGTAACTTTCAAGATTGGCCCCATGATAATTTTGTGACAAATACATTTTCTTCATCCAAACCAGCAACCAACTGGGCTATGAATGCCCTGTTTCAGTTCCTAGAACCTTTCAGCACCTTCCTGCTGCTCTTATGCAGTAAGGCCATCTGCTGGTCAAATATCCACGTGAAATCCATCTGTCACAGTATAATGTCCTGAAGCATACAAAGTGAAGGTAATGCTGGAGGTGCCTTGGAATGGTGGAAAGGTGATCTTAGAAAGAGAGCCTTCCACTCTGCTCTAAAATTAATTTCCCTCCTCCTGGATTGGTCTGGATTGCTGAATACCATCTTTGAAACACAACTATCTCTGGGTGATAAAAGTTATTCTCAGCACTTATTTAACACCTATGTGAAGGTGCCACTTCAGGTGAAGGCAACATAAGCAGTGCCATTTAAGAGAAGTTCACTCTTAGATAATACAGCACCAAAAATACTTTACAAGCCCTTTATTCTTCATTATGTTTATGGTATGAGGTTAAACAGGGAACAGTTACTTTTTATGATCTCTCCCCTGCCCCATTACCTTTTGGCCTAAATTCTTATTTGGTAATTAGAGTCCCTTATTTATGACCAGCTTTCCCAAATCAGGTGCTGTCCAACTATATATTGGCTTGGCAACTTCTCACCCCCCTGTCCACCTTGGCATGCTGATGGGGAGCTGACAGGCCGTTATAATAAAACACATCAGAACAATGCCAAATTAGAGAAGCTGCATTTAATCACCATACAAATCAGTAAGTTACTTTAACCTATTTGTCAGGATTTAACATCACATGGGATTTTGACACTCCTGAACTTATGCTGAGTACAGGACTAAAGATATCCAGAGGGCCTTTATTGCAGAAAGATGCAATAAGTTGCTTTGTTGTTGAGCGATCACTCTGTCTTGTTCCATCTTGCCTCCTGCAATCCAAACTTCATCTGACTTGCAGATGCCCAAATCCAGATTCTAAAATAAATTCTGAGAAGTTGGCTTTCCTAGGTAGTAATATTGATAAGGCAGCCACAGAAGGGCTTTGAGACTCTTGTGGCCAAATTCCCTGGAGGGTCACCACAACATGGTGTGGTCTTTTAGAGCAGTGTTTCCCAACCTTTGCGACTTGAAGATATTTGGACTTCAACTCCCAGAATTCTTCAGCCAGCGCATTCCAAGGTTGGAAACCCCTGTTTTAGAACGCCCAGTAAAGGAATGAAGAGAAACCCTGGGAAGGAGGTCCATAGATGAAACCTTTTCTGAGTCTATATGGTAACATGGCTATTTTCTCTGACTGCTTCCCATTATCAAGGTACCCAATCAAAGAGATGCGTTTGCATTAACACATGCAAGCAACGTGTGGAGGGTTCTATAGGATTCACGTCTATGCAGGACCTTTTTGTGCTGTGTTTTGCTTTCCGTACTGTTCCCCTCCTCCTCATCAGAGCAGAAAAAGGATTTGTAGAGACACATTCTGTTTGCATTATAGGATTCAATTTGCAAATTAAAATCATAGGAGCAGCTATTGCTCGATCAGTTTGGCAGTTTCTTCTCATAAAGGCGAATTACGGCTGGCATATTGAGACAACACTGCCTCTGATGCTACCTATGAAGTACTTCTACAGTCATTTCGTTTGGTAACCACTGATGAAATTAATTCCTCATGAATCTACCCAAAAAGCCAAGTGGGCGGCTAAAATTTCCAAAGGCTGGAATTTGTTATCGTGGTGTGAATCCCACTAGCCTCCCTGCCTTAGCTTTTAATGGAAATGCATTCTGGAAATCAAAGCACCAGCTTATCTTTATTTATAAGAATGCTCTGGGACCCAGAGGCATTTAAGAATTTAAGTTAAAATGGTGGAAATCTGCTGCTGTCCAGTGTTTCCTTGGAAGGGTGCCCTTGTGCTAAGGAAGAAAAAGGAGAGGAGGAGGGAAGTATACTACATCAGGATCACTAAGGAACATCCCTGGAGGCTGTGGGCGTAGCAAGGAGCAAACTGTCAAGTTTGCAGCCTAAAAAAAAATAGGTGCCTTGTGACTGGTTGCACCCACTATAGTAACTATTTCTGGAACAACTCAATCCTTGACGAGAATATGATGCCACAAGATGCTCTTTAAAGTTCAAAGTTTGGATTGGAAACCTCTTCCCTCTGAAGGACTTCGCTTTACCTCTCCCCAATTTTGTCCCTTCTGATGACTGGCTTTTAATTTCATGCCAGAGGAGCAAAGTGGTTCCCATCCAGTTTGCACAATTGCATGCTTGAGAAATATTAGCAATACACCTCCTTCCCAATTTTCCCCCCCAGTCCTTAAAGAATTTACAATCATTTCTCATAGAATAACTGACTGACCCCCCCCCCCAGGCCTAGAGCTCCAATTTAGAAATCTGGCAACTAAAACGGTATACACTATACAGTGGTACCTCGAGATACGAGTTTAATTCGTTCCGGACCTGGGCTCTTAAGTCGAGCAGCTCTTATCTCGAACGACTTTTCCCCATAGGAATTAATGTAAATAATTTTAATTGGTTCCAGCCCTCAAAAAACTCACAAAGTTAGTCTAAATTATGCAGAAAGACATGTTTTTAATGAAGAAATGTACATGTACATATAAATGAATAATGAAGTTTCTTTCACTTAACTTGTAAACTTTCTTAAATTTTTAAATTTACATATGTTCAACTTCTCTGCCACCCAATCCTGTAGGACAGAGGTCCCCAACCCTTTTTGCACCAGGGACCGGCTTTAAGCGATCAAGAGAGGAATGGGTGAATGAATGGACGGAGGGTGGGAAGGAAGGAAGGAAAGAGGGAAGGGACAGGAACAGAGGAAGGAAGCAAGGAAACTTATGAAAGGGGAGAGTAAGAGAGGAATGAGTGAAGGGAGGGAGGGAGGGAAGAAGGTGGGAAGGAGAAAGAAAAGAAGAAATAGAGGAAGGGAAGGTAAAAGAGAGAAAGAAAAAGAGAAAGAAAGAAAGAAAGAAAGGGGGAAGGGACAGGAACAGAGGAAGGAAGCAAGGAAACTTATGAAAGGGGAGAGTAAGAGAGGAATGAGTGAAAGGAGGGAGGGAGGGTAGAAGGTGGGAAGGAGAAAGAAAAGAAGAAATAGAGGAAGGGAAGGTAAAAGAGAGAAAGAAAAAGAGCAAGAAAGAAAGCTGCAAGCACCCCACCGAGCCCCCCAGGCCGGCTGCAACCTTTTAAAACACGCGCGCCGCTTCGCAGCTGTCTCCTGAAGCCGAACGCGGAAGTTAGCGTTTGGCTTCAGGAGACAGCTCCTTGGCGCTTGTATCTCGAATTTGGGCTTGTAAGTAGAACAAAAATATCTCTCCCCTCCCAGCTCTTATCTCGAGTTGCTCTTAAGTAGAGCAGCTCTTATGTCGGGGTTCCACTGTAGTACTATTGTTTTCGCTTTTTTATTTTCAGTTGTTTTCCTAATGAAAACAAGGAACTTTCCCTGTTCATAGTGAACACACTCATTTGAACTTTTGATTCAGTTGTCTACCTTGATTCAGAGTTTTTGAGCCAGTCAGGACTAGTTATTCAGCATCCACTTATGTATAATTAGAAAGTTTATTGTCCCAGGAAGAATTGCTTTGCCTTTGCACTGTAAATTTCCTATACTGAATCCCATGTGTCTCTCCCCAATTTAAAGGGATTGTTTGGAGCTCCTTGTTTCATTGCAATGTACCAGTCATACAATATCTAAATAATTTGGCATCATTAATTCCCAAATTCAAAAAACAGATTTTATGTGGTAAAATTCCTTCATAAAAATGCCCACTTATTGAAAAGAGGAATCATGGGCACATGAAAGTCAACATATGCTATGATTAGATCACCCATTTGGTTTTAATTTAGCATGTGGTGTGAATTCAGCCACCGTGATCACTATTTATGGTTTTATGCAATAACTAACTCTAACTGTGGCTTATTTAAGAAATAATTATTTCTGATTCTGTGATTGGTTAGTATGAATTCCAAAAGATTAACTTTTGACTCTGTGGTGACCTCCTAGCTTAGTCCTGCTTCATTCAAAAGCCTTGCTTCGTGTTACACCAGTGTTTCTCAAATAGTAGGGTAGGGGGCCCTGGTGGTGCGCAGAGCAATGCCAGGGTGGGCGCATGACCCCGGGGAATGTGCTCTTTTTTTTGCTGCAGGGAGTAGGGTTTTTTTGCACTGAACCATAGGACACAGCACATAGTAGGAGATACAAAGTGCATATCACAAACTCTTAAGCGACGCCAGGGGAAAATATTTAAGAGGGATGAAAAGAAAGGAGAGAGACGGAGATAATGAGACAAATGTAAGTCCTGAAAACTAAGAGGAGGAAATCTGATGAAGTGTATGTAGCGCTTGGCTTCACCATGACTATAATGGCAGACAAGGAAAGACCGGTATGTTTACTGTGTCTAAAAATGTTGGCAGTGGACAACATGAAGCCAAATAAATTAAGATGTCACTTTCAGCTAAAATGTGCTGAATATTGCAAAATCGTCCAGGCGGAGAGCTGGGGAGGGGCAAAATATTTACTTCTTTGGGGGGGGGGGGTTTAACAGAAAATAATTGAGAAACACTGGGTTACACCGAATGAAAACACATGTGGAAGAGATGGCCAAGAGTACTTGGCCCCATTCCGATGTACTCATTGTGATGCTTGTTGTTATTAGCTCCATAGCCTCCTGGAGGATCTTGAAGAGAAATATTGTAATAGAATCAAATTGGATGGAAAGTGTTTGGAATTTGATTTAAGTCCATATTCCTCCGCACATCCAGTCAACCCAAGTGAAGCCATCTATTTAGTGTGGCCGATTCAATGCTAGTCAATGTAGCTTTTTACCAGGAACAAGCTATCTTGAACTCGATAGCATTTACTGGAAACGGGGAAAGGGGATCTTTTTTCCCCACTTACGGCAATGCCTAGTTTCTTCATTCACAATCAGGAGAAGTGCCAATCAGAGGCAATATTTGCAACTCAGAATTGAGCTGAGAGGGCCCTTGGTGCTCGGTTTGCTTGCAGACGTTTCATTTACCCAACCTGGGTACTCCAAGGACTCCACGACGCAGGAGAGGGAGGGGGGAGGCGAAAGCAAGCCTCCTTGGGCGAAGGGTTTCACCCGGGTCCCCTCATAGCAGGGCGCCTCCGCGCCAACTATAAATATACGCACGCCCTCTCCTTCCCCGCGCCTCCTCCTCCTCCTCACGGCCTCTATTTAACCCGCCTCCTCTCTTCTCCCCTTTGCAGTTTCTGATTCGCAGCTTAGCTGAACTCCTACATCCGGCCGCTCTTCGATCCCAGCCTCTCTCATGGGCTCCCCAGGTACGGTGATCGCGGTGGCGTCGCGCCCTCCTCGCGGAAAGGTGACGCGCGGCGGGGTTGGGGGGGCTCTTTTTTTGTTGTTGTTGCCCGAGCGGGGACAGCCCTCACGCTCCGCCCGCTCCCGCTGCTGCTCCTCCCAGGGAAGGGTTTGCGTTCGCCGAGTAGGCAGCCGCCTTGCCACATCCCCGGAGCGTTTGGTCGGAGGAAGAAGCCGGTCCCTTTCTTGCATTGCTGAGGCGTCGCCGCTCGTCCGTTTTAGAAGGCTCCCGCATAACCTAGGTAGGGATTTTTTGAGGCGACGAGTAAGCTTACCGGCTCTCCCCCGCTGCCCCTTCCACGGGCCTGGTGCATCTGCTTTTGTGGTGTTGCATCTGCTCCTTGCCCTTTATAGGGCAGGGGTCTCCAACCTTGGCAGCGTTAAGCCCGAAGGACTTCAACCCCCATAATTCTGGGAGTTGAAGCCCTTCAGGCTTCAACTCTCAAAATTATGGGTGTTGAAGTCCTTCGGGCTTAACGCTGCCAAGGTTGGAGGCCCCTGAGCTTCAACTCCCAGAATTATGGGGGTTGAAGTCCTTCGGGCTTAACCAAGGTTGGAGGCCCCTGGGTTTCAACTCCCAGAATTATGGGGGTTGAAATCCTTCGGGCTTAACGCTGCCAAGGTTGGGGGGCCCTGCCCTATAAAGACCCCTGTTACAGGGGACAGCTGGCATTTCCACAGATCCTAAATAACTTCCCCCTCCCCGCATTGCTGGCCCTGACAAGGCGATTCTTTTCCATACCCAGTGTGGACAAGGATTGGGATGGGCGGGGTGTTTAAATCCCCAAATTTGGTAAGGACCAGAGTATTTTGGGGAGCAAAAATAAATTTCCTTTTGGGTTTTTAAAAAAGTCTGCCCTGTTTGCTTTTTTTTTTTTAATGAACATTTCTAGGAGGAGCTTTCAATAACTCAAAAGATGGCCATTGGAGATCTGTATGCAGGCAAATTCCGTTTTAATGTGTGTCAATTAGTGTGGGTTTAAAGTGACCATAAAATTATTCTCTTAAGTCACTGTTGGAAGGGAAATTGTTCTCAGAAATCCCAAGGTACAGCAAACCCAAGGAAAGGGAGGAAGAGCCTATGTAACTAGTAATTAAAGCAAATTTAACTTCCCCTTGCTGTAATAACTTCAGGTAAATTAGTGTCAGCATGCAAAAGAGACGTCTGCTGTAAATTGTAACCTTTGACATTATCCCTGCAATCTTTTTAAGGTAGTTTCCCAAGATTATAATAAAGCCCTTGCATGTATAGCTGCCGGGTTAGGGTGTAGCTTGGTGTCTTGTTGGGAGCAACAACAAAAAAAGGCATGTTGAAGCTGATAAGCTCAGGTTAGTGCTGTATTTTATTTCTCCGGCTGGGTGTCTCTAGGGAAATATAGGAGCAGGACAGAATGCTTTCCCATCTGCATTTTATAGCAATAGCTGTTTTGGCAAAACATGCAGAACTAATGCCCAGCCATGAAAACTCAGTGCCATCAATAGGGTGAATTTTCATGAATTTGTTTAGGCAAGAGCTGGCAAGTTCAGAGGGTCAGGGTTGCTTAGCATTTGGATGGGGAACCAATAGGAAATCTCAGAGCTGAATGCTGCTTATGTATAGTGGAGGTGATTTCCAGCATTACCTATGTTCCAAAAAAAGGGAACACATTGTGCTATTTGGTACTTCAGCTGTTTAAGTCATTTGTAGATAAGAATCGGTAAAATTGCTTTAGATAGTGAGATGGTCAGCATATAAATTTAATAAATAAAGAAACTAACACATGCTTGAAAAGTAAATGCTTAGTGTAAAGGATCAGCTTTTTTTTTTTAAAAAAAGGACTGACTCCCTTAATAGAAGCTTAGTAACTATTGTATAAGGCTCACTGAACTCTTTGGAACTTGTCTTCAAAAGGCAAACATTTGGGATTTTACTAAGCCCCCTGATTATGTTGCATCTACTGTATCTCTTTTACTCAGCCCAATTAGGCTTTCATCTATTAATCTCCCCAGGCTCCTCTCTTAGACTATACCTCCCCAGAGGCTTTTAATTCTTCTCTTTTTTTTTTGTTTCCTGTTACTCATCATGGGCTGCTAGTGGGCTCTGATTATTTGCAGTGTTCTAGTAAGATATCCCAAAGTCTCTTGCAAAATACTAGCTCAGGGGCAAATTTTTGTAATACACAGTCTGGCTGTAGATTTCTTTTGGTCTTAGGTGATCCTCAAAGATGCTCCTTATTTCAAGGTGATGGTTGGGGTTTTTGTACAGCAATGTTTACACTTTAATCATTTAAAATTCTTTTTTTAATCTTGAAAGAGAGATGGACTGATTTTCTGTCTTGTAAGCTGAGGTTTAAACTGAAAACATTCATAGATTTTCCACCGATTGCTTACAAGTGCAGGAATTTCTGGCAGTCCAGGCAAAATGCAAAAGCTTTATGCTTAACCCACCATCTTGTAAGATAATGTAGCTCAGTAGCATCCATGCTTTGCTTTCAAAAATAAAATAAAATTTCAGGTTTGGATTATGGAAATCAGATTAAAAAAATATATCTAGAGATTTTTGTCTCAAGATATTGGAAAGCATTTTGTTATTGACCACTGAACTAGGTAAACTAGGATTAACCGGGTATAAATTAGATTTCTGGTCAATTGTTAATTATCTTCTGTCTTCATATATGCAGAGGAGTATATAAGGTGATGAAACAGGAGAGTATATTGATCTGTCAATTAAGCCCATTCAGATGTTCACAACTAGCTTCTCAGTCTTGTAGGGAACTTGCCCTTTAGATGATGTTGAACTATGGATTCTAACAATCTGGGTCGACCGAGCCAATAAAAAAACCCATCAATATCCAGACTCCCACATGTTTGCCAGTCATGCAATATAGGTCTGTGCTCAAGAATTTTACTGCTTGGGCCAAAGATAAGGTGACATTCACACAATTAGCAATTGTGTTAATACATTTTTTTCTTCCTTCCAGTGCGAGAAGCAGGTATGGTAATTCTTATTCTGCTCACATACACACAATCCGCTGGTTTATTTTTAAAAAGTCATTCTTGCAGTTGATAATGGGGCATTGTTTAGTCTGCTTAGAAATTCAGAGAGAGCTAAAATAAATAGATTATTCTTTTTGATCCTATTTTACTCACCTTAATAACAATATGTAATCACAATAAATCTTCGCCAAACTAGGATCTTCAAATAGGTAGGATTAGAGCTTGACCATTTTAACTAGGAAGGGGAAAAAATGAAAGCCCTAGACCAGGGATAGGCAAAGTTGGCTCTTCTATGACATGTGGATTTCGACTCCCAGAATTCCTGAGCTAGCATGATTGGCCAATTATGCCTACCCCTGAGCTAGACCAACTTAATTCAGAATGTATAGTTTGGAGGTCAATACCTTCCCGGTGGTTCATAATCATTTTTCTTCGGTCTCTTTGATTTGTGGTTTCTTCCAAGTGTTTTAGGAGTTTGACAGAGGGGCATATATGAACCCTTGATTATGTACGATAGATGTACTGAATTCTAAATGCTTCAGGATTTGATAATGGGGGTTGCGTTGCTCAAAAAAAGCAAAAATATTTCCCCCCAATACAATGAAAGAGTCCCTGACTCTTCTAGCCAATAGAGATAAAGTAACCCAACATGGGGTTCTGTTTGACTGTATCCCATCTGTACTTCTGCCTACCTAGAACCACTTCAGTAACTTTGATTCTCTTTCTCTCTGTCTTTTCAGTATCATTTGTTTTATCCAGGATGGCCGCTTGTGGAGGCACCACTAAAAATAGGCTCACGGTAAATAAGCACGTCTGGGACTTCCTGACCAAGGAAAGTCCTGCCAAGCTGGTCAAGTTGAAAGAGGAAAATAAAGTCGGTGTCTTGATCGATGGTGAGACATCTGAGATCTACGTGCTACAGATTACCATGCCTGCCCATGGACCAAGCAATGGCCTCTACCTGGCTCGCAAGGCTCTCAAAGCACTGCTCAAGGAAACCGAGAAGGAATTGAAGAAGGCCCAGCGCCAGAGTGAGCTGATGGGCTGCATGGCCTTGATGGAGAAGAGCCGGGAACATGGAGCGGTAGAGCTCCACCGCCGAGGAGCTGCCTTGATATCCCGAGGGCAGCAGACCTCTGGGCCAAGAGTAGTAAGTGGCAGTGGAGGGATGGCCAGCTGCTCAAGGGGAGGGGAGGAGGAACAGGACAGCCAGTGCCCCATTTGTTTGGGGGAGATCCAGAACATTAAGACTTTGGAGAAATGCAAGCACTCCTTCTGTGAGGACTGCATCACCCGGGCCTTGCAGGTCAAGAAAGCCTGCCCAATGTGTGGCCGTTTCTACGGGCAGCTGGTAGGGAACCAGCCAGAGAACGGACGCATGCTAGTCTCCAAGGACTCAAGTCTTCTGCTTCCTGGTTACGAGAAATACGGCACCATCATAATCCAGTACGTCTTTCCACCTGGCATACAAGGAGTAAGTTTGGTTTCTTTTCCTCCCCCCCTTTCTGTTGTTTAGAACATGGATCTCCAAACTTGGCAACTTTAAGGCTTGCGGACTTCAACTCCCAGAATTCCTCAGCTGAAGAATTCTGGGAGTTGAAGTCCGCAAGCCTTAAAGTTGCCGAGGTTGGAGACCCATGCTCTAAAGCAGTGTTTCCCAACCTTGGCAACTTGAAGATATTTGGACTTCAACTCCCAGAATTCCCCAGCCAGCATTCGCTGGCTGGGGAATTCTGGGAGTTGAAGTCCAAATATCTTCAAGTTGCCAAGGTTGGGAAACACTGCTTTAGAAATGGTCTTTACAGGGTCATCTTCCCTCTTCTGGAAGCTTCCAGCTGTGCTAAGACTACATTTCCCAGAATCCTCAACTCCCATGCAGAACTAGCTAGGCCAAGGGTAGGAAATGTTGGCTCTTCTATGACTTGTGGACTTCAACTCCCAGAATTCCTGAGCCAATCATGCTAGCTCAAGAATTCTGGGAGTTGAAGTCCACATGTCATACAAGAGCTAACATTACCTATCCCCTGAGCTAGGCCAAAGTCAGAAACAGGCATCCTTTCTCACTCTTAAGGACTGTGGGAATTTGAGGAAACATTGGAACTAAAGTGAACAATAGGTGGGATGGCAGGAAAAAAACAGTTAGGACTCACCCTCTTTTTTTTTCCTTTATGACACCCTCTTCTCTTCCTTCTTAAGCAGCTGGCTGCACCTCTAACCTGAGGCAGTGTTATTTTATTTCCCGAAAGGTTTTCAGGTGAGGTCAATGGCTGCATATGGCAATAGGAGCTGCTGTTCTCTATTCCCCCAGCTATGGACTTAACGGGTTGGCACCAAACTGGAGTAAGCAAAAGACAGGAAGAAAATTAAGAGAAATAAAAATGACCCTGGTCACAAATAGCTGGAAAATTCTACAAAAAATGGAATATAACAGTATTCCCTACACCAGAATGACACTAGGTTTTATATGGCAATGCAAGGATTGTCTGCCACCAGTGGGCCTGGCCACAATATATTGGGAAGACAGAAATGTTTGTTTTTAAGAGAGTAAACAAGAGCATTGAAGCTCTCCAAAGCATAGGAGAGCCCATTTTAACTACTCAGTTCCATCTCTCGTAAACAAAAAAAGGCTGAAGAATCCAGTCTCATCTTCTCAGGCCTAATTCTCAAGCCCCCCAAAGAAAGCTGGCAGGCCATCTGTAGTATCAGGTCTGTTTACTTTAAATTCCTGCTCTACATAGAAATTTATTATGACTTACAAGCTGCAGGAGAGAACATACTATGTCAGGACAAGTTTCCATCACGCTGGTATCCTCAAGTACAGTGATTTTATTCCTACGCCAAAAATAGGAGTAGATGGTGAGTGTCTACTTGGGTCTGCGGTGGGGGTGGCTTGAAAAAGAACGAATTCAGGAATGGTATTGGGCTGAACCTTGGAGTAGGATGTTTTGTCAGGCATGCAAATTTAATGTCGGCCGCCTTCTTTAGTGAACACACCTTCATGACTTCAAAATTGGACCTTATCCAATAAAAACGTATTCAGTGTTGACAAATGTAAGGTTCTGCCCATAGATAGGAAGAAATGGAGGGCTAGATAGAAGATAGACCAGTGGGTAGTTCTACCCCCAGGGGGTAGTGGGAACACTTAGGGGAGTGGTAAGAGGCAAGGGGGGCAGCGGGGGGGGGGCATTAAGAGTAGCCAGGGGGGCAGCAGGTGGTCCGCCATGCTTTTCCCACCACTTGGCACTTCCAGGCCACCCACCCACCCCTGGCCCATATAAACTTCCCCTGTGCTACAGGTGCACTTGCCTTGCCGACTCCTTGCCTCGCCTTGTTGCTGCTCGCTCGCCCTGCCCCTTGCCTGCCTTAAGCACTGAGTCTGATCAGCCTGCCAGGTAAGCCTGTCTTCCTGTTCTTGGCGCCAGCCAAGCGGATGGCCTGCAGCCGCTGCCTCATGCAGCAGGACTCTGCAAGGCTTGTGCCGTTGCATTCATGAACTGCAGAACTGCCGTGAGCCTCATCCTGTCGGCACAGCTGGGGTCATCATGTGGTTCATGCATGCAATGGCACAAGCCTTGCAGAGTCCTGCTCCACGAGGCAGCGGCGATGGTGTGAAGAGTTTCACAGAGACTCATTTCTTGCAGGCAGGATGTGTTGCACTACTAGACACGAATCCTACCTGACATTTGTAGCTTGGTCACATTCCTCAGTCTTGTGCCCAGAGAAGCCCATTATAAAAGAAAATGTCTCATGGGTTCAGTCAGATCTCTTGAACTTGCAAGGAATGTGTTGAAGCTACAAGTGTTAGGTTGGACACCCATCTCGTGGCCTGCCCAGCCCCCACTCCGCCCTGCCCCACCTGCCTAGTCAACCCCAAACTGCATCCCACCACGAGATGGGTGTTCTACTTTCATGTTCATCGGTCTTGTGTCCAGAGCAGCCCACTCTAAAACAAAATGCAAGATATTTTCTTTTAGAATGGGCTGCCTTGGACACAAGACTGAGGAAGGCGATGGTAGGATGCCCGTCTTGTGATGGGACGCAGTTTGGGGTTGACCGGTTGGGCGGAGCAGGGGCTGGACGGGCCATGAGTGTTACCTACTTTCCTTCTTCCCTTCCCTCCCCTCCCCTCCCTCTCTCCTTTCTTTTTCTATCTTCCTTCCTACCATATGTCTTTCTCTTTTTCTTTCCTTTTCCTTTTTCCTTCCCTCCCTCCTTTCTTTTTCTGTCTGTCTTCCTACCATCTTCCTTCCGTCCTTTTTCTTTCTTTCATCTTTCTTTTTCTTTTCTTTCCTTCTTTCTTCCCTCCTTTCTTTTTCTGTCTACTTTCCTTCTTTTTCTTTCTTTTTCTTTCTTTTTCCTTCTTTCTCTTCCCTTCCCTCATTTTTTCTATCTGTCTTCCTTTCTTTGTCTGTCTTTTTTCCTTTTTCTTTCCTTCTTCCCTCCCTTCCCTCCTTTCTTTTTCTGTCTTTCTTCCTTCCTACTTTCTTTCTTTCTGTCTGTCTGTCTTTTTTCTTTTCCTTCTTCCCTCTCTTCCCTCCCTCCTTTCTTTTTCTGTCTGTCTGCCTTTCTTCCTCCAATCTTTCTGTCTTTCTGTCTTTCTATCTACCTACCAAAAAGATTGCCAAATACAGAAACTCTTCTCGCTGCAAGAAGTAAATTGCTTCTGTATTTTGCAATCTTTTCCCCCCTAAAGAGACCAGCCGATAGACACAGAGTTGTTAAACTCCAGTAAGATGCCCATCTTGCAGTGGGACACAGTTTGGGGGATGAAAGGTTGGGTGGGGCAGTGCAGTGCAGTGTTCTTAGGAAGGAAGGAAGACAGACAGAAAGAAAGAAAGATGGTAGGTAGGGAGGAAGGAAGGAAGACAGACAGACAGAAAGAAAGAGAAAGAAAGATGGTAGGAAGGAAGGAGGGGAGGGAAGAAAGAAAGAAAGAACAAATGACCACAATTGAGCCTAACATTTTGGTTGCTAAGCAAAGCGTTGTTAAGTGAATTTCACCACATTTTAAAAGTTGGCCATGCCCACCCGGTCACCTGACCACCAGCCATGCCCACCTGAGGCTGGGTGGGGGTAGTGAGGGTGAGTTTGCAGCACCAACGGGGCTGTGGACTGAAAAGGTTTGGGAACCACTGAGATGGATAGTTCTTGGCTTGGCAGTGGTGCTTGTGTGAAGGTTCTGAGTATCTTTCGGCATCACAAACCAAGCATGAACCACCAGTGTGCTGCAGCTACCAAAAGGGTCAGTACAATCTTGGACCACAACAGCAGAAATTAAATGTTGAGATAACAGGAAGTGATAGTTTTCCTGTGTACTGCACTGAACAGATCGTATCTGGAATGCTGTATCCAGTTTTGGTAAGTCTAATACAAGATAATGTAAAGTGCACAGAAAGACAGAGATGGTGAGTGGGTTGAAGGCTACAGAATGGTTAAAGAAACTTGGTATGTTTAGCTTACAGAAGAGAAGGATAAAGAGAAATGTGATAACAATCTTCCAAAACATGAAGGGATGTCACAGATCAGAGAGTATGGATTTATTTTCCAAAGCATCTGAGGATAAGATAAGAAACCAGTGGGTGGACGTTATATATAGAGAGAACCAAACTTAAAGTAAGGTGGAATTTCCTGACTGTGACTATTAGTTACTATCAAATGTTAAGCCATTGAACAGCCTGGCTCCCAGAGTGAGCAGTGCTCCATTTTTGGAGATTTTCAAACACAGGTTGGAAAACCATTTAAGTGGTTTGATCTGAGGATTTTTGCCCCAGGTAGAGAGTTGGACTGGAAGCCTTCAAGGTTCCTTTCAACCATAGGCTTCATTATTGCCCTAACTTCTTGCCATCCTACTGAGAGGAAGCAGATTAAATACAATGGCATTTTGTTCTGAGTAGACTTGTAAAGAGGTAGTCAATTGACCATGCGGGTTGAGGATTTTAGGAATTGTACTGTAATCTCAACACACTGAGAAGGCAGCAGGTTGGATAAGATCGCATTAAAACATGGTAGGATTCAAGAGTAGGTCTTTAAGCCATCCTTTCATGACTTCCTAAATCTGTAGGCATTCATTGTGGGAAATGATGTAACAGATTAAAATAAAATAGAGGGGATTCATGACTGGGTGTTGCTTTTTTGCAACAACATACAGCAAGGGTCCCCAAACTTGGCAACTTTAAGACTTGTGGGTTTCAACTCCCAAAATTCTCAAGCCAGCTTATATGTTTCCATGCACTTGTTGACTGACTAAATAAATAAATAAGTGCTTTTTTTCTGCCATTTTTTTTTTGTCCAATTTCCTAGTTTAGCATATAAAGGCGGGATTCCCTTCGGATTTCCCCTCTCAGAATTAATCAGATCTAAGATGGTTTAGTTCTGTTTTTTAAAAAAAAATAATAATAGCCAAAAAAAGTCACTGCCAGACCTCAGGGAAGTCACTTAAATGAATCCATGAAGGATTCTTCATTTACTGGTCCCTTTGTGAGAATCAGTCAAATGATAATTGGCAGAAAAATCTTAGTTTTATTTCTAATCATTTATTTATATCCTGCCTTTATTATTTTTACAAATAAGGTGGTGAACATATCCAACGCATCTTCCTCCCGTTTTTTCCAGCCACAGCAGCTTTGTGAGGTGATGTCGGCTGACAGAGAGAATGACTGGCCCAAGGTCATCCAGCTGACCTTCATGGCTAAGATGAGACTAGAACTCACCATCTCCCAATTTGGAGCCTGGTGCTTTTAACCATTAAACTGGCTGGTCCAGGGTTGTAGTTTCCTGGCATGTGTCATATGCCCAATCTGGTTCCTTTAAAAATGGCAATATTTAACCTGCCATGGGTTAACCAAACAGGTGGCAATTTTTAATATTGATGTTTAATTGATATAATCTTACGTAGAACTTTTTCATCCTAGCTTTGCTGATTTTTTTTTTTTTTGGACCTCTCTAGAAAAATGGTGCATATCCAAGGGTGAAGGAAGTATAAGTTGTGGGGGAGAATATTCCCTTGTTTGGCAGTTCTGTGTTAGCAAAAACTTCAGAAGAGAAGGATTTAGGGGTAGTGATTTCTGACAGTCTCAAAATGGGTGAACAGTGCAGTCAGGCGGTAGAGAAAGCAAGTAGGATGCTTGGCTGCATAGCTAGAGGTATAACAAGCAGGAAGAGGGAGATTGTGATCCCCTTATAAAGAGCGCTGGTGAGACCACATTTGGAATACTGTGTTCAGTTCTGGAGACCTCACCTACAAAAAGATATTGACAAAATTGAACGGGTCCAAAGGCGGGCTACAAGAATGGTGGAAGGTCTTAAGCATAAAACGTATCAGGAAAGACTTAATGAACTCAATCTGTATAGTCTGGAGGACAGAAGGAAAAGGGGGGACATGATCAAAACATTTAAATATGTCAAAGGGTTAAATAAGATTCAGGAGGGAAGTGTTTTTAATAGGAAAGTGAACACAAGAACAAGGGGACACAATCTGAAGTTAGTTGGGGGAAAGATCAAAAGCAACATGAGAAAATATTATTTTACTGAAAGAGTAGTAGATCCTTGGAACAAACTTCCAGCAGACGTGGTTGGTAAATCCACAGTAACTGAATTTAAACATGCCTGGGATAAACATATATCCATCCTAAGATAAAATACAGGAAATAGTATAAGGGCAGACTAGATGGACCATGAGGTCTTTTTCTGCCGTCAGTCTTCTATGTTTCTATGTGAATGGTTTGTGCCCTTCTTGAAGGTCAGTGGGATCAGCAGACAGTAAATGGAGAAAGCAGTTACCTATCAGGTGCCATTTTGTTAACTGATGTTTGCTTGATACTTTTAGAGTCTTCCATAAGTAAAAGGAGACAAATTGAAAACCAGAGGCAGGAAATTTATGGTTGGTGTGTGTGTGTGTATGTGTGTGACTCCTGTGTGCAAATAAAAAAAGATGCGTGAAAGCTTTTTATGAAAGCTGGCAGGGCATCGTGATGTCTGTGTCAGATTAGGGCCGAAAAAAGCTCAGGCTGAGCGCTCCCTAGGTGATTCTGGGACAGTTATATCCTCTTCACAAAGCAGGTAGTTGTGAGAACAAAATGGCCGGGTGGTAGAAGGGGAAAAGCATAGCAGGCTTGCCACCTTCAGCTCTGGGAAGAAAAGGTGTGACATCCAGGTAAGAAATAAATCTGCCAGGAACTCAAGATGCTCAATGGCCTACATTCCATATTGCCAACTGTTCTTCAAAACTCCTGGGTTTGCAGAAGGATTGGTTAGGTAGTGAGGCAGCTTGCAATTCAAGCCTGAAGCTACTTGAGCCTGCAAAATCAGTCGCAAGGATCCCTGAAATCTGCACTTCTTTCTCTACAGTTTAAAAAACCCATGCGAATGGCCTAGATTCAAACAATCCACTTGCAAAAGAAACACCTCCGCTTAAAACCATAATATTCCTGTATTTATTTATTTTTTAAAAATCCCATAATCTTGCTGTTAAACGTCATGGGATTCTGCTAGAGAATAAGGACATCTTTATATAGAGTCAATATTTTAGTTTTAAAATAGGGGTGGTAGTATCTATATTTAGGATATATGCTGCCACAAAAAAGTAATATTCAGGAATAGGCAGGGGCATCAGTTGAAACATGACCAAATTTAGTTATTGCCTTGGGTGAAACTATGAAAGTGATAATCCAGGGCACAATTCCATTCACTCCGCTTTTTGTTTTTCCTTGATTGGGTAAATTACTCAGAATAAGTTCTCCACCTTACTCTTAGTAAGTAAGTGCAGGTCACATGAACCTTCTGAAATTCAACTTGGTGAAAACAGATGAAAACAGCTAAGGAGAAAATGACAAATGCCCCACAAGTGGGACCCAGTTTTTGAAGTCTAGGGGGGGCATGCCTCTACTTTCTTGTTAGCAGTTTAGATACAGCTTGCAATCTCCTGGATGTTTTTCAACTCCCCAGTCTAGAGCAGTCACCAATACCCAAGTTGCAGTTTTTTCAGGTTGGCCAAGGTTACCCAAATGTTCCTTCCCCTTGTAAAAAAAAAGTTTTTAAAATATTCTTTGAATTTGAGTTGTTCTTGGAAGATGATCCAGAGTGCTTAGGCCTATTGTTCTTGAATCAGAATTATTTTTCCACTCTTTTGACAAAGTGATCAAGAGGCAGACCAAAGGAGATAATCTATCAGGATGATACCTTTTGAATGAAATCAGCAGATGGGAATGCCCTGGGGGAAAATTTAGGGAGAAGCCCTGATCTTATGGTCTCATTGGTATTTTAATTGTTTGCCTTTTTTAGATTGGTGGAAGCTGTAGATTTTTGAGTTTGATAATATAGAATGCGAAGGGGGAGGGAAAATTAGCTGGAAAGCCAAGAAGTCCTGCATGGCCATTTCCCCAGGGAATAGAAATATTCAGTTGCAATTCCAGCCACTTATCTTTGAACAGCCTAAATATGGCACAGTATTGTATCTGTAGCTTATGGAAGAATGATCACCTATAATAAAATCTCTGGGAAGTTTTGATCTAAATGGGGAAGATTTTGGATTGCCAATTGCTTAAGAAAAGCAACATTAAAACTTGTTTTGATTTTTTTTTCCTCCTGCAGGCTAAATTATATGGTTGAAATGAATAAGGCCTATAGGATCAGAGATGAAGAAGGACTGGTTCTCTGAACAAGTTCCTCAACTCCCCCCCCCCCCACTAGATTCTATGGCTGGTGGACCTTTAAAATTGAGTGAAAGCAACAGATTCCACCAATCTGCCATCTATCCACAGCTTTTAACATATAAATTTCACATTGTTATTAGAATGGAAGATTCATATTTCCATTTCTTTCAGATTAAGATCAGAAGAGTTGTTCCATATACGACTAAAAACAAAAGAGCTAGTTTGATAGTTTAGCTGTCTTATCCAAACTTAGCATTTGCTAAACCGTATATCCTCTTTGTCAAGTATTTGGGGACATTAGGATTTGTAGTCTAAAATTTCTGCCCTGCCACGTTAGGTAGGACTGATCCATTGAGGGGGGGGGGGGAACCTGTATATTCATTAAAGTTAGCCACTTTTATAAATTACTTAAACATAGTTGTATTGGATTCCATTTTTTCTCTGAAAAGAGGCAAGACTGTTCCCTACTTCACTCTCTTAACTAAAGCTAAAGTAAACAACATTTGTGTTGCTGTTTCTGTTCCTGCTACTGCCCTATTTGTTGACTCAGTTGCTCCTAAACCAACCTTTTCCAATTAGATGACCGTGTTGACTTTTAGAGTACATCTGTAGCTGTAGTCCAAAGTATTTTTAGGGTAGTAGTGTGTGGGGAAATGGCAGTACAAACAAAGACTATATCCAGCCATGTACAACTATAACAATTGGTTGCAGGCTGACTCAGGGTTAGTTTAGGACAGTGGTGTCAAACTTGCAGCCTGCAAGCCAGATGTGTCATGCACTAGCGAAGGGGGGGAAGTTGAGATACATCACATGACAACAACATAACACTGTGAGTTTGACACTCCTGGTCTAGGAGAGTTCACTTGCACCGTCTCTGACTTCCCAACCTATAGGTCGACTCCTCCATCTCGTTTGTAGTTTTCCCCTCTCAGAATTCATCTTTCTCTTGCAGGTGGAACATCCCAATCCTGGCGTCCGCTACCCAGGCACCACCCGTGTGGCTTACTTACCTGACTGCCCCGAAGGCAACAAAGTTCTGGCGCTCTTCCGCAAGGCCTTTGATCAAAGGCTCACCTTCACTATTGGGACCTCCATGACCACAGGGCGAGCCAATGTCATCACCTGGAACGACATTCATCACAAAACCAACTGCACCGGGGGACCCCAGCTGTAAGGGCTTGCCAACTGACCGCTAGGAATTCTAGGGATTGATACCCGCACATCTCAGTGTTGCAAAAGTTGAGACACACTGGGATGCTGTCATTGTGAAGCAGAGGGAATAAAATAAAGGAAGAGGGTTTGGACCAAGGGGGATGCCACGGGGATATTTAAGGCCACTTGGAACTCAATAAGCTCCCATGAGAACCCAAACAATAGCATTAAAAGGTACCATGGTACAAAGTTCAGAGTCAATACAAACCAAGAATACTATTTGATCTCAGTAGTTTACAAATTGAAAACAATTTACTCATATCATTAGATATCACCGAGAACTTCATGGTATAGACATTTACGCTGACTCTAAATAATTTTTTTGTCCCCACCAGGAGCTTTTCAGATATACAGCTCCAATGTCGCCTCTTGAAATGCTACAGTGAGGAATTTTTTTAACTTGACCTGCATATTTATGTACCTTCATCCGCACTTCAAGTTGATTGTTGTGGCATATACACTTGTTGCCTGTTTATTTATCTTTGCAGCAGTCTTCTGAGATAGGTTAGGCTAAGAGAAATTATGAACTGACCTTAGTGATTGAAAGGAAATGAGAACCTCTCCTAACCCAACATTGTTACGTTGTTCTGTTTTTGTTTTATTTTTTTTAATTGTTTGCTTTGCATTGGAGTATTTTCAATATATATTAGGTGCCTGGGGCTGAAGAAAGTTTTGATTAGTCAACATTGCATTGTGAACTTTTTCATGAACTGAGCCTAGATTTCTTATTTTTGCTTAGACGAGCTACATGATTGATGCTTTTTCTTTAGCAACCTGCAGAAGTATCTGACTGTGGGTATCCTTCTTGGGGAACAATTTTCCACTTCAGTATTTGGTTAGAAACCTATATGCAGCAGGATACAGAGCACAGCTGTTGTTAAGAATTCTAGGAATTGCAACCCACATGTCTCAGTGTTGGAAAACACTGATCTAGAAAATGTTCTAGGACAGACTTACCTAGTGTAGGATAACATCATCTAGAAGAGGAAACAACCAGCATACACACAATCATAATTTCAAGGAAAATTGCGCTGGCATAGGCACTTGTTTCACGCCAGTCAGCTCTTTTGTGCCTTGGGTTAATGGGTTCACAATCTAGAACAGATCCTGAAGCCTTTGCCACTTTGAGGGGAGGGGAGCCAGCAGAAGCTTGTTAAATATTTTAATAAAGGAAAGTTGTCCACTTAATTTTTCCTGAAGCTTTCAGAGAATCCCAAGTTAAACCACTTTGGGGGTAACTTAAACTGTCAAGAGTTTAGGTCAAGAAGGGTAAACTCATAAATCTTTGTCTTTGTTTCTGCCAGGTTTGGTTACCCAGATCCTACATATCTTGCTCGGGTGCAAGAGGAACTACGGGCCAAGGGTATCACCAATGACTGATCTTTGTTGCCACGTTCCCAGGAATGGCTTCTTGTTACTGCCGAACTCCGATCTTTTGTGGAGGGAGCTCCGTCATCCATTGGAGCCAACTATCTCTTATCACACGATCTTAATCCAGAGTTCAGAGCTTGAGCTTTGGGGCTGAAATTGACATTTTATACGTAATTGATTGTTTGAGGAACTGGAGAACCAAGACATAAGGCATGAGAGTGAAGCAAAAGAAAAACGATGGTATTTAGGACTAATTCAAAACAGTTTTATCAAGAGGGCCATCATGCCGAATGATTTGCTTTTGGGGGGGCGGGAAAGAGAAAGAAACAAAAACGGCCTGTCACTGCATTGAGTAGCACACATATCATAGGTACCTCTACTGAGTCTGTCTAGTTTATTTTATGCAGAGGAGATCCCCCCCCTTTTTTTTTCCTGGGTGATAAATATAAACATGCACCATTAAATCTGAAACTGCAAAGTCCAGAATTCACCACCTTAATACTTTGGCTCTTGAGGATAAAATAGGTTGATCAAGTGGTGATTTCATTTTCTTAAAAAAAAAAAATTAAACAGAAATTTCATATCGATTGGAGAAGCCAAACCTCCCCTTTTCTCCAATTTACTTCCCCGTGTACTATTTTTTTCAGCGTTTTCTCTCATTCAAAGTCATTTCTGTTGGGGTTAAGACATGGATTGTGAGAGCATTTGGAAATCCTCACTTCCAGTACTTCTTTGGTGTTAAAATATAGCTTTCTCTCTCCGAGTGCTCCTTATGGTATTTGCCCTTAAGGACTAGGTCCAAGTGAGCAACAAAGCGCCCATGTGCTAACAAGCAATGCATTTAGAGACAGGGTGGGTGGGGAATAGAGGGAAGGGCTTCTCCCAATGTATCTCTGCAGAGGCCAAATCTTGTCCTCGGACTCCAGTTGTGGAACCCTTTTGCTCAACCCTATTGGTCCACTCTTGTTTTATGCTTCTGGGAGGGAGGGAGGGAAGGTTGGTTCATATTCTTAGCTTGATTCCCAAATATGGTTGAAACCCAATGAGAGCCCTCTTATTTCAGTTCCTCCCTGACCTCTTTTACCAAAGTGCTAACCACTTTGAGAATGGGACTGTTAAGAAATGGAATACAATTGAGCAGAGAATAGCATCCCTGACAAGTAGCAGGTGTCATGGGAGGTTGTCAAAAGAGGCAGCTACAGCAGCACAATTGAAGCCCCACCCCTTCAAGCATGCATGTGACATCACATGCACAAAAGGGGCGGAGCTTCAATTGCACCTTTGCAACTGCCATTCTGCCTTTATTGACCACTTTCCCCTCCCGGCCCCCAGATGCCACAGACCATTGCAGCCTAGAGTGTACAGTGTCTAGGGTTCATGTCAAGTGAATGGGAAATGGGACCATTAAATGGGGCGTTTTGTGTGATTTGGGATGGGATCATAGCGACTGAAGAGCCTGGGTACTGAAGCCGGAGGCAGGGCTTGGAACTTTGTACACCGTTCCTTACTTGGTGGTTCAGACGTACACCCATCCCCAACTTTGACTGATGGACTTGTGGAGCCCAGGCGTTCCTGCCTCGCTCGTGCACTCCTGTGCTACTTTTTCTTCAGGATCTGCTGTCAAGGCCAACTCGGTTGAACTTTGTTGAAACCTTGGGACATATCGGCTAAAATAAACAAGCTTCTTGATTGTGGACAGACCAGGCCACAATTCCACGTGTTCTCCTTGGAGAGGAGGATCCGCCACCTCACGGGACCACCCTTTGTGTAATTCATATGCTTCTCAGCTGGCATATCGAGCAAGACTCCTGTAATGATCCCAGCCTTTTCACTCGGGACGTGTGTTGCTGGGATCTTAGCCAGGCCTTCTCCGGTGGGCCTGTAATGCTCATGACTCTGGCGCCTACCTGTTGTTGAGTGTTTGGGGGAGGGGGAGGGAGGGAAACGTCTCTTGGCTAACTGTAAGCGCGTGTCTCCTCTGGCAGAGATGACCTCTAATACTCAAGTTTGTCTCGTATCGGTGAGAGCTTCCCTTGAACGCACAGTTTGGACAACGGGGCTTTCTTTTGCTGTTTTAAAAAAGAGTAACTGAACATGTGCCACTTGTTCTCATCTTTGTGGAATGCGTGTTTGTGGTTTTACATATTTCCACCTATTTATTCAAAGGAGTTTACCGTTTGAAATGATGGAATGTGAAACAAAGGACACCATAAACAGGGAGGGAAGGGGCGGAAGTGGGGTGGGGGAGAAAAAGTAAATTGTAACTCCAATTGTTAAAACTGCATTGGATAATTGTCAGAACCACTATCAGAAAGGGGGTCTTGGGAATGGCATTTTTCCCTCTTGAAACCAGCCAGCAAAGATGTTCCTTCATTTCACTGCAGGTGTATCAACTGACTTCTAACAAAAGAGTGGAAAAAGGAAGCCAGACAAAATACAGCCTTCTCCCACTATGCCAGGGTTTCCCAACTTGGCAACTTGAAGATATTTGGACTTCAACTCCCAGAATACCCCAGCCAGCATTTGCTGGCTGGGGAATTCTGGGAGTTGAAGTCCAAATATCTTCAAGTTGCCAAGGTTGGGAAACACTGCACTATGCAAAAAGATCTGGCTTGGTAACCTATGAGGAGGTTACGTACCAACCCGTTTTAGGGGATTGCAAATTTGAAGCAGGAATTCTTTTGAGGAGCCCTGCAATTTTCTGCGCTCCCTACTTCTCTTGAAGCTTGAGTCCAGAAGCCTGCTTTTATGAATGTGCAATTTATTGGTGTGATAAGATGTATCTGCTGAAGTGGAAGAAAATCTGAACCTTTGAGCCAGAGCAGAAATTATTACAGGAAAGCATCGCCTCTGTTTTGAAAAGTACTTGTTCAGAATGTCTTGGTTTTAATTTCCTTTCCTTATCCAGTATCTTGAAACACTTTTAGATCTTAAAGAAGCAGGCTGCTCAGTTGTTTGCTATGTAAGCGCACTGAAATCAATGGGATTTTACTCCTGAGAACAGATGCATAACTATAGGACGAGTGTCCTATAAAATTGGTACAGAATGTGAAATATTTTGAGATAACTAAAATCAACTAAATCTGGAAGTTTGGTATCGCAGAAAAAACACAGAAACGTCCATTTTTCTTGTGTCTGTCTGGACATGTAATTCGGACCACCTGCAAGAATTAGATTCTTGCCTTAAAGCAAAACCATTTTATATCCCTTGTTATTCAGGTACATTTTGATATGGATTTGATTCCATGACATTGCTGGTTGATGGTTTGATCCACAGTTCCGTGTTTTGTGTGGGAATCTTACTTGGTTTGCTGTTGCTTTACAGTTAACATATTTTACAAAAACACCCAAAGGTAGTTGGTCGAAAGAGGCAAGGTGGTAGGTGTAGCATTGTGATGCAAGCTTTACCCCTTTTGTACATGTATTAATTGTACATATACATACAGAAGAGTGGGACTTGGATTGCCTTGCTGTGCCTGCCATCTTACCTACTTTGACATCCCACCTCCACTCCATGGGTGCTGCTGATAGTCTAGGCCCGTCATTCTCAACCTTTTATTTACCACATTGTGATCATGAACCACTGCCATGACTTGCCTTAACTCAGGGTTTAATCATAACATTTCTTCAAGCCTTCATGATTCTCCTATGATCACCTCATGGCTGCCCAGGGGTCTGCAGACCACAGGTTGAGAACCACCAGTCTAGGCTGCTTGAAAGATGATGTTTATGCTGCCCAATTCGTTGCAACTTTGGGTAGTTTGCAAACTTAAAAACCTTTGAAAACAACACAATCCCCTCCCCTCCAAATATACAGGTGAAACTTGAAAAATTAGACTGTCATGCAAATGTTCATTTATTTCAGTAATGTAACTTAAAAGGTGAAACGTAATATATGAGAGATATTCATAACATAAAAGGCAAGATAGTTGAATGAAACAGTGGCCCAACACCAGCAGATGATATGGCTTCCCAAATTAACACAGACTATGGAAACTACACTGCATCTTGCAGTGTGTGCCTCTCTATTCCTCTTCCATACTTTGGGTCCTTGGTTTCCAAATGAGATGCACAAGTTTCCACAGTCTGCCTTGATTTGGGGAGCCATGTCATCTGTTGGTGTTGGTTCACTGTGCTTCATTAAGTCCAGGGTCAACAGAGCTGTCTATTGGGAGATTTTGGAGCACTCCATACTTCCATCCGCATATGAGCTTTATGGGGATGGTGACTTAAACTTTCCAGTAGGATTTGGCACCTGCCCATACTGCCAAATGCACCAAAAACTGTTTCAATGACCGAAGGATGACTGCTTGATTGGCCAGCAAACTTGACTGACCTGAACCCCATAGAGATATTCTCTATGAGACATTGCCAAGAGAAAGATGAGAGACATGAAACCAAACAATGCGGAAGAGCTGCAGGCTGCTATTGAAGCATCCTGATCTTCCATAACACCTCAGCAGTGCCACAGGCTGATAACGTCCATGAGGCAGTAATTGCTGCAAAAGGGGCCCAAACCAAGTACTGAGTACATATGCGTGCTTATACTTTTCAGAGGCCCGATATTGTTCTATGTACAATCCCTTTTTTATTGATTGCATGTAATATTCTAATTTTCTGAGATGGAGGATTTGGGGTTTTCATGAGCTGTAGCCCCTTATGACAAATCACAGCTTCAACTATCTTGCCTTGCATGTAATTGAGTCTTTCTATATATTAAGGTTCGCCTTTTAGGTTATGTTATTGAAATAAATGAACGTTTGCATGATATTCTAATTGTTCGAGTTCACGTGTAGCTAGCAGAGATAACAAACCTGGATGGAATGAAGAAAAGGGAGCTTCAATAATACTCAGCAAGGGCTCATGCAACCCAGGCCTTTGGAGCCCTTCCAAACACCAGAAAGATGGAGGGGCATTTGAATGGGGGGGGGGGGAGAAACCAGAGGATAAGATGTAAGAGGTGCCAAGCTGGCACTAGCTGGAACCTGTTCGTTTTTAAAGTCATGAGCTAAAAGATAAAGATGAAATTACTAGGAAAGTTGAGAATGACAAAACAAGTACGTATACTTTTGTCAGACAAATCTGGGAGAACATCACTTTTGCTTGATTATTCAGACAGACAATACTCTCCCGTAGGATCTTTGAACTTGGCAATTGCCATACTGTTGAAGGAATTATGCACTCGGCGACGACGGTATTTTTCTGCTAAAATTTAGCTGCCACATCCTTCCTCCTCTTTCCAGTGATTGCTCCATCCGATTTCCTGTATTGAAATGTATACTCTTTCCTGCTACCCTCATACATTGACCAACTCTGCATCTACATATTTGCACAACTTCCATTCGTTTGAATTTGAACCTTTTAAAGTAGGGAATTCAGTGAGAATGCGCTTTTGTCTCTTGCATGGAACTTGTCCATGCTTGATCCCGGTTAATTTTGTCTCATTATCTTAAATTTTGTTACATCAGCAGATCAGGAAAGGACAGAGGTGGAGAGGCAGGCAAAAATTGGCATCCAGATTGAAGTGATGTCTGGCTGATCTTGAAAAGCTAAGTAATGAAGTATGGAAATTTCATTAGAAATCCCAGACTCTTAGTTGGGCTGAAAACATATATCAGAAAAGGCAGTGGCAAATCATTTCTGCTTTGTCGCTAAAGCTACACGAATGGGTGTCTGAAACCAAGAAAAATAGAGCTCAACTTGAAGAAAGCCATAACTTTTCACTTGAGCCAACATAATCCTATATACAGTATATAATCCTATATACAGAATACAGTATATACAGTACTGTATATTTACTTCATGGTGCTTACTTCCACCAAGTCAGTTACAGGGCTATCGAGTATATATAGCTTATACAGAGCAGGTTAAAAAAGAGCCATGCAATTAGTTTCATGGATGTTTTATATTCTTTTATGTCTTAACAAAGGATGGGGAGCAGGTATTGTACAATGACTTCCCTTATCCCCTGCATGCTGCTTTTAACAAAAAAAAACATTTAGGTTCTAAAGAAACCTAATTATAATCAGGGAAATGTGAAATAACACTTTCATAAGGAGTGGTGGGCAGTCTTACTAAAACTCGTGTCTCTTTGTAAAACATCAGTTGGGCACAATGGGGCATTATACCAATTTTGTTCAACTTGCCTCAAATGGGCTAACTTTACAGAATGACCCTTCAGTGATGCCACACCACACCGCTCTCACAATTGGCTGTAGTCATGTCATGCTACTTTTCAACCTTTTCCTGCCAGCTTCCTACATGTCAATGGAGAAGTTGGCGGGAGATGTAAATTTATTTGTGGTTCCCATGCACCTCATCAGCTCCCTTGAGCAGAGTCGATAATGGAGAAGCTGGCAGGGAGGGTTTCAAATTGCTTGGGTAGGTGGTTTCACCATTCACGCACCTATTTATTTTATTTTATTTATTTATTTATTTAATATTGTTTATCTATTTATTTATTTATTGGATTTGTATGCTGCCCCTCTCCGTAGACTCGGGGCGGCTAACAACAATGATAAAAACAGCATGTAACTATCCAATACTAAAACAACTAAAAACCCTTATTATAATACCAAACATACACAGAAACATACCATGCATAAATTGTAATGGCCTAGGGGGAAGGAATATCTCAACTCCCCCATGCCTGGCGGTATAAGTGAGTATTGAGTAGTTTACAAAAGACAGGGAGGGTGGGGGCAGTTCTAATCTCCAGGGGGGAGTTGGTTCCAGAGGGGCGGGGCCGCCACAGAGAAGGCTCTTCCCCTGGGGCCCACCAAACGACATTGTTTAGTCTACGGGACCCGGAGAAGGCCAACTCTGTGGGACCGTATCGGTCGCTGGGATTCGTGCGGTAGCAGGTGGTTCCGGAGGTAATCTGGTCCAATGCCATGTAGGGCCTTCCCCAGCCTCTGCACTTGCCAGCTATTTGTGCACTTGTCCATTCAGCCTTCCCAACCCGTTCTGTACCCCCTTGTACCTCTGATCCATGCAGCACCTCTCATGCACCCTTGCTCTGCACCCTGCACCCCATTCCCAACCCGTTGGGCAGCTCTTCTGCACCCCTGCGCATTTCTGCAGAATCCAACCTGTGCTACACTGCATCCTCTCTCACCCGCCGGGCATCTCTTGTGCACTTTTGCCTGGCCTGACCCACATTGGAGCCCCTGTGCACCTTGCCAGTCCTCCAAGGCACCTCAATGCAACCTCCCGGACCTGTGCAGCATCTCTTGTGCACCATTGCACACCCTTCTTCACCTGCATCTCATCCAGTGCACTTCCTGGATCTGTGTGGCATCTCTCTCGCATTTTGTGACCTGTATTAAATCCGGCAAGTCCTTCCTCTAACATCGCTTGCTCACCCTTTCTGTCTCCTAACGCACCTCTGTGAACTCTCCTTGATGTTCACAGTGCCCTGGTCTTTTTTTAAATCAATGGAAAAAACAGCAAGAAGTCTAAACTAGATGTGGCTGGAAGAGGGAGGGATTTACAATGCTCCCTCTCGGCTTTCCTTTAAAGAAAAAATGGGCAAATCAACAGGAAGTCAGAAGTCATTTCTATTCCCAGTGATTTTTTTATAGGCCCATGGTCATTCTGTTTCTCAGTTTAGATAAGGAAATATCGCTGTAACAATGACACACGTGGTCTAGTGGTCTTTAAAATGGCAGTAGAAATTCAAGCAAAAAAATTTTTTTCCCCCAATCTCTCCTAGTAATTATGAATGTCAGCATTTTGCTGTAAGAAATATTCAATTGGAGAAGAAAGCATGTTTATTTTATTTTATTAGTTTGTTTTGTTAAGTGACCATATCGAAATCAACTGTATTCTTTCTGCCGACGATGTGAAACTTTTCAACACCACTGACAACACACTCTCCAAAAAGACCTGGACTTTGTCTCAGACTGGTCTAACACCTGGCAACTTCAAATATCAACCAACAAATGCTCTACCCTCCACATTGGCAAATAGAATCCAAACCGCACATACGAACTGAATAAACAATCTGCCAACCCACACTCAGTAAAAGATCTTGGAATACTAATATCGAATGACCTAAGTGCTAAAGCCCACTGCAACAATATCGCCAAAAAAGCTTCTAGAGTTGTTAACCTGATCCTACGCAGCTTCTGCTCAGGCAATCTCACACTACTCACAAGAGCCTACAAAACTTTTGCCAGACCCATCCTAGACTACTGCTCATCTGTCTGGAACCCATACCACACCTCAGACATCAACACCCTTGAAAATGTCCAAAGATATTTCACCAGAAGAGCCCTTCACTCCTCCACTCGAAACAGAATATCCTACGAAAATAGACTAACAATCCTGGGCCTAGAAACCCTAGAACTACGGTGCCTAAAACACTATTTGAGTATTGCCCACAAGATCATATGCTGCAACGTCCTACCGGTCAATGACTACTTCAGCTTCAACCGCAACAACAGAAGAGCACGCAACAGATTCAAACTTAATACAAACCGCTCCAAACTTGACTGTAAAAAATATGATTTCAACAATCAAGTTATTGAAGCGTGGAACTCATTACCGGACTCAATTGTGTCAACCCCTAACCCCCAATATTTCTCCCTTAGACTCTCCACGATTGACCTCTCCAGGTTCCTAAGAGGCCAGTAAGGGGTGTACATAAGTGCACTGGTGTGCCTTTCGTCCCCTGTCCAATTGTCTTTCCTTTCTCTCACTTATCACATATATTTTCTTTCTTTCATATATCCTCTCCTCTAAGTTAACTTTCACCCTCATATATATTACTACATGTCTATTTTTCTTCCCATGTATTTGTGTATTGGACAAATGAATAAATAAATAAAATAAGTACATATTGGCACTGTTCCCTCTATTTTTTGGGGGGGGGCGGAAAAGTATAGTGTGAGTGGCAGTCCCTTTGGGACTGGGCGGCACAGAAACAAACAAACAAACAAACAAATAAAAAACCCACCCTGTTTTGCTTCAGAGAATTTCAAAATAAAATACTGTACTGTGTGTCTATAACAGTGAGCTCATAATAGGGCAACTCTATCAATATCAAAATGCCACTTAAATAGTTGAGCTAGTTTCAAACTAGATTTTGATTTTCTTTCTCTCTTCCTTACTCCCATTCTTTTTCTTTCTCTTTTCCTTCCTCTCTTTTTTCTATCTGTTTCTCTCTCTTCCTCTCTTCCTCTCTCTCTCCTTCCCTCTCACTCTTTCCCTCTCGGCTTCTGGGCAGGTTTGGAAAACTCTGAGTTGATGATGATTTTTAAGTGAGCGATTGCTCACTGCTCAGCTTAGAGGGAACTATGCATATTGGTGGTATACAAAGATATAATAATATTCATATACATGATTCTAATAAAAAAGAAACATTATTTAAGACAGGGGACAGAAGGCACGCTGGTGCACTTATGCACGCTTCCAAACTCTTAACAAAATGTATCACTTTTCTCTACAGTTTGTTCCAACAATTTATGCCACCCAGAAGTTCTTATTGTATTGCTAAAATCTCATTTACAAAGATCAAAACCCAATAAGGACTAAAGCTGCCAAGGCTATTTACCCTCTCCATCCAGGATCTGATGGAGATCCCTGCAAATTTGCAATCTTCTTTTGGTCAAGGATCACTTTAGGACCCGATAGTTTAGGATTGGAATTTTGATAGAAGAAAATGCAGAAAAGCCTGCACTTGGACAATGATATTAAATGTACAGTATTTATATAGACCTGAGGACTTAATTTTGATGTTTCCATCAAGCGAGTAACTGCCAAATGTTATCTTCCAACATAGGGCAAGCATTCTGTGAGAAAATATGTTGCGGACGTTCAGTTTTCATCTTGGGATTTGACAGAATTATTTGTTTATTTAAAAGATTGATACGGCTGCCCATTTTAAGCAACTACAATTGAAGTTGAAGATTAAAGAATGGCTGTCAGATGAAATACTAGATGGAGCTCATTGATCAGGGCACTCCAGAGTCTTTTGATGTGAGTGTGGGTTTTTCCCCAGAAAATTTAAACCTTATTCAAATGCGTTTAGAATTGCTGCCCCACAGTTTGCTAAATAAATAAATGCCCCAAATGAAACCTTTACATCAGTGAGATTATCCTATGTATTGAAGAAACAATAAACAAAAAGGGGGAAAGTAGAAACCCGTCCCTGGATGGAAACAGTAGATGGATCATACAAGCATTGGATTACATCAAAACATATTCTGATTCTTAAGTGGATGGATCAGAGAGCAAAGTTACTAATATAGCACCAATTTCTATATAGCTGAATGGATTTTTCTATCAGCCTATGCTTTTCTAGTTATTTGTTATTTAGCCAAGAAGTCAATGTATAAACAAGAGCTCCTTTTCCTTAAAAAGAAAATTATACAGTATTCTTTTTTTATTTTTTTTTATTGATTTAAAATACATATATACACATTTACAAAAATGTAAGATAAATGATCAAATCATAAGTTGAAACAAAACAAAACTAACACATACTAACAAACAAACAAAAAAGATAATTCTAGTAATATAGTTAATTACTTATTTAAGTACACTAAACGATAATAACAATAACAATAAACAAATAACACAATGTATAATATTTAAACTTAAATTCCCTTGAGGGGGAAAGTTATCTTATAATTTCAAATTATCTTCTGGTGAAGTATATCATATCATCGGTATCTACTATTTTTTCCTTTTGGTTATCCATATATTTTTAATTATTTTTATTTTCTTAACCGCCTTCGTACATTCTTATTTAATTTATTTAAATTCATACAAATTTTTCCTGAAAATTACTGTATATAGAACTTGGAAGTACTTCTATGATTGGTTCAAGAGAAGAAACAAAAACTTAAATTGAAATACAACAATAGTAATACTTTATTTCCTCTTTTTTGATATAACAAATCACAAAAGAAAATTATATTCTGTTTAACTTTTGTTCTATGTACAAAGCACAAATGCTCTCCATTTTGAGGGCCATTTCTTTTTCCCCTTCTTGATACTTTTTCAGAGTATAAGACGCACCTTAGGTTTTGGGGAGTAAAATAGAGAAAAGAAACTGCTTACCAAGTACTCTGGCTTGTATCCTTAATCTGGCCAGCTTCAGCACATTATTTTATCCCCTAGTTAAGGCTTTAAAAAAGCCTTATTCAGAGAGAGTAACAATGAAAGAGCTAGCAAGCCAGTAAGAGCTGGGAACATCATTAGCACCTGGAAAGAAACAGTGGAAGCAAGTAGAGCAATGGAAAAAACCCTGCAAAGACTTAGGGCTTGGAAAACATTCTTCTTTGCAGAGAGTAACAGTGAAAGAGCTTGCAAGCAGGTAAAAGCTGGGAACATCCTTAGCACCTGGTTAGGGCTAGTAAGAAATTTATTCAGAGCAAGATAGAGCAATGAAACCCCCCCCCCCCCCTGCAAAAACAGGGTTTGGAAAACATTCTTAGAAAACATTCTTAGCAGAGAGTAACAATGAAAGAGTTTGGGAACATTAATAGAAACTGGTTAGGGCTGGAAAGAAACATTTGGAGCAAGTAAATGAAAAAAACCCTACAAAGACAGGGTTTGGAAAACATTCGCAGAGAGTAACAAAGAGTTTGGGAACATTAATAGAACCTGGTTAGGGCTGGAAAGAAACATTTGGAGCAAGTAAACAATGAAAAAAACCCTACAAAGACAGGGTTTGGAAAACATTATTTGCAGAGAGTAACAATGAAAGAGCTTGAAAGCCGGTAAGAGCTGGGAACATTGTTAGTACCTGGTAAGGGCTACAAAGAAATTTATTCAGAGCTAGCTAGAGCAATGAAAAAACCCTGCAAAGACTTAGGGCTTGGAAAACGTTATTTGCAGAGAGAAACAATGAAAGAGTTTGCAAGCGGATAAGAGCTGGGAACACTGTTAGCACCTGCTTAGGGCTAGAAAGAAACTTACTTGGAGCAAGTTAGAGCAACGAAAAAAACCCTGCAAGACTTAGGGCTTAGAAAATATTCTTCACAGAGAGAAACAATGAAAGAGCCTGCAAAGTAAGAGCTGGGAAGATCGTTAGCAGCTAGAGGAGAAAAAGCTACATTTAGAGTATAAGATGCATCCAAATTATCAGCCTCTTTTAAAGAGGAAAAAGGTGCGTCTTAAACACCAAAAAGTACATTATGTTTCCATCCTTTATCTATTTGGTCAAAACCTCAAAAATATAGGTTTACTTATACCGTTGGTCTCATCTTACTAATTTGCTGCGACTGAGCACATCTCCCTGAGAGTGAGGCATTGGAATTTCTTATATATATATATAACCCTTCCCTGGTGCAGACCTGAAGGGATTGGATACTGTAGCCTAGAGGATAATTCTCTGCCTTACAAGGAAAAGTTTGCAGGTTCAAGTCCCAGTGGGTATGGCTAGCTGATGAGGCCAAAATAAGGCTGAAATAGATCTATCCTAGTCTCCCTTAATTTTCAAATTCAGCAAAAAAGCATGTGACACATACAGATAGAATTGTCGGCTATCAATAAAATTAACTGCCTTGGAAATGGCTCTGGGTTGGGCCGAGAGGCAAATAAGGAGCTGTGATGTTCCTCCAAATACACCAGGGTGATTCGACACAAAAATATGTAACCCTTCCCTGGTGCAGAGCTGAAGGGATTGGATACTGTAGCCTAGAGGATAATTCTCTGCCTTACAAGGCAAAGGTTGCAGGTTCTAGTCCCAGTGGGTATGGCTAGCTGATGAGGCCAAAATAAGGCCAAAATAGATCTATCCTAGTCTCCCTTAATTTTCAAATTCAGCAAAAAAAACATGTGACACACACACACACATATATATATATGTTTTCGTAGATTTTCACGGGTACAGGTATGACGGTCTTGGTATATTCGGGTTTCTTCCCGTGTAGGATTTGGAAATTTCTGGCAACATTTCGACGAGGTCCCACTCATCATCTTCAGGCTGGTGTTTCTGTCCTTGTTCTAAGGCGAACACTGCGAGACCTGAGCTGCCTTCCTTCTATAAATACTGGTGGCTGGGTGTGGTTTGATGGCTCAGCAATTGCCTGCTGTGTAGAAACTTCCTGGTGAGTCAGTGGGGTAACATCTGGGGTCGTTGATGTAGCTGAAGTATGCTGATTAGTTAATGGTTGTTGATTAGGCGTGATATCCTGAGTAGTTGGAGCTTGCAGGCTACTTGATTGTTTTGCAATGTGTGTTCTGAGTCTAGTTTCAGTTTTTATGACTGGGTTACGTTTGAGGGCTGGTTTCCAGATGTCTGGTAGGCGGGAGGTATCATCCCGCTTGTTCATATCGATGGAAGCCATCGAGATAGATGTTACCCCACTGACTCACCAGGAAGTTTCTACACAGCAGGCAATTGCTGAGCCATCAAACCACACCCAGCCACCAGTATTTATAGAAGGAAGGCAGCTCAGGTCTCGCAGTGTTCACCTTAGAACAAGGACAGAAACACCAGCCTGAAGATGATGAGTGGGACCTCGTCGAAACGTTGCCAGAAATTTCTAAATCCTACATGGGAAGAAACCCGAATATACCAAGACCGTCATATATATATATGCTGCCCCTCTCTGCAGACTCGGAGAGTCTTGGGGTGATCTTATTTCCTACTGCATTTTGTTCACGTCAATCCAACTCTGCATGGGAATTGATAGCGGGTAGAATGTAATGGAGAGTGGAGTGGAAAGGAAGAGAAAAGAGAAGAGAATATTCTTTATTGACCAAGTGTGATTGGACACACAAGGAATTTGTCTCCGGTGCATAAATTCTCAGTATACACACAACAAAGTGATAAGAACTAATCCCTGACATTCTTTCTATATCATTTAGACATATGGTTGTTGAACTCATAATTGGGAATTAGCGGACCACCAATTTTGCACCCATTTATTCAAGGTCTGGATTTACACTGTGGAGTACTCTGCGTAGGCATTCTCTTCTGAGACATTCACAAAATATCCAGGGTATTTCACAAGCTAATACCCTAAATACACTGCTCAAAAATAAATAAATAAATAAAGGGAACACTTAAACAATATAACTCTGAGTAAATCAAACTTCTGTGAAATCCAACTGTCCACATAGGAAGCAACACTGATTGACAATCAATTCCACAAGTTGTTGTGCACATTCAATTTTGTACAGAACGAAGTATTCAGTGAGAACATTTCATTCATTCAGATCTAGGATGTGTTATTTGAGTGTTCCCTTTATTTATTTATTTATTTTTGAGCAATATATATGGCTTATTGGGGAATGAGTCAGTTTCAATCTCAAAAGGACTCAAAATGATTTAATGTGATTTCTCAAGATTGGTCAGACAAGAGACAGCAGGAAGTCGGGAAGGTCTTATGAATCCTACCATTAAAAGCAATTTTTAGAATAAGAGGTATGAAAAGACTCTGAGAGTTTGGCTTTTCCAGGGCGATAACTAAGCAATCAGTTCCTACAAACAGACCTACAATCTTCCTTTCCTAGTCACCCTTTAAAGGAGATTTTAATGGCCTAAGTACTCTGCAGTTCAGAAATTAACTTTCTCTGCTAACCACAGTACCTGTCTTTTAAAATGTGCCTATTTATTTATTTTATTTATTAGATCTGTATGCCGCCCCTCTCTGTAGACTCAGGGCAGCTCACAACAGCAATAGAACAATTCATAACAAATCTAATAATTTAAAAAACATTTTAAAAACCCCATTATTAATCAAACATACATACAAACATACCATACATAAATTGTATAGGCCCGGGGGAGATATCTCAATTCCCCCACGACTGGTAGCAAAGGTGGGTTTTAAGGAGTTTACGGAAGGCAAGGAGGGTGGGGACAGTTCTAATCTCCAGGGGAGCTGGTTCCAGAGAGTCGGGGCCGCCACAGAGAAAGCTCTTCCCCTGGGACCCGCCAAATGACATTGTTTAGTCGATGGGACCCGGAGAAGGCCAACTCTGTGGGACTTAATCGGTCGCTGGAATTCATGCGGCAGAAGGTCCCAGAGATATTCTGGTCTGAATCCATGAAGGGCTTTATAAGTCAAAACCAACACTTTGAATTGTGACCGGAAATTGATTGGCAACCAATGCAGACTGCGGAGTGTTGGTGTGACATGGTGACATAGTGTTGGCCTATACATGCTATGATGTAGCTGGATGGGAATTGTGGGAGTTGAAGTCCCCAGGTTTTAAAGTTGCCATGGTTGGACATCCCTGGTCTAAAGAGACATTCCTTCATAGCAATTTCCATTCCAATTCCTCTTTGGTGGTCTTGAATTTCTCAGGAGCTGTATCTCTTTTAGCAACTTGGCGCTGCTTAATCCCATCCTTGTCTGCTAGCCATTTCTCTTTCCTCCCCTTCTCACCGCTTCTTAGTCCATTTTTTCTTTCTCTTGTGCGAACTCATTTTCTTTCCTTTTCTCAGACTCTGGTTATCAGCCACAAGTTCAATTTATATGTCTTGTGGGGGTCATGTGACAGGATGGCCAACAGCATTTATCATGCCCCTATATGGGAGCGCTCAGAAATTAAGTGGACCCCTGACATTATTGGATTTTTGGCTGTCTTTTTAGCAAGTCGAGATTTGTCAGAATGTTTCTATGTAAGCTCCAGTCACATTAAAGTAATTGACTAGGATGTGAATGATAAGGTTGAAGGGAAATTTCCTTTGAGACTGACAGTATGCATTCTTCTCAGTCACCCTTTACCACAAAAGAAATACACCATGGCAATTTCTTTTGGCAATGGTGCCCCTGCTGTTGCTTTATCTTATTCCCAGCCTATAGTTAATGCAGACTTAATATACTTTTAGTTGTACCCAGTGTTAAGATGGGGTGGGGACAGTGCTGGAATTCAACCAGTGTAGCAACGGGTTCACTTCACATATGCTTCATGTATGTGCTGTTTGGTTTTTAATTATGATAGGGTTTTTAGTTTTTTTTTAATATTACATTTGTGCCTGTATAATACTGTTTTTATCGTGTTGTGAGCTGCCCCGAGTCTTCGGAGAGGGGCGGCATACAAATCTAATAAATTATTATTATTATTATTATTATTATTATTATTATTATTATTATTATTATTATGTGTGCATGTTCACTTCACTAGGGCAGTGTTTCCCAAGCTTGGCAACTTGAAGATATCTGGACTTCAACTCCCAGAATTCCCCAGCCAGCATTCGCTGGCTGGGGAATTCTGGGAGTTGAAGTCCAGATATCTTCAAGTTGCCAAGCTTGGGAAACACTGCACTAGGGGTTCTCCCGAACTGGTCCAAACCGGTAGAATCCCATTCTGCCACTCCGAGTCTTCAGAGAGGGGCGGGATACAAATCTAATAAATAATAAAAATAATAATCATAATTCCTAGATGGGAATTTTTCTCGTCAATTGACTCTTGGCAAGTCCCCCAAGTTTTCTTGTCAAGATTTCAGAAGTGGTTTGCTCTTGTCTTCTTTCTAGGGTTGAGAGAGAGAGAATGACCAAGGTCACCCAGCTGGCTCTGTGCCTAAGGCAGACTTGGAATTCACAGTTTCTCACTTTCTCTAGCCCAGTGATGACAAACTTTTCCCCCCCTCGGGTGCCAAAAGAGTGTGTGCGTGCCTATCACACATGCACGAATGCCCACACCCATAATTCAATGCCTGGGGAGGGCAAAAACAGCTTCCCCTGCCCCCTGGAGTCCGGAAATGGCCTGTTTCCCAACTTCTGGTGGGCCCAGTAGGTTCGTGTTTCGTTCTCCCCAGGCTTCAAAGGATTCCCTGGAGCCGGAGGAGGTTAAAAGTGCCCTCCCCCACCATCCCCGGAGGCTCTCTGGAAGCCAAAAACGCCCTCCCAGGGCCTCTGGCCGGCACACACATGCACATTGGAGCTAAGCTAGGGCAAAGGCTCGTGTGCCAGCAGATATGGCTCCGCGTGCCACCCTGTGCCATAGGTTCCCCATGCTTCTTTAAAGAAACCTCCATCCCATTCCAACATTATCCAAAGGCAGCCACAGGTGTGTAAAAATCTGTTTGACTTTGGCTAATCCTGAAATTCCAATCTATATCCTCTACTCAGAATCAATCACCCAGCCATCCTATAAAAATAATGTAAAATTTGTCATCATTGCCGCTGTTTTTTTAATCAACAATTGTGCTTGCTTATCAATTGTGTGTGTGTGTGTGTGTGTGTGTGAACTTCATCCCTCCTTTTGGCAAACACTGAGGTTACTGCTGCGACTGGGAACAGGAACCATAAGCAGGACAGAGATCTGATGTGAGAAGAAACCCATTTCATGGAAGTAGTTTCCTGCAGATTAAAAATTAATGTTCTTTTTAAACCAGTCTCTTGTGTTTTCTGTAGAAGTATAGCAAGTGCCTGGCTGGTCACAGACATTTATATATCCTATGGAAATGCTCCTGGAATTTTGACACCCAGGCAGTTGTCTAGAATGCCTCTAGAGGTGGGCTGACACTTAGTCAGGTGTCCTTTTTTGGAGTAATTGCTTATTTTTAAAGCTTTGTGCAACTGTGGATAAATGTACGAATGCCCTTCTTGAACATTGCATCTGGTAACTAACTGGACACAACCATTTTTTAAAAAAATATTGGATTTGTACATTGTGTATTGTGTTGTGAGCCGCCCCGAGTCTTCGAAGAGGGGCGGCATACAAATCTAATCAATTATTATTATTAATTATTATATCATTTTCTCGGCAGGTATATCAAAGGAATTTGCCTTTCCTTTCTTCAACTTTCAAAATTAACTCCACGGCCTTGGGATTTCCTAATAGTGTTCAATCCAGACATTAATCAGGTCAAATCCTGAAATTAACTTATATATTGATGAAGTAATCCAGAGTTGCTTGCTGGTAAGTTGGATGGCATATAAATTTAATAAGAAGATAAATAAATTGAAGCCACATAAATTGTCTTTCTCCCTGAAGTGTTTCTACTCATAATCTACATCCAGCAGAATCTAAGTCTTGTTCTGTGTAGAGTAAGATCCTGGTAATTGGAGATCTACGGCTTCTGATTGTGGAGGCTTTAATTTTGATATGGGGAGGCTAAGCTGTAAATTGCTGGTCCGCAATAGCTTAGGAAAATGCCCCGTTTTCTGTCATCCTCTGCATATTGTAGGTTGCTTGCTTGTAGAAATATTCTAAATTTGGACATGTATGATGTCCAGGATTCTGAGTCTGAATTAAAGAAAGGTGGTGGTGGAGCCATGACCGAACTCATGGTTGCTTGGCGGGAGTTCGACCTCCTCGTCGCCACTGTTAAATCACTGCACCGAGAATTCTGTTGGACCATAACACGTTTATTCAATAACACACAACGAGCAAGTGTTCTCCAGAAAGGCAACTCCCAACAAGGGCAACGGCTAACCCATTGCCGTATTTATACCTTTTCTAAGGCGCGGGCTTTCTAACTGACAACCGTTTAACTTTGGCGTCAACTTACATTTAGCCGCGTCTTAACCAATCAGCAAATTTCTTCAATTATTTAAATGAACACAACAGTTTTAATTTTAATTACAAAACCCCCATCTGATATTTTTGGAGCAGTGAACATGATTGTAAACTATGCTGTGTGCGCCTATTCACAAAATGGCCATGGTGATCTCAAAATACCAATTTCAAATTTTGGTAAGCCCAGCCATTTTCTTAAGAAGCTAAATCAAAGAAGGATTTAAGGTTTAAAGCAGAACCCCATTTTGGTGACCTCACAATTACAGTGTATTCATTCCTATCTAGAATTATCCTCTCCAAACCATCTCTCTTTTCTGTTTTTAGATGTCCACATGTAACATAGTTTTAATAAACAATTCACTTCCCCCTCATATCATTCACATTTCACTGTTTTAGACTCACAGTAATCATAATCTCCATTTTACTTGGTATACAGAAAATCTCACTCTCCCAGCCACTTGATCGCTTTATTTCTTTAAAATATTTCTATGTCGAAATGAGTTCATGCAAAATGCATACATTTCAAACAGTAGCATTATTGGAACATCACAGCTGCTTGCAAGGCATGTCAATAACCCAAACACAAGAGCACGCAATAAATTCAAACTTAATATTAATCGCTCCAAGCTTGAGTGTAAAAAATATGACTTTAGCAATCGAGTTTTATTTATTTATTCTTTGTCCAATATACAATACATATGGAAGAGAATAGACATTAAGTAATATATATAAAGATAGAAAGTAAAAAAGAAGAGAAGTAGATGGGAGGGAGAGAATATATATGATATAAGAGATAAGGAGAGAATGTATAAGTATATATGATATATATATATATATATATATATATATATATATATATATATATGTTTTCGTAGATTTCGTAGATATATACACATATGATATATGATATATGAGATAAGGAAAGACAATTGGACAGGGGACGATAGGTACATCAGTGCACATATACGCCCCTTACTGGCCTCTTAGGAACCTGGAGAGGTCAATCGTGGAGAGTCTAAAGGAGACATGTTGGGGGTTGGGAGCATAGTTCCCTCTAAGCTGAGCAGTGAGCAATCGCTCACTTAAAAATCATCATCAACTCAGAGTTTTCCAAACCTGCCCAGAAGCCGAGAGGGAAAGAGTGAGAGGGAAGGAGAGAGAGAGGAAGAGAGAGAAACAGATAGAAAAAAGAGAGGAAGGAAAAGAGAAAGAAAAAGAATGGGAGTAAGGAAGAGAGAAAGAAAATCAAAATCTAGTTTGAAACTAGCTCAACTATTTAAGTGGCATTTTGATATTGATAGAGTTGCCCTATTATGAGCTCACTGTTATAGACACACAGTACAGTATTTTATTTTGAAAGTCTCTGAGGCAAAACAGGGTGGGTTTTTTGTTTGTTTGTTTTTCTTTCTTTCTTTCTTTCTTTCTTTGTTTATTTATTTAATATTTCTGTGCCGCCCAGTTCTGAAGGGACTGCCGCTCAGACACTATACTTTTCCGCCCACCCCCAAAAAAAAATTAGAGGGAACACTGGTTGGGAGTTGACACTATTGAGTCCGGTAATGAGTTCCACGCTTCAACAACTTGATTGTTAAAGTCATATTTTTTACAGTCAAGTTTGGAGCGGTTAATATTAAGTTTGAATCTGTTGTGTGCTCTTGTGTTGTTACGGTTGAAGCTGAAGTAGTCATTGACCGGAAGGACGTTGCAGCATATGATCTTGTGGGCAATACTTAAATCGTATTTTAGGCGCCGCAGTTCTAAGCTTTCAAGATCCAGGATAGTTAGTCTATTTTCGTAGGGTATTCTGTTTCGAGTGGAGGAGTGAAGGGCTCTTCTGGTGAAATATCTTTGGACGTTTTCGAGAGTGTTGATGTCTGAGATGTGGTGTGGGTTCCAGACAGATGAGCTGTATTCGAGAATGGGTCTGGCATAGGTTTTTTAGGCTCTAGTCAGTAGTGTGAGATTGCCAGATCAGAAGCTACGTAGGATCAGGTTAACAACTCTGGAAGCCTTTTTGGCGATATTGTTGCAGTGGGCTTTAGCACTTAGGTCGTTTGATATTAGTATTCCAAGGTCTTTTACTGAGTGTGGGTTGGCTGCGAGAATTTGTTTATTCAGTTCATATATGAGGTTTGGATTCTTTTTGCCGATGTGGAGGGTAGAGCATTTGTTGTCGAAGCGTGGAACGCATTACCGGACTCAGCAGTGTCAACCCCTAATCCCCAACATTTGTCCCTTAGACTATCCACAATTGACCTCTCCAGGTTCCTAAGGGGTCAGTAAGGGGCGTACATAAGTGCACTAGCCTGCCTTTCATCCCCTGTCCAATTGTCTCTCCTTATCTCATATCTCATATATCTTTTCTTCTTTTAATATATCTTCTCCCCTACTTTTATATCTTTTCTTTATATATAATACTTCATGTCTATCCTCTTCAATATGTATTATGTATTGGACAAAATAAATAAATAAATAAATAAAATAAAATAAATAAAATAATAAATAAATTAAATAAATTAAGTAAATAAATAAATTTTTAAAAAATCTCCAACAGGCAATAGCTCTAAACAACATTGTATTGCATAAAAATCTTCCATCGATATTTTAGGAGAAACCCAAAGTCCGTGAATTTGTGGTCTTTGTATCTTGGGGTAATTAATCCCTCTAAAAAACCCGATGACCTGTGTGAAAACCATATTTCCTAATTTGTCATGCCGTGGAGTGAACAATTAGGTTTTAGCCTAGCTGGACTTCTACCAAACGTACGCTGGGGAAATGCAACGAAAGGAGCACCTTGCGAGCCACCTGTGCGGCTTTAGCATTAGCTTCAATTTAATCTGCCATCTTTATCCACGTTTCCTTAGGCGTAGGTCACCTTTGAATAGAATGCCATTTGTTTTCGAGTGAAGGTGCAGAAGATTGGAACATATGCCTTGCTCCAAGATTTGTGAGCTGCAAAAGTGATGTGACTATTTCTAGTCCTGAATGTAAATATGTTTGTCTTCCCCCAATTTAAAATGGGGAAAAAAATTAAAAGTTTCAAAGCTGCCATCTGCCGAACAACCTCAGCCTTCAAGATATTTGCAAGGATTAAGGGATTGAAACAAATAGTCAGGCTGAAGCCATCATTTTTAGTTAGAGACTTTGGCCTGCCACAAGTAGAAAAGTACTGTGGGAATTGGAGAGGGTTGGTTGAATGAGAGGGAAAGATACTAGCCACAACAAATTCTTACCAGAGATTCAAGGTCATTCTTTGTTCAGCACCGGACGGAAATACAGGGAAGGATCGTAGATGTTGAAAGAACCGGAGTAGTCCATGTGATGAACTTGTGGGTGTGAGGATGAGGGATGAACTGTAGGAAACGTTAGTATCAGGTTGACTACAGTTCATAATCAACATGGCTCTGTTAATAAATTGGAATTTGGAAAAGGCCAAGGTTTGGTCTCTGATTTATTTCTCGAATGTTAATCGGAACGCTGATACAAATAGTAAAACAGGCTCAGATGCTAAACTACAAACCAGAAGATCCTGCCATCAAATCCTCTGCTAGCCATGAAAGGCATCTGGGAGACTTTGGACCAGTCATTCTCTCCTTGACTAACCCATCTCACAGGGTGGTTGTTTTGGGGAATAGATGAAGAGGGAGCTTTAGGGTGTGTATGTCACCTTAAGTGAGCAAAACAAAGGTGGGATAAAAAATCAAATAGAGATTGTCCTCAATTTACGACCACAATCGAGCCCAAAATTTCTGTTGCTGAGACATTTGTGAAGTGAGGGTTGTTCTATTTTATGACCTTCCTTGGCACAGTGGATAAGTGAATCACTGCAATTGATAAATTAGTAATCCAACTGTTAAGTGAATCTGGCTTTCTCAATTAACTTTGCTTGACAGAAGGTTGCAAAAGGGGATTAACATGGGACACAGTAATGTTCATAAGTACAAATTGGTTGCCAAGTGTTGTGATTCCGTCTGAGGCTCCTCAGGGAACGGCTGAACCTCTGCCGGCTCCACGCTCAGAGGGGGAGGATGAGGAACAGGAGGAGGAGGAGGCCCAGGCAGACGGGATAGGAGGAATATCAGGCCGAGGGAGAGGGAGAACAGCCTGAGTCCCCCGGGGTGGAGCTCTCCCCAGCAAGCAGCCTGGAGTCCTTAGATGAAAATGCACAAGCCATCATCGATCTCAGGCAGAGAAGAGCAGCACAACGAAGGGGACAATTAGCCAGGTATTTCCAGCCCTAAATAGGCAACAGCTGGGTTTGGGTGTGGTTCTCCCCAGAAAGGCTGAAAAGGCAGACCCACCCTTCCTGTATTGTGGAGTATTATCTTTGGGAGTCCTGGGACCTGGCTGTGATCTTTGGCGTCTCTGATTCTGGCTTGTGGCCTTGAAGGCTGAAACCTTGGGGGGAAAGGCGTGGGTCTTATTCTCTACAGTGGTGTGTGTGCCAGCAAGAAGTCTGCTGTATTGTCTGGCCGTCAGGACTCTGCTGTGAAGCCTCATAGCCTGCCTGTTGGGAAGAACAGGTTTTTCTCTGTGTTTATTTTTCAAACTATAAAGTGCCTTTGCTTTTACCAGCGTGTCTGGCTGTTTTTTCCAGTTGGTGTTGAAGTCTAGGGGCACCCAGACAGAACACCAAGTATCTAAATTTTGATCACATGGGGATGCTGCATAGGTTGTAAGTGTGAAAAACTATCATAAGTCACTTTTTTCACTGCTGTTGTAATTTTGAACGGTCAATAAATGAACTGTTGCAAGCCAAGGACAAGCTGTAAACCAATAAAAGGTGATATACACTGCTCAAAAAAATAAAAGGAACACTTAAAAAACAGAATATAACTTCAAGTAAAACAAACTTATGTGAAATTAAACTGTCCACCTGACAATCAGTTTCACATGCTGTTGTGCAAATGGAATAATTATGCAAATGAAATAAGAATATTTCATTCATTCAGATCTAGGATGTGTTATTTGAGTGTTCCCTTTATTTTTTTGAGCAGTACAGTGATACCTATCTTACAAACTTAATTGGTTCCAGGATGAGGTTTGTAAGGTGAAAGATTTGTAAGACGAAACAATGTTTCCCATAGGAATCAATGGAAAAGCGATTAATGCGTGCAAGCCCAAAACTCCCCTCTTTTGCTAGCCGAAGCGCCCATTTTTGCGCTGCTGGGATTCACCTGAGGCTCCCCTCCATAGGAAACCCCACCTCTGGACTTCCGTGTTTTTGTGATGCTGCAGGGGAATCCCAGCAGTGCAAAAACGGATGCTTCGCTGGCAATGGAAGTCCGGAGGTGGGGTTTCCCAGCGAGGGGAGCCTCAGTGAAATTGCAGCATCGCAAAAACACAGAAGTCCCTGAAACCCCACCTCCGGACTTCCATTGCCAGCGAAGCGCCCGTTTTTGCGCTGCTGGTATTCCCCTGCAGCATCGCAAAAATACGGAAGTCCGGAGGTGGTGTTTCCCACGGAGGGGAGCCTCAGGGGAATCCAGGCAGTGCAAAAACGGGCGCTTCGCTGGCAACAGAAGTCCGGAGGCGGGGCATCCCAGTGGCGGCAGCTTGGGTTTGTAAGGGGAAAATAGTTTGGAAGAAGAGGCAAAAAAATCTTAAGCCCCGGGTTTCTATCTCGAAAAGTTTGTATGACGAGGGGTTTGTAAGATGAGGTATCACTGTATATTATTATATTAGAGTTAAGATTGGCATGCAGAGCAAAGTAACTTAAAAAACCGATAATTGCTGGGGGGTTTTAGCATAGAGAAGGAAATGGTGCCTGATATTTCTTCAGATGCTTCCATATTGGGCTGCTGTTTTCTTTTTCTGGAGTATAAGTGAACAAGGGCTCTTGAGGTATGAGGAATTCTGGCCAAAACCAGCTGCTGTGGCTCTTTGCCAGGCTCCTCCTGAGAATTTTAAAAAACCCAGAAGGGGTGGGAGTCTAAAAACATATACAAATTCTCTCCACAGTTTTGCAGCAAATCAGAGATCCTGAAATCTGGTTGCTTCACAACACGCCGAGAATCATGTGCAGCAAAGCGGCAGGCTGATTCCCACCCGTTTGATGTAAGTAAAAGAGTGGAAATTTCATGTCGCGTAAAGCAAAAGGTTCTGGCAAGGTTTGGCCGGAAGTAATGGGAATGTAGCAACAAAACTATTTTTGTCTGGGGTTGATCAACTGCTGTGCAAGTTTGTCTGTAGATTTCACCGGCAAGATTGGAATCGATCAATGATATTTGGCAGCTCGAGGCAAAGGGCGGAAACTAATTTGTCCCCATTTTCCCAGGAAAATAAGAACCTATTAGACAAGCTATTAAGCCAAGAGTAGGAAATTATATTTTCCAAAAGGACCACATGAGAAACTGAGATTATTGTGGAGGACCGAACCTATAAGGCTGTGAAGGTATGAAGGCACATTAATTGGTGGGGGGAAAGTAGCTGCCTCCAAAATAATAGAAAATAAAAAGAAAGCTGTTACATTTAGGCAAGAAAAACAAAATGCACAGGTAGAGTGTATGTGGTATCTTGCTCAACAATACTAATTGTGATATTGATCTTGGAGTCCTAGTGGACAATCCTCCAGGATCAGTGAAGGGCTATCAAAATTGTTACTACCACACTGTGAGCGTGGCTTATGTAGGACGCCCTGCATTTTCTTTCAACGTCTTTCAGTGCAAATTGGGTGCTCTGGGGTGGAGCCCCATTTTCGCTACCCCACTGCGTGTCCCCCCCCCCCATCCGGGCAGCAGCCCACTTCTGCGCAGGATGCTGTCCCAACACCCCAGCTTCCATTTGACTTTTTGTCTAGAAAGATGGGAATATTTCCAAACAAAGAAGGCATCTGCAAATGAGCATCGTGTTTATTTTCTAGAAGTGGCTACAGAGGCAGCGCAGGGGGGGGGGGGGCTGTTTCCTAGAGAGTTTGTAGGTTTCCATTTCAGTTTTTTTTTCCTTAATTAAAATATCAAATCAGAGCAGGGAGCTTGATGAGTCCCGAGGAAGTTATTGCAGGGAAATGCATGCCTTGCTCCCTGGAAGTTTTGCAGGCTGGACTGGATTGGACTAAAGCAGTGTTTCCCAACCTTGGCGACTTGAAGATATCTGGACTTCAACTCCCAGAATTCCCCAGCCAGCCAACACTTTACCCTTAGATTATCTACGGTTGACCTATCCAGATTCCTAAGAGGTCAGTAAGGGGCGAGTACAAGTGCACTAGAGTGCCTTCCGTCCCCTGTCCTATTGCTCTCCTATATCTCCTATACCTTTCTTCTATTCCTACATCTCTTCTTCTATTCTTTCATTGATATGTTCTATTATTATATCTTCTTTTCTATTCTTTCTTAGATATATTTTACTATGAGTATCTCCTCTATAACCTTCATCATGTATTTTACTATGTGTATATAGATATATACCCACCAAAACCCTCATTGTGTATTGCAGTGTTTTTCAACCAGTGTGCCGTGGCACACTAGTGTGCCGTGAGACATGGTCAGGTGTGCCGCGAAGCTCAGAGAGAGAAAGAAAACAAGAGAAAGAAAGAGAAAGAAAGAGCAAGAGAGAGAAAGAAAACGAGAGAAAGAAAGCAAGAGAGAAAAAGAAAGAAAGCAGAGAGAGAAAGAACAAGAGAGAGAGAAAGCAAGAGAGAGAGAGAAAGACATAGAGGGAAGTAGGGAAGGAGAGAGAGCAGAAAAGAGGAAAGAAGGAAGAGGGAAAGAAAGAAAGGGATGGAGAGAGAGAAAAAAGAGGGAGAGAAAGAGGGAGAGAGAAATAGAGTGAAAGGGAGGAAGACAGAATTTTTTTGTCCAAACTTTTTTTAGCCGCCCCCCCCATGTGCCCCATGGTTTTGTAAATGTAAAAAATGTGCCGCTGCTCAAAAAAGGTTGAAAATCACTGGTGTATTGGACAAAATAAAAAACAAACAAACAAACAAACAAACAAACAAATATCTTCAAGTCGCCAAGGTTGGGAAACACTGGACTAAAGGAACCTGTTATTGCACATGTTGCCCAGCAGATGGCGCCATTATGTTATACAGTACTGTACTGTACAATTTCCCTATGTAGTTGCAAGCCCAGGGAAATTGTGCAGACCAAAACAAGGACCTCAATGCCTCCCTCCTCCTTCTCCAAGCACGTCTTTCCTCCCCCTCTTCATTAAATATGGTTGCAATAATGTGGAATGTGTTGTCTGTATACATGCCAGCTTGTGGAAGAAGTCCGAAGAAAGAGCAAGCCTGACATGTGGTAAACATTATGCAAGTGAGTCTTTTTGGTTCTCGGAAAAAAGGATGAGGGTCCAAACTGCACTGCCATCCGGTGTCTTTGTTTTTGGAGCTCGGTGAAACCTGATTCCCCCAAACCCCAGCAGCTGTAGCCGAAGGCAGAGCCCCCCCCCCTCTGAAATCTGCAACCCTTGATGCCCGAACACCCCTTATTCCGCCCTCCTCCCCACCCCGATCTCTTAATGTTTTGCCATTGCCTTGCCAATTGCGTGCTTAGCGAGACTATTTTTAACATTTCAGATGCCTCTATTTTTATCCGCGCTCCTTTTCTGCCAGGGAGGGCTCACCGGGCATTGCTGATCCAAAAGCTAGACAGGGCGATGCTCTGGGATGGGAGACCACACGGGCATCCCGTCCACCCAGCGGGGGTCTTTTAAAGAGAGAGAACAAAGCAACCCAGATTTCATCCTCACTTTTTCCTTCTCACTCTTCTGCAGTCATCTCAGGCTGGGCCGAATTCCTTTGCTTTGAGGAGAGGACGCAGTTCCTGGGGCTTTCCCCTTATTTGGCAATTTCTCTTCTGGAGCCTGAGGCGGTTAGATGTCAAGACAGCCGCGGTTCTGCTAGGTTTTTATTGAATCATAGTGTGCCAGTCAAGATTCTGCCAGGGATAACGTGAGGGTTTATTGTGGGCGGGGGGGGGGGGGGAACAGATCACAAGGAACGTTGGAGGGTGGGCAGGCGGGAAGGGGTTCTTTAAGGCAGTGTTTCCCAACCTTGGCCACTTGAAGATATTTGGACTTCAACTCCCAGAATTCCCCAGCCAGCAAATGCTGGCTGGGGGATTCTGGGAGTTGTAGTCCAAATATCTTCAAGTGGCCAAGGTTGGGAAACACTGCTTTAAGGCATAAACATTCTTCAGACAGATGCAAATATAGATGCTGTGCTATTCCGTCTCTTCGGCCTGCTCTGCTCCTACGTTTCTTCAGTCCAAACGGAAGATCCCACTTAATAATAATAATAATTTGATAATAATCATTTATTAGATTTATATACCGCCCCTCTCCGAGGACTCGGAGCGGCTCACAACAAACAGTACAATATACAAATCCAATATTAACAACAATATTAAAAACAATATTTAAAACCTTATTATTATTATTATTATTATTATTTATTTATTTATTCGATCTTTATGCCGCCCTTCTCCTTAGACTCAGGGCGGCTTACAACATGTTAGCAATAGCACTTTTTAACAGAGCTAGGCTATTGCCCCCACAATCCGGGTCCTCATTTTACGCACCTTGGAAGGATGGAAGGCTGAGTCAACCTTAAGCCGGTGATGAGATTTCAACCACTGACCTTCAGATCTACAGTCAGCTTCAGTGGCCTGCAGTACAGCACTCTACCTGCTGCGCCATCCCAGCTCATTATTATTATTATTATTATTATTATTATTATTATTATTATTATTATTATTAATTAGATTTGTATGCCGCCCCCTCCGGAAACTCGGAGCGGCTCACAACAACAAAACAGTACAAATCCAATGGTTAAAACAATTTAAAACCCTTAATATAAAAAACAATCATGCATCTCAAACAAACTATACGTAAAGCGGAACAGCCAAGGGGTATATCAATTTCCCCATGCCTGGTGACATAGGTGGGTTTTCAGGAGTTTGTGAAAGGCAAGGAGGGTGGGGGCAGTCCTGATCTCTGGGGGGAGTTGATTCCAGAGGGTTGGGGCCGCCACAGAGAAGGCTCTTCCCCTGGGTCCCGCCAGATGGCATTGTTTTGTCGACGGAACCCGGAGAAGGCCAAATCTGTGGGACCTAATCGGTCGCTGGGATTTGTGCGGCAGAAGGCGGTCCCTTCTCAAAGTGGGGATCCCTTGTTCATTATTAGCTGGATGCCAAACGTCCGAATTTTGATCTTATCGATGACTTACCTAGCTGCCAGTTCACTTCCTCCCATGTCACATGGCTGTGCATTATGGGCATGTACGGTTGGAGTAGGTTCCTCCTGGTTCAGAACAGATCACCCAAACCGGAAGTGACCTGCTGGTGACATCACGATGATGTCATGGACCAGGTTCAGTTGGTGTCGGTCCATGGGCGCTGCCATCTTTTTGGAAGTTTTCTCTGCTGTTGCTTGAAAAAGGGCCCTCCCACGTGCTCCCAGATTTATACTTTATTCCTTTGCCAGAAGCGCAGCTGATCATCTCCTCAACTATGTTTTGGGCCGATTACAGCTCTTGAGCATGCACAGAAGCAGAATTGCATGAGGGGACGCACATATGCGCGAAACCTTGTAGTGGGAACCAATGGTGAAGGTACGTGGAACCCACCCCTGGTTCGTGTGCTTCACATTCGCGTGCATGCACATTGCAACTCCCCACGCACCCCCAAAAATGCCGAAAACAAAATGGTGATGCATGCTCAGTGCTGGAAACATGGCTTTCTGTGCATGTGCAGAAGAAATTTTTTAAAAAAACATTTTAAAAGATGGCAGTGCTCACAGTCTGGCACTGACCGATCCGGTTAGGTGACATCATTATGTATGTATGTATGTATGTATGTATGTATGTATGTATGTATGTATATATGCAGCTGTGAGAGCAATCATGGGCTTCCCTAGATATGCCCATGTTATACCAACACTCCGCAGTCTGCATTGGTTGCCGATCAGTTTCCGGTCACAATTCAAAGTGTTGGTTATGACTTATAAATCCCTTCATGGCATCGGACCAGAATATCTCCAGGACCGCCTTCTGCCGCACGAATCCCAGTGGCTGGTTAGATCCCACAGAGTTGGCCTTCTCCGGGTCCCATCGATGAAACAATGTCATCTCGCGGGACCCAGGGGAAGAGCCTTCTCTGTGGTGGCCCCGACCCTCTGGAACCACCTCCCTCCAGAGATTAGAACTGCCCCCATCCTCCTTGCCTTTCGCAAATTTCTTAAAACCCATCTCTGCTGTCAGGCATGGGGGAATTGAGACATCTCCCCCGGGCCTATACAGTTTATGCATGGTATAGTTGTGTGTATATTGGGTTTTTTAGTGTTTTTTAAATTATTAGATATGTTGTACATTGTTTTATTGTTGCTGTGAGCCGCGCCGAGTCTACGGAGAGGGGCGGCATACAAATCTAATAAATAAATAGATGAATGAATGAATGAATGAATGAATGAATGAATGAATGAATGAATGTTTGTATGTATGTATGTATGTATGTATGTATGCATGCCGCCCCTCTCTGAGGACTTGGGGCGGCTCACAGCAAGTACAAAAACAGAACAATAATAGGAATCCAATTAATAATACATTAAAACAACCATTAAATTCAATTAAAAAGAAAACCTATTGAACCAATCATTCAACAATCATACTGAAAACATTCGTTGGTCGGTGGAAGATCTAAAAGCCCCAAGCCTGGCGGCAAAGATGAGTTTTTAAACACTTTCAGAAGGCGAGGAGGGTGGGAGCAGTGTGAATCTCCGGGGGGAGCTGATTCCAGAGGGCCAGGCCCCCCACAGAGAAGGCTCTTCCCCTAGGTCCAGCCAGCCGACATTGTTTGGTCGACGGGACCCTAAGGAGACCAACTCTGTGGGATCTCACCGGTCACTGATATCACCAGGGGATCACTACAAGTTCGGGCAAACCGGTCCAAGCCAACCCCTGGGTTGTGTGTGTGAAAAACAGTCATGACATTTTTTTCAGTGCCTCTGTTAACTTTGAATTGTCACTAAATGAACTGTTGTAAGTCGAAGACTATCTGTATTTGCTCTGTTTCCTAATGTACTACAGCAGGGGCAAGCAAAGTTGGCTCTTCTATGACATGTGGACTTCAACTCCCAGAATTCCTGAGCTGCCATGATTGTCTCAGGAATTCTGGGAGTTGAAGTCCACAAGTCATAGAAGAGGCAACTTTGCCTACCCTTGTGCTAGAGCAAAAGGAGAAGACAAATAGATGCAGCTTTCAAAACAGATAGGCAGTTGGGACCACACAGGTTTGGAACCGGTACAGAATCCTTGTGGAAGGGAACTGGGAGGCGATCAGACAATGTTACTGCTTGGAAATAGTTTGGCTGAACTGCTGTTGAGGGCAGCCAGTGCAATGAAGGCAGAGCAGCATCCCCACCCCAATTCCTTCTCAGATTACGCAACCCCTGTGCTGTGCTCTCAAGAGCTTAAGACAAGGGCCGGGGTCTGATATAAACAGCGGCACAAAATGGCTAAGCGATGAATTTTTCCTATGTGGGATTTCGCACATCAGGCTGATTGTGTGTGCATTATCGGTATTCTGGCCTTGCATCCCCCTGTGGTACAGATGTGTTAATGGACAGTTCATGCCTGAAGTGTAAAGAGGCAGCATTTAAAAAATAAAAAACCAGCCTGGTGTGATATTTATGTCATATTGGGCCTTTTCGGCAGGGAAAATAAAACAATTTTTTTTTAAAGGTAGCAAAATGGAGGGTCAAAGTAATAACACTAGTGGAAATTCCACAATATGTAAATTAGACAAAGCCGATGATTTGGTGTCAAACTGGATTTCTTCGAGGGCTGGGTCAGCATTGTAATTCTCCACTGCGAGCCAGGAGGGGAAGGGAGTGGGATGGAGATGTATGGATGCCTCCTGCAGCACCCTGCATGGAGCCTCCACATGGCCCATTTTTGGCCAGCAGAGTGCTACAAGAGGCCCAGGAGGCTCAAAACAGGCCACATGGGGCTTCTAGATGGCCCATTTTTGGCCACCAGAAGCACCATGGGCCAGTCCTTTGATATTTCCAAGCTGGCCCTTTGGGCCACATTTAAGTACCCTGCAGGCCAGATCCGGATCAGGCCGGATCCAGCCCATGGGCCTTCAGTTTATCACCCCTGGTTTAAAGAGACAGTGTAAACTTTGCGACATGGATTTGAATTGGAGTCCCACCAGCCAGGTCCAACATGCCAGTCATCACCCAAACATGAGAAAGAAGAGACTTCTTTCTCTCTTGCTCCCACCCTTAAGCATGCATTGAGAGTTGTAATTTGCATTAGGGATTATTAGAGTTAAGAATTTCGGGGCCCTCGGCACTGGAAATGGCAAGGGTGGCTAGATGTGTCTGATTCCTCATCCAGCTCTTGGCACCAATGAACTCTTTGCCTCTTAAATGAACTTCATCTCCCATTGACCACAGCTACTGTGCCGTCCTTTTGAAGCAGCTGCTTCCTCGGGGTTGCTCTAAGTCCCAGCTGCTTGAAAGTGCTCAGTTGTCTACTGAGCTCCATTCTTTCTCTTTGGAATCACCAAAGGGAAAGAATGAGCAGATCCCAAAGTCAGTTGAATTGTAGGGCGGCATACAAATCTAATAAATAATGATAATAATGATAATGATAATGATAATGATAACAATAACAATAATAATAATAATAATAATAATAATAATAATAATAATAATAATAATAATTATTATTATTATTATTATTATTATTGACAGTCAAATGATTCCCCCATCCCAACAAGGGGATAGGGGATTGTGAGGCTGGAACCGGAAAGCATGTCCTTCGTTTTTCAAGTCTGAGAAATGTAGAGCTAGAGCAACTTCTATCCAGCGTGTATTGAGCAGAAATGCAAAATTCTACATTTTTAAGCAGGTTGGAGAGGGATACATACAGTACAACCCACTACGGTGGTACCTCTATCTAAGAACACCTCTACTTACGAACTTTTCTAGATAAGAACCGGGTGTTCAAGATTTTTTTGCCTCTTCTCAAGAACCATTTTCCACTTACAAACCCGAGCCTCCGAAACTGTAACCAGGGAGAAGCCTCTGTGGGGCCTCTCTAGGAATCTCCTGGGAGGAAACAGGGCCGGAAAAGGCAGAGAAAAGCCTCCGTGGGGCCTCTGTAGGAATCTCCTGGGAGGAAACAGGGCCTCCATCCTCCCTGGGTGAGGGATTGGTAAGCGAGGTACCCAATCACACACATTCTTTGCTTTTACATTAATTCCTATGGGAAAAATTGCTTCTTCTTACAAACTTTTCTACTTAAGAACCTGATCACAGAACAAATTAAGTTCGTAAGTAGAGGTACCATTGTACTTTTAAAAGGGGAAAGCACCTCGCTTACCAACCCTTCACCCAGGTGAGGGTCCCTACTTACCGCCGCTACCAATGCAACGCGCAAAATCGCGCAAGAGGATGCACACACGTGCGAGATTTTGGTGATTTTTTTGCTTCCACGCATGTGTAGAAGCAAAATATCGCCGAAAACATGCATGTGCATCCTCTCGCAAGATTTTGCTTCCATGTGCAGAAGCAAAATCTCACCAGGACATGCCTGCCCCCCAGTCACCCAGAGCTGTGCGCGTTCAGCGCCATTTTTACTACCAGTGCGCAGTGTGCCCGGTACTGGTAAGGAACCCAATATTGCCCCCACCCCACCCAACCAATACAAAATTGAATTAAATAGCTTGCATTTTCATCAAGGTTTTGTTAAAATAAAAAGTCACTGAATGTTCACTCATCACGAAGGAGCCAATCTGGAACATAAGAGGTCAGCATTTATTCATCGAATCTAATACTACACTCAGGCAGCTCTTGCTCTTTCCAGCCATCTGCTCCCTTTTTCCTTCCTTTCAAGGAAGAGAAGGGTTGAATTAGAGCTGGATTCTTCTGTAAGGAAATCATATGGTCCTTGGTCTGCCTAAGTATGTTAAAAAGAGTCCTTGGCCAAAGAAACACCAAACCCCACCCTGCATTTACGGTTAAGAAAAAATTGGAACTGGCAAAATACTTCTAGTGTTACTGCTGTATTGTTCAGGAGTTAATTAACTTTTCCTAGTCTGGCATTTTTGGAGGGGCTGGACTATACTTTCGGTACCCCAGCCAGCGTTGTTTGATGTGGGAATTGCCAGTTGACTGGAGGTCAACTAGGGCACAACGTTGAGGGAAAGATGAGAGAATGTTCATTGGGACAGAGCAAAGCAAAAAATAGTGAACTGTGCATGAGTTGGCATTAGTCGAGTTTCAGTCAGGAGCAAGGAAAGGCAGCTTTCACAAAACAGTAGCATAAGTGTAATTGTAAAACAGAACAGATAGATGGCCACCACACACAAATGGATAGAGCCTCTTTGAGAGATTTCATTGAGAGGCTTTGGGGCAGTAATGGCGAACCTTTTTTTACCTCAGGTGCTGAAAGTGTGCATGCACAAGCGATAGCTCACGCATGTGCCAACACCCATAATTCAACACACACACACACCCCGTCTCCACACATGTGTGCATAACCACCCCGCGCTCCCCTGTGCATGCGTGCACGACTCCCTGCACCCTGTTTTGGGCCTAGCAGACCTCCCTGAAGCTTACGGAGGCTGGAAATGCCCCATTTCCAGGCTTCTGGTAGGCCTGTTTTTTTGCCCTCCCCAGGCTCCAAAGGCTTTCTTGGAGCCTGGGGAGGGTGAAAATGTCCTCCCAGAGTGTCCCTGTGTTACCTGGCATTCAAAGTGTCCCCCGGCCAACGCAGCCTCCACCCTCCATTTTGGATGCCAGGCATCCAGAGTGTTACCTGGCATCCAAAATGGAGGGTGGAGGCTGCGTTGGCCGGGCCACCCAAAAACCAGCTGGGTGGCGCACTCACGCATGCTGAAGCTGTGCTAGGGTGCCCATGTGTCACCTGTGGGACACGTGCCATAGGTTTGCCATCACGGCTTTAGGACACATATAACATATTTCAATGGGAGGAAACAATGCCAGCAGACAAGTCCCAAAGGCTACAAAAGGGGGATGTGGAGATTGCATTCTGGTTATGTGCTTAAGTGGAAGGACTCTACAAATAGAAACAGGCCTCTTTCACATATGCGTGTGTTCCTGAGAGTATGTGGGTGTTTGAAGACGAATTCATTATTTTCCCTTACAGACAAAAATCTGATGCTATGAAAAATAATAAAGAGCTTTATGGTCAAGGGCTCAAGGCTTTTTGCATTATTACCACTGATGGGTCAGGGAGGTTAGAGTTATGGCACGATTTTGACAGACCACTGATGCCATGGTTTGTTTGCTTGTTTATTTTGTCCAATACACAATAATACACAATGAAGGTTATAGAGGATATAGTAGAGAAGAAATACGAGATATAGGAGAGACTATATGACACGGGACGGAAGGCACTCTAGTGTGCTTATGTACGCCCCTTACTGACCTCTTAGGAATCTGGAGAGGTCAACCGTGGATAGTCTAAGGGTAAAATGTTGGGAGTTAGGGGATGATACTAGAGTCTGGTAATGAGTTCCATGCTTTGACAGCCTGATTACTAAAGTCATATTTTTTACAGTTGTGTGCTCTTGTGTTGTTGCGGTTGAAGCTGAAGTAATCTTTGACAGGCAGGACATTGCAGCATATGATCTTGTGGGCAATACTTACATCATGTTTAAGGCGTCGTAGTTCTAAGCTTTCAAGAGCCAGGATTGTAAGTCTAGTTTCGTAGGGTATTCTGTTTCGAGTGGAGGAATGAAGGGCTCTTCTTGTGAAGTATCTTTGAACATTTTCAAGGGTGTTAATGTCTGAGATGCGATATGGGTTCCAAACAGATGAGCTGTATTCGAGGATGGGTCTGGTGAAAGTTTTGTAAGCTCTGGCAAGTAGTGTGAGATTTCCAGAGCAGAAGCTACATAGGATTAGATTAACAACTCTTGAGGCCTTCTTAGCAATGTTGCTGCAGTGGGATTTGGCACTTAAATCTTTTGTTATTAGTGTTCCGAGGTCCTTGATCGAGTGGGGATTATCTGTGATAATTTGTTTATTAAGTTTGAATTTAAAGTTCTGATTCTTTTTGCCGATGTGTAGGACAGAGCATTTGCTGGCTGAGATTTGGAGTTGGCCTTAAACAGCACCAGCAAACAGAGTTAATCTGTCATTGGAGAGAAAAAGCATGCCCACATTACTCAGAAATGCCTCGGCGCACTTATGCGCGCTGAAGCTGAGCTAGGGCAGGGGTAGGCAAAGTTGGCTTTTCTGACATGTGGACTTCAACTCCCAGAATTCCTGAGCTAGAATGATTGGCTCAGGAATTATGGGAGTTGAAGTCCACAAGTCATAGAAGAGCCAACTTTGCCTACCCAGGAGCTAGGGCAGCTGCTCATGTGCCCAGAGATATGGCTCTGTGTGCCTTCTGTAGCATACGTGCCATAGGTTCACCATCACCTCCCTTCACAGTGATTCACTCCACCTGGCCATTTGTGCCTCCAGTAACAAGAATGGTGCAATTGAACTGATGTTACATACTGGCAATTGTCATGTCCAGGTATAGTATAAGTCAGTGATGACGAACCTTTTTTTCCCTTGGGTGCTGAAAGAGCGTGGGCACACGCTATTGCGCATGCGTGAGTGCCCACACCCATAATTCAATGCCTGGGGAGGGTGAAAACAGCTTCAAGGCCCTCTGGAGGCTGGAAACAGCCTGTTTCCCAACTTCTGATGGGCCCAGCAGCCGTGTTTTATTTTATTTTATTTTATTTATTTATTATTTAGATTTGTATGCCGCCCCTCTCCCCAGGCTCAAAATGCTTCCCTGGAGCCATGGGAGGGTAAAAACGCCCTCCCCCATCTCTTTGGAGGCTCTTTTGAACCCAAAAACGCCTGCTCAGATCCTCCCTGCAAGCCAAAAATCAGCTGGCAGGCACACACATGCACGTTGGAGATGAGCTACAGTAACGGCTTGTGTACCAGCAGATATGGCTCCACGTGCCACCTGTGGCACCTGTGCCATAGTTTCGCCATTACTGGTGGTTCAATAGTAGTACTGTAATTGTGAGAGGGATATTGGAGTCGTAGTGGACAATCATTTGAGGATGAGCCAGCAGTGTGCAGCAGCTTCCAAAAAAGCCAACACAGTCCTAGGCTACATTAACGAAGGGATGGAATCAAGATCATACTAAATATTAATACCACTTTATAATGCCTTGGTAAAACCACACTTAGAATACTGCATCCAGTTTTGGTAGTCATGATGTAAAAAAGATATTGAGTATCTAGAAAGACTACAGAGAAAGGGCAACAAAATTGATTAGGGAACTGCAGGCTAAAATATATAAAGGTTGCTAGGTTAATGAAAAGAAGGATTAGTAACTGGTGAGGGGGGGACACATGATAGTGGTCTTCCTATAATCTAAGGGGCTGCCAAAAAGAAAAGGACGTCAACCTATTCTCCAAAGCACCTGAACGAAAGCACGGAGCAATGGATGAAAACTAACCATTTTCCCTTCCTCCAAATTCCTCCTCCTACTTTTAAATTCTCTCGCTTTTCCTTTCCTTTCTATAAATCAATTTTACTTACCTATTATCAGGCAGTATGTATATATAGTTTAACGCATATGTTATGAAATGTAACTAGAAAAATAAGATACTCATCTCAATGGCAAAGACAACCTTTTGTACAGTTCAAGGCATACAGTATCATTATGCATTATTATGTAACAATATTTTTATTTTCCCACATGCTCTCGGCTTTATGTACCCCCCTTCCCCTTCCCCATTTTATCATTTGAAACTTAATAAACTTTATTTTAAAAAAGAAAAGAGAACTAACCAAGGAGAGAAGCGACCTAGAACTAAGCAGAAATTTCCTGACAGAACAATTGATCAGTGAAAGACTTGCCACTAGAACTTCAGAGTGTTCCAACACTGGGGGCGTTTAAGATGAGATTGGGCATCCATTTGTCTGAAGTGGCATAGGATTTCCTGCCTGAGCAGGGTTTGGCCTAGAATACCTCAGGTGAACTGATTTAAGGGGATAATGGCCAGAAAAGACATTGTTTGGACATGATTGTCCTCTTGGTTAGTTGTTAAGTGGATCTCACTTGGGTTGGCAGTGGAGAACTACTCTTGTTCTCAAAGAGCTCTAGCTCAGCCTTAGTGCAATCTGTGTTCACCTACAAAAATGCCCTAATAATACATCAAGAGGGCTGCAAATCTACTCAAAGTGCTACTTGACTAGACAAGAGTTTGGCATGAGTTTGTATGAAGCCCCATCCAATACTCTTGTTCCTCCTCCGCTGCTCACCAATGTTCCCTCTAATTTTTTTTGGGGGGGGGGGCGGAAAAGTATAGTGTCTGAGCGGCAGTCCCTTCGGAACTGGGCGGCACTCTTTCCCTCTCGGCTTCTGGGCAGGTTTGAAAAACTCTGAGTTGATGATGATTTTTAAGTGAGCCATTGCTCACTGCTCAGCTTAGAGGGAACTATGCTGCTCACAGAAACTTGCATTATAAGGAACCACGTACTTGTGTAAGGCACTATATAAATCTTATTGCTATAAGTGCTATTATTCATCTAGCCCAGGGGTAGACAAAGTTGGCTCTTCTATGTCTTGTGGACTTCAACTCCCAGAATTCTTGAGCCAATCATGCTAACTCAGGAATTCTGGGAGTTGAAGTCCAAGTGTCATAGAAGAGCCAACTTTTGCCTACCCCTGATCTAACCCCACATTTTCCACATTTAACTGGCAGAGATCGTTCACGCGCTCCAGAAAACCAGCCCCTGACACGCATCTCTTCAAAGTTTCCGTTCTTTGCCAGCGCACAAGGCCACTTTCCCTGCACGAGGCCACGATCTCTCTTTGCCTTAAGTTTCAACTACCCGGCTCTACAGACAGTAAGATTACCGATCCCGCCCCACCCCGTCCCCACGTCCTTCACCCATCTCCCCATTTCTTCCAGTTCTCCAAAGGCGGCTTTCGTTGCCTCGTCCCACAAGTGCAAAAACTTTCCAGCCCGACTAAGCTTTCTTTCCTCGGCCTGGGTTTGCGGTGTGAACGCGAGACGCCCTGAACTCAGGAAATGGAAGCAGCCCAGTCCTGTTTGCAGACGCTTCTTTTAACTCCGGCGGTGGAGCTGGCCTGGATAACTTCCCGGCCGCAGCGATCGTATTTCTCTTTCCAGACGGTCCCCTCCTCCACCCCTCCCTCCTTTTGCAAGCGGGATCACCGTTATTGCGGCGCCTGGCTGCTTTGGATCAAATTGCCCGCGGATGGGGTGGGGCAACGCGTGACTGGACGGTTATAGCAGCGAGGGGCGAACGGTCAAGCCCACAGTTTGTTTATTTATTTATTTTTAATTCTAATTTATTTGTCAAACCTGTATAGGATAGCAGTAGTTTGCATAAATGTAAGTAAAAAGTAACGCTAAAAGAGGACGGTAGGACAGGGACGGTAGGCACAGTGGTGCGCCTACTGACAGAATAACGCTGTGGTGGCGGCGGCGGCGAAGAGAGAAAATAATAAAACTTATCTTATTTAGAAGTCTCCTCGAGGCCCAATTGGAAGGACAGCTGCAAAGACGCGGCTCGCGCCAAAATCCCGGCCTGACCCAAACTCGCGCTGCCATTGGACAAGACGCAGCGATTTTTTTCCAAGCTCGGGAACATTTTGTTAAAAGAGAAGAAGCGGGGTGAAGAAGCCGAGCGCGGGCGGCCAGGTTTTAATTTCAGCTGAGAGTCGAGGTTTCTCCCCCCCCCCCCTTTCTTTCTTCTTGGAATGTATTTCGAAACCTAGTCCCAAATCCAACATTTCAAGTGCTGGAATAGAATATATATGTATATATATATGGCTTGGATAGAATAAAATATATGTACTGTATATCTGGCTTGGCTCCTGCCCGCCAACCATCTTGAGTACATTTGGAAGCTGAGTTGGGCGAAAGAACAAAGCCCACAGATTTTTGTCTGTTTTGAGCGGCCAGGATTGAATTCAAGTGTAGAGGGAAACAACCCCCCCCCCCCTCTCGTTGGAACGTGCTTTGAACTGCCCTCTTCCCTCCACAGCTGAGCTGTGCAGTATAAACTTTAAAAAGGATGGGTGGGTGTGGATACAGAATGTACTTTTTGTCGCTCTTTCCAAATCTCATGCAATTAAACTGGTTCCAACGGGAAAGAGTGTTTTGCTTCTGTAGGTATATCAACGGTGCCTTTTAAAAGGAGAGGAAAATGCTGCACAGCCGAACTCTTGTGTAGCGTGTATTGAAGAGAGTTTTGCCTCTTCCCTTGGGCTAGCAAGTAAAAAATGTGGCATTACTACAGAGTGAATTCTATGCACCGAAGACAAATTCCTTGTGTGTAAAATCACACTTTGCCAATAAATTATTCTATTCTAAATTCCTTGTTTCCAAACACACTTTACCAATAATTATTCTATTCCAATCTACTCCATTCTATTCCTACTCCTACTCCCATTCTATTTTATTCTATTCTATTCTAGTGTTCTCTTCTATTGTGTTTGAGGTAATTCATTACTGATTTTAGCTTTGTTTCAGCTGAAATTCAAAATACTGTAATATAATAGTTTCAGTAAATTGGCATTTGTTTGTTTGTTTGTTTGTTTATTTGTTTGTTTCCTTATTTGTTTATTTATTGATTGATTGTATGCCACCCCTCCGTGCATTGAAAACGTATTTGGAATTGAGAGAAGTGCAATGATGAAGGCGTTGGATAGGCCATCAGAAGATCTTGGTTTTAACGGTGCCTGAATCAAAAAAAACCTCTGGGTAATTTCAGGCTGTCTTACCCCAACCAACTGAATAGACGTGAAAAATGAGCAGAGAGCACTACAAACAGAATCCTGAGCTCCTGAACAAAGGTAGAATATAAATCTCACAAGTAAATATAATAATGATAATGACCCTTTTTACAAGTGTGCTATTTATGCATTTACTGTATATGGTTGCTCAAACTCAGACTGGTACTGGCAGCATCTCAAAGGGTAAAAAAATGAAATATAAAACATGTTAAACAATAAAATGGCAGAGTTGAAAACTTTTACATATTACCTTGATCCCAAAGACCAAATAAAGACCTGCAGAACTGGGGACAACATTATATGTGGGGGGGGGGGGGGGTTGGGGGGTTTGGGGCCACCACAAAGAAGCTCTTTATTAGGCAGATAATTTTGGAAGCAGGTGGTTCCACAGATAACCTGGTCTTGGGTTATATAGGGTTTGAATTGGGACCTGAAGGTCTATAGAGCCAGTGCAACTTGTGAGCATAATAAGGGATAGCTATAATTATCCATGTTAATTCGTTCTGCACCAGCTGAAACTTCTGAATGGTCTTCAGGGTAGTCCCACATACACCATGTTGCAATAATTCAATCAGGAGATAGATAGAGGTAGGGTTCCCCAATGGAATAGATACAACTAGCACAGAAGATGAAGCTTTGGGAAGTTTCCATGAGCTACAGGTAACCATGCTGCTTCAAGCAGGAGCTATGAGAACTCTACACAGAAACCAAGGAAGGCAGTGCAACCCTCACCCAGTTTCAACTGTGAAATAACTCCAGTTCTGGAAATTTTGTACTGAAGTCAGTTCTTTCCCATCCAGATACCTGGAGCTACCAGACACTAGGATAAAGGTAAAGAATGTGTTTATGACAGTAATTATAGCAAAATTATTTGTTTATCACATTTTTAACCACCCCTTCCACAGAGAGGAGCTCTTGGTTGTACACAATAAAATGTTAAAATAAAATTTAAAAAAACACCATATCAGAATTAACATTTTTTTAAAAAATGGAATTTAAAAGGAGGCAAGAATGATGGATTCCTGTTCAAAAATAGGTAAAACGTGATGCGAAGTCTATTAATAATTTTCAATTTAGAAGATTTGGGGAATCAGAAATAAATAATCCTGCCATTGCATTTCCCTGCCATTGCATTGAAGGGAAAAGGTAACATTAGGGTTAGTTAATTAATTAATTAAACATATACCTGTTATGCAGCGCAATGTACAGAATTAAAAATGCAATTAACATGAAAACAAAATCGTAACAACAAAGCATAAGGACTAGCATTGCACAATTATGGATTCTTTATCTGCCAGGGTAGATAACACCTTTTTTTTTCTCGAAACATCTAAATTTAGCTAAGTGTTGGTAACATCTTTCCCTTCCTTGTAAGCCCCCCCTAACTTGCAGATGTTTCTCGATTTAGTTTTCAACATTTGTGCTGATCCTGGGAGATTCTTAAACCTACTGATTATCTTTAACTTGTTGGCCAAACCATTCAATATAAAAATCTAATTTAATTTTGCATTCATCTGGGGGTATACACATAAACTTTGAGGGTTTTTTTTAATGTATTAAAGATTTTATGTGATCTGTAGCTGTACATTGTTCCAGGATATATTGGGTTAACAATGGCTGAGTTTCTGTGTTTTGTTTGTTTTGATTTGAAACTACTAAAGCACCAAACAGCCAAAATAAAATAAAATAATCAAGGTCCCCACAGAGTTGTATACAGTGTTACTTCTAATTAAGAATTTAATCCCTTCCATGACCAGGTTCTTAAGTAGAAACGTTTTTAAGTAGAAACAATTTTTCCTATAGGAATCAATGTAAAAGAAAATAATGTGTGCAAACCCATTAGGAAAGAAATAAAAGCTCGGAATTTGGGTGGGAGGAAGAGGAGGAAGAAGAGGAGGAGGAGAGTTACTGTCCAAGGAAGAAGGTGAGGTGAGGGGAATAAAAAAAATCCAAAACTTTAAGGCTTAAGAAAAAAAGAGGGACTCTAAGGCAGCGAGGAGGAGCACGTGCCTCCCATACACTGCTTCCCATACACTGGCTGCTGCTGCTGCTACCTGCTGCCTCTTCCTTCCCATGCTGAAGGGCTCCCCTCTCCTCTCGCTCGCTCGCTTTGTAGCCTGTGACTCCTCAGCTGCCCAGAGTGAAGGGAGCGTTTCTTTTCTCTGGGCGCTGGAAGAGGTTTATTCCCTCTCCAAGCACCCAGAGAAAGGAAAATGCTTCATTCGCTCTGGACTGCCAAAGCCTCCTTAAGCGTCACCAAAAGGCTCCTCTGGCAGCCCAGATGGCCGGGATTAAAGGGGGAATGGCAGGAAACTGGCCGGGCCTTCGTGCCGCTCTCAAATTTCCTGGGAAATTTTTCCCGGCTCCAGTTCTTAAGTAGAAAATGGTTCTTAAGTAGAGGCAAAAAAATCTTGAACGCCTGGTTCTTATCTAGAAAAGTTCTTAAGTAGAGGCGTTCTTAAGTAGAGGTACCACTGTATTTTGTGTGGGTTTAGTAGAGCAAAAGGATAATCCTCAAGCCAGAACAGACTTCAGTTTAGTTGAGTGTGTGGCTGGATGGATTCACAATATTGTAGAGGGTCTGTGGAGCCCTTCCGTTTTTGTGAATGGGTATTGATTGAAGTCTGGACTGTTGGTTTTCTTCAAAGAGGTGAGTCCCATAATATAGGTTGTCGTTTTATCCTGGCAAACTCTTGATGTTAAAGTTCTGGTGGAGATCACATTGATGATTAACTTTTGCCTTTTGTAAAATATGCTGAATATATGGTTTATAGGTTTCTTGGAGAGAAGCTCTCTTGGGGAGCAGGGGAGCAGCTTTAGAATATTCTGCCTATCTCAACCCACTCAGCAAATTTCTCTGATGAGTATCCCATATATAAATTTGCCTGGCTCTTGCAGAGAGACAGAGATCTTGTCTCACCAATCCCCACCTGAAATCTGATACTGGATAGAGAGGCACTCTGTTCCTTCGGCAAGGCAACCTCCTCACTGTTTTTTAATGTACCTACCGCTGGAACGCTGCCATTACTTGAGTTTCTGTCAGTGTCTCAGCTCTGGAAAATTTCAAACGATTCCTTCCCGAGGAAGCAGGATCCTTGTAGATGTTCACACAGGCTGCCATTGTAAAAGGTGTTCTGGCATGCCGAGCAAAAGGATAAATGCAGATTAATGCAGGCCTATGCAAAATTTGAAGGGCCAGGGGCTCTCTCATTGGCACTTAAGGGCTATTTTATTTATTTAATTTTTAATTTATTTTGTCCAATACACAATGAGGGTTTTAGTGGGTATATATCTATATACACATAGTAAAATACATGATGAAGGTTATAGAGGAGATACTCATAGTAAAATATATCTAAGAAATAATAGAAAAGAAGACATAGTAATAGAACATATCAATGAAAGAACAGAAGAAGAGATATAGGAATGGAAGAAAGGTATAGGAGATAGGAAAAGCAAGTAGGATGCTTGGCTGCATAGCTAGAGGTATAACAAGCAGGAAGAGGGAGATTGTGATCCCCTTATATAGAGCGCTGGTGAGACCACATTTGGAGTACTGTGTTCAGTTCTGGAGACCTCACCTACAAAAAGATATTGACAAAATTGAACGGGTCCAAAGACGGGCTACAAGAATGGTGGAAGGTCTTAAGTATAAAACGTGTCAGGAAAGACTTAGTGAACTCAATCTGTATAGTCTGGAGGACAGAAGGAAAAGGGGGGACATGATCGAAACATTTAAATATGTTAAAGGATTAAATAAGATTCAGGAGGGAAGTGTTTTTAATAGGAAAGTGAACACAAGAACAAGGGGACACAATCTGAAATTAGTTGGGGGAAAGATCAAAGGCAACATGAGAAAATATTATTTTACTGAAAGAGTAGTAGATCCTTGGAACAAACTTCCAGCAGACGTGGTTGGTAAATCCACAGTAACTGAATTTAAACATGCCTGGGATAAACATATTTCCATTGTAAGATAAAATACAGGAAATAGTATAAGGGCAGACTAGATGGACCATGAGGTCTTTTTCTGCCGTCAGTCTTCTATGTTTCTATGTTTCTTATAGGAGAGCAATAGGACAGGGGACGGAAGGCACTCTAGTGCACTTGTACTTGCCCCTTACTGACCTCTTAGGAATCTGGATAGGTCAACCGTAGATAATCCAAGAGTAAAGTGTTGGGGATTTGGGGATGACACTATGGAGTCCGGTAATGAGTTCCACGCTTCGACAACTCGGTTACTGAAGTCATATTTTTTACAGTCAAGTTTGGAGCGGTTAATATTAAGTTTGAATCTGTTGTGTGCTCTTGTGTTGTCGTGGTTGAAGCTGAAGTAGTCGCCGACAGGCAGGATGTTGCAGCATATGATCTTGTGGGCAATACTTAGATCTTGTTTAAGGCGTCTTAGTTTTGTTTTCTTTCACTGGTTCCATTAAACTTGGAGGTGGTCCTACTTAACAGAGTGGAGGCAAAAGTGACTTTATACAATTTTAAAGTTGTTTTAAAGAAGGCAAAGCAATGGTACATCTAAACGGAGGGATCATTTACTACAGAATATGAAACTATCACTGTGCTTCTATTCCAGAGGATGGTGATTGATTTCCCAAAATGAGAAGTTATGGGGGTGGAAGGTGGCTTTGTTTATTCCATGATGAAAGAGGAACTTGTGCCATAAGTTCAGAAGTATTTTCTACATACTTTCATATGCGGTTAGTCTTGAAATTGGAAACAGTTTAGATTCACCAGATAGTGATAGGCTCAAGTGAAGGCAGAAATGGTAACCAAAAGAGAGTCAGTTTGGTTTTCAATCTCATGCTGGGCCCCAAAGTGGCCCCTTGTGCTGAATGCACAGTATATTTCTTTTTTTGGCATGTAAAACCCTATCTTTCTTCCCCATAGAAACATAGAAAACTGACGGCAGAAAAAGACCTCATGGTCCATCTAGTCTGCCCTTATACTATTTCCTGTATTTTATCTTAGGATGGATATACAGTATGTTTATCCCAAGCATGTTTAAATTCAGTTACTCTGGATTTACCAACCACATCTGCTGGAAGTTTGTTCCAAGGATCTACTACTCTTTCAGTAAAATAATATTTTCTCATGTTGCTTTTGATCTTTCCCCCAACTAACTTCAGATTGTGTCCCCTTGTTCTTGTGTTCACTTTCCTATTAAAAACACTTCCCTCCTGGACCTTATTTAACCCTTTAATATATTTAAATGTTTCGATCGTGTCCCCCCTTTCCCTTCTGTCCTCCAGACTATACGTCTGCTGGAAGTTTGTTCCAAGCATCTACTACTCTTTCAGTGAAATAATATTTTCTCACGTTGCTTTTGATCTTTTCCCCCATCTTTTTTATTTTCAGTTCCATTATTATTATTATTATTATTATTATTATTATTATTATTATTATTATTTATTAGATTTGCATGCCGCCCCTCTTAGCTAAGTAGAGGCCAAGTCCTCATCCAGACACTGAAAAATCACCCCATTAGGATTCTGGACCAGTTCTGCCAATCTGCAACTTTGGACTCCAATGCCCACAACCCTTGCCAGGGAGGGTGGAAATTGGGGTTCGAGGCATTTGGAGGATGGCCATTTGGAGCAGGCTCTTCAAGTCTGCGTAGACCTTCCAGCTGTCTCTTTTTGCCACATCCCCCATAAAGTACTGAGTCTGTGACTCAAGTGTTCCAGTGTCTGCACTCTAATTAGACTTCTCTTACCTCACTCCCTTGCCTTGCACTGAATATGTCTAAAATATTATCCTGGGTCACTGAGTTCAGTGACCCTGCTAGTGTTATTACACTATGTGCTGTTTAGTTGATTCATTACCTCGTGTGTGATGACCAAAGGGCCTCTCTTCACTAGTCTTTCCCCCTGGTGCTTGAAATGGCAAAAAATTATACCAGTGGGAAATTGGCTAAACCCCATTGCCAATCCTTGATCTCCGTTTATCACTTTTCTTCTGGGTGCTGGCAGTCACTGGGCTTTCCCTAAGGCAGTGATGGGGAACCTATGGCACAGGTGCCACAGGTGGCCTGCGGAGCCATGTCTGCTGGCACATTAGCCGTTGCCCTAGCTCAGCTCCAACGTGCATGTGTGATTTTTGGCTTGCACAGAGGCTCTGGGAGGGCGTTTTTGCTTCCAGAGAACCTTCCTTCCTTCCTTGAGCCTTGGATTGTCTTAGAGAAGGGCCCTGCCAGTTATTTTATTTGTATTCCAATGGTCCTGTCAATGTGCAGAAATGAGACACACACACAAACACTTAACTCAAGTACAAGCACATCCTCAGTTCTTTTGGGGTTCTTTTGTGTTTTCTTGATCTTCACTCGGATTGGTGAAGAAAGCCAAGCTCATGAAAGGTACCTTTGGCTTTTTCTTCCAATTTCACGAAACTGATTTGAGAAAGGGATTCCTCAGATTCTGCAGCCACCAAAAAGGCTAAAGATAAAAGCTGCTGCTCTCCTGCCCATCTGGGTGGTGGTGGAGGGGAGGCCGTTTTTACCCTTACCCGGCTCAAGGGAAGCCTTTGGAGCCTGGGGAGGGTGAAACATGAGTCCACTGGGCCAACCAGAGGTTGGGAAATACAGTAAGACCTCACCTATCGCTGGTGTTACGTTCCAGACCCGGCCGCGATAGGTGAAATCCGCGATGGGGAATTTATCGACTGATAGTACTTATTTAAGTATTTATATTGTAATTGTTTGGTAAGTTTTCATTATTTTAAGTGTTTATAAACCCTTCCCACACAGTATTTATTTTAGATACAGTATTTAAATACAGTATTTACAATTTTAGATATATATTTTTTGAAAAACCTGCCGATCGAGTTCCGCGGACTGTTTAAATCTGCCGATCGACTTCCTCAGAAACCCGCGAACCAGCGAAGATCCGCGAATGATTTTTCTCATTAATATTTCTTGAAAACCCGCGATGAAGTGAAGCCGCAGTAGGTGAAGCGCGGTATAGCGAGGGACTACTGTAGGCCCTTTCCAGCCTGCAGAGGGCCTTGGGTGAGGGAGATGTTTTTGCCCTCCCCAGGCATTGAATTATGGGTGTGGGCACTTGGGGGTGCGTAATAGCACTTGTGCATGCTCTTTCGGCACCCAATGAAAAAAAGGTTCACCATCACTACCCTAAGGCAGTGTTTCCCAACCTTGGAAACCTGAAGATATTTGGACTTCAACTCCCAGAATTCCCCAGCCAGCGAATGCTGGCTGGGGAATTCTGGGAGTTGAAGTCCAGATATCTTCAAGTTCCCAAGGTTGGGAAACACTGCCCTAAGGTAATGGTGAAAAAGAGGTTAAGGAAGTTCACATGCCTTAAAGCTGCCCTTGAATGACAGGAAACATGACTTCACTTATGGGCTAAGTCGGGGCCATCCAGCGGAGGGCGAAGATGGCCAACATGTCATGTGATTGAAACTCTTGCTTTTTGGAACAATGTTGTGACATGTTGGACTTAAAAGAGATGCAGAGGAGGATTGGGTCGCTGTGGCCAAGGTCTTCATTTTTTTGTTTGAAGCAAGATGAATGCAATGTCATGGGACATGCCAGAGTAAAACATGTCTGTGGCTCAACTATCTATGCCTATCCTTGTTTTATGTCTTTTCCCTGAATTTGATTTAGTGGTTGAAAGAAACCACCAAAATCAGTGGAAATTAAGGTTGCTTATGCCTTGTGCATTTAGCACAAGTGTTAACTTTTGGGGGTCAGTGTTATGCCTCCGCCCAGTGATAGATTTCTGGCAATGGCCTCATTGACTGTTCCCCGTCACTGGGTAGTGCTAGGTTTTGGTGGGACAATTACCATTTCCCTATTGGGTGTCCTGTCAGCTAGCCTGGGGTATAAATGTCCTGTCACCTTGCTGTCACCTGTTCTGTTCTGGTTCTGATTTTGCCTTCCGTTGTTCTCCGCTGTTGTTCCAATAAAGGTTTGTGTTCTGTTCGGCTGGTCATGTCTCCGACTTAATACTGGCGATGAGGATTTCTATTCTCCATGCTGTCTTCATTTTCCACCTCTGTGGAACAAACTCTTTGTGAGTCATCATGTCAACCCAATTGACTTTTCCCCCTTTTAACCCCCAGGGAGAGACTTGGGATTCTTATGTTGCCTGTTTTGACTCCTTTCTTATTTCCAACGGGTACACTGAAATTTCGGGGGATGGTAAGCGATATTATTTTTTTGGGTTCTGCAGAACTGAAATGTTTGAGATGGCTCGTGCCATATTTGCCCCTACATCTGTTCATTCATTCATTCATTCATTCATTCATTCATTCATTCATTCATTGGATTTGTATGCCGCCCCTCTCCGTAGACTTGGGGCGGCTAACAACAATGTAACAATGCAATAATAAAACAACTAAAAACCCTTATTATAAAACCAAACATACACACAAACATACCATGCATAACTTGTAATGGCCTAGGGGGAAGGAATGTCTCAACTCCCCCATGCCTGGCGGCAAAAGTGAGTCTTGAATAGTTTACGAAAGACAGGGAGGGTGGGAGCAGTTCTAATCTCATGATGTGCCATGGCCTGAATTTCTATCGACCTTACAGGATCATTATGCCCCTGCGTCCTCCCGCTGTGCTTGCCGTTATAAGTTTTTCCACCAAAACCAGCTTGAGGGTGAATCAATCAATGAATTTGTTGCTGCACTCCATCGTGCTGCTCTATATTGTGAATTTGAGAACTTGGACAGCTACCTCCTCGACAGGCTGGTGTTCGGTGTAAAAGGTAGCTGCCTTAAGCATCGGTTGCTCACCATTCAAGACCTCACTTTCAAGGCCGCGTTATTAGAAGCTTGGGATTTTGAGTTATCCACCGGTCTCTGGTGGCTATGGATGCTACTGTAAACCCCACCTCCGCAACTCCTGGCCCAGAAGTTTCCTGTCTTCTGCAAGATCTGGACAAGGCCTTATGGAGAGGCTGCTTTACGGAATGCCGGGAAAAGTGCCGTATTTTGACGACGTCCTCATTTCTGCCCGTTCTAAGCCAGAACTTACTATGGTCAAAATGGTTTTGTCCAAATTCCAAGAGACTGGCCTTAAGATTAAGCCCCACAAGTGTGCTTGGAGTCCCGAGGGTGGAGTTTTTGGGATTTGTCATAGATGCAGCCGGTATCCATCCGACTCCAGAAAAGACTAACGCCATTAGAAACGCCCCTGCCCCTCATTCAAAGTCAGAGTTGCAGACTTTCCTGGGGCTGTCTTCATTCTGCATAAGACTTCCCTAGCTGAGCCCCTCCATCGTCTTTTAGACAAAAACAAGAAGTGGATCTGGGGTCCTCGGGAGGTGGGCGCTTTTAGGGCCTTAAAAGATATACTTGCCTCTAACACAGTTCTAGGCCAGTGTTCTCCAAATTTGCCCTTGGTCCTTACTTATGTCCCCGTATGGAGTTTGTTTGTTTATTTATTTATTTATTTATTTATTTATTTATTTATTTATTATTTAGATTTGTATGCCACCCCTCTCCGCAGACTCTTGGTGCTGTGCTCAGTCACAGGCTGCCAAATGGGTCAGAGGTGCCCCTCGTGCACCCGCACCCTGGCCAAAGCCGAAAGGAATTTTGACCACATTGACCAGGAGGCTCTGGCACTGATTGCTGGAGTCTGCCGGTTCCACGATTACCTACATGGCTGGTCTTTCAATCTTGTGACCGATCACCAACCACTTCTAGGTCTCCTCTCCGGAGACCGTCAAAGCCCTCGCGTTCTCTTCCCCAGGATGTCCCATTGGATTATATTTCTTGCAAATTATTCATACCATCTGATTTACTGCCCAGGCCGCCTCATCACCCATGCCGATGCTCTCAGCCGGTGCCCCCTTCCAGAGTTATTGGACGACCCTACCCCAGCTTCCATGGTTTTGGCTATTAGCGATAGCCCCCTGGCCTTGTCCTCTTCTGACATTGCCTGGGAATCTCGCTGCGACCCAACACTGACCGCTATTTTTCCTTAGGTCCTAAGAGGGTGGCCCCAGGTTTTGCCCCATTTTTTGGTGCAGAGCTGAACTTTCAGTCATCCAGGTTTGTCTCCTTCTTGGGCCCCAAGTTGTCATTCCCAAAACCTTAAGGGATAGGAAACGTTCCCTCCTGCATAGGGGCCACCCTGGGCTGGTCTGTATGAAAGCCCTGGCCAGGGGCTACATATGGTGGCCAGGCCTCGACTGTGATGTCAAGAATCGGGTAGCCTGCTTACTATATTAGGAGCACTGCCCTTCGCCTCCCCAAGTGACTCCCCTCTTGTGGGAACCTCCCTCGGGTCCTGGGCTTGCCTTCATGCCAATCTGGCTGGCCCGTTCATGGGTCAAATGTTCCTTGTAGTCGTAGACGCCCACTCGGAAGTTTGCGCTCTACCACTGCGCTCTACCACGTCCCAGGCCATCGTCGGTGTTTTGACCACCCTTTTCACCACCCATGGTTATCCAGACTTAATAGTCTTGGAAAATGGACTGCAGTTCACCTCCTCCCACTTCGGAACCTTCTTGGCCTCGGCTGGCATTCGCCACGCTCTAATTGCCCTCTGGCACCCTGCCTCTAACAGCCAGGCAGAACGTATAGTGTGCACCACCAAAGACACCCTTCGGAAGCTGCCTCAAGGGAGTTGGCAGGATAAACTTGCAGAATTTCTTATAATGCATTATGCCATGCCCTGCACCCCTACCCAGAAAACCCCGGCAGAACTCCTCACAGGTTGCAAGCTGCGAATTGCCCTGGATAGGCTGCACCCATTATACTCCTGCGAGGTCTCATGGCCTGTTTCCTCTTCCAGAACTTTTCGTCCCGGGCCCCGGTTTTTGCATGCTCGCCGTGGGTACCAGAAACTGTTGTCACCGAGAGGGGGCCATGCTCGTTTGAAATTAGTCTTCCCGATAGCCAAAGCTGGCACTGCCATATTGACCAACTTCGGCGTAGGTGCGCCACCAGCACCCTATCCGATGGTAGTCAGGAACATAGTCCGCTGGGTCCCATCCCAGGTATTAGCTCCAACTTACCTGTTCCTGGGAGTCTTGATCTGCCACCAGCGGCTGAGGCGGCCGCTGACATGCCAGGTGGGCTGGGTCCGGCCGGTGCCCTGGGCAGAGTCCCAGAACCAGAGGAGCCACGTTAATCCATCCCGCAGAGAGATTGTGTCGAAGACCTGCCTATTTACATGATTACATCTGTAGCAACGTAAGGGGGGAGGAGTGTTATGTCTTCGCCCAGTGATAGATTTCTGGCAATGGCCTCATCATCTGTTCCCTGTCACTGGGTAGTGCTAGATTTTGGCGGGACAATTACCTTTTCCCTATTGGGTGTCCTGTCAGCTAGCCTGGGGTATAAATGTCCTGTCATCTGTTCTGTTCTGGTTCTGGTTTTCCCTTCTGCTGTTGTTCCAATAAAGGTTTGTGTTCCGTTTGGTTGGTCATGTCTCCAACTTAATAAGCCCTCAATGCGGTGTGGGGGGGAGGAGAGAGAAACTGCAGAAGCCCCTTGCATGATGTGAAGGCTGGGTGGGAGGGAAGGAGGCTGTGGTTGCGTGGTGGAGAGGCCAGTGCTCTGATCTCTCCACCCCTTTTTCCTTCCCTCATGGCTTGAGCTCAAGGCTTTGGCTCCAAAAATGTTTTTTTGTGTGTGTCTCTCTGGAAAGTGGGAATGAAAAATGCAGGAAATGAACATGAGGGGGGTGGGGATGACCCTGTTCCCGTATTTACAAGACTATATATAGAGGGCAGAAGAGGAAACTAGCTGAAGAGATTATTGTACTGTAATTGTTGGGGCTGCATGTTCTTTTAAATCAACTGCTTCCAACTAAATGCCTTCTAGATGTGTTAGATTAACTCCTATAATTCCTAGAATTTCCTCCCTGGAAATATGACTAACCCAGCTTTGGAAGGCGTTTGATGAGATTTCTTTTGGTGTTGTGGACAGCAAGACTTGATAATTTGTATAAATGAGATTTCCCATTGAGGCGTAAAGGAACGTAACATTCAACAAGCGTTCAAGTAAACGCCAACAGACCACAAAAGGTAGCAAATACCACCAGGAAAAGGCCACCGCTGATAGCTGTAGTAGGTAATATGTGTGATTTCTCATGATAACTGAGATAGTGGCTTGATAATTGTTAAAACTATTGATTTTTACAGTTGAACTGTGGGCATACATTTTTAGAAATAAACCTTGGCATCAGAAAACCTATTTACAAGAAGACATGCAAACGATCAGTTAGTAGATTCAAAAAAGTGAGTTGATCCAGTTCACCTAATCTTAGCTTTTTCTATTCAGATAACGCAGCAGATAGAAATCAACACTCATGGGATAAAACAGCAGTGTGAGGGAGGGTACTGATCTTCCCCATTCCTCCATGTTTGTTCCATATAGGTGATCTTTCTGTGCCCTGTATTTGAGAGGCCACTCTGAAAGTTTCCCTTTATAGAAGCATTTGCTGGTTATTAGGCAGCTGTGAAGTAGATCCCATCAACTAGTTGTGTTTGTGAAAAATAGGGATCAGCTGCCAACTTGTCTGGCAAAACCTATTTTGGCTTCCTACATTGACTAATGTTTTTGGAAACATAAAAAGAGTAAAAACTAAGGAGAAGTATTCATGTTCAGAGTTGGCCTTCTCCGGGTCCCGTCGACTAAACAATGTCGTTTGGCGGGTCCCAGGGGAAGAGCCTTCTCTGTGGCAGCCCCGACTCTCTGGAACCAGCTCCCCCCCCCCCCCCCCGGAGATTAGAACTGCCCCCAACCTCCTTGCCTTTCATAAACTCCTTAAAACCCACCTTTGCCACCGGGCATGGGGGAATTGAGATATCTCCCCTGGGCCTATACAATTTATGTATGGTATGTTTGTGTGTATGTCTGCTTAATAACGGGTTTTTAAAAATGTTTTTAAATTATTAGATTTGTCATGAATTGTTTTATTGCTGTTGTGAGCCGAGAGGGGCGGCATACAAATCTAATAAATAAAAATAAAAATAAATAAATTTAGCAAAACACTAGTATTTTTATTCATAAGAATCTTTCAGGGATCCATGTAAACTCTACTATATATTCTTAGAAAATAAAAATGCTATATGGCTGCAACTTATCTTGGAACTATCTCTATACTTTCAAGATAGGGTGTGTGTGAGAGGGGAAGACAAAATTAAGTTAGAGTAGTAAACAGCATAACTGGGGAATGTGTGAACCTCATGAGTTTACTTTCTGGCAAATGGGCATTATGATTGGCTGTGTCTACTGTGGCAGCCATTTTGTGAACTGGGAACCCCCACCACAAAAGCCATTTTGTCAGTGAAAACTCCAAATCAGCCCAAGCAGGATATCTCCCCTCGGTAGAGAGCAGCCAGTTGTGATTGGGAAATGGCTAGGTTTTCTTAGGTTTGGAAAGAATTAAAAGAACATCTGAGTTGTATACTTATTGTGAATGGGAAGTCATGGAAGAACTCGAGCATTTTATTCCGGTCAACTAAGGCAGACTATGTGGTGCCCTCTCGTGGCTGACTATCTTGAACGCATTATCCCTTCTGCTCAACGGCAGGACTGTTCAGCTGCAGTATAGCATTTTATTCCGGTCAACTGAGGCAAATGCTATACTAACTATACTGCTCACAGAATGAATATTATTTCTGTGTCATATTATCATAATTAAATCAGAGGTGGTATTCAGCCAATTTGGGCAAACCAGTAGTAGCAACCTGCGGGTGGGCCCAGCTACCTGTCCGAAGCTATGCCATCCTATTTAATCACATTTTCAAGCTGTGCGCAAGCCGCACGTGTGAGCATAGCGTATGCAGAGAAGGCACACACACTCACATTTTCGGTGGTGGGCGAACCGGTTGGTAAATTATGTAAATTTTATTGAAAGAGTAGTAGATGCTTGGAACAAACTTCCAGCGAAATCCACAGTAACTGAATTTAAACTTGCCTGGGATAAACATATATCCATCTTAAGATAAAATAAAGGAAACAGTATAAGGGCAGACTAGATGGACCATGAGGTCTTTTTCTGCTGCCAATCTTCTATGTTTCTATGTGAATCCCACCTCTGAATTAAATGCTTGTTTTTCCACTAGTTCTTTTGTTTACTCCTACACGATCATAGTCTGTTTAAACTAGTTTCAGATTTCACGCTTCTGAACTCTGCTTTTTGTCAGGGTTAGCCGATTTGTCTCTGCTGATGTCCCCCTTAAATTAGATTAGATTAGATTAAATTTATTGGATTTATATGCCGTCCCTCTCCGCAGACTCGGGGCGTCTCACAACAGTACATAGTAACAAATCTAATAATGCTATCTGCCATTTTCCTTTTAGATAGAATTTTATATAGAATTCAACTTCCAGGCCTGGCCACATGCTCAACTTTGTCTGCTGTGTCCCCTTTGCACCTAATACGTGGCTATCTCTGAATTGCCTGTAAATGGAGATGATGTTTAAAGAGATAAAGGGTTTAGGATCCAGACACACAGGGGTGCGGCTAAAGAGGCAGCAGCTTGTAGCAGGGAAGTTATGGTAGTTGGAGCTGGCTGGCTTGGAAATGGTTTTTACTTGGCTGTTCCAGCATCCAACACAGACACAGACATACACATACACACACAAACACACACATCCACTGAGGCAGGGTGCCCAGTCTCCTCCCAGTCCTCCAGATGCCTCCAGCTTTGAAGCCGAGTGTGTTGGGAAAAGGTGAGCAGGATCCGTGGCATCATGAAGGCTCCCCAGCAGACGGGACGCACTGACCAGATGCTAGGAGCCATGGGGGATATCCTAACATCGCTGGCCCTACCCAGCCAACCCTGGGTAAGATTTGAAGGAACGAGGCCGTGGGAGGAGGGACACTTTTTGCAAAAAAAGAGGCAGTCTCTTGCATCTAAGTGCAGTGGGGATAATTGGGGGGGTGAGGGGGCGACTGAAGTTTTATGAGTTACACCTCTGGGTCAGTTACTGTTGCAGGCTATTGCTTGCTTGGAGAGAATTCACTGTCCAGGAAAGTGGGGGGTGGGGATTTTCCCTAGGGATGTGGGGGGAAAGGATTTATCTGTGGTATTCATTTTAATACTGAGATGGAGGATTGATAACTCCCCAGTAAAGAAGGTAAGTGAACTCTACAGGGGTCCCAGGGAGGTCAAGACAAACTCAGTATCTCTGTTTGTAAAACTCTAGACTTTTGGTAGACTTTGAACTGCCAGTCAGTACATTTCCATGTTATTGTCTGTGACCATGAGTGCTGCGGGTATTCTTATAGGCTGAGTTTTAGTTTTGTTGAATTAATGTGGGAGGTCTCTACTGACCCCTTAATCAGGGGAAGTAAATCATGCTGCATGAGGATCATCCTTATCCTTCAGATTCTTCTAGTCCTCCTGAAGGTGGGAAGGTAAGATGAATTCTTTTCTCTCCAATCGTGCAGTTTTCTTCATTAAGGGCTGAGCTGAGGTTTTAAAACTTTTTTGGGGGGGGATTTTTCCCCCTCCAGCATCCCCAAACTCAGCTTCAAAGTTATTTTTATTGTTTCCCGAAAACTGGCGATGGACCCTAGGAGGAATTTCTCTTCCAATCTTTTTATCAGGGTGAGTCTGTGCTTCTCCCCACCCACAAGGCTGATTTCCCTAGTCCCGGACAGAAAAATGAGCTTGTGGGGGTGTTGCTGAACGGTGCTAAAGGGTGGGGTGGGCACAGCTCTAATGGAAAAGTAAAGACTGGGTTTTTTATGGTCTTTGGAATGCTCCTGTCTTAGTAGAACTACGGTAAATGTGCTGCCTTGGAGAAGGCTGGTAAGACAGCATTATATGGTATTTCCGGGGTTATTTGGTGGAATGGTTTCTTTTAAGGTTTCTTTTAAAATATATATATATAGAGAGTCCTTTGAAGTGTTGCCAAAGCTATGAAGCTACAGTTGTTCAAAAATTACAGGAGGATATTGTGACCTTCTTGTTTCTTGGAGGGATAGGTTTTTAAAAAAAAACAAAAACCAAACTCTTTCCCCCCATAATTGGTAAACAAACATAGAAACATAGAAGTCTGACGGCAGAAAAAGACCTCCTGGTCCATCTAATCTGCCCTTATACTATTTTCTGTATTTTATCTTAGGATGGATATATGTTTATCCCAGGCATGTTTAAATTCAGTTACTGTGGATTTATCTACCACGTCTGCTGGAAGTTTGTTCCAAGGATCGACTACTCTTTCAGTAAAATAATATTTTCTCATGTTGCTTTTGATCTTTCCCCCAACTAACTTCAGATTGTGTCCCCTTGTTCTTGTGTTCACTTTCCTATTAAAAACACTTCCCTCCTGGACCTTATTAAACCCTTTAACATATTTAAATGTTTCGATCATGTCCCCCCTTTTCCTTCTGTCCTCCAGACAATACAGATTGAGTTCATTAAGTCTTTCCTGATACGTTTTATGCTTAAGACCTTCCACCATTCTTGTAGCCCGTCTTTGGACCCGTTCAGTTTTATCAATATCTTTTTGTAGGTGAGGTCTCCAAAACTGAACACAGTGTTCCAAATGTGGTCTCACCAGCATTCTATATAGCAGGATCATAATCTCCCTCTTCCTGCTTGTTATACCTCTAGCTATGCAGCCAAGCATCCTACTTGCTTTCCCTACTGCCTGACTGCACTGTTCACCCATTTTGAGACTGTCAGAAATCACTACCCCTAAATCCTTTTCTTCTGAAGTATTTGCTAACACAGAACTGCCAATGCAATACTGTACTCAGATTGAGGATTCCTTTTCCCCAATCACACATCTTGATTTCTAAATTCTTATAATTTAAGCAAAATGCTCAGTTTGAAAAGGGCTGCCCCTTCCTGAAAGGCATGAGTAACATTAACAAACAGCAGAAAAGACAGGCAGGTTTGGTCGGTTGAAAGCCAAGGATAACCAGGCCAACTGGTCTTTCAGTTCCATGGTATTTTAATGTTGCCCTCTCCCAACCTCAGGGTTGACTAAAGAAGATTTCCCCCTCTCATACATGACCTTTGCTCAGCCCAGAAAATTAGGGAGTGGGAGGAGGAGGGGCAGGAGCTCCATTTACTATCAATGAGTGACCTACAATAATCGCCAAATCAGATGTTTGTGATCCCTATCAATTGTATTCTCAGCATGTAACACCCCCCCCACAATTCAAGGATCTTCTTAAGCTAACTTTGCCCTTTAAAAGTTTATAAACTACAATCACACAGAAATCTGTTTTCCCTGGTGTAGTATCAGGAAAAGTAGTCTTGTGATCTCAGGAAAGCTCAAGTTTTATTGTTATTTAAACTCCGCTCCCCTGAGCACTGAAACAAAATAACACGACTTCTATCTGAATGGGTTTTTGTGGAATAAATTTATGCTAGTAAACCTGTAGCATTTTTTTTGGCCAAAAAAGGAAAAATAGCTAGTTTTTCTTAATTACATGGTCACGGTAGGATTTTTTAAAAAAAACTTTGCTGCAAGTAAGTGTGTCTCTAGCTGTTTGCAAGCCCGGTGAAGGCAAATTGGGCTTTCCTTCCTTTTTTGTGTTCTGTAGTTTACTAGTCAGATAGGTCCATTTTGGTTGTATGACCCACATGTCATATTGAGCAGTCTGTATGGTTTTCTAATGGCTTGACTGTTTTTGCACCAACTTGTTTGTGTGGAGCCCTTGAGCTGCTTTGTTTTCTTGCAGACATTTCATAACCAAACTAGGTAACATCATCAGTGCTGTCGGAGAGTGGGGTGAAAATAACCAAATAACCAAGCTTGGAGGTCACCAAGAATCCCTCATTTCAACCCTGAGCTACAAATATTTTTCTCTATCAAGACTTATTTATGCATTGGCAACCCAAGAGAGATTAGTTGCTGAATAGCTGGTTCGACAGCAGGGCATCATTCTTATTAGAGCCCAACTTGGGCTTGTGGGCCGGGGTGGCGCAGCAGGTAGAGTGCAGTAATGCAGGCCACTGAAGCTGACTGCTAGATCTGTAGGTCAGCGGTTCAAATCTCATCACCGGCTCAAGGTTGACTCAGCCTTCCATCCTTCCGAGGTGGGTAAAATGAGGACCTGGATTGCAGGGGCCATATGCTGGCTCTGTTAAAAAGTGCTATTGCTAACATGTTGTAAGCCACCTTGAGTCTAAGGAGGTGGCATAAAAATTGAATAAATAAATAAATAAACAAACTTCTATGCTTAATCATTTGAGATCTGGGCTTGGATCCCATGTTATAAGAAGAAAGATGACTATACAAAGAAGGCTGGAGCTTTGCTAATTTTAGGAGGTATGGAGGGAACCAAGCAGATGCAGCTTGATGTATTGCTGCTGCAATATCAACTTCTAAAAGTTCTAAACAAGAGTAGTGCAGTGGCAAAAAATTCACAAAATTGGAACAATTTGTCAGGTCAGGCTAGCTGACATATAGTATTACTTTTATATCAGATGATGCAGCCATTGTCTCAACTTCACTTGTAGACTTATCAAATTGCACTGTCACAGAGGCTCTGTTCTTACTTGCATCTGGTCTTCCGAATTTCATGGGGAAAAAAGTACTGAATCTCGAGAAATAAGCTAGTCTTAGCAGTAGGTTCAGATAAAGCGTTTATTCTTTCTATGCAACTCCTGAATCCAAGGCCAGGTGACCTGGTGGCCACTTGGTCAGGGGTGGGTTCTACTTACCTTCCCCACCAGTTCACATCACGAACAAAGTGTATGTTTTGCACACGTACTCTTGCTTCACTCGCGTACACACATCCCTTCCCAGAACAGACCCTTTCTGCATGCGCAGAAACCTTTGCATATACGCAGAGGTTTCCCCCCCCCCCCCCAATCCATGGTGACTGGAGGACCAATTTGGGAGTGTGGATCATCATCGCTGCCAGTTCGGTGAGCGGTGCCAAATTTCCACTACTGGTTCTATAAAACCAGTCCGAACCGTTGGCAACTCACTTCTGCATTGGCTTCAACCTTTAAAGTTACTGATGATAGTTAAATCGGACCTATTTATATGGAGCAGCATGTCAGCCACTACTTATTTCTTTTTGTGTCTGTAGAGTAAAACAGAAACATTTATGCTCTGCTAGTCTCTGGCAGACCAATGAAGAAAACAGGATTTTACTTTCGTTTCCTTTCTGGGTTTTTTCCTGTTGCAGTTGATTCATCTTCCTCCTGGCTTACTTCTTCTAATTCCTCTCTACTTCCCTGACTTTCTTTGCTTGGTAGTTCTTCCAGTCCTAACCCCTTCACAAAAATTTCTTGCTTCTTCCACTTTCAATTCTGATTTTTTTTTTCTTGCCATGTTACAATCATGTTACAATCAAACATGGTACCAGCCATCTGAACAGAATAACATGGCATCGGACCAGAATATCTCCGGGACCGCCTTCTGCCGCACGAATCCCAGTGACCAGTTAGGTCCCACAGAGTTGGCCTTCTCCGGGGCCCGTCGACTAAACAATGTCGTTTGGCGGGACCCAGGGGAAGAGCCTTCTCTGTGGTGGCCCCGACCCTCTTGAACCAACTCCCCCCGGATATCAGAGTTGCCCCCCCCCCTTGCCTTTTGTAAGCTCTTAAAAACCCACCTCTGTCATCAGGCATGGAGGAATTAAAATATTCCCTTCCCCTAGGCTTATAAAATTTATGTATGGTATGACTGTATGTATGACTGATCTCTTAAATTGGGGTTTTTAGATTTTTTTTAATATTACATTTGTTTACGTTGTCTTTTTACTGTTGTTAGCTGCCCCGAGTCTACGGAGAGGGGCGGCATACAAATCAAATAAATAATTAATAAATAAATAAATAAATAAATAAATAAATATTATCTTTAATCAATCTCTTGGTTAAAAATTGATACTGTCTGAAGAAAACAGGATTTTAAGTTTAGGTAGTAAGATGGGAAGAATACGCCCAGGTACCAGAATTTGTTTTCTTATTTTTCTGCCAGAATTGGCATGCATATTGGCTTCGCTTTGTTTCTGCCTTTTTTAAATCTACCTGTAAAAATTACTGTTTTTCTTTCTATGTCCCCAATATCCTCACACTTCCTGACTACTCAGTTCTTTGCTCTTTCCTGACTCCACCATCTCCAGGAAGAGCATTATATAGCAAAATGTTTTCAGACCAGTATTTACACATTAGTCTGCCATCTCAAATCCATTTAATTCTGCCTTTTGTCTCCTGCAAACAAGTATCTCCAGAAAGTGCAAAAGCTTGGGGTTAAAGTGGTCATCTTTCCGTAGGGATTTCATTTCAATATTTTTTTCTAAAGAGATACACTTCTTTATAACAAAGAGATTCCATTTTGCTGTGGAGTTAATAGTCTCTTCTTCCAAGTATCCAACTCAGTGGGAAAGAAGATCCCGTTCCCCTTTATGTGAAAATGCTATTGGGCCATTTTTTATATTCGTCATAGAAATTGGGTCACCCATGTTTGTGGCCAGCCACTGTGTAATCCAGAACAACTCTCAGCACCACTTTTGTAGGTTTTGTGACCTACTTGGATGATCAATCTCTGTACCACAGGAGACCGGTTTAAATGAGAGGAGAGGGAGGGAGTAGGTACATTCTCTTTTATTTCCTTCCCCACGCTCCCCCATCCCAAAAAGCCCTGTAAAGAAGCAGCCAATAACATTGGAAGTACAGTAATTTCCTTCATTGAGGAGCAAAGGGAGAAAACGTTCATGGCTTCTCCTACTCTTGCATAAGAATAATAGTGGAGATCTGAAGTTTGAAAGCGGATACTGGGAAACAGGGAAGTATCCTTGTTCTTTTTGTCCCTTAGGAATCCTGAACCATGAGAGAGGACAAACACTTCCCACTTTCACATGTGTCAAATATTTGGATTTCCACAGTGAGAAACTAGTGATATGTAAACTGATGGGTTGGAGTGAGAGGAAAGAGAGGTGATGGTGAGGCACGAAGTTCTGACTTGGAAACCAACGCATCCCTTGGGGTCAGAAATGTTGTCTGTCTCTGAACCAGACATTAGAATGGAAATTAGTCTACACTTGGAAATTCTGTACTCGAAGACTTGGAAATTCTCCTAAAGGCTTGGAAATTCTTGTTTCTTTATTTGTCCTTTTAAAAGAAAGTTTCTGTTTTCTAGGTAGACATTCAAGATGAATTGACACAGTTCTGAAGTTTGCCACAATAGGTAGAAGTGAGGTTTCATTCTGCATTTTAGCTGTTCCGTTGAAGTATGTCTTGCCTTCTGTGACTGTATATGAACACGTCATGCTAGAATATTCATATATGGATATACAGTACATACATTCTCCGATTTTTTTTTTAATTTGAGGGAAGCAACTACCTCAATAAGAAAAATTGTATGAAAACTGCAATATGTCTGTGAGACGTAGTTCAGGCATCCTTGATGCTCACAAAAATGATCTGCAAACTACACTAACTGCATGTGCCAAAATATATATCTATTAACTGTTATGTGCCAGCTTGTGATCTATTTCTGATACCGGGGCTCCTCATACCAAACAGGCTGTTTGAATCCTAACCTAAAACCTGAACATATTTTCCTGCTTCATTACAGCTGCCAGACCTGTACTCAGAAGAGCAGGGAGCTGAGATGCAACCCCAGGCTAGCAACAAAAACAGCAACAGGGAGCAGCCTGATATGGGATCCCAGCAAGAAGCATCCTCAGAGATCCCTGTAGTCCAGATCACAGGAGAAGGTGAGTTGCCTGATTTATTTTATTGTTAGGTTGCCTCTCCAGATCTAGCGCAATAAGGAAAGCAGAATTACCATTATTTATAATCTTGTTATGCTCCAACATATTGAATAATTGATTGACTATACCAGTGATGGCGAACCTATGGCAAGGGTGCCACAGGTGGAATGCAGAGCCATATCAGGCTGGCATGCGAGCCATTGCCCTAGCTCAGCTTCAATGTGCATGTGTGCCAGCCAGCTGATTTTTGACTTGCACAGAGGCTCTGGGAGGGCATTTTTGGCTTCTAGAGAGACTCTGGGGGATGTGGGAGGGCATTTGTACCCTCCCCCAGCTTCAGGGAAGCCTTTGGACCCTGGGGAGGGAGAAACACGAGCTCACTGGGCCCACCAGAAGTTGGGAAACAGGTAGTTTCTGGACTCCAGAGGGATTTTGTGTGGGATCGGGGGAAACTGTTTTCGCCCTCCTCAGGCATTGAATTATGGACGTGGGCACTTGTGCATGTGTGATAGTGCGCATGCACGCTCTTTTGGCACTCAAGGAAAAAAAGGTTCACCATCACTGGACTATTTATTTACTTACTTACTTACTTACTTACTTACTTACTTACTTACTTACTTACTTACTTACTACTTACTTACTTACTTGCTTGCTTATTAGATTTATATGCCGCCCCTCTCCGTACACTCGGGGCGGCTAACAACATTAGTAGACAGCATATAACAAATCTAATGTTTAAGATAATTAAGAAATCCTTATTTAAAACCAAATATACACATAAACATACCATGCATAAATTGTATAGACCTACGGGGGAAAGGGTACTTCAGTTCCCCCAAGCCTGACGACAGAGGTGGGTTTTAAGGAGCTTACGAAAGGCAAGGAGGGTGGGGGCAATTCTGATCTCCGGGGGGAGCTGGTTCCAGAGGGTCAGGGCTGCCACAGAGAAGGCTCTTCCCCTAGGTCCTGCCAGACAACATTGTTTAGTTGATGGGACCCGAAGAAGATCGACTCTGTGGGACCTAACTGGTCGCTGGGATTCGTGCGGCAGAAGGCGGACCCGGATGTACTGTATTCTGGTCCAATATATCTTTATCTATACTTTATCTATACTTTATCTACTGCCATATTTCCCAGGCATGTAAGTTCTCTAATACATTATTCTTGTGCTGTGTTACTCCAAAACCCTAACAGATAAGTAGCATGCAGTGTTGGAAACTAAAGAAATAACTAAGACTTCTCATTGATCTGGAGTACTTGCACAATGTAATGCCTTAATAAATCTTGTCTTTTCTAACAGGCAGTGTTTCTACAAAATCTTTCTATACCACTAGCTTTTAATGTTTTGTGCGTATTCATTTTTTGACATACACCATTCAAATGGGTTACTTATGAGAGGTGTCATCATGTTGATGTTACTCCCATGAAGTCTTCTTTTTATTTGCTTCACTGATACTGCACAATCTTAATTTGAGTTTGCAGCTCACAAAGAGATAATCTGTTTTAAGTATATTTTTGAATAAACTATAATTGGTTGGATTAATGCAAAATTCTAAGTCAAAACCCAGAATACACTGCAATGGCTAAACCAGCATGAAAAACAATGATGACGTTTGTTGTGTGAATCCTCTTGATTGCATTTTTTTTTAAAAAAAAACAATAAACCATGGTGGAGCAGACATGGCTCAATGTGATATTTGAATCTAGTCTAACACAAATCTTAAACCAATCAATGACTAAGTAAAGTATGAACCCAGCCTTAGCCATTCTGTACATCTTTTTCCTGGTTATGGTCTATTCCCTTGTATTTAAAAAGATCTATTATTTGTGCTACAGGAAACAGTATGATAAAACCATATTAAATGACTAGCATGGTCACTGAGCAATAAACATTCTTCTTTATTGGTTCTAGAAAACAGGTTGGGAAAGATGTCTGTGTTGGATTGCTTGGTCTATTTTAAATGTCTGCTCAGATCTAGCTACGTAGCTAGAGAAATCCTAAGAGGAAAGATAGCAAGACTGAAGACAAGGGTGGTTCAGTCAACAGCTGGAGCCTGCCAGCTGCTAGCATTGTAGTAACCAGCAAAACTCTTGTGATATGAATTATTTTAAATTAACATATGGGAGAAGAGGATACCCTAGTATCCATGGTTCCATATTGCTATTCTTGCTTTGCTTTAACAGAGAACCAATTCTTTATATGACTTGCAAATGGGGGGGGGGGGGTGTTGCATTCTTTTAAAAAATGTCATATTTGTCTGACAAATTTTCTAGAAATCTGTCTGTTATGAGTACAAAGCAATGAAGAAAATCTGGCCTGGGTAATTGTCATTTTGGGAAATAAAACTGTCACATACCTAATCAGTGACAAGAAATTTGAAGTGCAAATTCTGGAATCAGAGAGATGCATGTATTAAAGGCTTAATTTCAAATGTAGTTCTTTACCCCAAGGCCATTTTCTTTAGGATGATTTTTGAATGCGAGTTTTTGCCAGTCAGATCCTAGGTTCAGTTCCTAAGCAACTTTAGGTTAGGCTGAGGAAAGCCCATGCCTGTAATACTGTAACAGATCTGTTGACTGCTACTATGGTCTCCTGGATAATATTTGCTAAATATGTTAACTGCAACTCCCATAATCCTCAACAACTGCTTGGGAATTAAGGGATTGTGAACTAACAACTGGTGAGACCAGATGAGAGGCAGTTCTTAATTTGGTTTAGCTCAACAAGAGGGTGCCAGAGTCACACTTCATATAATTGTTCCCAAATAGGTAAAAATGAAGACTGAAAACAAGGGTGAATCAAGCAAGAGAACCCTTTATTTGATTTAATATAAATGAATGTTTAATTAAAATGAATGGAATACAGTTAACATTACTATGAGTTGTACATTGAATGATGTTTCCCCTTCATTAATTTAAGATTAAAACTGAATGGCAAAAGGTATGAGGAGTTTCCCCAAGCCAGGGATGAAATGCTACTGGTTCGGTCCAGTTTTGGGCGTACCGGTAGTGGCGGTTGCCGTTGGGTCAGAGAACTGGTAACGGCAGCAGCGCGAAGCCCTGCCTACCTACCCGGACGTCACAATTTTCTGTTTTCAACCCTCTGTGCATGCGAAAAGCCTTCTGCGTATTTGCAGAGGGTGAAAAAGCATGTGTGACAGTGGCACGCTTGTGCTTCCGAACCCGCAAGGAAGATAAGTAGATTTCAATGCTGTGTTGGGCTCTGCAGTCCTAAAATATAAGTTTTATCAGACCTTGATCTGGAGAGACATGTGTCTCCGTTTATCTATTATCCATCCATCTGTAATTCTATTCTTGAAAGTGTATAGGCACACAGAACAAGGTTGAAAAAAAAGAGACATCAGGCCCTTGCTTCTATATTTATATTTGACCAAATAAGAAGGACCAAGGGAAGACATGGAAAGGACATGTTAACCAAATGACAGATGCTTCTAAATTAGGCTTTCATCATACAATTGCCCTGCCCAGTGGTGGGTTGTAAATAATTTTGCCACTGGTTCACGTGCATGTGTGAATGCGCAAATGCGTCCTGGGCGGATAGACAGAGCCTCCCACCAGCGCTACCAGTTCTAAAAAACAGTCCGAACTGGGAGCAACCTACCAATGGCTGCCTTATTTAAGGAATTCATTCTTTTTTCCTCCCCTTAGAATATTTTTTTCCTTACACACAAAAAGATACATTAAGGAAGAAAAGATGGAATAGATAGATAATGTCATTTGGCCATTAGCACTAGGGGCTACATTGTAATGCTATCTGGAAGCAATAACAATATAGAAATTATTTTTGGGTTTTTTTTGGTCTATCGTGTAATTGTAAAGAAAATAAATCAAATATTAGAAAATACAGACCTTTCATGGGCAGCTAAATGTCAAGGATGCAGTTTCAGAATATAGGAGCTAGTATTGGGTTCTCTGGGTTTAAAGGAGTGGGAAAGAAGACACTTATGAAAGTAAGAACTGCAGAAAAAGCAATTGCTGCCAACATGCCTTACATTGAGGACCTGTATACTGCACGAGTCAAAAAGAGGGCGGGGAACATATTTACTGACCCCTCACATCCTGTTCTGTCTGGGTTCCCCCAGACCTCAACACCAACTGGAAAAAACAGCCAGACACGCTGGTAAAAGCAAAAGTACTTTATAGCTTGAAAAATAAACACAGAGAAAAACCTGTTCTTCCCAACAGGCAGGCTAGGAGACTTTACAGCAGAGTCCTGATGTCCAGACAATACAGCAAACTTCTTGCTGGCACACCCACCACTGTAGAGCATAAGACCCCCACCTTTTCCCCCCAAGGTTTCAGTAGTCAAAGTCACAAACCAGAATTCCAAGACGCCAAAGATCACAGCCAGGTCCCAGGACTCCCAAAGATAATACTCCACAAGCCAGGAAGGGTGGGTCTGCCTTTTAGCCTTTCCAGAGAGCACCACACCCAAACCCAGCTGTTGCCTCTTTAGTGCCGAAAGTACCTAGCCAATTGGTCCCTTCTTTGTGTTGCTCTTCTCTGTCGCAGATCGATTATTGCTTGTGCATTTTCCTCTAAGGAATCCAGGCTGCTTGCTGGGGAGAGCTCCCTCTCGGGGGCCTCTGGCTGTTCCCCCTCTTCCTCAGCCTGGGATTCCTCCTCCTCGTCTGCCTGCACCTCCTGTTCCTCATCCTCCCCCTCTGAGCAGGAAACCGACAGAAGATCAGCCGTTCCCTGAGGGGCCTCGGACGGAATCACAACACATCCTGGACACAAACTGTTTCAACTCCTACCCTCAAAACGTCGCTACAGAGCACTACACACCAAGACAACTAGACACAAGAACAGTTTTTTCCTAACACCATCACTCTACTAAACAAATAATTCACTCAACACTGTCAGACTTTCTACTAAATCTGCACTTCTATTCTACTAGTTTTTCTCATCATTCCTTTCACCCATTTCCTCCCATGTTGACTGTATGACTGTAACTTGTTGCTTATATCCTAAGATTTTTATTAATATTGCTTCTTCATTGCTTATTTGACCCCTATGACAATCACTAAGTGTTGTACCACATGATTCTTGACAAATGTATATTTTATTTTATGTACGCTGAGAGCATATGCACCAAGACAAATTCCTTGTGTGTCCAATCACACTTGGCCAGTAAAAATTCTATTCTATTCTATTCTATTCTATGGGTGAGCAGTGTGGTCGAGCAGTAGGAAAAGCAAGTAGGATGCTTGGCTGCATAGCTAGAGGTATAACAAACAGGAAGAGGGAGATTATGATCCCGCTATATAGAATGCTGGTGAGACCACATTTGGAATACTGTGTTCAGTTCTGGAGACCTCACCTACAAAAAGATATTGACAAAATTGAACGGGTCCAAAGACGGGCTACAAGAATGGTGGAAGGTCTTAAGCATAAAACGTATCAGGAAAGACTTAATGAACTCAATCTGTATAGTCTGGAGGACAGAAGGAAAAGGGGGGACATGATCGAAACATTTAAATATATTAAAGGGTTAAATAAGGTCCAGGAGGGAAGTGTTTTTAATAGGAAAGTGAACACAAGAACAAGGGGACACAATCTGAAGTTAGTTGGGGGAAAGATCAAAAGCAACATGAGAAAATATTATTTTACTGAAAGAGTAGTAGATCCTTGGAACAAACTTCCAGCAGACGTGGTAGATAAATCCACAGTAACTGAATTTAAACATGCCTGGGATAAACATATATCCATCCTAAGATAAAATACAGAAAATAGTATAAGGGCAGACTAGATGGACCATGAGGTCTTTTTCTGCCGTCAGACTTCTATGTTTCTATGTTTCTATTACACTTGGCCAATAAAATTCTATTCTATTCTAAAAAAAAAAAGAGCATTAGAATGACTGGCAGCTGGCAGAAGTTGTTTTAAATGAATGCAGGGAAAAGAGGGAGGCAAAATAGAGGTCAGAAAAGAGTAAGCTGTTCATGGCAATAAGCAAAAGAAACGAGGAATTCAAAACAGAGGTAAGAAGATTGAAGGAAGGGGCAGAAAGGATAAGCCTCTGCTGATTAGTCCCCAAAATAATTAATAGATTACAGCAAAGCTTCCACGAGCTTCAGGCATGGTAGTCAGTTCTTTTAGAACCTGCGTTGATGGGCTCTTGAATGGAGGTAAGACCCTTGCCAGCTCCATCTGCTTGCCAATGCCCCTGCTTTTCTTGGTTGAGCAACAGGCTCTTCAAATGAGTAGTGAGACATTTTTTGTAATCTAGTACTGCCAAAGCCCAGCTACATTCTTACCGATCTGGAATTGGCACTAGTGATCTGCCACTCTGTCTAACCAGATCTCAAGGGAAATGCTTGATTCTGCTCCCACTGAGGACTTGACTAGAGGCTGAGTAGCTGGCTAGTCACTCCAAGTGGCTAGCCAATTAACAGTAAGCTTGCAGTGATCTAGGTGCAGAGGTTTCTCCAACGGTGAGCTTTCTAATGAACTCATTATCTCCAATCTCTCAAGAGAGCAATTGTGCAGCGGAAGAGCTACCAATTCAAAGAAGCAACAGGCACCATTATTCCCTTGAGCGATTACTGTATGAGAATAGAAGTAGTAGGTTAAATGTGGATGACAGTTAAATAATAGATAACATAAAATATATATATTGAGATAATTGATGTGTAGTTCCTTATCTACCTTCTGTTTTGGCTCTTGCCAGCGCAACCAATGTTCTGCAATCTTACTGAGACCATTTGCTTTTCTTCCCACCATATAAAACACTCTTATCAGTGAAAATTGAAGGGAAAAATACTGCATACTGTTATTTTTTGTCCCAAATCCATTTACAGTCTACAATTATCCTGCTATAGCTTTGGCTTCTCTTGTACTATTTTCTTTTTTGCTCTTTCTTTGCCTTCCTTTCTTTCTTTTGCCTATCCCATAGTTTCACTATGCAAATATATAAATGTCATCCTCTTCCAACAGATCCTGAATGCAGCTGCGAGAGCAATCATGGGCTTTCCTAAATATGCCCATGTCACACCAACACTCTGCAGTCTGCATTGGTTGCCGATCAGTTTCTGGTCACAATTCAAAGTGTTGGTTATGACCTATAAAGCCCTTCATGGCACCGGACCAGATTATCTCCGGGACCGCCTTCTGCCGCACGAATCCCAGCGACCAGTTAGGTCCCACAGAGTTGGCCTTCTCCGGGTCCCGTCAACTAAACAATGCCGTTTGGCGGGACCCATGGGCGGCCCCAGCCCTCTGGAACCAACTCCCCCCAGAGATTAGAATAGCCCCCACCCTCCTTGCCTTTCGTAAGCTCCTTAAAATCCACCTCTGCCGTCAGGCATGGGGGAACTGAGATATTCTTTCCCCCTAGGCTTCTACAATTTATGCATGGTATGTTTGTATGTATGATTGGTTTTATAACAAGGGTTTTTAGCTGTTTTTAGTATTGGATTGTCACATGTTGTTTTTATCACTCTTGTTAGCCGCCCCGAGTTCACGGAGCGGGTCGGCATACAAATCCAATAGATAGATAGATAGATAGATAGATAGATAGATAGATAGATAGATAGATAGATAGATAGATAGATAGGATACCAGGCCTTGCCCTCACCTCCATCTGCCCTGATATTCGAGTAATGTCCACAGAACAAATTTTTAAACATTCTTCTGAAAGTATAGTTTGTGAGAGAGAAAGTCAGCAGGATTAAGCTATCTCCGTGTAGCAGCTCCCAAATAACTTGGCACTAAAGCTCCCATTATCAATAAGTATTTTGGTACAGGATTATACAGACGATAATTTACGTACTTGAGAAGTACTGGGATAAACAAGCTTGACCTGGATTCTGTAAGAAAACTCTTCTCAGCACCTCATCAGAAGCAATGACTAATTTAAATGTAAAATCAATCGTCTTAGGGTGAAAACAATGCTATTAAGATGATTGCATCTTTAATATTTTTTTAAAAGTTGCTGTGATTTTAGACAGACTTGAGAAGAATGTATTCTTCAATCCTTCTTATCTTTGAAAAGAATCTGAGACATAATGACAGTTGGCAGGTCAATTTTACCATTATCATTGCTCCCTGTGTTATACACTTGAACTTGCACTTTGAAAATAAGTGCCAAAATTAATCTCTGATTCAAATCTGATTTGAGATTTTTTTAAAAAAAATCATATTCCTCAATTGAACAGGTTGCAAACAAAATCTGATTTATAATTTGCAGCAGAATGGAATGGTAGAGTGACAGAGGAGACTGTATCATCTCTGAAGAGCATGTAAATGCATGGTTATTTTTAAAAGCTTCCCAATATAACAACCTAATACACCCTACAAGTAGTAAAACATGATAAACAAAGAGAAAATGTTTTCTTTTCCTTGCTTTTACCTCTAGTGCTTCCTAACCTGGGTAAACTTTCCAATATTGGATAGAACTTTTTTTCTGTTAGTGAAATACAAACCCACTGCCTATAAATTAACTTAAAGATTGCCCAGTATACTAAAATATATTCATAAATCTCCCAAAGTATTCCTCCTATTAAGACAAGCATCATTGAAATTACTAATGGGAGAACTTCCAGTTTCTACGTCTACGGAGAGGGGCGGCATACAAATATAATAATAATAATAATAATAATAATAATAATAATAATAATAATAATAATGTTGTAGCTGAGCAGCCTCTGGACGCTCCAGGGCTGCGATCACCTTTTCATAGCTTTTTGGCAGTCTTTTGGGTAGTTGCAGACCCGAAGAGCCCGGCGATCGAAAGGGGAGAATCCAGAGCTTCTGTGGCGGGCAGGCGGGCCGCCCGGACAGAGAGGAAAGCCCCTGTGCCATCTATGAAGAATCTGACCTGTCTTTGACAGATCGGCCTGGAAACGTGGTGGCCTGACTCCCATAGAAGGAAGCGAGAAGAGCGGCGAAAACAACAGTGAGAGAGTGAAGAACGAAGAGCGAGAGATCGAGAAAGCGACTAAATTGTTTGATGGAAATATTGGCTGAGGAGCCCAGCTGCGGACGGTGTTTATTTAGAAGAAAGGACTGAATCAGAACTGTGAAAGTAGTGACTGTGCAGACAAGTCTAATGGCGGCAGAGATTGAATTAAGAACGAGCGGACTTCAAATCCTTTAAGATTGTGCGCTAAAGATACAATCCACAAAAAAATTGCTTTTCTGATTAAGAAAGTTAATATCTAGTATTTGATCCTGGCAGCAAGGGCTGAGAAGGACTTTGGAAAGTGCTAAGGGTATGTGGACATGGGCGCTATTGTACCTGGGAATTTAAGTGAATCTAGATGAGTTGGGGCCACACTCCGAGAACCTGAAGAGACTTGTAAATATAGATCAAAACTGCTACAGACTTTGCTTTCATCCTTTACTTTGTCTACTACTTTGAACTATTTTGAACTGTGAATCTACAAAAATACTGTTTTTTTACAACTGATCAGAAGAATATTTTGAACTCTTACTTTCCAAACATAAGATTCCAAGAAATCTAAAGAAATTAAAGTTTTCTTCTTCTTTTTTACTTTCCCTTCATTCTATAAGCAAATGCTTTGAAACTCCTATATCTTTCTCTATATCTATAACCCCTATTTGGAATTTTCCTCAACCAACTTTAATGTGTGAAAACTATTTCAATAGATCTAGAAAAAAACTTATTTATTTATCCATTTAGTTATCATTATAATAAATTGCACTAAGTACATAGATTCATAAATTTATAAGTGATATTGTGATATTGTGATAAGTGATACTGTGATAAGTGATATTGAATGGCTATATTCTCTTTTAAATACCTCTTTCAGTTAATTAACTTATTTATTTGTTTATTTGTTTATTTATTTATTGATTGATTTATTGATTGATTGGATTTGTATGCCGCCCCTCTCCGGAGACTCGGAGCAGCTAACACCAACAATAAAACAGTGTACAATAGTAATCTAATACTAAAAACGATTAAAAACCCATTAATATAAAAACCATACATACATACATACATACCATGCATAGAATTGTAAAGGCCTAGGGGGAAAGAGGATCTCAATTCCCCCATGCCTGACGGCAGAGGTGGGTTTTAAGGAGCTTACAAAAGGCAAGGAGGGTGGGGGCAATTCTAATCTCTGGGGGGAGTTGGTTCCAGAGGGCCGGGGCCGCCACAGAGATAGATATACATATACAGATAGATTTACTTATTAATTTACTTATTAATTGTCCCATTTTTTACTTACTGATTATTATTACTATTAGCTGAAATATTGATTGTTGAAAGTTCTTAATTAATCGTTAATTAATCTCTGACCTTGACTTGATGATGATAATAATAATAATAATAATAATAATAATAATAATAATAATAATTTATTAGATTTGTAGGCTGCCCCTCTCCGAAGACTCGGGGCGGCTCACAACATAGTAATAATACAATACATCACAAATCTAATAATAAAATTTTAAAAGTCAGTTAAAAAAAAACATAAATACATAATCAGTATTATAAGATCACCAACTACACAATTGTACACATTCAACCCAGTTAATCATACAGCAGAGGTCAGAAAGAATAACGAAGGGGGGAGATGATCATCCCCACGCCTGGCGACAAAGGTGAGTCTTCAACATTTTACGGAAGGCGAGGCGGTTGGGGGCTGTTCAAATCTCTGAAGCGAGTTGATTCCAGAGGGCCAGGGCCACTACAGAGAAGGCTCTTCCCCTGGGCCCCGCCAACCGACATTGTTTACTTGACGGGACCCGGAGAAGGCCAACTCTGTGCGACCTAGTCGGCCACTGGGATTCATGCAACAGAAGGCGGTCTCGTAGGTATTCTGGTCCGATGCCATGTAGGGCTTTATAGGTCGTAACCAGCACTTTGAATTGTGACCAGAAACTGATCAGCAGCCAGTGCAGGCCGCGGAGTGTTGATGAAACATGGGCATACTTAGGGAAGCCCATGATTGCTCTTGCGGCCACATTCTGCACAATCTGAAGTTTCCGAACAATTTTCAAAGGTATCCCCAATTAATTGATCTTAATTAATTGATCCTAATTAATTGATCTTAATTAACTCAATCTGAATAATTGATTTATAGTTTGATACAGGCTAACTGAGTGAATTGATTGAGACGTAACCCATTATATATCAATCACTTACTACAGCTTAAAATTCAATAACCTTGCCTAAAATTAAACTAGGTACTAATTAATATAACAAGATTCACCCAAGATTGTCTGGAAAGCCTATGGAACTTATTTAAGATGTCTAATATCAACAAAGTTTGGAAGAAGACTCCAGCCTTCCCAAATACATCATCCAGTGGAGGAATATAACGAGCATGTGAAAACAAGATTACAATACGCGGAAAGCAGGACCGAGTATATCAACAGAAATCTGGAAGAAGCCATCTTAAATCTAGAACTTGGAAAATTGGCCTTTTTTCTCAGATTCCAGAATGTCGTTGAAGAGAAAGAAGAGAACCTTCCGAGGAAAATGACAGAAATCCTTGCAGGGATTACCAACAAACCTCAACAAGAAGTAACATCACAAATTGACGAAATTTATAGGATAAGCACTGCATATGCACAAAGAAATAAACTCCCAAGAGAAGTTCACATTCGGTTTACTAAAAGGTCAGTAAGAGATGAAATTTACAATCTCTCCAAGGAAAATACCGCTATATACAAAGAGAAAAAAATACTAGTTCTGAGACAAATTCCGTGAAGAGCAGGGAAAAGAGAAGACCTTACCACTTTCTAACCACAAAACTTAACAGACATAGAATTCCCTTTCGCTGGTTAGGACCAGAAGGACTACTCATAACGCTCCTTGATAAAAAAATATATAAAATCCTGACCGTGGAAGACGCTAAGGACTTTTTTGATCGATACATAAAAAATATAGACGAGGAAGAAACCCGAGGGGAGGTGGAAAGAGGTAAAGAAAGTGTGGAAGAGCTGAGCTTGGAAGAGAACATCCTAGAAAGAAAAAATAGAACAATTGGCAGGGAATTATGACCGAGAAGGGCCTACAACGAGAACCCAAGCCGAGGCAAAGAAGAAGAAGCCAAACTAAAGAACAAAATGAATTGCAAAAAATATCAAGCTATTCTCAACAAATATAAATGGACTAAATTCACCTGCTAAAAGAAGGAAAATATTCTCAAAACTAATCACACTCAGATTGGACATAATATGCCTTCAGGGAACACATATTAAACAGGCCTACATCTCCCTCTTGCATTTCCCTAGATTGGGTAAAATATTTATCTCATCAGCACCAATTAAAAAACGGGGAATAGTTCTATATATTACAGACAGATTACACCCAAACTTCATATATAAAGATGAAGAAGGGAGAATACTGATAGGTCAAATTGAAGACGGACAAAAGAAAATAACAATTATAGCTATCTATGCACCATCCAATAATCAATCTGCCTTTTTTGCTGACTTACACCAAAAGATTCTAGATATAAACCTGGAAAACATTGTAATAATTGCTGACTTTAACGCGATCCCTGATAGAAAAAAATATGATAAAGGTTTAAACAAAATTAAAAACAGGAAAGTACTTCCTTCAACGTTTTAACAAATTAAAAGTGAATTAAAGATAAAAGAGATTTGGCGTTATTATCATCCCAAAAGTAAACAATATACCTTTTTTTTCCATCCTCCATAAATCTTGGTCAAGAATTGACGTGGCATGGGCAGACCAAGACCTAGTAAATAAAATATCTGACATTGAAATATTGCCAAACACCTGGGCCGATCACAACCCTTTACTCCTGCAGTGGAAGAGTTTTGGAAATAGTAGAAAGCAAAGATGGACCCTTGACCAATCACTTGTAAGAGACAAAAACTACATAACAATAATGGAAAAAGAATTAACTTTCTTTTTCCTAACAAATTACAATGAGGGTACTTCACTAAACAATGTATGGGACACCACTAAAGCCTATATACAGGGAATTACCATAGCATACACAGCTAGAAATAAAAAGCAAAAAGAAGAACTAAATAGATTAACCAATAAACTTTTAAAATTAGAAAAAACACTACAGGAGAACCCAAACAGTAAAAAAACAATTGGTGAACTTAATATAATTAAACATAAGATAAACTTAAAATCTCAAGATGAAATAATAAGGAAACTAAAAATAATAAAGCAAAATAACTTTGAATCAGCTAACAAACCCGGAAGATGGTTGGCGCACAAATTGGCAAAACAAAGATCTGACGTGACCATTAAAGCGTTAAATCAGTGTTTTTCAACCAGTGTGCCACGGCACACTAGTGTGCCGCAGAACATGGTCAGGTGTGCTGCGAGAGGAGAGAGAAAAGAGAAAGAAAGCAAGAGAGAGAGAGAAAGCAAGAGAGAGAGAGAGAAAGCAAGAGAGAGAAAAAGAAAGCAAGAGAGAGAGAGAGGGAGGGGGGAGAGAGAAAGAAAGCAAGAGAGAGAAAGAGAGAGAGAGTGAGAGAAAAAGAAAGAGAGAGAGAGAAAGCAAGAGAGAAAGAGTGAGTGAGTGAGTGAGTGAGAGAGAGAGTGAGAGAAAGCAAGAAAGAGAGAGAGGAGAGGAAGGGAGAGAGAGAGAGAGAAATGAGAGAGAAAAAATAAATGAGAAAATGACTGAGGCGGAGAATGAAAGGAAAGAGCGAGAAACTAAAGAGAGAGAGAAGTGACTCTTGATTTAAAGCATATGATAAAAAGCACCCAAAGATTAAGAGAGGAAAACTCCCAGCCCTCAAAAGAATAAGAGAGGAAAAAACACAGCCCTCACCTGTTTTTGGAAATGGTTCAAGAGTGTGTATACACACACACACGCACACAAGGGGGAGATAATATGTATAATATGTATTGTCTTAGAGTGTCATTTTGGTTGGTGGTGTGCCCCAGGATTTTGTAAATGTAAAAAATGTGCCGTGGCTCAAAAAAGGTTGAAAATCACTGCGTTAAATGACAATAATGGGGAAATCAAAATCCAATTGATGGATAAAAAACAAATTGTGCAAGCATTTTATGAAGAACCCTACAAAGCAGAGGAGCCAAAAGAAGAGGCCATCTTCTTCGGGGAAATTACTCTCCCAAATATTTCTGAAGATGACAAAATAATGCTAAATAGGAAAATATCATCTACTGAATTAAGGAATGCAATAAGTAAACAAAAAAACAAGAAATCACCTGGTCTTGATGGCATACCATTCGAAATTTATAAAAAATTCCAAATTTACTTAGAACCAATAATGCGAGAATTATATAACAAAATCCTAGAAAATGGTGACTCCCCAAATTCTTGGAATGAAGCCTATATTACGCTTATTTATTTATTATTTAGATTTGCAGACTCGGGGTGGCTCACAACAAAGTGAAAACAATTTACAACAAATCTAAATTACTGCTTAAAAACATTTAAAAACCCCAAAGAAGTAACAGATTAAAAAATCTATAAGGAATTACAGACCAATATCACTTTTAAATACTGATTACAAGATATTGGCTTCAATAATATCCGAAAGACTTAAAAGAATACTGTACTTAACCGAATAATACACCCAGTCCAAAACAGCTTCCTTCCCAACAGAAATATCAGTTTAAATACAAGGATCATTCTTGACATACTCGAATATTATGATAAAAGAATTGATAAACAACTAGGACTAGTATTTATTGACATCCACAAAGCCTTTTGACAGTTTATATTGGAATTTTTTTAAAATACAATTGGAAATAATGCAATTTGGAGACAATTTTATAAAATTGATTAAATCAATATACCATTTATTCAGTGTCCATTCGAAGTTACAATGGTGCTGAAGGAAGTGACCACTTTTCAAACCCAGGTAGTATGTTACAGGTGGTTTTAGGTTCCATTGATTAGTGGGATAGCCTGGTTGTTTTATATGTCTTTGGTGCTGAGGTATTATTTGTTTGTTTACATCTTTTAGCTTTTGCAGATATTTTTTCTGTTCTAACCATTTGTACCAGTTTCCCCATGCACTATAAAAGTCAGATTCGTCTTTTTCTTAGAGTTCGAAGGTCATTTTTGTCATCTCTGCCCATTCAATGGTTTTAATTATTAAAGGTAAAGTTGATGGGGCGGTTTGTTTCTTCCATGTTTGTGCGTAGAGCTGTCTGGCAGCTGTTGTGATGTGTAGGATCAGGTATATTTCTCTTTTAGCAAATTTCTGTCTTGCAATACCTAATAGAAATAGTTCGGGTTTTAATTTGATTGTTTGTAGAGTAATTTGTTCAAGACATTTTTTGACCCTCTTCCAATAGTTTTTTGCAACTGGAAATACTGGACAGACTCAAGGAACTTTGTGGTCATTAATGACAGTTTTGAGTTTCTTTATAGTTCTGCAAGATAAGCATATTAGTTACTGCATTGTTTAGATTCGGGTTGGAGATGAAGGGGATTGTAGTCACAACATCCCTGGGAAGCATTAGATGGTGAAAGTCTTCAAATAGTAAGGTTCCTGATAGTGGGTTGGCTGTTTTTGTGGGGCAGTATGAATGTGAAAACGTGACTTTGTGGTAATGAGGAAACATTGGAGTGGGGGAGAGATTAAAAGATGGTAATATATGTAACCTCTGAGGTTACATTGATATGCAGATGTTACATTGGTGCAAATGTGATCAATAGTTTCCTTTATTCAAAACACGTTTTTGTCTTGTTTTCTCATATTCTGCTAAGACCTATTTTTTCTTTCTTTCAATACATTTTGAACAGTCAATCTGTATAGTTCTCACCTATTCACCCCCATTTTATCCTGATAACAATTCTGTAAGGAAGAATAAGTATTGCAATTGGATCAAAAATATTACATGGCTGATAGAGGATTTGAACTTAGGCCTTATCAGATAAGTCTGGCACCTTTGATGATCAGACTTCATCTGGCCATTCATCCTCCAAGCAAACTTCATTTGAGGAAAGCGTGAAGCACAGCAAGCTCATTCTTCTTGCACATAGCAAAAGGGTGGTGTCTTTTCTGTAATTATCATCTGCCTGTCTTTACAAGTGTATTGATAATAGCCTTTCAAGTGTGCATGGGCATGGCTGTATTGTCATCTTAGCAATAAACCCTGAAATAGTGGAACTGAGAGATCATTATGGGCTTATTATGGACTTCAACCTAGTCTCCTCCGTCCCAGTCTGATAACTCAACCATTGCATCACATCAGTTCTTAACATGTTATGGGTTTTGTGCATAAATTTGTGTTAGGTCAAAATGTATTTCTAGTTCATTTGTTGAGATTTACAGTGCACCTGCACCCTATTTTTTTCCTCCAAGAACCTAAGGAGCCTAGCACGCCTTTCTCCAATTTAATTTCTATCAGTATGAGAGGCAGGTTGTGCTGAGAGAGACGGACTGGCCCAAACTAAGTACTGTATTGTTTTGCCTTCTGCGTAGGCATTTTCAGCTGTCTTTTGTTTTGAAGATGTGGGTGGACTCCTGAGGCTTTTACCTTTGCAATAGGAAGCTGGTGTGAAAAGGACTGTACAAATCCCCCCCCCCCCCTGTCCACTCCTCATTTCTGGAGTATTGCTGTCCTGTATGGGAGTGGGAAAGGAGGCTATATAATACTAATGCTCTATGTACAGCCTTCACAGCCATCAGCACAAGAGAACCTGCCAACTCATTCCTCTTCTTGATACACTTTGGACACGCTACGCACTCATTCTTTTTATTTGTGTCTACACACACACACACACACTCACTCACATAAACACACGCGTGCCTTCTGATGCACTCCTGGCGTCCTTGCCTTCCCAATCCCAGGCGGGCTGCATCCACCGAGGTTTGTTTTCTTTTTTTCCTCTTTTCTCCTTCTTCACGGTAGCCTTCCCGCAGTGGTGGGAACACCAAAAGATCTCGCTTGTGCCTGCTGCAGGCTGGGCTTGCTGCAGAGCTGGCTGCAATGGCTCAGCAAGAGTGAGGAAGGAGGGAGAGAGGGGGAGTCTGGCTCCGGGAAGCTCTGGAGATGGATGAAGAGAGAGAGAGAGGGAGGGAGGGAGGGGAGAAGCAAGGGGGCAGCTGCAGAAGCTCCTCCTCCCCACGGGCAGCACCAGCCCAGCCCTGTTGTTCTGTCACTGAGCAGACGGCTGCGGTGGCAAGAACTCTTTCTCCCCCCACCCCCCCCCCTTTCACTGCCTGGGAAGTACTGTCCCCTCGCTCCATGGCTGGCATAGTGAGTGACGGAGCCCAGCACAGCCGGGCGGCACCATGAGAGGTGGGAGCCAGCAAGGCTGTGCTTGCCACCACTTGTTCCGCAAAGTCCTGGCCAAGTGCAGCTGCTGCCCCTCTAGGGCACGAGGTGAGTGAGTGGGATTCCCCAACGTGGGCACTGTTTTTTTCCCCTCCTCTCCCCAGCTTCCCTCCCCACTTCCTTCCCCCCCCCTCCACCCTCGGCTTAAACACCCACAGCTTTTACGTTGCCCTTTTTTCTTAGACGCTGCTCATTCACCCATCACTGCTTGAGTGACACCTGGCCAGTACCAGCATCATTATCCAAAGTGGGCATCACCAACCAGTAGGATTGGCATGGGCGTTGTCGTCCCTGCTGAATAATATCACCTGGCCTGGGGTACCTTTCCTAGCCATCACTGTTGCTTCCTTCTTCTCAGAAATTGATATTATTTTAATATTATTTCGCCATTGAATCACCCCTGTAGCCTGACCTAGGGAGGCGTTGTTTTTCCACGCCTGTCTCCTCCTGTGTTTCACAGGTGCCATGGTTTTCCTGAATGGGTAGGAGTTTTCTCTCCAGGTGTTGTTGGCATATCACATGGGATGGCATCTGCTTTCTTTATAGCATGGGTCCTCATTCTTGTACGACTCTGGTACTTTCTGCTTACCAAACAAACAGACGGGGTTTATGTCAAGTAACCTCAGATGCCAGTTACCTCTTAGGGCCAGGCTAGGGGCAGAGTGACACAGCATGAGGAAGGGTGGTTTAGAAAAGTTTGTGTCAAGTATCAGAGGTGCAACTGGAGTGGTCCAATATCTTGGCTTCCAGACATGTGAAGAGGTCAATTTTTAGTGGCTGTTTAAAGAGATGGGGCTTTTCTTTCTAAAAACATGGTCTCTCTCCGGAAGAACGTACTCTTGTTAGTTGTTTGTTACATTTTAGCATGATTTTGCATGCAGATTTGTATTTAGAACGACAGGCTATGAGTTGGACCTCTTTATGAATCACTATAAAATCCCTATTTACGTCTCTCATTGCACAGATCTATTCCGGCACTCAGGTTGTACATGTGAGCAGAAGGGACAACTTGTGGGAGGCTAGATGTACACGAAGTCTGGCTGTGGGAGAGAGAGGAACAGGGGGGGAAAAACAACCTTGGATGTGGGGGAGGCTGTGCATGCATGTCGGAATATGTGCCTGTGTATCACTGCACACATGATTTCTCCTGCAATCTGTGAATATGTAAGGTTTCTTGTGTCAATGGATTGTGTTCTGCACACAGACTTGAGAATATAAAGCCGTCTCTGCATGAGCAGAGAAATGCTAAAGAAAAAAAAGAGAGAGAGAGAGAGAGATGAAAAGTACCAGGGAGGGATGTTTGAGAACTGTCTACCTGTAAGTTTTCTGCTACTCAGTACTGCCTCTCCTCCACCTCATTTCCAGCTAGTTTTCATTACCCAAATGTCTAAGATTGAGGCTGACAACTATATAGTAACACTGCATTTAAAAAAAAAAAATCAGAGAATTGGGATTAAAAGTGGTGCTATGGGACAAGAGACCTAGGTTCCGAGTGTTAGTCCCGATTTAGTGACTAGGGGCAGAAGGCACAGTCCATCTTTGTGTGCATATGTTTTGCAACCCCTTATGTTTGGAACTTGGTACGAGGGGCCACCACTCTTGATTCCCCTTCCCCAAATCTTATCTAAGACCTTCTTTTCATGTACTGTTTTTGGTTTAAAAGCCAGGTGCCTGTATCCAACCATTAGAAAAGAGCCCTAGATTATGTGTTACCCACCATTCATTTTCCCTTGTTATCTCCACTTCTCCCCTAGCTTTTCCATCTGTTGACATTTAGAATGTAAGTTCCTCAGTGCAGAGATCTGCTTTTTTTAAAAAAAAACATAACAAACCCATGTGTTTGGATATTTCTTATAAAAATAATGACGTGTGGGTAGCAACTGGCTGTGTTGTTGGCTTTTTATACTTCTCGTTTTTAGGGAATTTTTGTGTGTTAACTCTTTTCTACCAAGGATCCTGCAGAGCTGTATGTCTGAAATGCCATCAGGCTATGGAGAACTTTAAAGTTCCAGTGGACCCATGTTTTAGTATACTCCAAAGCAAACTCAGCACTTCCTTGCAGACACAGGCTAGGGAATATATAATGCTGGGGAAGCCCTCTTCTTCAGTATTGCTGTTTGTCTAGTTGAGAATTTCATAATTTAATGGTTAAGGAATCCCAGCAGGATCTTTTGTAACAGTTTTGAAATCCATTGGGCTTACATAACTTAATAGATGAAAGCATTTACCCACATATTCATGTGAAAAAACGCACACATTATTTTGATTTTGATTCTATATTATATGGACTCACAATTAGGCCTACTCACATCTGACTCCTTGTCTTGTCATTTGAGCTTTACGTGTCCACTCAAATAATTCTGCCCAGCAATACATTCCTTATTGTTGTTTTCTCTCTGTATACCCTCCTCTTCTCTTCCTCTTAGGAAAGCTGAAGCCTGCCAATTCTCAGCCATGTAGCTAAATTAATAATAGGTTAGAAGGGACAAGCTGAGGTTTGGAATCTTGTTGCCAAATGGGTACCTGTGCTGCTCCAAACCCTGTTCATTTTACTGGCTACTGCTTTTTCTGAGTGTTGACTACTTATTTGGGGGAGAGACAGATAATTTCAGATTCTGACAACATAGCCTATCTCAAAACACCACTTAAGCTTTTAAAAATGACTAGCTTGGGGATATTTTATACGATAGGTACTTATATATAGGTTTTCCCAGCAACAGTCACTGGTTTCAAAATGATGGATGCAAAAGAGCTATTGAAAACCTGTTCCGTTTATGGGCAGGTATTGTATGTGACACGTGTTCAAGGCGGGAGCCCTTGTTTATATAATTTAGAAATGAAATCTCACTGAGGTTATACTGCATATACAAGCCTAAGGAGTTTTTGGTACCGTCTGAGCTTGGTTGTTTTCTTGCAGACATTTCATTACCAAACTAGGTAACGTCATCAGTACTACATATGTAAGCCTGCATATCATTTAAGGAAACAAACTGCAAAAACTGAGGAAGATGTAGAGTTTTGTTTCTAGTGTTTCTCTAGTTTTTGTTTAATGTAATATCTTTCCAACGTTCTCATATATATTGGATATAGCTCCCATTATCATTAGTCCTCGCCATAAAATTACGATCCCATATCCATGGATTAGGGATTGTGATAATTGAACAGACCTGAAATTTGCAGTGCAGACCTTTTTTTTTTTTAAATGATTTTTTTCCTAGAATAGTTCTTTCGATTTTTAAAATTTCCCTGTATTGCATTTAAATTGTTCACAGCCCCGTAATAAAACTGCTATTGTATTTTCTATTCATGAGCAGACATACTGCTAATTTTCTCCTACTGATCAGTTTTCAGGCTTCACACTTATGAACAGGATTCATCCAAAACATAAAATCATAGTGCAATTTGTCTAATTGTGCTATAGTATGTTTTCTGAACCCAATCACTGTGATTTATATGCTATGGCTTGTAGCTTTCGTGTTATGTGAGTCTAGGTAGCAGCCATATCTATGATGCCTAAGCGAAACATGACTTAGTTTGACACATGAATATGATCACTAATATAGCCATTAATCTCTGGTCTATTTTGGCTGGACCTCCAAGGCTTGCTGGGTTAACCTTCTGGTTTGATGGGCCTTTAACTCGGGTGGGTTCTTCTAACTTACTTTGCTGCTGGTTTGCTTCCTCCTGCGCTGCGTGGGTGTGCTTTGCATGCGCAGTAACAAAAAAAGCCGAAAACAAGATGGTAACCGCATGCATAGTGCTGGAAACTTGCATTAATTAATTAACTAATGAATTAATTAATTTCTACTGTGCCATGTTTATGTATTTATTCTTTATGTTGTAAGCCGCCCTGAATCTCTGGAGAATTGAATTAATTAATTAAATTTCTAGGCCACCTTTCTCTTGAGACTCAGGGTGGCTTTCAACATAAAGAATAAATACATAAACATGGCACAGTAGAAACCGAACCTAAAACTAATCAATTGAAAAACTAAAATCTATTAAACAATTTGAGCAAAGCTAAAAACCTATCTCTTAAAACCATTCAATCACATTCATCCATATCTCAATGTTAACGCGGGCTGGAAAAGCTTCTGCACATGCTCAGAAGAAAAAATAAATTTAAAAAAATCATTTAAAAAAATAAAAATTAAAAAAAAAAGATGGCAGCATCCATGGACCGGCACCAACCAAATCGGTTCTATGACATCATCATGACATCACCAGCAGGTCGCTACTAGTTTGGGTGAATCAGTCTGAACTGGGAGGAACCCACCTCTGTTTTAACTAGGCCTCTTGGGGCCTAGAAGCAGCTGTCGGAATAACAGTGGTTCGGTGAAATTGGAACAGAGGTTGTGGGAGCAAGCATGACTTTTGTCCTCATATCTGGGAGCACAGCTGAGACTTGAGTGGTGATGCAGGAGCTAGGGGGAGAGAAGCTGGTATTAATTCCCTTTCTTTTGTTCTCAAATCAAAGATGGATTGTTAACGCCGCTTTCCCACAGTCAAATGGAAGTGTTAAAATATACATTTGCTATTTGCCTTGAATATCTCCAAGTGCCCTTGTTAAGTATACAGACAGCAAATAAGGCTTTGGCGTGAAGGGAAAATCTGCATCAGGCCTTTTCTTTATGCAAATCTCCCTTCCTGCAAAAAAAGAGTGCTTTCGGTCATGTCAAGAGTGCCTCTCCTCCTGACACAAGGAATTGCAACTGGTCAGGCGGGGGTTCCAACTTAACCGCCGCTACTGATACTGATGCGTGGGCATCTCCGGGTGACCGGCAGGCATGCACCAGAGCAAGATTTGGCTTCTACGCATGCACAGGAAGCAAATCTTGTGAGAAGACACAAGATTTTGGCGATGTGCGAAGCAAAAAATCGCTGAAATCTCACACATATACATGTCCTTTTGCAAAATTTTGCTTCCTGCGCATGCGCAGAAGCTAAATCTCACTCTGATGCGTGCACATGCTGGTCACCCAGAGCTATGTGCGCAGCTCCATTTCCGCTACAGGTGCGGTCCCCCCCTCCCCTGTTCTGGTAATACTGCAGCTGGTTCCAGTGTACTGAGGGATTAGGAAGCAAAGTTTTCCAGAGCAAAGTTAGGTCCCGTCGACTAAGCAATGTCGTTTGCCGGGACCCAGGAGAAGAGCCTTCTCTGTGGCGGCCCCGAACTTCTGGAACCAGCTCCCCCCAGATATCAGAGTTGCTCCCACCCTCCTTGCCTTTCGCAAGCTCCTTAAAACCCACCTCTGTCATCAGGCATGGGGGAATTGAAATTTCCCTTCCCCCTAGGCTTATAGAATTTATACATGGTATGCTTGTATGTATGAGTGGTTCTTTAAATTGGGGTTTTTTAGATTATTTTTAATATTAGATTTGTTTACATTGTCTTTTTACATTGTTGTTAGCCACCCCGAGTCTTCGGAGAGGGGCGGCATACAAATCTAATAAATAAATAAATAAAATAAATAAATAGTGACCAAGCAACTTTTTAAGCAACCAGGAAAGATTAGGATGCCCTCTCTTGACTACTTCTCTGCACAGGATGTTTCTTGAGAATCTGATCCTGAAAGAAATGCTGGCTGAACCTCAAATCCTGCAGCTGGCCGTTCCAATTATCAACAGTGCCTCCCATCCAGATATGATTGGCACTTCTGTCGGATTGATGGCACCCAATTGCTCTGCTCTACTTGGGCCTACTTTCTTCTCCTTCCTCCTGGTGTTCACCGGCAGGCGTGGACACATTTTGCAGGGCAAATGCTACAAATGGGAGATAAAAAAAGTGGCGAGGCCTACTGTTAGGCTCAATCCAAGTTAGATTTCACTCAGGTTGTGACTGCTCACCAATTTATCCTTGTCGGGGAGGAAGGAATAAGAAGACGGTTGCTTCAAGTTGGTGCAGAGTGCTTTTCCTTCCTCCACATGGTGAGCACTACACTGGGAGAGCAGGAAGTCTCAGGTCAGGCCCTGGGTGGCTTTTCAGCAGATTTGAGGTTTGAGAAGTTCTTATTTTAGAAATCTCATTCTGGAGAAGGGCGCCTGTAAGCACTTAGGCATCTTGCCTCAGTTCCTAACAGAAAAATAGGGAACTAAGCCAGGAAGTCTAGAATAGGTAATTTATCATCAGTCCAAACTTTTCCCTTGGTGGAATTTGACATCCAGAAGGGGAGGTTGAAATTGGGATTACCGGTACTTCATTCCATAGAATTCAAGTTGTGGTCATATCAGTGAAGTGAGTGAATCCTCACATTGGTGAGCAGGCTTTCTACTCATGGAACTTGGGGAAAAACAAAGGCAATGAATTTGGGCTTTAAAAATGCCATTTGAAATGATCAGGTGTGACAATGCGTAACACCCGACACCACGACACATTGTGTAAATCCAAAAGTTGTTTTCATGATTGTAAGCAGCCCGGGTTTGCTTGGGATAGTGAGGTTGGTAGAATAAAATTGTGTTTACGAGGCCATTGATGTCAGTGGATAATAAACCACAAAGAAAATGAATACATTGATGAGGGACTTAAACATTATTCCTACCTGAATCTTTTAAAAAAAACTTGCCTGGGGACTAAGGAGGTTTGAACCAGTATATAAATGTCTTTCTGGATCAAAATATGTTCCTTGGCATAAGGTGTCTCTACAGAAATTCAATAGAGTATTAGTGCCAAGAATATTTTATACCCCAATTCTCAATATAAATAATTTCTGAGCATAACTCCAGCAGTTCCACTTTTCTGTTATTGCAGTTATAAAAGTGAATAATCTCTTACTTTTAAGTGTACTGCTAAAAGCTGTGAGCTTTTCAAGGTGTTCAGCTACAGTATATTTTATTGCATCGGTGGTCCACACATGTAAAAGGAAGTTACAAATACTTTATTAAGAGTTTGTTTGTTTGTTTGTTTGTTTGTTTGTTTGTTTATTAGATTTGTATGCCGCCCCTCTCCGTAGACTTGAGTATATGGCACTGCTTAATGTCATTATGTGATTAAACAAACTATCAGTACAGCAATTATTTTTATTTATGTACTGTATTTAATTTATTTGCTGCCCATCTCACCATAAGGTTAAATAGTTTGACTGCTGTCCTTCTTCTTTAGTTTGTTACTTCAGAATTGGCCAGGTTAGTTGTTTCTCACCCTAATTGTAGACTAAATTTGTCTCCTTTTTTCCCCCTTCAGCGGGCAGCCTTCTTCATCTTGATCTGTCACTGCAGGGTTTCCCAAACTGAGATATACATCCCTTGGGGAGGTGCAGACAGAGGAGTTTTGAACAATCTGTTAGCTGCTTTGTTATAATTTATCCATTTATTTATTTGACTTTATGCCGCCCAATCCCCAATAAAATTCACTTGTCCCAAAATTTCATTGTGTTGTTTTGTGTTTGGATTTTTAGAGGTATGGATTAAGGTTATCCTAAAGGCAGATGTAATGGCAAAATGTTTAGGAACTCTAGTGATAAAATACTGAAATCTATATATGATCTCACATGAGAGTAGACTTAAATATTATTAGTAATTGGAATGAATATGGAATTAGCTCTATAGTACAGGTAGTCTTCAACTTGCACTCATTCCTTTAGTGACCAAAGTTACGACGACACTGAAAAAAAGTGAATTGTGGCCATTTTTCACACTTACGGCTGTTGTAGCATCCCCATGGTCACATGATCAAAATTTGGATGCTTGGCAACTGGCCTGTGCTTACAATGGTTGTAATGTCTTAGGATTTTATGATCACTTTTCGCAACTTTCTGACAGGCAGCGTCAATGGAAAAGCCCAGTTCAGTTAACAATAATGTTACTAATTTAATAATACCATAATTCCCCTTAACAATTGCATCAAGAAAGGCTGTAAAATGGGGCAAAAGTCACTTTTTGGTTGTTAAAAGCTACCTATACCTCATCCTTTCATCTTCTTAAATTATCATAGAAATTAAGTGTATTTAGTCCATAGTTTGAGAACAGTCCTACATTCTAAGGATTAGTGCTCAATACCCTATTGTTTTGCAGCCGTCACTGTTCCTCTGAGGGTTTGGCCCATCTTATTGTGGAAATGTATTTGTCTGTTTAATTCTTAGCAAGCATGCATCACTATTTGTCTTGGCCTAGTTGACCCTAAATTGTTGCGTGTTGTTAGAAGCAACCAGTTGCCAGTAGAGCTGTTCCTCAAATCAACCTTAAAAGACAGAACAAGGCAATAGATGAATTTTCAACGTTATAAGTTATTTTGTCAAATGGCTGTGCAAGCGTTTAGGTTACATTGAATTCTTTGTCATGTACCTGAATCAGAGGTGAGGAACTATGGCCCTTTTATGATTTGTGGACTTCAATTCCCAGAATTCTTGAGAAAGCATGGCTGGCTCAGGAATTCTGGGAGTTGAAGTCCACAAGTCATAAGGGGCCATTGTTCCCCAACCCTGATCCTAAATGACTATTGAAGAATTATTTCTCTCGCTATTTTGGGATTGTTTCTAATAATGGAAACCAGAAACAGAAACTGTTCTAAATAAGTAAACTTTCCTTACTCTCTTTCCAAAATCATATGAAGAGATTGTGCAAAGATGAATAAGGATTTACCAATGGTAAATAATATTAGTATGAATCTGAGATGTGTTTCTACCCATCTCCCCTTCTGATGGTGTATGACGCACAGGAATTGCTTGGTTGGACAGGGCCAGTAGCCAGCTCATCAAACGTTTGCCCGCCAGATGTATCAGGCATATGCATAAGTGGTAAAGCTGTGAATTTTCCAGCTACTGTGAGTTGCTTCCCGAAATACATGTAACATTTGGCTCTAGACACCATTGGAAAGGGTTTGGGTGGGGGAGAACAAAGCAGAATTCCTTACCAAAGCAAATTCTTATAGCCATTTTAAGTAGGGAGTGTCTGAGGCTACTTCATTTCAAGATAAATTATCTGAAGAGAAAATGCCCAAGCAAAATTTCTAGAGAAATTAGAAAAATACTCTAAACTAAATTATCTGTTCTGCCTATAGTATGTGGGTTGGGGAGAGTCAATTCTGTTCCTTAACTATTGATGTAGAAGGATTATTTTATGAACTTGGTTTATAAGGTCTGAAAGCAAATCTCTTCCCTCTTACTGATCCTGTAGTAACGAAATAGAAACATAGAAACATAGAAGACTGACGGCAGAAAAAGACCTCATGGTCCATCTAGTCTGCCCTTATACTATTTCCTGTATTTCATCTTACAATGGATATATGTTTATCCCAGGCATGTTTAAATTCAGTTACTGTGGATTTATCAACCACGTCTGCTGGAAGTTTGTTCCAAGGATCTACTACTCTTTCAGTGAAATAATATTTTCTCACGTTGCTTTTGATCTTTCCCCCAACTAACTTCAGATTGTGTCCCCTTGTTCTTGTGTTCACTTTCCTATTAAAAACACTTCCCTCCTGAACCTTATTTAACCCTTTGACATATTTAAATGTTTCGATCATGTCCCCCCTTTTCCTTCTGTCCTCCAGACTATACAGATTGAGTTCATGAAGTCTTTCCTGATACGTTTTATGCTTAAGACCTTCCACCATTCTTGTAGCCCGTCTTTGGATATTCATTTAGATTGTTTTGGTTGATTTTACTGTCCTATGAACACCATCCCAATTCATGAAAAATAAGCAGATAAGCTTCTTCTGGCACAAAAACAGCATAGGCATGTATAAGAGTCAGCAAAAAAAAAAAAAAAGCTAAAATCCTGCTTGCATGTGATATGTCCAGTGTTTATTTTCCCATAAGTAATAGCTATGATGAGCATTAATGGAAGCTTGTCAAGGAAGAGGTTTTGTAAACCCTTTCTTCCTTGCAAAAATTAAATCTCCCCCCCACTCAAAGCTGTAGTTAGCCCTCAGATGTACCTTTTCCACTGATACCAGTGATTGAGCTATGGATCTGTAAGTCCTTAGGTAGAATTTGTCTTCTGCTAATTGATGGCCTTAGGGCAATCCTGTTAGCTGCAGTTTTTATCTACTGTTATCATTCTGATATCATTCATTAATACTTATAAATACAGCATCTCTAAACACTAGGCAAACCGTACATTGAAAGGTAAGATTGTTCAAGCACACAGATTCACGGTCCGGTAGACATGATACAAAAGGAAAACTAAGTGGAGAATGAAGGTGAGAGCAGAGTAAATAAAGGACTATTGCAGCCAGTGTTCCCTCTAATTTTTTGGGGGGGGTGGGCAGAAAAGTATAGTGTCTGAGCGGCAGTCCCTTCGGGACTGGGCGGCACAGAAATAATAAATAAGCAAACAAACAAACAAACAAACAAATAAATAAAAAACCCACCCTGTTTTGCCTCAGAGAATTTCAAAATAAAATACTGTACTGTGTGTCTATAACAGTGAGCTCATAATAGGGCAACTCTATCAATATCAAAATGCCACTTAAATAATTGAGCTAGTTTCAAACTAGATTTTGATTTTCTTTCTCTCTTCCTTACTCTCATTCTTTTTCTTTCTCTTTTCCTTCCTCTCTTTTTTCTATCTGTTTCTCTCTCTTCCTCTCTTCCTCTCTCTCTCCTTCCCTCTCACTCTTTCCCTCTCGGCTTCTGGGCAGGTTTGGAAAACTCTGAGTTGATGATGATTTTTAAGTGAGCGATTGCTCACTGCTCAGCTTAGAGGGAACTATGATTGTAGCTATACCTTTCTTCAACCAATGATTAATGTTCCCCATGCAAGGACACTGTATCTAGAAGACAGCAGTTGTAGTTTTATATTATTTATTTATTTATTTATATTTGTCATACAAGTATAGAATTAAAGTTTGTATTAACATAACAAAGTATAAAGAGGTGATAAAAAGGATAATAGGACAGAAGGACAAGGACAGTAGAGTGCAATAGTGCACTTATGCATGCCCCTTACAGACTCCTTAGAAAAGGGGAGAGGTCAATAATTTAAGGTTGAAGATTTTCGGGTTAGGGGAAGAAACAACAGAATCAGGTAGCATTGATCACTCTGTTGCTGAAGTCATATTTTCTGCAGTCAAGTTTGGAGCGATTTACATTTAGTTTGTATCTATTACATGCTCTTGTGTTGTTGTTGTTGAAGGTGAAGTTGTCACTAACAGGAAGGACATTATGGTGTATGATCTTATGAACAACAGTTAAATCAGTTCGGAGGCGACGTAGTTGTAGATTGTCTAGCTGTAGTATTTGAAGTTTGGAGGAATACAGTAGTTTGTTTCGAGAGGAGGAGCGAAGGACTCTTCTTGTGAAGTGTTTCTGGACTCTTTCAATTGTGTCAATGTCAGTTATGCAATGTGGATTCCATACAGGCGAGCTATATTATAGTATTGGTCTGGCTAATGTTTTGTAAGCTCTGGTTAGTAGCTCAGTGTTTCTGGAGAAGAAGCTACATAAGATTAGGTTTGTAACTCTTAGTGCTTTTTTAGCAATGTTGTTACAGTGAGCTCTGGCACTTAGGTTTACATGGTAATGCTTGGTCTCCAGACCAATGGATGATGCCAGATTCTGCTGCAGGTCTGATAGACATAGCACTACATCATTGGGTAAAACACTGCGTAATTCTGCCAGTAGGTAGGCATGCCTTCGTCTGCTATGTTTTTGTAGAGATGACACAAACTTCGCACCAAGTTGCTAAGAGAGCTCCTTCCCTTGGCTGCTTCCCCACAGTTCAGTCTGCTTTCTCCACCTGCTTTCACAGTGATCTCATCCTTTTTCTCCATTCACTATTGTTTCCTCCACCCATGCTGCCAGTTCCATCGGTGGCACTTTCAGCACTGTTATTTGGGGCGCACAATTTCAATTTCAACAGCAATAGAAGCCTGTACAATTTTCCACAAAGAGAAAATTAAGTATAGTTTTGAACCAATTGCCTGCTGCCTTTGGGAGTGTTGAAGTAGCACAGGACTGGGTTTATTGCTTCTTCTCCGTGCAGCATAAGGAGTTTCTAATTTGGTTTAGGTACCAGTTATCATTCTTGGATAAATAATTTCTTTTAAATTATATCCTATAATTTGTAACCATAAAGTATGCCTTTATGGAAATCTGTATGCAATTACCCCTGTTAATTTCTAAAAAAACCAGAGGTGACGCCGTACTGCTAAACATTCTTGAGGCTTCTTTTGAGGTATTATGAATTAGCCAATATCCATGGATATTTAATTTTACTGTAAGCACAACATTACTCTAAAAACAATACATATGCACCATCTGATGTCTGAAACACTCACGGAGAATGGTGAAAGTATGATTTTGGAATGGAGCAAAAGATTTGACTAAAAAACAGGTGGAACTTGTGATCTAAAAACGCATCAATGTCTGAAGATAATTTTCAGACTAAATCTGGATTTGCACTTCCCTGAAACTTGTTAGCTGCGTTTAGATTTCATTTACATTTTTGGTTGCCTGGATATCTGATAAAATTTTACAAGTATATTTTGTGTTGAAAGTTTTGTTAAACTGAAGTCTGCCCATCTCTCTCATTGGCTAAGCTCACTCATTTTACAAGAGCTCTTTTCTGCTTTCTCTTCTACATGGGCATCGTAATAGTTTAAAGAGATAGAGAAGTGATAGGGTCATCTTGACCAGCCTGACTAAGAAGTTGAGCAAATTGTCTTCCTTGGATAATAATGGTAAGATAAAGTCTTCCGAGTGAGCTCAGCTCCAGTTGACTTCATGAGTATGGCCTAGCAATTTTCCTGGCAACAGTGTAGAGGAGGATTTTCACGTCTACTTTTTGGACATTTCCAACTTTCCAATCTGTTTATTGCCCTTAATTATTTAATAGCCTTCCATATAATTATTTAATGGGCCCAACCCTGCTTAGTTTCCAAACAGAGACATGATCAGCCAAGAAAGTGCTGCCACATATTGAGAGTAATAGTAAAAGAGGGGGGAACAAATGGAATAAAGAGCTTGTAGTTCTTTCATAGCACCTAAGATGTGGTTAATGTAGAAACAAAAAAGAAAATTAGTTTCAGCCCTATAGAAAAGTGGGTAGTGGCCTTTTCCCTGAATGGCTGCATCTTTCCAGCATATGTCCCCCTTGTATGGAAGACTTACAGATTTATGCACATTCTACTGCTGCTTGTGGTATTCTCATGGGCCTGTTGTTCTATTTCCTACTCAATAGGCTCGTTCTGCAGGAAATGCCTCATGCAAGCAGCTACCCTAGAAGGGGCTGGATGGGATGATTGACACAATTGTTCTCCTTGTGAACATTCTTTTAATTTTCTGCCTGAATCCAGTTCTGCACAGAACAAATGGGATTTCTGGCCACGATCTGAGGCTACAATTAGTAGACCTTGCTCAGTTTCTCAAAACCGATTGAATAGTGAGTGGGTGGGGGGAATGTTTCATTCAGCTCAGGTATCACCTTTAATATACAGTGTTCGCGGGTTCGAACTTTGTGGAAAGTCTATACCACGGTTTTTCAAAAATATTAATTAAAAAATACTTTGCAGGTTTTTTCCCTATACCACGGTTTCTCCCACCTGATGATGTCATATGTCATTGCCAAACTTTCGTCTGCCTTTAATAAATATTTTTTTAAATAAACTTTAATAAATAAACATGGTGAGTAATAATCTGAATGGTTGCTAAGGGAATGGAAAATTGTAATTTAGGGGTTTAAAGTGTTAAGGGAAGGCTTGTGATACTGTTCATAGCCAAAAATAGTGTATTTATTTCCGCATCTCTACTTCGTGGAAATTCAACTTTCGCGGGTGGTCTCGGAACGCATCCCCCGCAAAAAGCGAGGGAACACTGTACTGTATTCTGAAAAACGTGAGAAAGGAAGCAGGTTGCAAGGTGAACCCACTGTGTGAGTTGCCTTAGCTTATTGACCAGTCTTTACTTTAATGCATTCCAGATGTGTTGAACAATATCGCCCATGATGTCTAGCTATCATGCCTAATTAATGGCTGTCTGGGGACAGTGCAGGAGGAGATGCAACATACAAAAGACACTATTAAAGCAAGATGAACACATTCTACACCATCTAAACACATGAGTGAGATTTACCAAGGTGACCAGAGAATTTCCATTCTATAATGATTGCTTCAAAAAGCTTCAGAGTATAGCAGATGTACAGAAAAGTGGACATTTGCCCCTTTGAAGCTAAATCCATGTACAGTGGTACCTCTACCTAAGAACACCGCTACTTCAGAACTTTTCTAGATAAGAACTGGGTGTTCAAGATTTTTTTGCCTCTCCTTAAGAACCATTTTCTACTTAAAAACCCGAGCCCAGAAAAAATTCCTAAGAAATTTGAGAGCAACACGAAGGCCCGCCCAGTTTCCTGCCATTCCCCCTGGGTTTCTTTCTCTGGCACAGTATATGGGAGGCAGCCTTGCACCAGGTGTATGGGAGGCGCGTGCTCCTCCTCGTTGCCTCAGAGTCCCTCTTTTTTTTTTAAGCCTTAAAGTTTTGGATTTTTTTGATTCCCCTCACCTCACCTTCTTCTTTCGGCAGCAACTCTCCTCCTCCTCCTCTTCTTCTTCCTCCTCCTCTCACCCAAATTCCGAGCTTTTATTTCTTTCCTAATGGGTTTGCATGCATTATTTTCTTTTACATTGATTCCTATGGGAAAAATTGCTTCTACTTACAAACTTTTCTACTTAAGAACTTGGTCACGGAATGAATTAAGTTCTTAAGTAGAGGTACCACTGTACTTTTAGCTTTTTATTATTATTATTATGTTTTATGGAGCAGCTTTGCCCAAACTGGTGCCCTTCAGAAATGCTTGGGTTACTGGGCCCAGCCAGCATCTGGAAGACAGCAGAGTTACTGGTTCATTTATTCATTGCTTTGATTAAAACAGTGATGGTGAACCTATGGCATGGGTGCCACAGGTGGCATGCGGAGCCATATGTGCTGGCACGTGATTTGTTGCCCTAGCTCAGCTCCAGCAAGCAAGTGCATGCTGGCTAGCTGATTTTCAGCTTGCACGGAGGCTCTGGGAGGCCATTTTTTGCTTCTGGAGGGCCTCCAGGGGGATGGGGGAGGGTGTTTTTACCTTCTCCCAGCTTCAGGGAAGCCTTTAGAGTCTGGAGAGGGCAAAACACGAGCCTATCGGGCCCACCATAAGTTGGGAAATGGGCTGTTTCTGGCCTACAGACAGCATCTGGCGGTGCAGGGGAGGCAATTTTCTCCTTCCTCAGGTATTGCATTATGGGTGTGGGCACTCATGTAGATGCAATAGTGTGTGCACACATGCTTTCGACATCTGAAGGAAAAAAGGTTCGCCATCACTGGATTAAAACAAAGCTTTCAGCCTGCTTAAATTCATGACTTGTTGTGTTATTAGTGTTTGATGGCTAGTTACGTTATGTTTTTAATATGCAGAAATAATTTTGCCTTTTCAACATACTTGTGAGGTGAATCACAATCATTTCCACATGGGAAGATTGAGGTAATATATTTGCTAACAATTTGTTAAACAGAGCAAGGATTTGAGCCCAGGCCTACGTACTCTCTCTCAACTTCATTGCAACAATCTTCACCTCTTGCAGATATGGGATCTGTTATTTGACTCTCAATATGGTTTCTTTTTTATTTACTTTTAATGCCACAGTTCTTCCTTTTAATTGGCCTTTTGTTGGTAATTCTTTTTCTTCTTATTTTTCTTTCTATCTATTTGATTCTTTTTTAGCTTGTGGCTGTTGACATCAGTAATACGATTCGTATAACTGTTTAGATAAAAACCTATGTTCTGTGGGATGCCTATATTAGGCTGAACTGTCATGCGCCAGGGCAGTGATGGCGAACCTATGGCACGGGTGCCATAGGTGGCACGCAGAGCCATATCTGCTGGCACGCGAGTCATTGCCCTAGCTCAGCTCTAACGTGTATGTGTGTGCTGGCCAGCTGATTTTGGGCTCGCACAGAGGCTCTGGGAGGGCATTTTTGGCTTCTGGAGGGCATCTGGGAGGAATGGGGGAAGGCGTTTTTATCCTTCCCTGGCTCCAGGGAAGCCTTTGGAGCTTGGGGAGGGTGAAACACGAGCATACTGGGCCCACCAGAAGTTGGGAAACAGGCTGTTTCAAGCCACCAGGGAGCCTCCAGGTGGTGGGGGAAGCTGTTTTCACCCTCCCCAGGCATTGAATTATGGGTGTGGGCACTTGCGCATGCATGATAGCACGAAAGCACGCTCTTTCGGCACCCAAGGAAAAAAAGGTTCACCACCACTGTCCTAGGGGGGGGGAAATAGGTCTACTCCATCATCATTATCACCTTCAGGTTAAGGAGCCATGGTGATGCAGTGTTTAGGATGCAGTATTGCAGGCTAATTCTTCCAACAGCAAAAGTTCACTTCTGACCACCTCAAGATTGACTTAAGACTTCCATCCTTCCGAGGTCAATAAAATGAGGAGCCAGATTGTTGGGGGCGATATGTAAACTGCTCAGGAACGGCGGTTAAGCACTATAAACCATTATATTTATATATATACTGTATATAGAATATAAAGAGTTGGTTGGGACCTTGGAGGTCTTCTAAACAGCACCCTGCTTAGGCAGGAAACCCTACACCTCTTCAGACAAATGATTATCCAACATCTTCTTAAAAACTTCCAGTGTTGGAACATTCATAACTTCTGGAGGAAAGTTATTCCACTGATTAATAGTTCTGTCAGGAACTTCTCCTTAGTTCTAAGTTGCTTTTCTCCTTGATTTGTTTCCAGCCATTGTTTCTAGTCCTATCCTCAGGTGCTTTGGAGAATAGCTTGACTTCGTCTTCTTTGTGGCAGCCCCTGAGATATTGGAACATTATTATCATGTCCTTCTTTTCATCAAACTAGACATACCCAATACCTGCAACCATTCTTCATATGTTTTAGCCTCTAATCCCCTAATCATCTTTTTTGCTCTTTTCTGCACTCTTTCTAGAGTCTCAACATCTTTTTTGCATAATGGCGACAAAAACTGAAAGCAGCATTCCAAGAGTGGTCTTACCAAGGCATTATAAAGTGGTGTTAACACTTTACGTGATCTTGATTCTATCCCTCTGTTAATGCAGCCTAGAACTGTGCTGGCTTTTTTGGCAACTGCTGCACACTGCTGGCTCATATTTAAATGGTTGTCCACTAGGACTCCAAGATCCCTCTCAGAGTTACTACTGTTGAGCAAGGTGCCGCATATACCCTACCTATGCATTTTTTCTTGCCTAAATGTAGAACTTTACTTTTTTCAACATTGAATTTAATTTTGTTAGGTAGTGCCCAATGTTCAGATCTGTCAAGATCTTTCTGTATTTTAAACCTATTTTCTGGAGTGTTAGCTATTCCTGCAAGCTTGGTTTTATCTGCAAATTTGATGAGTTCCCCATCCATCTCATTATCCAAGTCATGGATGAAGATGTTGAAGAGTACTGGACCTAAAACAGAGCCTTGGGGTACTCCACTGCATACTTCCTTCCATGTAGATGCAGTTCCATTGAGGACAACACATTGAGTGCCATTGGGCAGCCAGTTACAAATCCATTTAGTGGTGATGCTGTCTAACCCACATTTTTCTACTTTATCTAGTAGTATGTTATGGTCTACTTTATCAAATTCCTTACTGAAGTCCAAGTAAATTATATCGACAGCATTCCTCTGGTCCACTAATTTTGTCACTTTGTCAAAGAATGCAATAAAATTAGTCTGGCATAATCTTTTTTTTTTTTTACAAACTCATGTTGGTTTTGGGTTATTACTTTGTTTGCTTCTAGGTCAGTGGTTCCCAAGGAGGGTCCCACTCCCCACAGGGGAGCAATTTGATTTTTAATGGGGGCAATTAGAACCTTGTTTAAACCAAGTTAATAGCCTTTTAGGCTTCTTCCTTTTTGAATAGTAAGAATTATATGTCTTGGGGGGGGATCAGGATTTTAGAAATGACTAGGTGGGACATGGGCAAAAAAAGGTTGGGAACCACTGTTCTAGGTGTTCGCTGATTCATTGCTTGATTATGTTTTCCAGAATCTTCCCTGGTATTGAGGTCAGGCTGAAAGGTCTGTAGTTTCCTGGATCTATTTTTTTTTAAATTTTGAAGATGGGAACTACATCAGCTCTTTTCCAGTCCTCTGACAGTTCCCTGGTGCGCCAGGATCTTTGAAAGATATAGTGCAATGGTTCTGAGATCTCCTCTGCTAGTTCCTTCATAGCCTTGGGGTGTAATCCATTAGGTCCTGGTGATTTGAACTCATCTAGGGTAGACAGATGCTCACATATATGTCTCAGTACTATTGCTATTTAAATGTATGTAGATTTAAAGCAACATTCTGTTTTTTTAAAGAAATAATAAAAGGAAATGTCAGGCATTTCGTGCTTACCTAAATACATGAGAATTGGAATTTCTTAGGTAAATTGAATTTTAACGTGCCCCATGTTTCTGCCATCACTTATATCTATTTATTATGCCTTTTTCCTTGTCCATCTTCCATAGTCCAGAAAGAAGAAAGGCCCTCTTTAGTGCTATCATTATGCAAATAATGCATAAACAATGTCAGGGGATAAGGACTCCAAGATTTGACAGGAAGCCTTTTTATGGGACATGTCAGGTGCTCACTGATGCCACTATGATGTTGGCTATAAGTACTGATTCATGTAGGAGCGCACTTAACTGTTTTAATCAAAATAAGAGTTGCCTATTTCAATGTAAAATGTCCTTTAGAAAGTTTTTTTTTCTCCCTTTTCTGCCACAAGTTCTTTTTATTCTTAGCAAATTGCACATCAATTTTATTAGGATCCTCATAGGATGAACTAATTGTATAGGTCTTATGAATGAAGGACCAACTTAGGCTTTTGCTGCTATTGGGTTTTTTAGTGGGAATTAGAATGTTGGTATGGGTAATACTGATAAAAAATTAGAAAAATACACTTCTTTAATAAAAACTCCATCTTCTCTGGGAAACAGTGCATGAGTAGGATTAGTGCAAAATCTCATTAGTATCATTAAACTGCAATTTCCAGAATTCTCTTGAGGAAAACTATGATATTTAAGATTATACAACCAATATATTGCAGTCTAGATTGGAATTAAATGAGGGAAGGGTCTAAATGAATTCTTAAGAAATATATATTTCTTTTTTACAGTTGCACTTGGATCATAGACATTTCTAACCCTTTCCTTTTCTATATTATCCTTTTGGGAATAGGTCCATAACTCTGAAATAATGTGTGCATTGAAGAATATATAGAAGGTCTCAAGTTCAGGAATTTCAGACAGCACGGCTGAAAAAATTCTTCCTTTCCTCTGAGGTCTTAGGCTGCCAATGCTATTTAGGCAGAATTGAGTCAGAGACCAGATGGATCAATATTCTAACTCTCCACAGGAGCTTCCGTTATGGATCTCTCTAAAGCTGGGCCAGCCCTGCCTTTAGGCATAGCAGGACAAACTTCCAAAATAGCATATTTTGGGAGTGGGTAACATTAGGCTGACTTTGCTTTGTGCTCTTAAGGCAGCTTGGTGTTTTTAGCTGCAGAGAAGTAAACTGTTTATTGTCAATATTCTAGAGATGTTTTAGAGGTTGATAAAAGCCCAGAATTGAATATACCCACAAAGGCCAACAGTGCGAGTGACAAACAATAACTTAATATTTACTACTACATTTTAGAAGTTATGGCTGTATGTACAAGGATATAATATTATGAGAGTTATCCGGAAAGTAAGGTTACAAGGCATGTAGCTTGCGTAGGGAAAGTTGCAGTGAAGGGCCGCTCTTCTTATCTGCTACTGGAGCTCCCTTGGAGGCCGTTGCAGGTGCGGGTGCGCCCATTGGTTGCATGCTCCTCTGACGGTGCAAGATTTGGCTCCTACGCATACGCAGAAGCAAAAAATTGGTGAAAATAGCCAAACCCTTGCGTGTGTCCTTGTTGAGATTTGGATTGCTGCGCATGTGCAGAGGCCAAATCTCGTGCAGGGGCACGCTGGGAGCGTGCAACTGTGCAGACATCCAGGATTTTCCTATCGGAGCTATGCACCTGGAAGCTTCCACTGCTGCCCGTCAGTGGGAAGTTCGTATTACTATCGTGTAGCGGGAAGCCAGCGGAAGAGAACGAGAAGTGCCAGTGGTCAGTAGATCATCGGCTGGCATTATGGTGAAGGTTAGAGATGAGTGTCCTCATTTCGTTTCCCTCCATGTGCGGTGTGTACTATAATACGCTACCTGAATGCTAAGGGCATGAATGCTGCTGCAATGGGTGCCCAAGATGCTTACCAAAGCTCACAAAATCGATAGAGTCAGTGCCGCCGGAGAATTTCTTGACCATTTCGAGATTGAAGGCGAGGCTTTTCTCAATTGTATAGTGGCAGGAGATGAAATTTGGGCTTATCACCATACTCCAGAAAGCAAACATCAATCAATGCAGTGGCGCCATATCCATCTCCTTCGGCCGAAAAAATTGAAAACTCAGCAATCAGCGAGAAAAACCTTGGGCACCCATCACGCACAAATCTTGGGCACCCATTGCAGCAGCGTTTGTGCCCTTAGCATTCAGGTAGCATATTGCAGCGCACACTTTGCACTTGGAGGGAAAAGGAATGAGGATGCTCATCTCTAACCTTCACCACGTTTTCACATTAGCAAAAGCAATATGGTAAAACATTTCCTTGTCATAGCTACCGCTTGGAATCAGGAATGGAATCAAATTGATTCTTTGGACAGAGGTCAGAACAGGAGAGCAGAAGTGAGCCTTAGAGACTGCCAGAAAACTGGACCGATAGACCAGTAGGAAATTGCTACTCCCAATTTCAGATGTTTCTTCACCAATATGTAGAGAGTAGGAAATAAATGGAAAACCTGAAGTACTACCATAATACAGGAGGACAAGTATGATATCATTTAAATTCAGTGGGATCATTGCTTATGTTCTAGTACAGAGGTAGGCAAAGTTGGCTCTTCTATGACATGTGGACTTCAACTCCCAGAATTCCTGAGCTAGCATGATTGGCTCAGGATATTCTGGGAGTTGAAGTCCACGAGTCATAGACGAGCCAACTTTGCCTACCCCTATTCTAGTAGATCACAAGTTGAACATGAGCTGAAAGCATGATGCTACTACTAAAAAGGCAAATCTATTTTGGGATGTTGTATTAATAGAAATGTGGAGTTCAGATTATGAAAAATAACTACCCCATTCTAATCTGCCCAGGTCAGACCCCAATTGGAGTAGTGTGAGCAGTTCCAGATATCACAGTTAAAAAAAGGAACGGTCAAACTGAAGTGAATTTAGAGGAGGGCCATCAGAATGATGAGGGCCTTCTTTAGAGAGTATGGGAAGCTATCAATTTATCACCAACTTCTGCACCGGCTTGACACATTGCACAGTTGCTGTTTATTTCCATGAGGCTTGCTTAGAATTTCTTAGGAAATTGGAGTCCTAAGTTTAATTACTAGCTTTCATGCTTAAAATGGGGGAGATATGTCATCGACTGCAATCTGGCAGTTCTAATCCTATCAGGCCTTACATCTTTCCGAGGTTGTTAAAATGGGGACCCAAATTCTTGGGGATCACAGGCAATGAATGTTAGGTAGAAAAGTCAAAGATAACTACCCTTTTATCTCAAAGGATAGTAGGGAAGTGACTATTGAATAACCTGTTTACATGTATTGATAACATCAAATGTTCTGCTGGAGGCAGGCTACTTTGTTGTATTGAGTGAAAAGATAATGCGCTCAGTGTTAACACCTTTAACACATTTGTTCTTGTGCTTTGCTACATAATTTGTTTTGTAATGCAGTCATCTACATGTCTGTTCATAAGTAAACCTCTGGATTTCTGTATTTGTGTGTGTGTATTGCTGGATAATGTACATAGCTGCTTTTCCTACTTTGATACTCTTCAATTCCCACTGGCTGCTCTCCAGAAGTAAAACAGTAAATCGAGCAAGGGAGCCACGTTCACCTAAACTATATGTTGCTAAATGCTGATCTCCTTCAGATTCCTCCTGCTACTTCTATGGGTGATGGGACAACCATTAATATCAGTGGAGGAGGAATGTGCACAGCACGTTCCTTGGCAAGGCCTGGTGTAACTGGCTGCGCCTTCCACCATCTGTTCTTTAGGAGTTCAGTGTACTGGTGGGTGGAGCCATGTGCGGGAAAGAAAGGCTCAAAACACAAGAAGAGAGGTTTCTTTACACATTCCCTTTGTATTTTTCATGTTTTCTTTAATAGCCTATATTATTATTTTTTTAAACTGTTTCCTAACTCTTTCTTATCAATGGCGGTAAAGAGGACTTTCCGATAAGCAGTTTGGGGTAGTGATGGAAAGAAAATTTGGGAAGCACTTGCATTAAAGCCTACAAAAGTGTGGAAATTAAAAGCTGGGTTCATGGTTGTTTGCATCAGAACATCACCAGTCTAACTATGGTAGCTGATTCAAGCCATGATAGTGCACATTAGACTACCCAGCTATGAGGTACAGTGTTTATTAAGAGGTACTAGTCATTATGCAGCTTTGGGAGGTATAGTGGAAGGCAAGCCACAAAAGCCATTCACAAAAAGATTTTATCTTTTTGTGGCTTCTAATGTTTCCATGTTTTACGGAAACCTGTACTAGGTTATTACTATTTTCACAAATGGCAAATTTGAGAGATGAAATCTTTTTTTTTTAAATTGCCTTACCATAGTACATAGGAATAGTTTAAACTGCTGCAGGGATATGTCTGTGGATATGGGATCTTCTGTTCATTAAAAAAAAAAAGGATGGTTGATTATTATGTTTGCAATGGAGAGGGCATTATGTGCCAACTTCCTGAAAACCATTATCTTCCCTCATAAAGCAGCACAAGATATCATCATGGCTTTCAATATTTTTAAGGTAGAGGATTCCAATGCAGAAATAGAGATGATTATCTGATGTAAGGGCATTTGGCAGCATGAATATAGGTGTCCAGCCAACTCCGGGATCACTAATTGCAGACAATTGCAAACATGGTGAATAAGGTCTTGAAAATAAAATATTGTTATCTAAAATCTCCAGACTTCAAAAGACAAAATCATCAACTTCTTTTTGTGGCATTTGTTTTTTAAGTAATTCTACAATTAGTAGCAAACAGAATCATATTTCAAAATGACATATCTCCCCCATTTTAAGCATGAAAGCTAGTAATTAAACTTAGGACTCCAGTTTCCTAAGAAATTCTAAGCAAGCCTCATGGAAATAAACAGCAACTGTGCAATGTGTCAAGCCGGTGCAGAAGTTGGTGATAAATTGATAGCTTCCCATACTATCTAAAGAAGGCCTGATGTTTATGGGAACTTGGGAGGGGGGGTTTTCATAAGGGAACAGATGCAGCCACAAAGCATTCTTTTGAGTGGTTCAAGGACATCCTATGGCCACCCACCTGGGCGGAAGTAAAGGAAGGACTTGCCATACTGGCACAATCTGAGTGGGCAACGTGACAAGTTTGTGGGTGAGGGACAAGGGATGTGAACTTTCAACTGAGTGGGAAACTCAGATTCAGGTTTTCCAGTGTGGGTGCCAGGATGGCTTTGGAAACAAATTGGAACTTTGAGGAGCACTTTGACTCGGACTCTGATTTAATTCAGATGATACCAGGAACCTTGACACGTTTATCAAAACCCCCCACAAAACCTGCAGATGGACTATACCTTTCCTCTTCTAAAATAAGAACAGCTAGATTCTATCAATTATATTCACTCATTTGAGTCCCCTCTAACTATCTCTCCTTCCTACATACTTTCCAGGGGTGCACACCCAAGATACTTTTTTATGCTTTATCTTAAATCTTGAAAGAAAATGTGTTTAATTCTAAATGCTGAAATAATTTTTGGATACATTCAGTCTGACTTAATGGACAGAGGTGAGTATAGATAAGATAAAAAGAAATTGTCCACCTGAGAGATCTTCCTTCCTTCCTTCCTTCCTTCCTTCCTTCCTTCCTTCCTTCCTTCCTTCCTTCCTTCCTTCTTTCCTTCCTTCCTTCCTTCCTTCCTTCCTTCCTTCCTTTCGTTGAGCATAAAGAGACATGTGCCCCCAATCCAAAAATGGACATGAGGGACTGGAGGTGGGAGTAGTGAGAAAAGCTTGCTGACTTCCTATTTCTTCCTTTGCTATGTAAGTTTTATTTAAATGGATCCAGAGTGAAATGCTCATTCCCTAATGCTGCATCCCTACATATTAGCAACCCACAACCATAATAATAATAATAATAATAATAATAATAATAATAATAATGGTGCACCAGTTGCAGCCCTATTTGGACAGGGAGTCATTGCTCACAGTCACTCATGCCCTTATCACCTCGAGGTTTGATTACTGCAACGCTCTCTACATGGGGCTACCTTTGAAAAGTGTTAGGAAACTCCAGATCGTGCAGAACACGGCTGCGAGAGCCATCATGGGGCTTCCCAGATTCGCCCACGTGTCTACAACACTCCGTGGCCTGCATTGGCTGCCGATCAGTTTCCGGTCACAATTCAAAGTGTTGGTCATGACCTTTAAAGCCCTACATGGCATTGGACCAGAGTACCTCCGGAACCGCCTGCTACCGCACGAATCCCAGCGGCCGATAAGGTCCCACAGAGTTGGCCTTCTCCGGGTCCCGTCGACTAAACAATGTCGTCTGGCGGGCCCCAGGGGAAGAGCCTTCTCTGTGGCGGCCCCGGAATCAACTCCCCCCGGAGATTAGAACTGCTCCCACCCTCCTTGTCTTCCGTAAACTACTTAAGACCCACTTATACCGCCAGGCATGGGGGATTTGAAACATCTTTCCCCCAGGCTTATTATAATTTATGTTAGGTATGTATGTGCTGTTTGATTTTTAATTATGATAGGGTTTTTAGTTTTTTAATATTAGATTTGTGCCATTATAATATTGTTTTTATCGTTGTTGTGAGTCGCCCCGAGTCTTCGGAGAGGGGCGGCATACAAATCTAATAAATAATAATAATAATAATAATTATTATTATTATTATTATTATTATTTACTAGATTTGTATGCCGCCCCTCTCCGAAGATTCGATAGATCTGAGTTTATTTATTTGTTAATTTGACTTCTATGCTGCCCAATCCCAAAGGACTCAGGGCGGCTTACAACAATATAAAAATTACAAATAACAGCAGCAATAAAAAGTAGTCAAGAAAAAACTAATTGCTAAAATCCTGATTAAAACTAAAGATAATTCAGTAGCATACATACAAGTCATTCGAAGCAATTCAGACATATGGACAAGCTAGTGGCTGATTTAGGGCCCCCAGGCCTGCCGGCATAGCCAGGTCTTCCTGGCCTTAGGGAAAGCCAGCAGGGTGGGGGCCATACGGACCTCGGGGGGGGGAGTTGGTTCCATAAAGTTGGGGCAGCAACAGAGAAGGCCCTCCCCCGCAGCCCCACCAATCTGCATAGTTTAGCTGATGGGACCTGGAGAAGGCCAACTTTGTGTGCTCTAATTGGTCTCTCATTGGTCTCTCAAGAGTTCTCATTGGCTGTGCTGGATAATCACTAGCTGGGACCCAATAGATTCTTGACAGATCCTCATTTTTCTTTGTTCTTCCATGCCAGCAAAACTAGGAGGTTTATCTGTTGCCAAAGATGATGCTTAAAAAGGGTGAGGCTGAGGTAACATGTGGTAGGGTGCCATTAAAAACAGTGTTTTTTAAAAAAAACATTCCATAAACAGTGCAAAATGGGTTTAAAAAACACTTTTGTGTCTCATTTTCTGTTAAAATGCTCAAAAAGCTGTACCACATGGAAAATGTGAACCTCTTCCCTCATCAAGGATACCCCAGTTGTCGCTCCCATACCTCCCCCATTCATCAGAGCCTTGCCCCAATTGTTTAAATTAGAAATGTCCCCATCTCAAAAAAAAAAGTGCTGTTAGGGATAAAAGGTAATTGGCTCCTGGAGTTAAAATAGCATGCATTTGTTGAGGATGTGGCATACTTAGCCAAATTTACAGTTATCTAGACTAGTAAATACAATCTACATGCATTGCTCTTAAAAGTGGATCAGACATGCATATATGTGATACTACTTGCAAGCTTGGACCAGATGGCCAATTTGAAGTTTTCTTTATAATAGAATAGAATAGAATAGAATTGTATTGGCCAAGTGTTATTGGACACACAAGGAATTTGTCTTGGTGCATATGCTCTCAACATACATAAAATAAAATATAAATTTGTCAAGAATCATGTGGTACAACACTTAATGATTGTCATAGGGGTCAAATAAGCAATGAAGAAGCAATATTAATAAAAATCTTAGGATATACGCAACAAGTTACAGTCATACAGTCAACATGGGAGGAAATGGGTGATAGGAGTGATGAGAAAAACTAGTAGAATAGAAGTGCAGATTTAGTAGAAAGTCTGACAGTGTTGAGGGAATTATTTGCTTAGTAGAGTGATGGCGTTATTTGATTTGGAGAGTCTATAAATAAAACAAAAACTGGAGCCCAATAAAGTGGCTTCTGATTTGTATCACTTTAGAGTGCAAATGAGAAGTCCTTTCCGTTCTCCTTTCCATTAGCGGTCCTTACATAAGCTTTCAACTTTGTCCTTGACTTGCTAGTTTTCTCTCTAGAAATAATTTTTTCTATTAAAGAACATTTACTCAACACAAATTTCAGCACTTCAGGTATAGGCTTCAGACCACGAACTAATAAAGCAGCAGCGGTAAGAATGACATTGCATTCTATATTTTGTGGGTGCAAATTGGTTTTTCCCCCCCTCCTAAGCCTTCATCCCAAGTAGACTATGGACATGTACAGAACTGATTGGTTGCCATAGCAACACCCCTCACACTGTCGTGTTAGTTTCCTAGGTGGGTTTAGATGCCTGTGGCATTGGCTTGACACATCTCTACTTCCTGACGCAGGCAGTGTTATTTCAGGAGCAGGTGCCATGCCACTGTATTGAATTATGGCCCCTGGCTAAATGGGTTATTACTGCAATACAGTGGTTTTTCTGTCTGAAAACAAGACTCCTTTATCTTGCTGGTTGCATTGGGACAATATTGCTGGCTTACAAATATTTATCGGAGTGTCTCCAACATGCATTTTCAGATATAATTCCACACTTTCTGGCTCACCTCATGAGAGTAAGCAGAAAATGGGCCAAAGTAGCTAAACTAAATGTTTCTGTTGAAGCTGAGCTTGATTACCCTGATTTGTTTTGAAACAGATGTGGGGAAACTGCTTTTTCCACATATTTCTGGACTCCAACTTGCAAGATCCCTAACCAGCGTAGTCAATGGTGAAAGATTCCTGGAGTGGCAGTTCAACAACATCTGGAGAATAGAAACCCCTTGTAATGTTAAGCCCATTTGAATCAGTTTTCATCAAATTCAGATTTTTTTGGTGGTATACGGTAAAAGCTGCTCAAGCGGAGTCATATTTGAATCATTCTCACATGTCATAAAGTAATTAATTTACACAATCATTCTGAATAGTTGATTACCAAATCTCAGTCATGGATTTTTGTGGAAACAAAGCACACAACATCCCTGGACTTTGATGAATCAGTTTAAGTGTATATTCTAGACTAGTATTCTAGACTAGTATTCTAGACTAGTATTTAGGACCAAGGAGAACTCAATTTATATCCTTATATCAGAGGTGGGTTCCTCCGGGTTTGGACTGGTTTGCCTGAACGAGTACCAAACCTCTGGTGATGTCACGATGACGTCACTGAACTGGTTCTGTTGATGCCAGTCCTTGGATGCCACCATCTTTTTAAAAATATTATTTTTATATTTTAATTTTTTTAAAAAACTGATTTTTTTTCTTCCGTTCATGCGGAGAAGCTGAGTTTCTGGCAACACGCATGCGTCGCCATCTTGTTTTCAGCTTAATTTTTTTTAAAAAAAATTCAGTACTGTGCATGCACATGCCCATGAGGCGTATCCACACAGCGCAAGAGGAAGCAAACTGGCAGCGAGGTAAATTAGAATCCATCCCTGCCTAATATGATTATCAAACTTCCTTAGAGCCTTCTCTCTTGTCTTAGATGAGAGCGATGCTTCCTGAGCTATGCTGGCTTAGGAATTCTGGGAGTTGAAGTCCACAACTCATTAAAAGGCCATTGTTCCCCACCCTGATCTAAGATGAGAGAGAAGGATGTAAAGTTTATTGTTCCCCACCCCATTGTTCCTTACCCCTGCCTTAGATGGTAATTATAGAAGATGAGATAGAAAGGACAGGGCTGTGTATATTGCACAGAGTTCCATGAAGAAGGTGAGATAAGTACATAACAAAAATTAATTCCCCTCTGAACCATCAGTTCTTGATTCATGCATTTAGGAATTTTACTTGATTTCCCTCCCCATGATTATATTAATTGATGGTTGTGGTCTGACCTGCAGTAAAATAAAACTCTGTATGTGCTCTTTTATTCATAAATTCAACAGTTATCAGACAGTAAATAAGCGCTAGACCTCAAGTATATATCAGTTTGTATGAATCTGGCATAAATATGTATGCAATCACTTAACTATGTAGTCATCTTGAAATGTAGCCCATGCTTATTGTTTAGTCCAGAATAAGATGTTATTAAGCTAGTAACTTTAGGGTTTATTTGAAAAATCACGCACATTGTGTAGCTGATGTCATAACTGCTTCTGTACACAGTTCAATCAGTCTACTTCCTGACACGTAACTTGAATTGTGTAAATTTAGCCTTTATTCTCACCCAGATGATTGGATTTTCGTACACACTCAATAAATATTAATGCATACAAATGAACACCTGCACCCATCAACCAGGGTTTAATTTAAACCTTACTTCATGATGTCAACTCACTACTAGAATATAGGAGAAGAATATTAATCTTGTCTTTATTTCAGATTTCAGTTTCTCTAGGCCCTTCCATTGCACTTAAATAAAGACCGTGTCTCCCAAGAAAGTGGTTGAACTCTTGCTCTTACTGAATCTTATGTCTTGATTAGAAGCATAAGCTATGCTTCAAAACAACAGTAACATTCTGTCTGAGATATTGGTTGGGAAGGGAGAGAGATAAACTTTTTCAGTGCAAAAACATTCAGTTCACTTCAATATATGTCCTTAATTTCAGGGGTGATATTTGCTTTTAGTGAAATTGAGATGTGGTAGCCCGCCAGCTGCCAGCAGAGCTGGCGGCAGACTCGGACAGTGAGGAGGTTGGGGAGGAACTTGGGCCAGTTCTGGAATCTGGGGAAGGCTCTGATGGATGCTTTGCACCAGATGCAGAGATAGAGCCGGGGCCATCCGACATTTCCCAGCCACTGGAGAGGCAGCTGCCTTTGGAGGCTGATATGAGTGAGGAGGAAGAACAGCTGAGGCTTGTTCCAGATGCACATATGCGCAGAGCAGTTAGGAGAGGAGAACAACGGAGGACAAGGAGTTGACTTGGGAAGCAAAGGGCCTGTGGATTCTGAATGAACCCTCCCTGGCTGGGGGAATAAATAGAAGGGGAATGGTTGTCGTAGGAGACAACAGTTCGTATTTCTGAAGATTTTGTTCATTGTGTTTCGTGCCACAAAGACTTCTTGCCAGGACTTAATTTGTGACCTTACAGCTGGGATCTTACGGCCATGCAATTATCACAAGGAACTGATAAGGTCTGTTATTGCAGTTAACTCCTTGAAAGACTTTTGCCTGGATTTTTCAGTGGGTGAATGCAGTTAATTCACAAGAGGTAAATAAAGAGGGGGGGTTTGTGACCAGGAATCACAACTAAGGCTGGGTCAGAACAGAACCTGTCACTTTTCAACAGCCTGGATGCCGAATTTGGGGGGAATGAACTTTGTGTGTCATATATGAAACGAATATACAGGTTTTCCATCATTTAAGAATATATTCAAACTATGCTGACGTTTTTGCTAATTACATATGGCTATTGCTAATGCAACTTCTGGTCATCTTCAAATTGCTTTGAAGTCCCAACAGGGTTTACGATGAATACATATAAAGCAGATGTGCCGCAAGGCCCTTTGTTTGTTTGTTTAATTGATTGATTTGGGTATCGCCCACTTCCAGATCAACTCTGGATATTATATTAAAAGACACAATAGCAAATACACTGAATACAATTAAACCTTAGAACATTAAACAAGATGGTGAATCTGGCCAAAGATGCTGTGACATCCTTAAAATAAAACCCACTCTGAAAAGTAGGCCTATCGTGTTTTTGAATACATGCACTCAAAAGTAGCCCTAATTAAGACCCCACCCCAAGGTGGGGGGTGGAGGTGGCGCTGCCCTACTTACCAGGCCTCACCCTGACACCTGCCTCAATGGCCACTTCTTCTGTGGCCAACAGAGATGTTATTGGCTGCAGAGGGCATAGTTCCCTCTAAGCTGAGCAGTGAGCAATCACTCACTTAAAAATCATCATCAACTCAGAGTTTTCCAAACCTGCCCAGAAGCCGAGAGGGAAAGAGTGAGAGGGAAGGAGAGAGAGAGGAAGAGAGAGAAACAGATAGAAAAAAGAGAGGAAGGAAAAGAGAAAGAAAAAGAATGGGAGTAAGGAAGAGAGAAAGAAAATCAAAATCTAGTTTGAAACTAGCTCAACTATTTAAGTGGCATTTTGATATTGATAGAGTTGCCCTATTATGAGTTCACTGTTATAGACACACAGTACAGTATTTTATTTTGAAATTCTCTGAGGCAAAACAGGGTGGGTTTTTTGTTTGTTTGTTTGTTTGTTTGTTTATTATTTCTGTGCCGCCCAGTCCTGAAGGGACTGCCGCTCAGACACTATACTTTTCCGCCCACCCCCCCAAAAAATTAGAGGGAACACTGGCAGAGGGCTTTCTGGAAGCCTTTAAAGGCGGAGCAGAAGCCAGGGGGCGCCTCACACGTCAATCTGGAGCCCGTTTCTCAGCTGCAAAGGACTTTCTGGAAGGCTCTAGTGGCAAAATGGAGGCCGGGGTGATGTGTGCAAGCAGCACCAAGTGGCCGCAGAAGAAGTGGGTCGGCAGCCAGCTCCTGCTGAGTGGGGCTGTCGGTGTCGCCATGAGGTAATTCAGTAATTAGATGCACTCAAAAAGAAAGCCTAGCCGCTTTTGGGGGAGTTAAAAGAAAATAAGCCCTGGTCTTATTTTCAGGGAAACATGATAGAAAAGGCCACCAATCACCCTTCCCCAGAATCTAGGAAGTCCTTTCGGCTTCCAGAATACCATCTGACTGGGGGCTACCAGATTTCAGGGGGAACCTCATTCCAGAGGGCAGGTACTGGAGTAGAGAAATCACACTTCTGGGGTCTTGATAAATGGCACTGCTTAACTTGAAAGAACTGGGAGCATGACAACCTTGTCAAATCAAATCAGACACCAGGGGAGATCGGGCGTCTCACAAATAAACCAAACCTCATGCCACATTGAATCCCATCCAGAAGCAGGCTGGCAACGAGGGCAACTTATGAAGGCAGGGCTGTCACATGGCATAATACAACATGTTCCTCAGTGCCCAAACTGTTGACGCTTCTGAGTGGGCTTCAAGGGCGGCTGCATGTAGAGCATGTTGCAGTTCATACAAGGAGGCTGTGTTGTGCGTAAGCACCTGCACTGAGTTTTGAAGCCAAAAAACATGACATTAAATTTAGTATTCAATTCAAATAAGCTTGGAGAATGCAGAGGGATACAATTAAGAGTGGCTTCAACTCTTGGGCATTAAGACGGGCTACAAGAATGGTGGAAGGTCTTAAGCATAAAACGTATCAGGAAAGACTTAATGAACTCAATCTGTATAGTCTGGAGGACAGAAGGAAAAGGGGGGACATGATCAGAACATTTAAATATATTAAAGGGTTAAATAAGGTCCAGGAGGGAAGTGTTTTTTAATAGGAAAGTGAACACAAGAACAAGGGGACACAATCTGAAGTTAGTTGGGGGAAAGATCAAAAGCAACATGAGAAAATATTATTTTACTGAAAGAGTAGTAGATCCTTGGAACAAACTTCCAGCAGACGTGGTAGATAAATCCACAGTAACTGAATTTAAACATGCCTGGGATAAACATATATCCATCCTAAGATAAAATACAGAAAATAGTATAAGGGCAGACTAGATGGACCATGAGGTCTTTTTCTTCTTCTTCTTCTTCTTCTTCTTCTTCTTATTATTATTATTATTATTATTATTATTATTATTATTATTATTATTATTAATTAGATTTAAATGCCGCCCCTCTCCGAAGACTCGGAGCGGCTCACAACTGCAAAGCACAGTACAAATCCAATGATTAAAAAACAGTTAAAACCCTTAATATAAAAACAGACATACACCTCAAACAAAATTAACACCTGATTGTTCAATTATATAGAGATATCCATTGCATTCTGTGACTGTTTATATTCAAATAATGTTTACTTTGTGATTTTTTTAAGTGTTTGATTTGTATGATTTTAACCCTGGTTATGAAGAATGCATGTTTACTGCTAAGAGTTTAATACAAGCAGAACATTCTATAAGCCTGAAAAATAAATAAATGTCCCTCAAATTAATGGTTGAAGAAGTATCACGGGGTGTGTTTCCAAATGACTGGGTCCCAATTCTTACCAGCTCTTTTAACTACTCTAAATTTTCAATTTGGCCATCAGTTCAGAGACAAAAGAAAAACCCTACCATCCATATTACGAAGCATAAAAGGATACTTCAAGGCCTTCAAGATTATATAATTCATACTTATTTTATTTGTTGGTCTTCAAATGCTGACAGAACATTGGCCTGCTTTCTGTTATCCATTCTCTTGATAACCATGAGAGCGAATGGGGCTGAACGGGATTGGGCTTGATCGGTGGGTATGTTAAGGCTAACCAAAAAAAACCCCGCATAGAGCAATGAATTCTATTATTGAAGGAAAATAGCATAATAAACAAACCAACAACATAGAAGGTTTCTTTGGGAAGGAAAAATAAAATTCAATAATTCAACAAAGAGCATTTCCATCTTACTACCTCAGGCTATTTCAACTGGGCTTGTTTCTACGTGCAACACGTATACTGCAACCTTGAGTGAGGATCTTGTCCTTGTTGAGCATGTATAGAATACCATAGAGCAATGTTTCCCAACCTTAGCAACTAGAAGATATGTGGAATTCTGGGAGTTGAAGTCCAATTATCTTCAAGTTGCCAAGGTTGGGAAACACTGCCATAGAGTTCTCTTTTATAACTAGTGGAAAGACTTCCAGGTTACAGAGTATAACTTATTTGGGCAGTCTTGAGTCCATTTACTTGAATGTTTTGCCTTGGTACTTCACATTGGTGATGATGCGTTCATTGTCTCTGTCGTCTTGCAGATCCGTACTCTGTTGCAGGCAGTGATGGCAGCATCTCTGCCTCAGTGGCCTCAATCCAACCACAGGCATCTAGCAGCTCAGCTCCAAGTTCCCCTGCTTCCCGGCACTCAGTTAGCACCCTCAAGAAATGGCTTACCAACCCTGTGCGCAAGCTAAGTGGTGGTGGGCTATCTCGGGGAGAACGCCCACTCAGGAAAACAGAAGGCCGGACAAGGCGACATGGGCGCCAGGAAGAGCGCAAGAGTATTGACCTAGGCCTCCTGAGCCAACCAGAGGGACCCTTTGCTGTTCCACAGGAGTCAATCAGCACAGTAAGAGCAAAGAAATGCATGCTTGTGCAAATCAAATGTTCTGTCGAGCTCTCTGGTAGAATCCTCCCAAAAATGCACAGATACAATTTCAGACACACACGTTTGAAAATTCAGAACAATGTTCTTTATACCGAAAAATGCAAATAAACGAAGCACTCTTTTTGTATAGCAAAGAGCACTTGTCTCCAAACAAATTGGTAATTTGTACAAGTCCCTTATCAGTTCTGTGATACTTAGCTTTCAGCTGTGAGGCAATTCACAGTCCTTATTCTTTCACAAAGTGAAACACACTTTGCTCTGGTTTAGTTTCAAAGCAGGGAAAAATCAGCACACAAAGATCAAAGTCAGCAAAGCAGTCAGGAAACACAAGGATCAGATAATCCTCCACAATGGCCAAACCCACAGGCTGCTATTTATAGCAGCCTCACTAATCACCACAGCCCCACCCAACCACAGGTGGCCTCATTTTCTTTGATAATAATCTCTCAGTTGTTGCCTATGCATCTCCGCATGCGTGGCTGTATCATTAACTCTTGTTCTGAATCCAAGGAGGAGCTAGATAATTGATCTCCTTCTGAGCTGTCTGCCACACTCTCCTCCTCCCCTTCACTCATGTCTTCTTGGTCAGAGGAGCCTTCATCAGCAGAGTCCACCGGGGGCAAAACAGGCCTGCAGCATATGGATGTCTCCCCCACATCCACAGTCCTTGGGGCGGGAGCTGGGCCAGAGCTAACCACAACACCAAAGCTATTTTGTTCAGCTCCTCACTGCAAGGCAGGATTAGGCAACCACTGGCTCTGATAGAATAGTCCATTGAATTTAGGCTAGCTTCCTGCAATCCAGATGTCCATGGCTAAGGATTCCCTAAGTAAACATACACAGATGTGGAGGGTACCCAAGTTGGGGACACTGATCTGGATTACAAGACATAGGCTGTTGAAGAACACCAGCCTCCATACATACACGTGATACCATGAATCAGAGACATCTGATCACCTATCGCCCATCAAAGTGGATTAGAAAGAGTCAGCCTTCAAAATAGCATTGGATGATTGTCCCTTTTCATTTGTCAGTATGATAGCATTAGTTATTCTGATTTGTCTTGTAACCTTTAAAAAAAAAAAAATATGGAGCCAGAGATGCACTTTGATGCTTTTAAAAAAATAACTTCATACTTGATTTACAGAAAGGCTTTGATTAAGTATGTTAATTTTGCTGGTAGAATAAACTGGAAGCTGTGTAGAGCAATGATCTTCAACCTTTTTTGAGCCGCGGCACATTTTTTACATTTACAAAATTCTGGGGCACACCACCAACCAAAATGACACCAAATGACACTAACACAGTATATATTATACATATAGTTAATAATATAGCTTCTAAATGTACTTATACTCAGTGTGAAAGCTGGGCCTGTTTCAATGAATACAAAAGGGATATCCTGGCAGGAATGGTAGTTTGGGGACCCATGTTTAATTTCCCCACGGCACACCTGACTATGTCTCACGGCACACTAGTGTGCCGCGGCACACTGGTTGAAAAACACTGGTGAAGAGAATGGCCAGAGATTTGGGGTGCCAAAACTGCAATAATGTGAACAATGGTGCTGTTATCTAAATGAAATTCAAAAGAGGAGGATTGGAAAGTTCTGTATATCCTCTTATAAACCTGGCTATGAAGTTGTTTGATATGCTTCCCTTATAATTTCAGGATGGTAATACTCATGTTCCAGACTTTTCCTTGCTCTCCAACCTGCTAGAAGGAGATGGCTCAAAAACACCCAACCAGGTAGGCTGTGAAGGAAGAAAAGATGTCTTGTATTAGATGTTGTTCAACGCACATCTTGATGGATGCTTGTTATATTTAAGCAGACTTTAAAGAAGAATCAACTACTTTTGTGAAGCGGTGCACACATTTGGAAATTTAAGATTGAGACATTATAAAATGTCTTTACTCCTTACTCCTGGAAGCAAATTTGAGAGGGTACCGAAAGATAGATACCCTTCCCACAACATTTAGGATATAGGCTAGAAATCTGCAAAATTGCACTCGTGTACTATGTCGCCTACCTTGGTTCAGGAAAATACTTTGACATTGAAGTTAAATATTTGTAGCTCATGCGGTTAGTGTTGCATGAAATGAGATTAGCTGCAGCCAAAGGCAGGCAAAGAATAGAAATGACTGAACAATCTTGTGATGACTTCTTTAACTGGTCTCAGTTCTAATTTACATCCTATTTTCTCTCCTTCTTTTTCTTTCCCTTCTTGAGCCAATTTCCCCTTTAAAGAATTCTGCCATCTTCATAGAAACCAAAGTGTACTTTACTTACTGCTCAGGCAATACCAATATTCACAAGGAGTTAGGAGAAAAGAAGTTATTCTCTGTACTCGTACCAAGAAAGCAATTAAAAAATAAAGTGAAATAAACAGAGTGAGGCTTCTCAAAACTACCTAACTTATTAAGGTAGTAACTGCTACTAATAACACTTCCATGTGGATGTATGATTATTTATCTGAATAGTTAGATAGGATAGCTTTATATGTAGGATCCCAATCCTTTGTCTTTCTTATATACAAAATTTAAGAGAAAAACTGATGGAGCTGTGGAGAGTATAGTCATTGTGTTTAAGTAGTATACTAGTACAGTGATCCCCCGATCATTGCGAGGGTTCCGTTCCAGGACCCCCAGCAATGACCGGGTTTTCGCGAACTAGCACTGCGGAAGTAAAAACACCATCTGCGCATGCGCAGATGGTGTTTTTACTTCCGCAGCAGCGAGGAGCCGAAGATTGGGGTTTCCCCACCGCCCACACAAACTCCTCGCTGCCGCTCGCCCGCCCTTCGCCCGCCCACGCCGTTCGCTCGCGCCGCTTCCCAGCTGAGTCCTGAAGCCAATTCGCTTCAGGACTCAGCTGGGAAGCGGCGAGAATGAACGGCGTGGGCGGGCGAAGGGCGGGCGCGCGGGCAGGCAGGCAGGCGGCGGACAAGCCGTTCGCTCGCGCCGCTCGCTCGCGCTGCTCGCTCGCGCCGCTTCCCAGCTGAGTCCTGAAGCCAATTCGCTTCAGGACTCAGCTGGGAAGCGGCGAGAATGAAGGGCGTGGGCGGGCGAAGGGCGGGCGGGGCGGCAGCGAGGAGTTTGCGTGGGCGGTGGGGAAACTCCTCGCTGATGCCCGCCGCTCGCCCTCCCGCCAGCAAGAGGGGGAAGACCTAGGGAAGCCGCCCAGCAGCTGATCTGCCCGGCGCCATCTACGCATGCGTGCCCATAGAAAAAAGGGCGCGCATGCGCAGATGGTGTTTTTACTTCCGGGTTCCAAAATCGCCATATAGCCGTTTCGCAATGATCGGGATCGCAATACCCGGGGGATCACTGTACTGTATATATTATATTAGTTATTAATATATATTATATTAGTATATATTATATTAATACAGTCATTAAGTAGTATATTAGTATGTATTATATTAGTTATATTATTAGTATATAGTATAGTAGTCCTTCCTGTCAGCGACTACTTCACCTTCAACCGCAACAACACATGAGAATGTAATAGATACAAACTAAATGTAAACCGCTCCAAACTAGACTGCAGAAAATATAACTTCAGAAATAGATTGATCAATGCATGGAACGCACTACCTGACTCTGTGGTTTCTTCCCCAAACCCCAAAATCTTTAACCTTAGATTGTCTACAGTTGACCTCTCCCCTTTTCTAAGAGGTTTGTAAGGGGTGTGCATAAACGCACCAATGTGCCTACCGTCCCTGTCCTATTGTCTTCTTCTTTTATCTGTTAATGTGGCCCCTAGGCCATGGGTTGGATATACAGTGGTATCTCTACCTAAGAACGCCACTACTTACTAACTTTTCTAGATAAGAACCGAGTGTCCAAGATTTTTTTGCCTCTTCTCAAGAACCATTTCCCACTTACAAACCCAAGCCTCCGAAACTGTAACCGGAAAAGGCAGGGAGAAGCCTCCATGGAGCCTCTCTAGGAATCTCCTGGGAGGAAACAAGGCCAGAAAAGGCGTGGAGAAGCCTCTATGGAGCCTCTCTAGGAATCTCCTGAGAGGAAACAGGGCCGGCAAAGGCAGGGAGAAGCCTCCGTGTGTCCTCTCTAGGAATTTCCTGGGAGGAAATAGGGCCGGAAAAGGTGGGGAGAAGCCTCCGTGGGGCCTCTCTAGGAATCTCCTGGGAGGAATCAAGGCCTCCACCCTCCCTGTGGTTTCCCCAATCGCACACATTATTTGCTTTTACATTGATTCCTATGGGAAAAATTACTTCTTCTTACAAACTTTTCTACTTAACAACCTGGTCACAGAACAAATTAAGTTCGTAAGTAGAGGTACCACTATACAGTACCTGGTTTAGACTATTGGATTGATTCCACATAAGATAGACTTTTAGGTTTAGATGAAGTCCACTGTTACTCCGAAGTTTATGTACACATGTTTCTGACTACAAATAGGCCATTAATGCTTTGTTGACCAAAATGTTATTTGCACATTTCAAGACATATTTGTAATAGGCATTTATTATTTATAATACTGCCATACAGATTCGAAGTTTAAAAGCCATAATAGTTAAGTAAGGTGGAAAAGGTTTGATGTTCCCATATAAATATTTTTTTTTACAAAAATGTTATAGAATGAAACAAATTGCATTCAAGAACCACAGAATTCAACAATACCTTCATTGTGAAATTTGGCAGGCATCAGAGGAGTGTGAATGTCTCATTTTTACAAATAATATCAGTTTTGGAAATTGATGTAAACCTTATTGGGAAGCAGTGCTTGATTTACTCACAGATTATATACCTCTTTAACTTTATTAAAACTGTTGACCTGATAACCAAATCCAAGTAGATCAGTTTTATTTTTCTGCATATAGTGTATACAAAAAACAAGGCATTTAAATTGGAAGGGTTTTCTTGTTTTGTTTTTTAAAAAGAAATGGGTTCGGTCACTTTCTTCTCTTTGGCAAAGAATCAGCTACCTGCAAATCTTCCAGTAACTTGGAGCATTAGCGTATTTTCTTTCCCTTCGGGATTTTTGTTACCGCAAAACCTGGAGCAGCACATGATGGGTCAGTAATTTGCTTTATTTATCTCGTAACTTCTAAAATTTCAGAAGTGAAGAGGTTTCAAATTGCTTTTCAGAAGTTGGGAAATCAAAAGGGATTTATGGCCAATGTCAATAGTATCCAGCATCAAAAACAAGCAATCTGCTCCAAAAACGGAAAAGTAAACCCAGATTTTTCATTAATATTCCTTCCTCAGCACCATCAAACGTCTCATATTCTGAACGAGGTTGGAGGAAATGAGACACCACAGTAACTCTTCTTGCTCGAGTAAGGTGTTTTGAGTTGCCTTGAGTCCTCAACCTGCCTTTTAACCTATTATTGTCCATTGCAAATTTTAACATCAAATGGAATCTTTTCTCTTCTTTTTTTTTTTGGCAGGGTCCTGAGCCCTCTCTGCTCCCCACGGATCCCAGAACCCCAGAGTCTCCCTTGGAACCTCTTGTGCAACCCCCATGCTCTGAGGAGCAGGAAGAGGAGGAGAGGCGTAGTGCCTTAGAAAAGAGTATGTAAGTGATTTTCCTTGGTGCAGTAGCTTAAAACCATGGTGGGAGAAAGGGACGAAGATAGGACTAGGTGGAAGGCAAATGTAGCAGACATTGTCCCAAGACCCTTGGGATAATGAAAAACACAGAGGCACAGATTTAATGGAGGTGAAGCGAGTTATTTCGTAGCTTTTGTACTCAGGGTATATCCCATCAGGTCTTAAGTGTTTGTTCCAAATGTGCTAGGATGACATGCTATATAGAATCAGTTGTTAATTATGCATCAACATTCCTGGAATGTTGCATTAACTTCAGGAAAAACTGACTGCTCAGATATTTGCAGCATACTTGATCTGTCACATCTCAAGCAAGGTCCTTTTTCTGGGTCATACAAAAGTCTCCTCAAGATAGAGAAGACTTCACTGTATGTCTGTAAGCTGCCCGTGTGGGCAGAATAAGAAGATGGGAGGGATGCCGTACATAAGAAAAGAGGGAACAGGGCTCACACAATGCATTTCCTTCCCCTTAGACACTGCTGCTTCGTCTTGTCTGCAGGTTTGTTCTCAGGGAGTTGATTGAAACGGAGAAGATGTACGTGGAAGACCTGGGCCAGATTGTGGAGGTGCACACATATGCTCTACATCTTAGACACTAATTCCCTATCCATCAGCGGGTCACCTCCTTTTGGGATCTTGGGCAAAGTATTTCCCCTCCTCCAAAGAGAGTAGGTGGCTTGAGACTGCCTGTCTTCTTGCTTGACAAGAGCAGAAGAGAAAGAAAATTAATGCTTGATTCTAATCTTCAATCTGAAGAGCCATTCAAGTAACCATGGACTGTCCCAGGGCAACCCTGTGTGATTGTTGCATTGCCATCCTGGGTACACAATGCTCCTTTGAGGTTTGAAAACCTCAGTTTCTCAGAAAGAGAAGACTTTTCCCTTCAATTTCCCCCCTCTAGTCTTTGTCTCACTTTTTAAAAGATGGGCTAACCATGTTCATACCAGTATGGTAGTATATTAAAATTTTGACTAAATTTTTGACAAAAGTAAAATCCCAAAGATTCAAATGAGAACTGGTTGCCCGATTTTGGGTACAAGATATATATTGGCTACTGGGGGAAACATAAAACAAGGTGAAATGTAATATCCTGTAGAGAGCACATTATTTTACAATGCAATATTCTGTTGAACATCTTAATTGTAAATTTTAACAGTTAATCAGCTTGTTCTGTATGTTTACTTCCATTTTGAGCCTTGTTTGTTTGTTTGTTTGTTTGTTTATTTCCACCTTCTTTTGCTTATCTTTCAAACTAACAATGAGTCTATCCTCTTTTTGTCTTGACAAGTTGTGTACAAATTGTTTGGCATTCAAACTCAGCTTGGAAAGCCCTGATTTTTAAATTAAAAACAATAGAGCAACATTTTTATAGTCTGGAATTTCATATATTAAAATCACATTTTTTTTGCCAGGCTGGAGCTGTTGGCTTCTTTTATATCTCTTTTGAAAATTTGATAAGGTTTTACTTAAAAGCTAAAATATGTGGGCTCGTCCTATTGGAGACTTGTTTTGGAAGAAATGTATTAGAGAAACAGTGCTCATTTTAGTACTGATTATCAATAATTTTCCAGCAGAATTAGGGAATCATCTAGGCCAGGGGTCCCCAAACTTTTTGACCTCAGGGACCACCAAAGTCATAATTTTAAATAATTTTAAAGGTCAGGGGTGTCAAACTCAAGGATAGCTGTCCTAGAAATTTTAAGGGGCTGGCCCACGTTGCTTCAGCCTGGCCCACGCTACCCCAGGGTCCATGTGTGTGCAGGAGGCAGCGGGTACACGCACACAGGCCTGGCTCACACTATCCCAGCAGGCACTCATGTGCATAGGAGGTGGCTGTGATGGCTGGGCTGGGGCAGGGGTGAAATCCAGCAGGTTCTGGAGAACCATTAGCAGACATTTTGGGTAGTTCAGAGAACCGGCAAATACCGCCTCTTGCTGGCCGCAGGCTAGGGAGGAAATGGGGATTTTGCAGTATCCTTCCCCTGCCATGTTCACCAAGCCACGCCCAGCAAGCCACGCCCACAGAACTAGTTGTAAAAAAAATTGGATTTCACCACTAGGCCTGTGCGCTCCTGCATTTGCCAAATGACTCCTCCCCGCTCCCGACCCACAGAGGAAAACTAGTATGCTGATCCAGCCCTCGAAGAAATCAAGTTTGACATCTAGGCTTTCAAAAAAAGGAAGTTGATGGTTGCATGTGAGCTTCTTGCTCACCCCATTATAGCTGTCTGAACAGCTGAGAATATAGTATTCGTTGGATAACTTGGCTATATCTGCAACTTTATTATTGATGCCTCTATCGTACAGTATTGACTGGCAGAGCAGAATCTCTCTTCACAAAGATTCTTCCTTACCAAATCTTATGCTTATACACATTTTTACAATATCAGTTATCTTCAGTTTTTCATCAACGCATCTCAGACAGGCCTATAATTTCCTGGATGTTGTTTTCTTATTTCCTTTCCTTCAACCCCAATCCCTTTCTTTTAAAAATGTTGCTAATATATGGGCTATCTTCCAAGTTCTCTGTTAAGAAGTCTGATTTAAGAGATGTCACACATTTGATCTCATGCTTCAGCAGTTCCTCAACTGTTCTTTAAGATCTGTTGGGTGAATGCCACGGGCTGCAAAGCCCTGATCCAATTTTTTGGGGGGGAGGGGGGCAAGTATTTATTTTCAATCAATTCTGATTCAGGCACGAGTACACTTCCAGCAACTTTTAAAGTAAAGACCAATGTACAAAATTTATTTGATTTATTTGCCAATTTCCATGACTCCTAATTTGTTGTCATCTAACGGTTTCATTGCACTTTTGGGTAATTTTCTGCTTCTTCTAATTTTAACTTGCATTAAAATAATACAAGTTGTTATGTGTTTAATATATTTAACAATTGGTCTTTCATTTTCTGCATTTTAAAAATATTTTGTCAGACAAAATTACTTGTGCAAAATGTGCGTTCAGTTATACTTTTTCTTGAGTTGGGCAAAACCTCCCTTTGTAATAAAATAATGCTTCCTTTTATACTTTACAGACTTTAATTTTCTGTCTGCTTATTGCTGATCTGTCTTCTCCCATTCCTCCTCCTCTCCAACTTGTTATTTTATTTGAGCTTCTATTACTACATATCTAAAATGAATTTGTGTTTTATTTTAAAGTGTCCTCAGTTCATTACTGCCAATGGGTTATTTCTAGTTGAACTCTCCCATTTTTGCAATAATTCAGATTTTTCAGGTTTATGGTCAAAGCTCTAAAGTCATAGAGACCTGGTTTAATGGAAAGGAGAGGATAGTAGAGAAATAATTCTTGAACTTTGGTGAATACCAGGAAATGGAAGAAAAGGTAGCAGTAATATGTATCCCTTGCTTGTTAATCCTCATAATATTTTCTGAAGTCCTTGAAAATCAGCACCTGTTTGCTGCTCCTTGTGCAGTTCAATTTATTTTCTCCAACTAATAAAAGCACTGGAGAAGGAATATAAATCTATCTCAACATTGTATATCTTGGTTTAAAACTCCAATAAGCTCTTTACTTTGAGATATTGTTAACTGGACTAATGGGAGTTAAAATCCAAGCAAAATATGGAGATAGGATGCCTATTCTACTATAAAGTATATTATTATTATTCTAGGTAAGAGTTTTTGAGTTTGTAATACAACTTGGTACAAACTTGGTATTTGTACCATGTTCAAAGTAAACAACTTTTTTTTGTTTTAATAGGTCAACATATTGTTAACCATTTCTCCATTTCTAGACTAAAGGCATCTTACCACCCCAAAAATCATCTTCTGTGACATATTTCATTGAAATATATTTAAAAATGGGCAGTATCAGGGGTTCTCAGGAGTTCATCAGAACCATAGTTGCTATAAATAAGGTATATGCACAGGTACTGTATTTTTTTGGAGTATAACATGCACCTTTCCCCCCCTAAAAAAGTCTGAAGATTTGGGTGCATCTTATACTCTGAATGTAGCTATTTCAAAGCTTTTTCCCCCCAGCCCTAATGAGGTGCTAACAATCTTCCCAACTCTTCCTGGCTTACAACTTTTTTCATTGCTAATCTGTCCGAAGAAAGTTTTTTTTCTGCCCCTAAGTCTTTGCAGGCTTTTTTTCATTACTACTAGCTCTGAAGAATGTTTTTTCCAGCTCTAACAAGATGCTAATGATCTCCCCAGCTCTTACTGGCTTGCAGGCTTTTTCATTGCTACTCTCTCCAAAGAAGGTTTTTTTTTCCAGCCATACAGCTTTATAGGCTTTTTTTTCATTGCTGCTCACTCGGAATAAGTTTTTTTTAAGCCCTAACCATGGGATAAAATAATGTGCTGAAGCTGACCAGACTAAGGAAGCTAACCAAATGAATACCTGCTAGGCAAATTTGTTTCCCCTATTTTCCTCCCCCAAAATTAAGGTGCGTCTTATACTCTGAAAAATATGGTATTTCTTTTCTCAAGTCAGAGCCCATCAATCTCTACTTTTTGTCAGAGCAGGAATTCTGTCCTTTCCCCCTTTCATTCACTCCTTCCATGTTTCAAAGAGGAAACAAAATAGTTCCTCGTCTAGCCTGTTCTTCTGATTTTGCAGGGCTATATGGTGACCATGAATACCCGCGGCATTCCTGAGGGTATGAAGGGCAAGGATAAGATAATCTTTGGGAACATCCACCAGATCTATGACTGGCATAAAGAGTGAGTGAACAAGCACACAGTCATTTCTGGATAGAGCATGGCATGTGGTATCAATGGAACTTCCTATTGAACCTGTGGGCTTAGGTAGACCTTTCCAATAGTCAGGCCAAGTGGCTACAAGGGGAACTGTAGTCCAGTGGCCATATGGTAGGGGGGGAATCTGGCATAAGTTTGGATTACTACTTGGCAACTGTTACAAGGGCTAATATTGACTCAGTGATTACCTATGAATAGGTTATGTGAATGTGGCCATATATGAAATTAGCAAAATAAGAGACAAGATTTTTGATGGGCCACCAATTTATGGTTGATCGGATTACTGATCCTCTTTCCTCTTGGAAGGTCATAAGCATAAAACATATCAGGAAAGACTTAATGAACTCAATCTGTATAGTCTGGAGGACAGAAGGAAAAGGGGGGACATGATCGAAACATTTAAATATATTAAAGGGTTAAATAAGGTCCAGGAGGGAAGTGTTTTTAATAGGAAAGTGAACACAAGAACAAGGGGACACAATCTGAAGTTAGTTGGGGGTAAGATCAAAAGCAACATGAGAAAATATTATTTTACTGAAAGAGTAGTAGATCCTTGGAACAAACTTCCAGCAGACGTGGTAGATAAATCCACAGTAACTGAATTTAAACATGCCTGGGATAAACATATATCCATCCTAAGATAAAATACAGAAAATAGCATAAGGGCAAATTAGATGGACCAGGAGGTCTTTTTCTGCCGTCAGTCTTCTATGTTTCTATGTTTCCTTTCTTTCCCAAAAGAATCCAGTCCTAAGAAGGACTCGTGTTTCTTAGCCTCCTTTGAAAAGCAATTGGCTTTGAATCTGTAATATAAAAGCCAGGAGGGAAACAATGGGGGGGGGTGTAGGAGGGTAGGATAAGGGCACCTCTCTCATGGATACCATATCTGCCCCTTTTCCCCCCACCCCTCCCTGCAACTGCAGTTATTTACTCAAGCAGCTGGAGAAATGCCTGGAGGACCCTGATCTTCTGGCTGAGCTGTTCATAAAGCACGTGAGTCCCTACAATTTGGAGGGTAGAAGAGCTGTCAAAATAGAAGCTGAATGGTTAAGTGACATTTCCCAATCGAGGAGCATAGATTTCTAGTTTCCAAAGACCAAGATAAAGCAATTACCCTTTTTATTTGCATTAAAACATTCTCAGAATGGCCATGGTCGGAACGCAGAATGTTGACCCAGATGGAGCTTGCGTTTGATTGAATCACCTAATTCCTCTGGAAAGCATGTCCAGTAGCCTCATTAAAACTAAGGGATTATGCATGTTTAAGCATAAAAGGGGAAATCCCTTACTCATCTTAAGAAAGCTAGATGCTCTAATTATGATGATATTGATCCCCTTTTCTTATCAAGCATTTGTTAGCCTGATCTATGGCATATATAATACAAGAGATTTTTCATTGTCTAGGACAGTGTTTCCCAACCTTGGCAACTTGAAGATATTTGGACTTCAACTCCCAGAATTCCCCAGCCAGCAAATGCTGGCTGGGGAATTCTGGGAGTTGAAGTCCAGATATCTTCAAGTTGCCAAGGTTGGGAAACACTGGTCTAGGAGTATTGGTAATTTCTGTCCCATAGCTGGTGATAATAGCGTGATAATAGTGCAAATGAAATGAGGTATAGAGTTGCAAAGTAAAATGTTCTAAGTCTGTGCCACATGTTCTTACATGCGACGCAGACTTTCAAATCTTATAATCCTCAAGCACCATGACCTTTGGCCATCCAATTGGTGATTATGGGAGTCATAAATTACATGAAAGTTGGAGAAAGAAATGTTCTTCTGATAGAATGAAAGTGGAATTGACTATACCATATCAAAGGCTACATCTGCCCTAGTCAATTTCATGCTGCAGAAGAACATTTAATAAAACAACTTCAGTATACAGTACTGAAGAAGTCTGAACGCTATTTATAAATTCAGAAAACATCTTTGAAAATTAAGAGCACTTCTGCCTGAGAACATATAGCTTTGTACTTTTTTTTTAAGGGCTACATTCTAAATAATCTCAAACTGCAAAGAGAGGAGAGTTGCCATGAATCATTCACATCCTGGCTGAATCTTGTTTTTCACAAAATTATTTTGTTGCTGCCCCAATAAATTACCATGATTAACCCATAGTTCTCCTTTGTGAAAGGAAACTTTGCTAAAATGAGATTTTTTTCCCTAGCCTACTATTTAACTGTAGTAATTCAACAACATAAGATTCTATAATTCAACAAAATTGACTGTACTCCTTCAACAAAACAAGGTCTGGTCCAAAATAAATGTGAGGTGTGACACACACACATACTCAGGAAAACAATGACATTTATTCCTTAATAAGTATGCATATTCAGTGGTTACAACTATGAGCTGTGAACTATAAGCTGTGAAAAGTATACATGCCTTTACTTATAATCTGCTAGGGGAAGTTAATTCTGAGTTACCCCAAGCATTACTGGAAGCATTATAGAAACAAATGCTGGCTTAAACATAGATAACGATGAAACAATAAAAAAAATGCCCCAAAGGCAAAGGCAGCATGTGCCCTAAAATACGATTTTCATCAGAACTAGTAACTTGTATAAATTGCTCAGGAGGTTTGGACCTAGCTCTTTAACATACACATTGTTAAATTGTATCCAAAGTGTTCCATTGAACTGTTTCCTTATTGTATTCTAGGAGCGCCGTTTGCACATGTATGTTGTTTACTGTCAGAACAAACCCAAATCTGAGCATATTGTTTCTGAGTTTATTGACACTTACTTTGAGGTAAGGGGCTATGTGCCTTGATTGTTGCTTTGTTCTTTCTTCCTGACCTCAGCCTCTATTAACATAACTTGCTTGTGTCTGACTCATTTCCTGCTGGCATAAGGGACCCTTGGTTTTATGCTGTTGGGTGCCCCTTTCTCAGCCAACACAGATGAACTCCAGGGTATCTGGCAACCTCTTTTGGTCCTGTTTGCTAGCAGCTCCCATCTTGAGGAGAAGCATTTATATGGAACCATTGCCACCCAACATATCTGCCTCTTCCTAAACACTACCAGACATTCCTCGTAATGTGGGTAGTCACTGATTTGTGAAACCCACGAGAATAACTCTTGGCATCTGTTAGCCGTAATTGAGGTGATAACTCCCAGTTGAGGGAGACTTTAAAAGCCATGTACCATCCGAGGTTGCCTGTATTAATTCTTTAAATTGGCACAAGGAGTAGATGAGCAGCTGTTGACTGGCCCTAGGCTTCAGAATTGTCTTTTCTCTTAGAAATACCTGTCTTTGAGCTAAGGGTGGGAAAGAAAGGTCTTCTGAAAGAATGAAAGAATTTCCTATCCCTGGGGTCCTTCTGTGCTGAGATAAGGAATAATAGACTGCAAATGTTCTCCTATGTTAAGCTTCATTCTAAATACAGTGATACCTCGTCATACAAACTTTTTGAGATACAAACCCGGGGTTTAAGATGTTTTTGTCTCTTCTTACAAACTATTTTCATCTTACAAACCCACCGCCGCCGCTGGGATGCCCCGCCTCCGGACTTCCCTTGCCAGCAAAGCTCCTGTTTTTGCGCTGCTGGGATTCCCCTGAGGCTCCCCTCCATGGAAAACCCCATCTACGGACTTCTGTGTTTTTGTGATGCTGCAGGGAAATCCCAGCAGCGCAAAAACGGGAGCTTCGCTGGCAACGGAAGTCCGGAGGTGGGGTTTTCCAGCGAGGGGAGCCTCAGTGAAATCGCAGCATCGCAAAAAAACAGAGGTCCGGAAGTGGGGTTTCGAGGACTTGGTGTTTTGCGATGCTGCGATTTCACTGATGCTCCCTTCGCTGGGAAACCCCACCAAAAAACAGGCGCTTCAGCTGGCAAAAGAGGTGAATTTTGGGCTTGCACTCATTAATCGCTTTTCCATTGATTCCTATGGGAAACATTGTTTCATCCTACAAACTTTTCACCTTAAGAACCTCATCCCGGAACCAATTAAGTTTGTAAGACAAGGTATCACTGTATAAGTGTGTGAAGCTGCTTTTAAATGTTAGACTTTTTTCCCCTGTCCCATGTTGCTTTCCCAAGTCTCTAATACTCCTCTTTCACTTGCAGGCGTCCTTTTAAAGCATGTCACATTTTGTGTAGCATGCGCAGTCAATCTCCCACACATTTTTTTTACAAACTTGGCTGTACATCGTTTTCTCTTTTCCAGGAACTGAAGCAGGAATTGGGGCATCGCCTGCAGCTCAATGATTTACTTATCAAGCCCGTACAGCGGATCATGAAATACCAACTGCTGCTCAAGGTGCTGAAGCGAGAAAGTGGATTGTTGATCTCCAAAGCTAAGGGCAAAAGGATTGATCTCCAAAGATCTCCAGTGCCGAAGGCAAATCCAGCAAAGAAGGATCTATACGTGTCTTTCCTGCTGATCTTTAAAGAGCAAGCTTCCCTAGCCTGTTACTCTCCAGATGGCTGAAACTCCAATTGCCTTAACTCCCCGTTAATACCATGAATGCCCATCTGGAGAGTAACAGGTTGGAGGTGGGCGCTGTAGAATCCAGAGGGGAGCAATTGGTGAAAAGGAGCTCCTAACAACATCTGGGTTTTCTCTGGGGCAGTAGGCCAGTGAAATGTCAGAAAAGGAGTGGCTACTCCATCTGGTGGTGTTCTCTCACCCCCTACTGGACGTTATTTCTATCTAATCCCCCAGAGTGAAAACAATTGTTCATGCTAAGGGGGGCAATTCCACCCTCCAGCCTAATGCCATTTATTTATTTATTTATTTTGTCCAATACACAATTAGGGTTTTAGTGGGTATATATCTATATACACATAGTAAAATACATGATGAAGGTTATAGAGGAGAAACTCATAGTAATATATATCTAAGAAATAATAGAAAAGAAGATATAGGAATAGAATATATCAATGAAAGAATAGAAGAAGAGATATAGGAATAGAAGAAACATAGAAACATAGAAGACTGATGGCAGAAAAAGACCTCATGGTCCATCTAGTCTGCCCTTATACTATTTCCTGTATTTTATCTTACAATGGATATATGTTTATCCCAGGCATGTTTAAATTCAGTTACTGTGGATTTACCAACCACGTCTGCTGGAAGTTTGTTCCAGGGATCTACTACTCTTTCAGTAAAATAATATTTTCTCATGTTGCCTTTGATCTTTCCCCCAACTAACTTCAGATTGTGTCCCCTTGTTCTTGTGTTCACTTTCCTATTAAAAACACTTCCCTCCTGAACCCTATTTAACCCTTTAACATATTTAAATGTTTCGATCATGTTCCCCCCTTTTCCTTCTGTCCTCCAGACTATACAGATTGAGTTCATTCAGTCTTTCCTGATACGTTTTATACTTAAGACCTTCCACCATTCTTGTAGCCCGTCTTTGGACCCGTTCAATGTTGTCCAAATCTTTTTGTAGGTGAGGTCTCCAGAACTGAACACAGAAAGGTATAGGAGATATAGGAGAGCAATAGGACAGGGGACGGAAGGCACTCTTAATGTCATCTTCAGAAATTACAAAGGGCCATTCCAAACTCCAGTTAGCCTTTTTAAATACTTTTCTTTTTAATGTCACTCAAGGCAGCCAACATACCTAATATTCCTTCCACCTCCTGTTTCCCCCCCCCCCGCAGCCCCCACCTTATTTATAGGTGGGTTGGGTTGAAAAGAGAGTAATTGACCCAAAGTCGACTAGCTTTCATACTTTAAGGTTGGATTCCTGTGGGGAAGATTGGACAAAACAAACAAACAAATAAATAAGATGATTGGTTTAAAAATGTAATAAATAAATAAACTCACAGTCTCCTGCTTTGTTGATTGGCTCCTGTGGGTATTACTGTATTAGTGCCTATCTTTTTCTTATAGAGATCAATTCCTAATCATTGATCCATAAGCCTTCCCCAGATGTTTGCATGTGTGGATGCCTTCACCGTTCCCTTCTCACATTATTTCTTTTGACCCTAATACAGATCCTTTCCCCCCGTTTATTATACTTTTGTAGATCCAATTGCATCAAAGCAATAGGGAACAGGTTGTTGGCACCTGCATTTCTCTGTAGGACCATGGAAAAGGAAGCAAGGAAGAACGGTTCATTTAACTTCACAGAAATAAAATAGCAGTGTAAGGATCGTCAAATTAAATGAAAGGCAGGGAAGGGAGAGTCCAGATGCAGGAATACTAAAGAAACGGGTTGGAAAAAAGGAGAGTCTGTGCAGAAAGAGCAAATCATTAAAGTGTCCTCAACCCTAAAAGCTTGTGCTCCATTCAGATTCAGTCTTTACCTCCACTGAGGGATGTAAAGATTGAATGGAGCAAAGGCTCACAGAGTTGAGGATGCTTCAATAATCGTTAGATCCGTTGCAGGATTATTTTAAAAAGTAACAACTTGCAATTGCTGACCAGTAAACAACACAATAGTAGAGCAGCAAAGGAAGGGACAGCCCATTGGAGGAAAGGCAGTGTGTCCAGCACTGGAGCCAATCCGAGCTGAGGCTGCTCTTAGAACAAGAGGAAACACTGGAGACTAAGTCTCTGAAGGATCTAAGATGGCTTGAGTTTAAAAACAGCAGCTTTGAATTGAAGATGGAAAACCTGAGAGTGGGGTGCATTTGGAATGGAATGAATGGCCTGCACTAGAGGCCAAACAGAAAGTATGCACATGTCCAGTTCATACATTAATGGCAACAAATTTAATTTTGTCATCCTGTCTACATTTTTGACATCAAATGTTTCTTGACCTATTCCACCACTTTTAATCCTCCTCCTCCAAGATAGTTCTGATTCTTGCAGTTTCCATCTACCTTGTATTCTTTGGCCTTCTCCTCTTTTGTATATGCTATATTTCCAATTCCCCAAATATTAAGGCCTTTTAAGGATAGCACTGGGTTCCTTTAGATAAAGAGAGACCACCCTGGAGTTTTTTTGTTTTGGGGATGGTGTGTTATTTACAAAAATACAGGCAACCCAACTGAGAAGGCAGATAAGCAGATATCCAACGGAGTCAAATTCCCATAGGGGTATTATTACAATATTATTGCCCTCTCTCTGCTCTGTTGTTTCAACTAAAAACTGCTTTGGGACCATTTTTCTGTTAGGTACTGTTGTCAGCCCAGTACCTACCTCATTGAGTTATCCTAGAAGCATTAACATTCTTTTTTTCCTATTTAGGAGAAAAGTCACTCAGATTTCCCCAAGCACTCAGTTAAACTAGAAGCCAGCACATAATTCTGTTGAAGCAGGATTGCTTCTGTTGCTGCTGGTATTGTAATAAACAAACCTAGATAGGGTAGGAATACAATTCCTCTAAAGAAAGTTATGCAAATTAGAATGTAGATGTGGTTGGATATAACAGTACACATGAATTTGTTTGGGCGTAGCAATGGTCAATTGTGGCTAGATTCTATGCAGTAATACATAGATGATGTATTTGAGAAAACGAAGAAGCGGTATTTCATGCATATATGTTCTAATAGTTTTACTTCCCTGAACCTTTTTCATCTTTTAGTATCTTCTAACTCTATCAATATCACTCAGGTTTTTGAGCATTTTATGGCAAAGCTAACAGGTTTTAATGTTTCCCAAGTCCCTGGGAAATTCTAAAAATCTTTAGAATTTTAATTTTGAAATTTTTTCAAGATTAATATGGTTTAATGTGTTTTGTCAAATTATTCACAATGTGATTAGTATGATTATGATTTTTTAAATTGACACAGATGTAAAAAAAAATTCCCTCAATATTATTGCTCCAAATGCCCAGTTCCTGAACGTACACAAAAGTTCATGTAGTGGATTTAAAAGTTAGGAAATCGATCCAGTTATAGATTGCTGCCTAATGGGAAGTTTGGCCTTCATGCAAACAAAATACACAGCGGTGAGATTTTGTAATGGCTCTGATGCTGCCAACTGTCTCTGGATAGGATACAATTTAATTCTAAGTCATGACTTGCCTCTTCTCCAAGGAGGTTGGAGCTTATATCAGTCTTGACACATTTGGTAACCTTCAGATTATGGGTTCAGTAGATTCTGAGTGCAAAACTGTCAGAGTTACAGTATATTCCCAACATATTCTGCTGCACGAATCCCAGCGACCAGTTAGGCCCCACAGAGTTGGACTTCTCCGGGTCCCGTCGACTAAACAATGTTGTTTGGTGAGACCCAGGGGAAGAGCCTTCTCTGTGGCGGCCCCGACCCTATGGAACCAACTCCCCCCAGATATCAGAGTTGCCCCCACCCTCCTTGCCTTTTGTAAGCTCTTAAAAACCCACCTGTCGTCAGGCATGGGGGAATTGAAATATTCCCTTCCCCTAGGCTTATAAAATTTATGTATGGTATGACTGTATGTATGATTGATCTCTTAAATTGGGGTTTTTAGATTTTTTAATATTAGATTTGTTTACGTTGTCTTTTTACTGTTGTTAGCCGCCCCGAGTCTGCGGAGAGGGGCGGCATACAAATCTAATAAATAAATAAATATTTGAAGGGGACCCCAAATAAGTATAAGCTGATGTAGGTAAATCATAGAACCGCGATGTCAAACTCAAGCCCCATGGCTGGATCCAGTCTACAGAGTGATTAGATTTGGCCCGCCAGGTTGCCCTGGAAACAGCAAAGGACCGCCCCGCAGTGCCTCTGCCAGCAAAAAAGGAGCTCGGGAGGGCTACATGTGCCTCTCCTGAGATCAGTTTTCACTGGCAGAGGGTTGCAGGATGCCAGCACAGCAAACACAGCTTAGGAGCCTGTTTTCACTGGCAGAGAACTTGGGTCACCATAGGTGCCACTTGGGCCACCATAGGCGCCCCCAACATGAGTGACGTTGAGCTGACCATGCCCACCCTGGCTTCACTCACCCCAGCCTCCAAGGTCAGACACAACCCTGATGTATCCCTCAATGAAATCCAGTTTGACACCTCTGTCATAGAACAATGGGAACTTGGTAATGGTAACAATGGTAATTATAGAACAATGGTAACAGTAGATGGCACTGAGTTTAGTCACTCATCATAAACTAGCTCATGTTGCTCTCTTCCTCTCCCTTATAAAAACATTTATTTTTCCCCTTTCTTCTTTCTCTTGCTGTCTCCAGGATTTCCTGAAGTATTACAGCAAAGCTGGGAAGGACACAGAACAGCTGGAGGTAGGAGTTCAAACCAATGGGAGCTATCATAGAGCCACTGTTCCTATGTAATGATCTTGATGTTACACTAGGTAAACTGCTCCAAACTCAATTGCAGAAAATATGACTTCAGCAACAGAGTGGTCAATGCCTGGAATGCACTACCTGACTCTGGTTTCCCCCCCCCCCAACCCCCCAAAACTTTAACCTTAGACTGTCTACCGTTGACCTTGCCCCATTCCTAAGAAGTCTGTAAGGGACATGCATAAACACACCATCATGCCTATCGTCCCTGTCCTAAGGTCCCCCCCCTTTTTTTAAAAAGTATCCTTTTCATGAATTCAAAATTGTGTTTATACTTTTATCTGTTATCTTATATGTGCTTGACAAATAAAAATAAATAGATTGGAATATTACGTGGGTTGGTTGGAATACCACCCAGCATTTACAACATTGACAGTTGTGGGAAGATTGGCAGATGGAGAATCCACATCCTTTATCAGTTAGTGTACATTTGAAACACTATCTTCAGGTCTCAGGCCAGTGAAACCTTCTATATGACTAGCACAGGGGTCTGCAACCTGCCGCTCTAGAGCCGCATGTGGCTCTTGGCCCTCTGCTGTGGCTCCCTGTCGGGTGATCCCATCATTGACGGCCCCGCCCTTCACCCTCCCCTCCTAGTCACTCTTTGCCCATCCTCAGTAGGTAAGGGCAGTGGTGGGGATTGGAGAAGTGACTGGGGCTGATTCTCTATCGCCTCATTCTTGCTGGAGCTTCTTCCAGTCCTTGTTTGTGCTGGGTGGGCCTTGGTCGCTTGGGGAGATGCCCAACTTGCTCTCTGTCCCAAGACATTGGCCCAACCCAGCTGCGCCTGATGCTGGCCTCACTATCGCAAGGGCTGATGGGATGGGAATGGGATCCAGGAGGAGGGGACGACAGAAAGGGGGACAGGTCCACAGTGCTCAGCTGCGGGTTTAAAATATTCATGGGGAACCTTCACTGCCTGGACAATGCTTTTCAGTTAAAGCTCTCTCTCTCTCTCTCTCTCTATCTATCTATCTATCTATCTATCTATCTATCTATCTATCTATCTATCTTTCTCTGTCTCTGTGTGTCTTCTCTCTTGGAAACCAGGTGAGCTCTCCTTGGGGCTCTTTGTTACACCTTTTTTTTCTTCTTGGCAACTTTTTGTAAATATGGGCTGGCTGAGGAACGAGCAGAAGACATGGTGGAGGCGTTCCTTTGTGAGACCCTCCTTCCCCTCCTCTTGCAATCCCCTGGCCAGCTGGGTGGAAGTGGGGAGACCCTCCTGAAGTGAGCAGCCACCCATGCTGTGTGCTTCTTTTCCATGCCTTTGCCTAACCTGGGTGCTCAATTGAGGAGGGTCTTACCGCTTGTACACACCCTCCCAGTCATGCCACAGCCAGCAAGGGAGTCGTGAAAGAAGTAGGGGGAGAGGGAGGATGAGGGTCACCAGACCCTTAGTGCAGAAGTGAAGGGGTCCTGTACTTGCCTTCATGCCATATTTGTGCTCAAGGCAGCCTTTGCCTCCTGCTGGAACTTGCGCTGAGGGTGGGAGAGGGGACATGGCAAAGCGGTGGCTGAAGCCTTAGCACAGGAGTGAAGCAGCCCTATATTTGGGCTATGGAGTCTACGGAGAGGGGCGGCATACAAACCAAACAAACAAATAAATAAATAAATAAATAAATAAATAAATAAATAAATAAATAAATAAATAAATAAATAAATATTTGCCTTCAGGTCACATTTGGCTCAAGGCAGCCCTTGCCTCCCAACCAGTGTTCCCTCTAATTTTTTTGGGGGGGTGGGCGGAAAAGTATAGTGTCTAAGCGGCAGTCCCTTTGGGACTGGGCGGCACAGAAATATCAAATAAATAAATAAATAAATAAATGAACAAACAAACAAATAATAACCCACCCTGTTTTGCCTCAGAGAATTTCAAAATAAAATACTGTACTGTGTGTCTATAACAGTGAGCTAGTTTCAAACTAGATTTTGATTTTCTTTCTCTTCCTTACTCCCATTCTTTTTCTTTCTCTTTTCCTTCCTCTCTTTTTTCTATCTCTTTCTCTCTCTTCCTCTCTTCCTCTCTCTCTCCTTCCCTCTCGGCTTCTGGGCAGGTTTGGAAAACTCTGAGTTGATGATGATTTTTAAGTGAGTGATTGCTCACTGCTCAGCTTAGAGGGAACTATGCTCCCAACACTTTGGTCACATCCTGTTGCCAGGGGTGAATGGGACAGGATGGCTTGTGGTTCCATGTTGCAATGGGCTCCGGGAGAAGGAGAGTACCCCATCTCCCCCATAGTGAAGCGCCCTAAAGTTCACTGTGCTGCGCAAGGCACTGGAACAGTGCCTCGTGACCTGCTCAACGCCTCATATCAGAATTAGAGAGGAGGGAGAAACTGGTAGAGAGACACAGAGTATGAGAGAGAGAGATACAGATAGAGGAGGAGAGACATAGACACGGAGAGAGAGATGGGGGAGAGAGAGAGAGAGAGATGGGGGAGAGAGAGAGAGAGAGAGATGGGGGAGAGAGAAAGAGAGAGAGAGTAGTTTTTAACAACCAGTCGTCTGCCCTAATGACAGGCTGGGTAGGTGTGGCTATAGGGGGTCATGTGAATGGGAGTGAGTGATGTTGAGTTGGCCACGCCTACCCAGGTTTTGTGGCTCCCGATGTTTTCTTTGGAAATGGGTTCAAATGGCTCTTTGAGTGTTTAAGGTTGCAGACCTCCGGGCTAGCAGATCTTATTTTATGATTCTTCCCCCCACCACACCCCTGTTTACCCTCGAGTTGTAGTTTAAGATGTGGAATAAAAGTTTTATTATAGCTCACTGATAATCCCCCAAATTGATCTATCCAGAGGTATCAAGCTTGGCAAATCCAGTATATCTGTTCCAGCTTCATTCTCTACATTTGAATTTCAGAAAGCTGTAGATGTTATGTGCTTTGTACCCAAACGTTGCAATGACATGATGAATGTGGGACGTCTTCAAGGCTTTGAGGTAAATTCTGAGGATCAGTCTCTGGTTGGAGATTCTTGATTCTGATTTTCCTGATTAAACAGCTCTCTTTTCCCACCCTCCCTGACCCTCTAGCATTACACACCCTCTAGCATTACATTATATCTTTACATACCTCCAATATGTACTTGACAAAACAAATAAATAAATTACTTACAGCAGTGTTTCCCAACCTTGGCAACTTGAAGATATTCGGACTTCAACTTCCAGAATTCCCCAGCCAGCATTCGCTGGCTGGGGAATTCTGGGAGTTGAAGTCCAAATATCTTCAAGTTCCCAAGGTTGGGAAACACTGACTTACAGTGATGGGAAGAATATATATCTTCAAGGAAGGGTCTTGATTGCTTGTTTCTGAAGGATCTCAACTTCAATACAGATTTACTTGGGAATGTGAGCTTAAAATACAAGACATTACGGGGAAGTAGTGGGGGAGGTGAGGGCAAAATTTAGAGTCCTTTGGCCAGAAGGAAGATTTAAGATAGAACATTTTGAAATGCCTAACGGTGCAGTCATTGAAACTACCACTTTAACTATAGTGGCATGTGTGAATTTTATTTATTGATTTGATTTGATTTGATTTGATTTGTATGCCGCCCCTCTCCGGAGACTCGGGGCGGCTAACAGGAATAATAAAACAGCATATAATAATAATAATCCAATACTAAAAACAGTTAAAAGCCCATTATTATAAAAACCAAAAATACATGCAGACATACCATGCATAAAATTGTAAAGGCCTAGGGGGAAAGAGTATCTCAATTCCCCCATGCCTGGCGGCAGAGGTGGGTTTTAAGCAGCTTACGAAAGGCGAGGAGGGTGGGGGCAATTCTAATCTCTGGGAGGAGTTGGTTCCAGTGGGCCGGGGCCGCCACAGAGAAGGCTCTTCCCCTGGGTCCCTCCAAGCGACATTGTTTAGTTGACGGGACCCGGAGAAGACCCACTCTGTAGGTCCTAACTGGTTGCTGGGATTCGTACAGCAGAAGGCGGTCCCTGAGATAATCTGGTCCGGTGCCATGAAGGGCTTGCTATCTCAAGTGAATGCTATCTCAAGCTACATTTTAGAAAATTATTGATGAGGAAAGCTACCATTTGGGTGGGTGGGAAAAACATTTGACAGAGAGCAGCATTATAAGGATGTGCTAGACCAGTGATGGTGAATCTTTTTCGGGACTGAGTGCCCAAACTGGAATCTGGGCATACGCACCGGAACACTGGAAACCTAAAGAGCAGCTGACCAATGTCCATGCGGCCTCCTTGTCTTCTGGTTTCTAGCACCCTTAAGTTTATAGTCAGGGCTGTTCAGATGAGAATATGTTTTATAGGACATATTGGGGTGGCATGCAAAGGAGATGAATTCACTTAAGAATATTTTATATCAGTACCTAACATTTCTTTAATATAATCATTTGCATGAGTTATATTCTCATGTTTTACTACTCAATTTTAGCATATTGTACTGTATTTTAACTTATTTATCAAAATTTCCTTTATTTTATCCAATTTTATTGTATTTTAACAGCAGTTTTATGACGACCGATGTGGTCCCTGTTTTTGCTTTGATATGGTCAATTGACTAATCAAATAAAGTTGATTGTATTGTATTGTAGTTAGTGCACACATGCGCGCCACCCAGCTAGCCTTCGGGTTTCCAGCACATGCAAAGACCAGCTAGCCGGTGGGTGTTCTGTCGGGCTCTCTGGTAGACTCCTCCCAAAAATTCACAGCTACAAATTTCAGACACACGTTTGAAAATTCAAAACAATGTTCTTTATCATGAAAATTCACTTAAACTAAGCCCTCTTTTGGTATAGCAAAGAGCACTGTCTCCAAACAAACTGGTAATTGGTACAAGTCCCTTATCAGTTCTGTGATACTTAGCTTGCAGCTGTGAGACAATTCACAGTCCTTCTTCTTTCACAAAGGGAAACACACTTTGCCCTGGTTTAGTTTCAAAGCGGGGGGAAAATCAGCACACAAAAAGTCAAAGTCAGTAAAGCAGTCACGAAACACAAGGATCAGATAATCCTCCACAATGGCCAAACCCACAGGCTGCTATTTATAGCAGCCTCACTAATTACCACAGCCCCACCCAACCACAGGTGGCCTCATTTTCTTTGATAATAATCTCTCAGTTGTTGTTGCCTATGCATTGCTCTCCGCATGCGTGGCTGTATCATTAACTCTTGTTCTGAATCCAAGGAGGAGATAGATAATTGATCTCCTTCTGAGCTGTCTGCGACACTCTCCTCCTCCCTGTCACTCATGTCTTCTTGGTCAGAGGAGCCTTCATCAGCAGATTCCACCGGGGGCAAAACAGGCCTGCAGCATGTGGATGTCTCCCCCACATCCACAGTCCTTGGGGCAGGAGCTGGGCCAGAGCTAACCACAACATATTCTCATGTTTTACTACTCAATTTTAGCATATGATACTGCATTTTAACTTATTTATCAAAATTCCCTTTATTTTATCCAATTTTATTGTATTTTAACAGCAGTTTTATGACAACCGATGTGGTCCCTGTTTTTGCTTTGATATGGTCGATTGACTAATCAAATAAAGTTGATTGTATTGTATTGTAGTTGGTGTGCACATGTGTGCCAACCAGCTAGCCTTCGGGTTTCCGGCACATGCAAAGACCAGCTAGCCAGTGGGCATGCACACACCAGAAACGAGAAGAGCAACTGGTGACTGCGTGTGTGCTCACAAAGAGGGCTCTGCGCACCCCCTCTGGCACGAGTGCCATATGTTTGCCATCACAGTGCTAGGCCATACTAATGTTAGGCTCTCATAGTAGGGTAATTTCATGTCATATAGACAGTTGGATAAATTGCAGCTTTTTTTCTTCTTTAGGGGAAGCTGACTTCACAAGGGAAGCTGCTGCAGCAAAACACTTTTTGGGTGGTAGAGCAGGCAGGCGGGAACCTGGCCCGGGCTCGTGAGCGTCGCATCTTTCTCTTTGAGCAAATTCTCATCCTAAGTGAGACCCTGGAGCGAAGGCGTGGTCCATATGCTGCCCCAGCATATGCCTTTAAGAGCAGCATCAAGGTATTCCAGAGTTGACAGTGGGGAATTGGGATACATTTAAGCATCTGGCACTAACTCGTAAGGGTCTTTAGAATGGAAATGTTCCCTATCCAAAGATCAGTGCCCCACCTTTCTACAGGGGCCTTGTGCATTTGTATACCCTAATACCATATCATAAATTTGATATTCTCTTGGATATATGCAGATACGTTATAGCAGGACTTCTAGCTGCAATTTGAGAATACATGAGCAACAAAAAATAGAACTTAGAGAGCAAACAGTGCAGCAAATCTAATGGATAAAACTATTTGTTTGATTTCCATGCCTTATGCCAATCAATGAATGCAACAGCTGTTTGCATCAGGATACAATCGTATAATCCGAAAGCCATACAATTTCTGTGGGCAGACAAAAAATGAAAAAGTGATGCTTTAATACAGTACTTTAAATCCTTGCAATATATCATTGTATGGCATAGTGTTTCCTTTTATGAATTGGAATAAGTTAAGTCTAAATCTATATTCAGAACATAAGTAAAGGTTTGAATTTACTTGGTTGCTGAGTATCTTACTCTCTCTATTTTATTCATATAATTTTCTTGCTTTTTAGCATTGTTGCTTGGGGGGGGAAATCCCATGTTCACGTGATCTGGATTATGTTTGAGCCAATCTCATTTTATTATCTTTATTTAATCAAGTTTCTCAGTAGGAGTCACAACTCTAGGTTGATCCACTTGATCAATTTCTCTTCTAGGTAAGCTGTTTGGGCCTGGAGCCTTGCGTGGACAATGATCCCTGCAAATTTGCACTGATCTCTCGTGGCACAGAACGGGGCACCATCCGTTACGTACTGCAGGCAGCAACACCGGAAATTGCCCAGGCCTGGGTGACTGACATCAACCTCATTTTGGACACACAACGTGACTTCCTTAATGGTAGGAGTAAAAACATAGCTACAGTACCTACCAACTTTGGCCATTCAAATCATCCTATCAAAAACTTTGCCCAACGTTCCTCCGGGACTTCAATATTCTCAGCTGATCATGCGGTGAGCCAAGGTGGCGCAGTGGGTAGAGTGCAGTACTGCAGGCCACTAAAGCTGACTGCTAGATCTGCAGGTCAGCAGTTCAAATCTCATCACCAGCTCAAGGTTGACTCAGCCTTCCATCCAGCATTCCCCGTAAGCTGTGCGCATGCGCGTGCCCCAAAATACCCCCCGCGCACCCTTTTCCACGGGCGCGTGCTTCCCAACCCCCTGCCAGCCCGCGGGGCGGGGAGGCGCCAGCAGTAGAAAGAAAGGGAGCCGCGGCCGCCCCTGCCTCCCTACGGTGCCTCCGGCCCCCTCACGGCCCTGGCCTCTCGGCGCTGCCCCCCGCCTGCCCGATCCGCCCCCTTTCTTCCTCCTCTGCCTCCTGCCTTGGGGCGCAACTTCTCCCGCGGTGGTGGCTGCAGATTCTCCTCCTCCTGCACTTCTGCACTCCCAGCCAGGAGGCTGCGAGAGAGGGTTTTCTCTGCGCGCTTTGTGAATCCCCGCCCCGCCCCTCTTGCAGCCCCTTTGCTGGGAGCGCTTTCGTCCCGGACTTTCAGCAAGGGGGCTGCAGTAGAGGCAGGGCAGGCGTTCCCGAAGAGCTCAGAGAAAGCGCTTTCGCAGCCCCCTCGCTGACAGAGAGAGAGACAGAGGGAGAGAGAAAATAAGTGAGAAAGAGAGAGAGAGAGAAAGGGGGGAGAGAGAGATAGCAAGAGAGAGAAGAGAAAGAAAGCAATAGAGAGAGAGAGAAAGAAAACAGGAGAGAAAGAGTGAGAGAGAGAAAAAGCAATAGAGAGAGAGAGAAAGAAAACAAGAGAGAGAGAAAGAGAGAGAGAACAAGAGGGGGAGAGAGATAGAAAGAGAAGGGGAAAGTGAGAAAAAGAGAGAGAGCAAGAAGGGGAGAGAGAAAGAGAAATGACTCTTGATTTAAAGCATATGGTAAAAAGCACTCAAATAATAACAGAAAAAAACCCCCAGCCGTTTGTGTGTGTGTGTGTGTGAGTGAACTCTTGAACCATTTCCAATAGCTCACCTGTTATTGGAAATGGTTCAAGGCTTCACACACACACACACACACACACAAGGGTGGAGGAGACAGGGATGGAAAAAGAGGAGAAGATAATAATAATAGTAATAGATTTTGGTTTTGTTTTATTATTAATTTCTTTTAATAAAAAAGAAGGGATTTTTTTCTTATTTGTTTGTTTACTTACTTACTTACTTACTTACTTATTTATACTTCTATGCCGCCCAGTCCCAAAAGGACTGCCGCTCAGACACTATACTTTTTCGCCCACACCGAAAAAAAATTAGAGTGAACATTGCTTCCATCCTTCCGAGGTGGGTAAAATGAGGACCCGGATTGTGGGGGCAATAGGCTGGCTCTGTTAAAAAAGTGCTATTGCTAACATGTTGTAAGCCGCCCAGAGTCTAAGGAGAAGGGCAGCATTAAAAATAAATAAATAAAATAAACTAGATAGGACGATTACTATGAAAGTTCCATACTGCATTGTAGAAGTAGGAGAAACAATAATTCATAGTTAAGAAGAAAATTTTCAAATTTTAATTAGAGGCTTTAAAATAATAAGTTTTACAGAATTTGAGAGTTTGAATTAAAGGCCCGAGATGAAAACGCATGAAGAATAGTTGCAGGATTTGGGTTTGTCTAGTCTAGAGAAAAGAAGGATTGGGAAGGGCATGATAGCAGTATTCCAGTATTTGAGAAGCTGCCACAAAGAGGCTGATTATTTTCCAAAGCACCAGAAGGCAAGACAAGAAACAATGGATGGAAACTAATCAAGGAGAGAAGCAACCTGGAATTAAGGAGAACCTTCCTAACAGAGAGGACAATTAACCAGTAGAACAGCTTGCTGTCAGAAGTTGTGGTTGCTTCATCACTGGAGATTTTTAAGAAGAGATTGGACAGTCACTTGTCTGAAATGGTATTATAATAATAATAATAATAATAATAATAATAATAATAATAATAATAATAATAATAATAATATTTGTATGCCGCCCCTCTCCGAAAACTCAGGATAGCTCACAACAATAATAAACAATGTACAAATCCAATATTTAGAAACACAATTTAAAAAACCCTTATAATAAAATAACCACGCAACCCAATCAAACCATACATAAACCAAAATAGTTAGGGGAGGTGTCAATTTCCCCATGCCTGGCGGCAAAGGTGAGTTTTCAACAACTTATGAAAGGCGAGGAGCGTGGGTGCAGTTCTGATCTCCAGGGGGAGTTGGTTCCAGAGGGCCGGGCCCGCCACAGAGAAGGCTCTTCCCCTGGGCCCCACCAGATGACATTGCTTAGTCGACGGGACCGGGAGAAGGTCAACTCTGGGACCTAATCAGCCGCTGGGATTTGTGCGGCAGAAGACGGTCTCAGAGGTATTCTGGTCCGATGCCATGTAGGATCACATGCTTGAGCAGGGGCTTGGATTAGAAGACCTCCAAGGTCCCGTCCAGCTCTGTTCTGATTGATTGGTCTTGTATTTTACGTAGTCTCATATTTTTGATCCAGGTACTGTTTCATCAGTGAAGGAACTGTTTAATTCTCCTTAATTATTTTGCTTTTTGTTACTCTTGAGTCTTGACCTTCAATTTCTTCTTTTCTCTCTCTCCCTCCCTCCCTCTCTCTCTCTCTCTCTCTCTCTCTCTCTTTATCTCCCTCTCTCCCTCCTTCCCTCTCTGTCTCTGACACACACACACACACATTCAGTATCTTACCTCAATTTTGCAACTTTTTTTTCCTTTGCCACAGTAGTACCTAGATTGATCCCTGTAGGCAAAAACTGGGCTTATTTCTCAGGGAGTCCTTCTAATAGGTAAAGGAACCAGGGCAACAGTTCCATCTCAGCTTAGTGCCTGTATGCTGGATTTTTACTCCTAGGAAGGTTTGTGTTATTCAAATATGTGATTCCCACTTGTCAATTCGTCTATAATTTTCATTCTAACAAGATCAGGTCTTAATGAAAGTGAACAAAGAAGCAACAAACATGTCTCAGAAGGGGGTGCTTTGATTTGTGCAGATCAAACACAACACAAAACACATTTGAAGGGAGCGAGCTCCAGAATCCCAAGTGGAGGCCATTCTATTCATTATAGAGAACGCGAAGGCAAAACATGCAAGTTTGCTTAAGTTGCTTTTTCAATACTTCCAATTTTTTTCACTTGAAATATTTATTTTAATTTTTAAATTTAGAAGTTAACCTGAGTCCACAAGACACTAGGCAACTAACAATTCTAAGTGTCTGCATTTCCACCAAGGGCCGCCCCCCTCCACCAACTGACTTGGGCTGGGCTGGGCTGGATGCCGACTTTGGAAGGCAAGAGGGCATGGGGGACCACCTGAAAGGCCAAGTGGAAGGCCGCTAAGCATGGCAGGGCTGTAGGGAAGGAAATAGACTTCTCCCTCCCTTTTCTGCTACCCCCAAAATGTTTTCCTGCCTTTCACATGGTCTCTTAGTGCCCCCCTGGTGCCCCCTTGCTACTTAATGCCCCTTAAATCATCCTACCACCCCCCAACGGGTGGTACCGTCCATTTTGGAAGCCACTGTTTTAAAGGATAGCACAGATAATTAGAAACAATAGAGAAAATCGTGCAGAACGCAGCCGCGAGAGCCATCGTGGGGTTTCCAAGATTCGCCCACGTTTCTTCAACACTCCGTGGCCTGCATTGGCTGCCGATCAGTTTCCGGTCACAATTCAAAGTGTTGGTCATGACCTTTAAAGCCCTACATGGCATTGGACCAGATTACCTCTGGAACCGCCTGCTACCACATGAATCCCAGCGACCGATAAGGTCCCACAGAGTTGTCCTTCTCCGGGTCCCGTCGACTAAACAATGTCGTTTGGCAGGCCCCAGGGGAAGAGCCTTCTCTGTGGCAGCCCCGGCCCTCTGGAACCAACTCCGCCCGGAGATTAGAACTGCCCCCACCCTCCCTGTCTTTCGTAAACTACTCAAGACTCACTTATACCGCCAGGCTTGGGGGAGTTGAGATATTCCTTCCCCCTAGGCCATTACAAGTTATGCATGGTATGTTTGTGTGTATGTTTGATTTTATAATAAGGGTTTTTAGTTGTTTTATTATTGGATTGTCACATGCTGTTTTTATCATTGTTGTTAGCCCCCCTGAGTCTACGGAGAGGGGCGGCAAACAAATCCAATAAATAAATAAATAATATAAAATAGGTGCATAGAAAAAAGAAGAAAATTGATAGCAATGGCACTTAGACTTATATACTGCTTCACAGTGTTATACAGCCCTCTCTAAGCAATTTACAGAGTCAGCCTAATGCCCCCAACAATCGTGGCCCTCATTTTACCGACCTCGGAAGGATGGAAAGCTGAGTCAGTCTTGAGATGGTGAGAATCGAACTTTCGCTGTGGACAGAGATGGCCTTCAATACTACATTCTAAATACTGCGCCACCATGGCTTTTTGATTTAACAAAAATTAATTCCAGATCCTGGACAATAAACAAAGCTAGCTTAATTTTTTTTTAAATGCAAGGACAAATCGATCTTATGTTATAAAACCAGCATGAGAGATATGAGACTGACTAAAAAAGAGTAAAGAAATGAAATATAAATATTTCCAGGGAACAGAATAGATTGAGGAAAGAAAAGAGAATAAAAGAAAGTCAAATGCTGTTGAGATATAGAGGCTCACTATTATGAAAAAGAAATATTGCAGGTTAAACTTCAACTGAAAGATACCATTAGGTTTTATCATGGATCAATACATCTTGCTGTCGGTTTTTAATGGAACTTAAGAAACAAAAACTTCATGATATTCATACTACGTTTGATTTGAGGAGAGCCAGCAGAGATATAGAACAGCTTTTCTGAAGAATAAGCTGCTTTGAATGTTTTTTAAACCAACTATATACAAGAAGTTTACATTTTTTTCAACAACTACTTTAAATACACAATAGTTGCAGAAGAGTTACATAGAGGACAGGTTATAACTGTGGTTATTAAAGAAGGATAATCTGAAGACTTTTATTTTAGATAACCTCTACTGGCCCAAAAAGGGAAAAATAGTAAAATTGAACAACTATGCCAATTATTATTATGAGATTGACAAATAAGAGAATCCCAATTTGAGGAAATGATAGCTGCCTCCTTGACTATTTTATGTACCAATTCAGTGGATAGAAAAAATATCTTTATTGACAGACAAATTGGGAACCTAAAACCCTTTTGTATCACCAGTCACAAACCTCCCAGTGAATGGAGATAAAAAGGAGGGTTGCTTCAAAGAACTATAATACTGTACAGCATCAATTTGTACCATCTATTATGGGATGGGATATCATGGATCCCAATACAAATCCTTACCTGGAGACAACAGGATTAGGTTGAATAACTGTATCCTTGATCGTTGTATCACTGACTCAGAACATGGGCTAAAGCTGAGGAAAAGTAGGTAGTCTAGAAAGGAATCAGTTTTAAAAAACAACAGAAACTGAGGAAAAAGCTGTTGTTAAAAAAAGACTGTCAACTGGATACTTGGGGAAAAAGAAATACTTGTGTTTTGGTTGCTGTAGAACATGCAGACCTAATTCAATAGGAGAGGTATAAATAAATCTTTAACTGAGGCAGGAGAAGAAAAACGTAATTTCTGCTGTTAAGAAAATAGAATGCCATGCTGAAAAGGCAAACCAGCCAGCTATAGTTGTAGTTGGAAAAAAAATCAAAGACATTTCTACAGAAAGGGGTAAAATGGTTTGAAAAAGGAAGAATTTGGAGAATCCATGAGTTGGGGGGTGGGGGGAAGAAGCATTGTGTTTGCTCCAAAGGAAATTGTTTCTCTGGGTGATGTCATTACATCACAAGCAACTGTGTCCTCTTCGCCAATGATGTAAAACTCTTCAGCACCTCCGATAGCACAACTACTCTCCAAAAAGACCTTGACGCTGTTTCTGAGTGGTCTAACACATGGCAACTCCAAATCTCAACTAGCAAATGCTCTGTCCTACACACTGGGAAGAAGAATCTGAACTCCAAATACGAACTGTATAATCAAATTATCACAGATAATCCCCACTCGGTTAAAGACCTTGGTATACTAATAACAAAAGATTTAAGTGCCAAAGCCCACTGCAACAATATAGCCAAGAAGGCTTCAAGAGTTGTAAACCTAATCCTACGTAGCTTCTGCTCTGGCAATCTCACACTACTTACCAGAGCTTACAAAACTTTTGCCAGACCCATCCTTGAATACAGCTCATCTGTTTGGAACCCATATCACATCTCAGACATTAACACCCTTGAAAATGTCCAAAGATACTTCACCAGAAGAGCCCTTCACTCCTCCACTCAAAATAGAATACCCTACGAGACTAGACTTTCAATCCTGTGCCTAGAAAGTTTAGAACTAAGACGCCTTAAACAAGATCTAAGTATTGCCCACAAGATCATATTCTGCAACGTCCTGCCTGTCGGCGACTACTCAGCTTCAACCACAACAACACAAGCGCACACAACAGATTTAAACTTAATCTTAACCGCTCCAAACTTGACTGTAAAAAATATGACTTCAGTAACCGAGTTGTCGAAGCGTGGAACTCATTACCGGACTCCATAGTGTCATCCCCAAACCCCCAACACTTTACCCTTAGATTATCTACGATTGACCTATCCAGATTCCTAAGAGGTCAGTAAGGGGTGAGTACAAGTGCACTAGAGTGCCTTCCGTCCCCTGTCCTATTGCTCTGCTATATCTCCTATACCTTTCTTCTATTCCTATATCTCTTCTTCTATTCTTTCATTGATATGTTTTATTCCTATATCTTTTTTTCTCTTATTTCTTAGATATATTTTACTATGAGTATCTCCTCTATAACTTTGATCATGCATTTTACTAGGTGTATATAGATATATACCCACTAAAACCCTCATTGTGTATTGGACAAAATAAATAAATAAATAAAAAAGTAAATAAATGTCAACCAATGACATAAAATAAAAACTGAAATTGTTGCCAAGATAGAAAAGAAAGGATGACAGGATTCGAAGGAGACATGGAAGAATGTAATGGTGCTAAATTGGCTTCGAGAATAACTCTGGTTTGTAGATTGTCTATTGAAAGTGGTAGAACTCAGCAGTCCTATTTGGGCAAACAACTGGAGAAGAAAGAGGGTAAGGAAACCAACATAAATCTGGAATTCTTTTTAAAAAATAATTCTGTTATTTTGGGTTGGGGGTCATGACATTTTAAACTATACCACATTTATCCCCAAAATTCCCTCGTAAACCCAATCTCTCCTAATGTGCCAGCAACAAGAAATCTATTTTTAAAGTATCTTAGAAATCTATTTTTCTTAAAGATTTTATTTCATTTTATTTATCAGATTTCTACATCACCCGTCTCACCTAAGTGACGCTAAGCAGTTTACAAAGTGATCATTCAAAAACGATGTTAAGATCAGGGTCTCCACCCTTTCCAGTAGTCACCTCAGTACATTAGTCATAGGAGGAATCAATAGATCAGTGGTCCCCAAACTAAGGCCCGCGGGCCACATGCGGCCCACTGAGGCCATTTATCCAGCCCGCCAGTGAATGACAAAAGCACAGGGAAAAGAGAAAGAAAGAAAAGGGAAAGAGAGGGAGGGAAGGAGAAGTGGAGAGGAATGAAGGAGGGAAGGAAGGAAGGAAAGAAGGAGAAATGGAGGGAACAAGGAAGAAAGGAAAGAAGGAAGGAAGAATGAAATGGAGAGACAGAGGAAGGAAGGACTGTTTGGGGGGGGGGTAATTTGTTTTAATTTTTCTCTCAACATACATTCAAACAACACAGTGTACCATCTAATTTTCCATGAATAAAATGTGGTATTTTGTTAGTAACTAATATCAATCATCAAAAAAGTTGCAAAAGGTTTTTTTTCTAATTTTGTGATCCAGTTACATTCATTTTCTTTTAATTAAATTCCCTCCTTAATGTTCCTTCAAAAAGTGCAACACCAATTATATTTCTCACTTATTAACCATTATGCCAAAGTGCTTCCTTCTTTCTTTATACATTTTTCATAAGCCAAGAAAACCTTGTATAGCCAATCAGATGTTAACAAAAAATTAAAAACAAAACATAAACATATATTTCAGACCTTCTCCCCCCTCTAAATAGTACGTTCCCATTTTGTTTTTTACTTTAAAACAAGGTACGTGCAGTGTGCATAGGGATTTGTTCATAGTTTTTTTTTATAGTCCGGCCCTCCAACAGTCCAAGGGACGGTGAACTGGCCCCCTGTGTAAAAAGTTTGGGGACCCCTGCAATAGATGATGGTAGGCCACAGGTAAGCCTAATCTGTGATGGCTAATTCAGACAGGCAAATCATCATGTAGTCCTTTTACTCAATGAAGTTACCTCTTAGTTCAGAAAGGGTTTCTTGTCTTTCTCGGTGACTACCATACAACTTCTTTTTTGACATGTACATTATTTTATGTTTCCTGGTTGACCCCATAGTCTGTTCCTATTATGTTTTTCCCCTCCCAGCACTGCAGTCGCCCATAGAGTACCAGCGTCGGGAGAGCAAAACCCACAGTCTAGGACGAACGGGGGCTCTGCACCACTCACTGACAGGTGGCTCTACCCGGCCCTCCTCTTCGACCTCCATGGACCAGAACAAGGGATCCAGCCTCCAGGCCCACAATGCCTCTCTGCCTACCCTTTACCTTCCTGGTCCTGCCCCACCTGAGCCTCTCCCCTCTATCGAGGTAAGGCAAGAAGGTCATCAGTCAGGCTCCCACCTCAGATAGCATAGCAATTTGGGGGGTGGGGGGTGGACTACACAGATGTTCTACTTTGGGGAAGAAAGCTTAACATACAATTCAGTTGTTTGATTTAATTAAACAGTAGCTTCGGACCTACTTAGAATTTGAATGCCTGAAATAACCATTATATAAAAACAGCAATTCATAATTAAGATAATTCTGTCCTGTCTTCTGCTTGAAATATGTTGTGAACTGGTTGCCATAAAGACTAAACAGTTTCTTGCCCCATTCCTAATCGATGCCGTTTTGTAAAATTTTCATTATTGATGTGGGGAAAAAAGGAGATAGGAAAAGAGGTTATTAGCCATCTTTTAATAGATCAGCTCAACAAATAATAAAGAGCTGGGGTCACTTACTTAATATTTTGCTCGTTCCTATGTAAACTGTCCTAGAAATAATTCTACTGAAAGATACTATGTAAATATTGAAAATAAATGTTAATATATTTGGCTAGCTTATCATTTTATTTAGAACAACTCATTAGTACAGTCAGAGGACTCTGAGTTAATGTAAAGTGTACACCATATATGTTATTCTGTCTATGGATCATAACTGCTCTATCCAGATGCTGAAGGTTGGACCGGATGGAGTCACAGTCAAATGGAAAGGAAGTGGAGGCCTGAGGAAGACCTAGAGTAGGACTTCTTAACTCTTAACCAATTTTTTTGCTTGGCCCATCCTTGAGGCAGAGATATCAGAAGAACTAGAACAGTGCAGGTGGGAAGGGAATATATTGCCTGCTATTGATACTAAACAATTATTATTTAGTATCACTCACTGAACATACAAGGAAAAATCTTTCTATGCGCTCACACGGTGTGCACATGGATATGTCTGTGTGCTTGCGCTCATGCATGTTCAAAGATATATATAGCAAAGTTTTAATTTACCCACCAGACTGTTAGACAAGAGGGACTGGTAATTTTAGAGGAGATTAATTAATGTAGAAAAACCAGATGCATTTATTATGAGATCATTAAGACGGTGATAATTATGTATTTACTGATCATTGATCATTTGGCTGCTATTAGAGGAATATGTTTTTCAAAATCTATTTGATTATTTTATTTATTAAATTTGTATGCATATTAAATTTATGTGCATCAGTAGTGGGTTCTAAATCCCATCGCTACCATTTCACGCATGCACTCACACGAGCGCGCGACGTTTCTGCACATGTGCAGGCGGAGCTTCCCAGGTGGGTGAGCGGAGCATTCCGCCACTACTGGTTCGCCAAACCAGTCCAACTCAGGAGCAACCCATCGCTGCTGTGCATATGTATTTAAATATAATAGAAGGGAGAGACCTGGGAGCTTGTTTTTTTAAATCTGGGAGATCAGTTTATTCATTTGCTATATTAGGTTAATGGAACCCACTCTTCTCATTTTGAGAGAAATCAAAATATGTGCTAAATTAATAATGGCTTCAGTGAAGGTATGAATGGTATGACATGTCTTCAGCGTAGAAAACCATCATGTTCTTTAAAAAACTTATTTATGCTGCCAGGCTTGGGATCATTAGATCCCAGCCTCTGACCAATGAATGTTTAGTTGCATTGAATGAATGGTTGTTAATTATCGATATTAACTAGTTAATTATATTAATTGGATCTGATTGTAATTTGTATATTGTTTTATTGACATGTTGTGAGCCGCCCCGAGTCGAAGGAGAGGGGCGGCGTACAAATCCAATTAATAAAATAAATAATAAATAAATAATTTATTACATCCAATGCTAAACGGTGCATTCATCCCCAAAAGGCTCAGCTTCTGGTTTGCTTTTCTGTTGCTCTGTTTCTCTCCAATTTTTCTCTCTTCATCCCACCATTCATTTATAGCCATCTCACAGCCAAAGCTCTCCAGGGCCTGAATCCTCTCACATACCTTCTGAGCAACCTGATATGCAGCTCTCTGGTGCCCCTCAGCAAGAAACCCAGCAATTGGTGAGTTCTTGGTGAGTTTAGAATAATCACAACGATCAGATTACTGTATTCTGGTTCTTGTTGACTTTCTCAAATTAATTGTCTTCCTTTTGCTGGAGCTTGAGTTTCTACTTGCATGCATGTACACCCATATACTGTACGAACTCACTGGTCCTTGGCCTATGGCATTTAACCAGGGTTTTGTTTTGGGAGAGGGTAATTGTAAAGAACCTTTCCCTTCCCCTTTTGGGATCCTGGTAAGCAATCATTGCAGACAGCAATGATAAACAATTGAATCAAAGCTTAAATGCAGTTGTCCCTTCAGTATATCTCTCAGTTTCAGTGTGTTATTGATCAGTACAATTTTCTCAACTAATACAAGCAGAGGGGTTATATCAATTAGTAATCGGATAACTACCAAAACTATTCTAAGTCTAGGAAGATTTCCCAATGTAGAAAAGATAAAGGGGAGAAGTAGCAGGCAAACAGGAACAAATAAACTAATTAGCTATAAAATAGAGAAACCATTTCATGTTATGTGCACTCTCACATGTGCGCCCATACATACATATCAGAGGTGGATCCTAACTTACCTCGCTGTGGTTCACTTCCTCCCTCGCTGCGCAGAAGAAAAAAAATCAGTAAAAAATAAAAATAAAAAATATCCAAAAAAAAGAGATGGCAGCACCAATAGAACCAGCTCTGTCAACAGCCTTTTGTTACCAGTTCTATAAAACTGGTGTGAACCAGGAGGAACACACCTCTGATAAACACACACACACACACACACACACACCCTTTGCTCACTTTGTCCAGTTTACACATAGAAATCCCCTTTGAAATCCCACATGATCAAAATTCAGATGATTGGCAACTGGTTCATATTTATGACAGTCACGTGTCTTGGGGCCATGTGATCAGCTTCTGCTACTTTTTGACAAGCAAAGCCAATCCAGATTCGCTTAACAACCATGCAAGTAACTTAACACCTGCAGGGATTCACTCAACCAAACTGGCAAAAAGAAGTAAAATCTAGACAACAACTATGAAACCAAAATATCGATATTGACTGGTGGTCCTACGCCCAAATTTTGACGAAATGGAATAAAGACAAAAAGAAAGAAGGAATCCAAGAAAAAGATAGTATAATTGATAAAATATTATTAGGATATGGGGAAAAATTTATAACCAAAATGTATAATTATATAATGGGGTACACTATGGAAACTGAATTAGTAAAAGAAAATATGATCACCTGGGCCAAAAACATAGGTCATAGCATTTATATTGAACAATGGGAACAAATGTGGAGAAACCTGAAAATTACTAAATCAGTTCCGTATAAAGAAAATCTACAAAAAATGTTTTATAGATGGCACTTATCACCAACGAGACTGGCCAAGATCTACCCCAACATAAAACCAAACTGTTGGAGATGCAATAGCAAAGCCGGAACCTTCTTTCATCTATGGTGGACATGCCCTCCCATAAAAAAACTATGGAAAAAAATTCAAATATGGATACAACAAATCACAGCAATCTCATTAAAACTTACACCAGAAATATTCCTCTTGAGCATAATGGATTCGAAAAATAAAAAAGAAGACACATACCTAATACAACATATAATTACAGCTACAAGAATCACAATAGCACAAAATTGGAAAAGAGACAATACACCAAATGAAAGAGAAATTATTAAAAAAAATTATGATTGTGCAGAAATGGATAGGCTCACCCAAAAACTTAAAAATAAAGAAGATTCGAGATTCTATAAGAATTGGGGAAAATTTTACGACTGGGTAAAAAATAAAAAACAAATGGAGAAAGGAAAGAAAAACAAGGAAATAATATAAAATGTAGATTAAAATATATTAATGGATAGCGTAGAAATGGCTATACAAAACGTAAAACTCTGAATGGTTATATCGGATTATTATGAATATTTTGATCAATCCAATACGATCTCTTCTCAAGTGTAATTTAGAAATGTATTGATAAAAATAAAATAACAACAAAACCGCGGCAACCATATGCCGCCCAATTAACAGTCTAAACTTTTTTAGAACTATCATAGTTCAGTGGGGGGAAGGGGATGCGAGTCTTCGGAGAGGGGCGGCATACAAATCCAAGTAATAAATAAATAAAATAAATAAAAGACCCAGAAGACTTAAAGGATAATGAACTATAAAGATATAGTATTTCAGCCATAATAGGTTATGATTCTGATATGTATATTGATTAGACAAAGTGTAACTGAATAGAATAATCATATTATGCCTGCGGGTATATGTTATCATAATGTTATCAATTAAGATGCATCTTCCTCCCTTTGTATATACCGTATTTTCCGGCGTATAAGACGACTGGGTGTATAAGACGACCCCCTAACTTTTCCAGTTAAAATATAGAATTTGAGATATACTCGCTGTATAAGACTACACAGCCTGGTGCCAGCTTTCTCTTTCTCTTTCCACACAGCCACACTGATGACTAACTAATTGCACTGATTTTCCCATACATTGAGTGAATTCAGACAACACTCTTGTGAGCTGCTCAGTCTTCAGAAAGGGGTGGCATACAAATCTAATAAATAAATAAATCTAATAAATAAATAAATTATGCCACAAATTAGCCAAATAGGCTTTTGTGTAACCCCACCCCTATAAAAGTTTACACTCTCCTGCTTTTATTTCTTGCACAAATGAGAACCAGCACTAAGCATAATTAAAAAGTAGCGGTCTTTAAATCTACTGATCAGATGTTGTTTGTTTACAAGAAGTTTAATAAATAGAAATCCTGCAGGTGCAATTTTCTAATGAGTAGTTCTTTTGTTTGCATTCCCTAATTGTAAACTTTAGGCTCACTTTCGACTCATCCATGAATGAAAACTAGTGAATAAGTTGCAGCGGGTTTCTTCTAGGGAGCAGGGAAAAGTTGGTACCTGAATACACATTTTTGTACACGTTTTGACAAATAAATGAATGAATGAAATAAATGAATAGCACGTGTTTTGCAGCTCTGAGTGGTACAAGGCGGAGCTTTGGGTACAGAGTCGGTGGAAAACTACTAAATCCCGGGTCCGAACAGCCCAGCCTTTAAAAAAAAGATCCCCTCGCCAGCTGTCCGCCGCTTCTTTCTTCTCCGCCTCGCCTCCGCTACTCCCGCCTGTGGAATCAGTATCCGGCGTATAAGACGACCCCCCACTTTAGATAAGATTTTCAGGGGTTAAAAAGTCGTCTTATATGCCGGAAAATACGGTAACTCTTTGTAAATTAATAAAAATTATTTTTAAAAAAATATTTTTAAAAAAAGAAGTAAAATGGGGCAAAACTCACTTAACAATTGTCTCCCTGAGAAATATTGAGCTTATTTATAGTCCTATGTCGAAGACTACCTGTATTCTTTCATTTACAAAACAAAACAGATTTATCTAGCTGTTCTTGAGCAGTTCTTGATCATGCAAGCTCATTTCCTCACTCAGTGCTCTTATCCATCAATTATACATTAACCTTCTGATCTTTATATAGTCCACTCTAGCATGATCTTGCACCTTCGATGCGTTTCAAATGGATTGTACATATTAAATTAGACTGACTAGCCATAAGTTCATTATCTTATGATTACCAGGAAAGGCTCTTTGTTGTCCACAAATGTTGCATTCTGATGAATCATGGATGCTCACTGGTTTGTTGTTATGCCACAAGAATGCAGATAAACCCAGAATCTCACACTTCCTGCAGAACTGAAATAGCATTCACCATTTCTGATTATCTGATTGAGGAAATGTCTATTCTTATTGAATCATTTTTCTATGAATAATGATTAACCTACAGGGATTAAAAGATTAGATGATAGGCAAAAACAATAGATAGTACCTGGGTCGTTTCTTTTCTCTGCTGTTCTCTCCCCCACCACCCACCACCCCCGCTTAAACAATAATGTTTCAAGGCAACTATAGTAGAAATTGTTTCTGTGTAAATCACCAGGAGACTGATCTGCTAAACCTATTTTTAAAATATCAAACCAACCATAATTTTTGTGATCAAAATGACACTAAAGACTATCACAGAGCGCAAGACATTCAGGTATTTTTTAAAATAGTTTTAATTGAACATTTTCAACATTAAAAAATGCAAAATACAAAGCCACATAAAACAATTTTCCTCATTAAAGCGAATTCATATAGATATCACTAGTATCCATAACTTATACAGATTCTCATTTTATGGTACATTCTACTATGTTATAAACACATTGTAATTATATTACAAATAAATTATATTACTACTTACTTACTATTTACACAAATGTACCAAAACACTCATATATTATCTAATTCTTATTTCGTATCTTTCTATTCTCTAACCAAGTGTACCATCTACTCAAGACTTTATAATACTGATTCATCTCTCTCATTCAATTCTATTGTCAATTTATCCATCTCGGCACATTCAAGTAGTTTTCTAATGATCATTGCATCCAGTGGGCAATCAGCCTGTCTCCAATTTTGCGCTAGTGTGATTCAGGTTGCTGTCAATATATGCAAAATTATGTATTGATTTCATCCATTTTTGCCTCTAAGATACTTAGGAGGAATAGTTCCAGTTTCATTTCTATTTTTTGTCCTGTAGTTTCTTCCAGCCAATTCCTTATTTTACTCCTGTACTTCCTTGACTTAGTACAGGTCTACCACATAGGTAGAAAGTACCCTGTTAATAGCCACATCTTCAACATTGCGCTGAACAATTTGAATACATTTTGGGCAATCTTGCTGGAGGTAAATGCCAACAGTAGAACGTTTTGTAAAGATTTTCCTTATATGCTGCCAACTTTTTAATTTATAGTTCTTTCCCCATAATTTCTCCCAATGATCTAATTCAATGCTATACCTGAAATTTCTGGCCCAACTTATCATTGTTTCTTTCATAATTTCTTCTTCCATTTTGAATCTTAACAATAGGCTGTAAACTTTTGTAATCATTTTTCCCGTTCCTTATAATATTTTATCCATTTCCATTTGTTTCCCATAAATACTCTATTGTTCTACATCCTTTTTATATCTTGCTTTGATTTGAAGGTAAGGCTGCTGGTCTTACATTCAGGTATTAAGTGGTATATAAGTCTAAATGCTATTGCTACCGGTATTAATCTATCTCTTCTGCTAGGAATGTTATTTCTTAGGAATGTCTACTCATGAGTCTCCGCTAGGTAAAGTTCAGATAATACATATAAATATATGTCCTCCCCCCCCTGCTATTTAACATCTACATGAAACCGCTGGGTGAGATCATCCAAGGACATGGGGTGAGGTATCATCAATATGCGGATGATACCCAGCTTTACATCTCCACCCCATGCCCAGTCAACGAAGCGGTGGAAGTGATGTGCCGGTGCCTGGAGGCTGTTGGGGCCTGGATGGGTGTCAACAGACTCAAACTCAACCCGGATAAGACGGAGTGGCTGTGGGTTCTGCCTCCCAAGGACAACCCCATCTGTCCGTCCATCACCCTGGGGGGGGAATCATTGACCCCCTCAGAGAGGGTCCGCAACTTGGGCGTCCTCCTCGATCCACAGCTCACATTAGAAAACCATCTCTCAGCTGTGGTGAGGGGGGCGTTTGCCCAGGTTCGCCTGGTGCACCAGTTGCGGCCCTATTTGGACCGGGACTCATTGCTCACAGTCACTCATGCCCTCATTACCTCGAGGTTCGACTACTGTAATGCTCTCTACATGGGGCTACCTTTGAAAAGTGTTCGGAAACTTCAGATCGTGCAGAATGCAGCTGCGACAGCAGTCATGGGCTTACCTAGGTATGCCCATGTTCCACCATCACTCCGCAGTCTGCATTGGCTGCCGATCAATTTCCGGTCACAATTCAAAGTGTTGGTTATGACCTTTAAAGCCCTTCATGGCATCGGACCAGAATACCTCTGAGACCGCCTCCTGCCGCACGAATCCCAGCGACCGATTAGGTCCCACAGAGTGGGCCTTGTCCGGGTCCCGTCAACTAAACAGTGTCGGTTGGCGGGCCCCAGGGGAAGAGCCTTCTCTGTGGCGGCACCGGCTCTCTGGAACCAACTCCCCCCGGAGATTAGAACTGCCCCTACTCTTCCTGCCTTCCGTAAACTCCTTAAAACCCACCTGTGCCGTCAGGCATGGGGGAAGTGAGACATCTCCCCCTGGGCATGTTTAATTTGTGCATGGTATGCTTGTGTGTGTGTCTGTTAGTATATGGGGTTTTCTTTTAAATTTTAAATGTTTTAAACTTACTCGGATTATTTATGATTTGTTTTTCTCTGTTGTGAGCCGCCCCGAGTCCTCGGAGAGGGGCGGCATACAAATCTAAATAATAAATAAATAAATAAATATAAATACATTTAAATATATTTTGCACATTTTTTGTCAGGGAAGTAATACCCAGTTATTTCTTTATTTCACTTCTACAATTCCTTTTTGTTGAGAACCTGGAGGTTGCATACATTACTGCTATCTAGTCATTATTATGCATACAAAAAAAAAAATCTATGAGTGGTGTTAAACTAAAGTACTTTTACTAAAGAACTTCATGGCTAAGAGTGGAGTTCTCTTTTCTTGACCACTATATCATCTTTTGAGTTTGCAGAGGATTTATTGTCTGTTTTAAGAGATTTTGGTTGCACTTGCAGTGATGCCTACAAGTGATCCCCTTGTCTTTTGGACAATCAGGGTGGTAAATATTGAAGATGCTGCTGCTGATACATTTGTTGCTGTGGGAAAGCAGCTGATAGAAAAGAGTAGGTCATTGCAAGTAGGATCACTGTTGTTCAAGTTATAATTAGCTGAAGGAAGGTAAATCGTAAACCAATTAAACATAAACATAGGTGAAATATGCTTATATAACATGTTTGCCTATAGCTGTAAAAATAATGTAATTCTCATTTTAAGATAATAGTATCAAATCCCATTTTGTGAGAATGAAAACAAATGGTGATATTTCATGTTCTAGAAATAAATTTTGAGGGGACAAAATATTGGATGGTCCTGAAACTAAGCCAGATACAATTTAGATTTATATACTGCTTCATAATGTTTTACAGCCCTCTCTGGACAGATTACAATAGCAACCTATTATCCCTAACAATCTGGGTCCTCATTTTACCAACCTCAGAAGGGTTGGAAGGCTGAATCAACCTTGAGCCAGTCAGGATCGAACTCCTGGCCGTGGGCAGTCAGCTTGCAATACTGTATCTAACCACTGTGCCACCACAGCTCTTAACATAAAAATATAGTTCACGTGCTTTAATGTAATGAAATTGTGCATAATATGTGCAAATTAGAGTGCAGCTTTCCTTAAGGAGAAATTTGAATTGCTTTGCTTTACAAATTGTATTTATTTTCTAAACATACTGAACTACTACTACAAACGAGCCTGCCAGATGGATATACTGTATTTCTGTAGCTGACCATCTCTTTATCCGCCCATTAGGTCCTGATTGAAGATGATGCCAGACCGCTGCTGCCCGATCCTGAGGTCCCAGAAATTAATGTCCCTCAAGGCAATGCCCAACTTGCCAAACTTGACGAAGATGAGCTGTGACCCACTGGACTGCAAGATGGTGGCCTCTGTCAGACAAGCACTTCAGCTGGGGATATCTAACGCATCTCCCACATCCCTCCTCCCTCTCTCTGGCTGCTCTGGAGGAAAGAGAAACGTGGCAACAGCGGGATGGAAGGGTTTGCTGTCCCCTGATCCTGCTCAAAATGCCCAGACTTCATCCCCTTCCTTGTATGGGTGCAGGACCCCATATTGGGACCAGAGCATACTGCTGAAGGCCCTTCCCTAGACCCCAGTATATGCATGCTGAGGGGCTCTAGGGGCTTTACGTGGGGGGCTCTTGGATGAGGGGTTTACATTATGTGAAATGAGAATATTTTGTTTGTTGTAATAAAGATTTTAATTAAACTAACAAGGAAGTAAATTGCATCACACACAAAAGTAAGGTTCTACATTTAGGCAAGAAGTACATTATATGTCAGTAATTTTCAACCTTTTTTGAGCTGCGGCGCATTTTTTACATTTATGAAACCCTGGGGCACGTTGAGCGGGGCGGGGGGGCTAAAAAAAGTTTGGACAAAAAAATTATCTCTCTCTCTCTTCCTCCTTTTCACTCTATTTCTCTCTCCCTCTTTCTATCCCTTCCTTCCTCTTTCTTTCTTTCTCTCTCCCTCTTTCTTTTTCTTCCTTCCTTCCTCTCTTTTTTGCTCTCTTTCTCTCTCCCTCCCTACCTCCCTCTATACCTTTCTCTCTCTCTCTCCTTCCCTCCCTCTCTTTCTCTCTCGCTCTCTTTCTCTCTTGTTCTCTTTCTCTCTCTCACTCTCTCTCCTTCTCTTTCTCTCTCGCTTTCTTTCTCTATCTCTTTTTCTCTTTCTCTTTCGCTCGCTCTTTCTTTCTCTCTCTCTTGCTTTCTTTCTCTCTCTGAGCTTCGCAGCACACTTGACCATGTCTCACAGCACACTAGTGTGCCGCGGCACACTGGTTGAAAAACACTGGTATATGTGGTACCTTGCTTAAGAGTAGTAATTGTGAGAGGGATCTTGGAGTCCTAGTGGACAACCATTTAAATATGAGCCAGCAGTGCAGCAGCTGCCAAAAAAGCCAACACAGTTCTAGACTGCACTAACAGAGGGATAGAATCAAGATCACGTGAAGTGTTAATACCACTTTATAATGCCTTGGTAAGGCCACTCTTGGAATACTGCATTCAGTTTTGGTCACCACGATGTAAAAAGAGTGCAGAAAAGAGCAACAAAGATGATTGAAAGCTAAAACATATGAAGAACAGTTGTTTAGTTTAATGAAAAGGACTAGGGATGACATGATAGCAGTGTTCCAATATCTCAGGTGCTACCACAAAGAAGAGGGAGTCAAGCTATTCTCCAAAGCACCTGAGAGTAGAAACAAGAAGCAATGGATGGAAACTAATCAAGCAACTTAGAACTAAGGAGAAATTTCCTGACAGTTAGAACAATTAATCAATGGAGCAGCTTGCCTCCAAAACTTATGAATGCTCCAACACTGGAAGTTTTTAAGATGTTGGATAACCATTTGTCTGAAGTGGTGTAAGGTTTCCTGCCTAGGCAGGGGGTTGGACTAGAACAGTGTTTTTCAACCAGTGTGCCGTGGCACACTAGTGTGCCGCGAGACATGGTCAGGTGTGCCGCGAAGCTCAGAGAGAAAGAAAGCAAGAGAGAGAGAAAGCAAGAGAGAGAAAGAAAGCAAGAGAGAGAAAGAGAACAAGAGAGAAAGAAAGCAAGAGAGAGAGAGAGAGGGAGGGAAGGAGAGAGAGAGAAAGACATAGAGGTACGTAGGGAGGGAGGGAGAAAGAGAGCAAAAAAGAGAGGAAGGAAGGAAGAGAAAAAAAGAGGGATGGAGAGAGAAAGAAAGAGGAAGGAAGGGAGAGAAAGAGGGAGGGAGAAAGAAATAGAGCGAAGGGGAGGAAGAAAGAGAGAGAATTTTTTTGTTCAAACTTTTTTTAGCCCCCCCCCCCCGCTCCATGTGCCCCAAGGTTTCGTAAATGAAAAAAAATGTGCCGCGGCTCAAAAAAGGTTGAAAATCACTGGACTAGAAGACCTCCAAGGTCCCTTCCAACTCTGTTACTGATTTCTGTAATATTTCTTCATGAGGAGCTTGTGGGGTACATGTCAAACTCTCTGTTTCTCCAATTCTTCATGACTGAACACTAAGGTGTTAGGCAGGAAACTTCAAGACAGTCTTGAATTCTCATTGTAGAAAGAGAATATTTTCTTCCCTTCCCACTTTTAAATTATACTTTAAACCAGTGGACACCAACCAATGGTCTGTGAGAAAATTTTGGTGGTCCGCAGAAAAATTATTTGCATTTTTATATTGTACTAAATAGTATTTATCTTTTTAAAAAATTCATATTGGTGGTCCGTGGGATTTAAAATTATGAATTTAGTAGTCCCTGAGGCAACCCCTGCTTTAAATTATCCATGCATCTATTTAGCTCAATACAAAGTCCCTCATCATTTAGATTACAGAATCCATTATCCTGGTCATTAGAGAAAACTTACCACTGCATAGGAAATAGGAAGGTGTGAATACAGTGATCCCTCGATTATCGCGAGGGTTCCGTTCCAAGACCCCTCGCGATAATCGATTTTTCGCGATGTAGGGTTGCGGAAGCAAAAACACCATCTGCACATGCGCACCCTTTTTTTCATGGCCGCGCATGCGCAGATGGTGGAGTTTGCGTGGGCGGCGGGGAAGACCCAGGGAAGGTTCCTTCGGCCGCCCAGCAGCTGATCTGCTCGGTAGCGCAGCAGCAGCGAGCAGACAAAGATCGGGGTTTCCCCGCCGCCCACGCAAAGGGGAAACCCCGATTCGGCTCCTCGCTGCTACTGCGCTGCCGAGCAGATCAGCTGCTGGGCGGCCGCAGCAGCAGCGAGCAGACGAAGATTGGGGTTTCCCCGCCACCCACGCAAAGGGGAAACCCCGATTCGGCTCCTCGCTGCTACCGCGCTGCCGAGCAGATCAGCTGCTGGGCGGCCGCAGCAGCAGCGAGCAGACGAAGATCGGGGTTTCCCCGCCACCCACGCAAAGGGGAAACCCCGATTCGGCTCCTCGCTGCTACCGCGCTGCCGAGCAGATCACCTGCTGGGCGGCCGAAGGAACCTTCCCTGGGTCTTCCTCGCTGATGCCCCCGCCCGCCCGCCCCCCGCCGCCCGCCAGCAAGAGTGGGAGAGATAGAGAAAGAGAGAGAAGGAAAGAGATGAGAGAGGGAGGAAGAGAGTGTGAGAGAGGAAGAAGCAAGAGAGAGAAAGAGAGAGAGAAAGAAAGATGAGAAAGGAAGGAAGAGAGTGACGTCATCGGGTGGGAAAAATTGCGATATAGCGTTTCGCGAAGAACGAGATCGCGAAAATCGAGGGATCACTGTATAGCTATTGCATTCTTTAAAAAATGAGATCTTGGTTTGATTCTCAGAATTTACCAGCTATTAATCCATTTTTGATGTCACTGGCAATCATTGCATCCCAGCTCAAGGGCTATTTACTGTATGAGTGTGTAAGATTTATCAACTAACATCAGTATGATATCAGTATAACATCAATAAGCAAATTTGGAAAACTCAACAATGGCCACAGGATTGGAAAAGGCCACTTTACATTCCAATTCCAAAGAAGGGGAACGCCAAAGAATATTCAAACTACTGCACTAGTGCATTCATTTTACATGCTAGCAACGTTTAGGCTGAAAATTCTACAAACTAGGCTTCCGCAGTATGTGGACCAAGAACTATAGTATATGAATTTAAACATGCCTGGGATAAACATATATCCATCCTAAGATAAAATACAGAAAATAGTATAAGGGCAGACTAGATAGACCATGAGGTCTTTTTCTGCCGTCAGACTTCTATGTTTCTATGTTTCTATCAGAAGTACCTGCAGGATTTCAAAGAGACAGAGGAACTAGAGATCAAATTATCAACATAAGCTGGATCATGGAGAAAGCTGGGGAATTTCAGAAAAACATCTACTGCTGCTTCATTGACTATGCTAAACCCTTGGTGTGGATTTTTTAAAAATTTAATATTTTTATTGATTTTTAAAAAATATGAACACACACACAAAACAGGTGCTCTGTGTGTAGTGCCCACCACCAGACAAGCATTCACACCCCACCACCAAATCGGGTGTGTTTTTTGTATACACCATTTTAACTCAAGAGCAAAATATCTGTTTACATATTATAGAGTGATTCCAATTAAAAAATAAATTAAAATAAATAAGCCTTTGTGTGGATCACAACAAATTGTGGCAAGTTCTTAAAGAGATGGGAGTATCAGGCCATCTTGTTTCTTGAGAAACCTATATGCGGGTCAAAAAGCAACAGTGAGAACTGGACATGGAACCATTGATTGGTTCAAAATTGAGAAAGCAGTTCGGCAAGGCTGTATACTGTCACCCTGCCCATTTAACCTATATGCAGAGCACATTATGAGAAAGGCGGGGCTAGATGAATCACAAACTGGAATTAAGATTGCCAGGAGAAATATGAACAACTCAGATATACAGGTGATACCGATCTAATGAAGAAAGTGAAGACGAACTAAAGAGCCTCTTGATGCGGGTGAACGAGGAAAGTGCAAAAGTTGGCTTGAAACTCAACATTAAGAAAACTAAGATCATGGCATCTGGCCCTCTCAAATCCTGGCAGATAAATGGAGAAGAAATGGAGGTAGAGACAAAATTTTATTTTCCTGGGCTCCAAGAAGATGGGGACTTACAGCTGAGATGCTAACTCCTGGAGGAAAGCTATGACAAACTTAAAGAGCATACTAAAAAGCAGAGACATCACCCTGCCAACAAAAGTGTGTTTGGTCAAGACTAGTTTTCCCAGTTGCAATGGAGGGCTGTGAAAGTTGGACCATAAAGAAGGCTGAGCGCCAAAGAATTGAGGCCTTTGAACTATGGTGCTGTGGAGAAGACTCCTGTGAGTCCCTTGGGCTGCAAGGCGACCAAACTGATCAGTCCTAGAGGAGATCAACCCTAACTGCTCTTCAGAAGGCCAGATCCTGAAGATGAAACTCAAATACTTTCACCACCTAATGAGAAGGAAGGATTCGCTGGAGAAGAATCTAATGCTGGGAACGATTGAGGGCAAAAGAAGGGGACGACAAAGAATGTGGTTGCTGGATGGAGTCACTGAAGCAGTTGGTGTGAGCTTAAATGGACTGGGGGGCGGATGGTAGAGGACAGGAAGGCCTGGAGGAACATCTATGGGGTCACAATGGATCAGACATAACTTCACAACTAACAAAAACAATGGTGGGATCAAGGAAAACTTCCTATCTATAAAACCTGAATTAATAGGATTTAAGTTAATACGTGAGAGCAAAGGGCTGGGAAAGGAGATTTCTCCTATCAATCCCCTTTTAACAACAGTCTCAGATGTATAAATGAAAGAAGCTAAGTTCTTTTACACTTCAAAGGCCAAACTGCTCTGCTTACAAGTTGATCCTGATAGTGGTCAGAAGCATTCCTTATGAAACAAAGAAAAGGGTTATTTTCAATTAAGCAGTTTTTGCATATAGTTTCCTCTCAAATTTGCAAGTGAAAGGACTATCAACCATCCCATTCACCGGGTATTAAGTTCAAAAAGTGCCTCCTGTTAAAAACACACAAACATTTCTATCTAGGAAGATGAAAGCTAGAAATTTTATTTCTCTTGGTCCTTCCAAAATTGCCTAAAACTGAGTATGAAAAATAACTGGAAGCACTTGTAGAAAAAAAATAGCTCTACCAACATTTAAAAACAATAAATGCTAACATTAATACAAATTTTTGTAAAGGAGAAAAGCAAAATACTAGGCAAACTATAAGAGAATTTTACCCCCAAATACTTGTTACCTGAGTAATGTCCAGATGATATCTTCCATTGTTGTCCAAGGAAAAATTATGTGCATCAGGAGTTTTAACGTCTGCGGCAATGTCTTTTTCCTGGCATACAGCTTGAGTGGTACTGGAAACAGGCCATCTTTTATGGGCTTGAGCCCAATCCCTGGAAGTGAGGGCTTGAAACTTGCTTAGCCCAACATGCCACATCTGGATTAGTTATTATTGCTGTATCTTTTGGGGGGGGGAGGTGCTACAAGCAGAATACCAATGTATACTCATAATTTACAAGGTAACTCAAAAACTAGAGCAACTCATAAAGTTATGCAGTGATGCATCCATCATGGTTAAAACCCCAAGCTGACTCTTTTCTCAAAGATTCCACTGTGGGGCTAATTGTGTTAAAGACCCCATTGTGATGTAGCAGCGACACAGAGGGGATGGCTGGTTTCCGTGGCAATTAAGAGGAGGAACAGAGCCCTCTGGAGTGTTCAGACATAAAGGAACCGACAGTAGTGTGTGTGCAAGATTATCTCAAGTAGAGCTGGAAGCAGCAGTGAAAGGCTCTTATCTTTCCTTTGGAGAACAAAATTGCATCTTCTCAGCCCCATTCCCTAGCCTAGTAGATTGTTCTTCTCATGAAAAGAGGTGAGTGTCTCAAAACTTTTGTGGAAGGAAGAATCAGCTACCAGTTCACTCTGCTTCCATAGGCTTCTGAGCTAGGTATATATTTTTAAAGCTGCAATTCAGGTGTACGCCAACAAAGGAGAATATTTGTAATTTAGGGTTGAAATGAGGTCTTTGGTGCTCTTTCGGCTTGGTTGTGCACTGATGTTATCTAGTTTGGGTAATGAAACATCTGCAAGAAAACAACCTCAGGCAGCATCAAGAACCCCTAATTGTGTGTAAAGTGTGTGTAGTCCAAAGTTACATATATAGCATTTTTTCCTTCCTCTTTTAAGTATATTTTTTTCTGTAGAGGTTTCCATGAAGACAAGGCACCAAGCCTTGCCCACCAGTCAAAGATGGACATTTTTGAGTGTATAGTGGATGTATGCACAAAGGAACCCCAACACAAAATAGCTATAAATTCCACAGTATGAAAATAGGACAAAAGGGCAAAATAGGACAAAACACCATGAGGGTGTTTTCATCTTTATTTCTGTGTTGTCATTGAAAGATTTATCCGTAACCTTTCATCACTTAATATCACAGAAGCAGCAAATGAGTTGGGTAAAAATGTTCAACGTCTTTGTTACTAATTGCACACTGGAATCAAAGGTTTGAGTGCTTCTACCTGAGGGCAGGGGAGGAGGGGAGGGAGACACTGCAGAGATGAACCTAGCATATCAACGAGAAGACCATGTCTGAATTTTCAGTCATCATGCAGATGTGTATATTCATGTTCACAAGCATATGAGTTCCAACGCTCACAGCTTCACGCTAGCTTATGGAGTTCTTTTCTTTGCATACTGGTTTGCTTGCTTAAATGGGGAAGGCTGGGTTAGTATCAACTTATTCATCAAGTGATATTAAGCTTATCTGTACATTTTTTATTTTTTATGAAAGGACCCAAGAAAAAAGCAAAACAGTATGTATATCCAAGGAAGGCTGCACCCTCTTAATTTAATGCTCTTACAATTTTTAGTGCAAAACATGTTTAAAAGAATTCAAACCATGTTGTTGGATGAACTGCAAAAATAATTCAAAATCTGTGATGCCTACAACAAAGATATAGGACACAACAGTATTTCTCAACATGGGCAACTTTTAAGACCCGTGGGCTTAAAGTCCCAGCGTTCTCCAAATCGGAGGAATTCTGGGAATTGACATCTACATAAATTGCCAAGGTTGAGAAGCAGTAGGATAGAGCAGTGTTTTTCAACCAGTGTGCCGCGAGACATGGTCAGGTGTGCCACAAAGAAGGAAGCTCAGGTTCTGGTCTTGCAACTTTTTGCTGAAAAGGAGAGAGGGGGGGGAGAGAGAGAGAAAGAAAGAGAAAGAAAGCAAGAGAGAAAGAGAAAGAAAGAGAGAGAGGAAGGGAGAGAGAGAAATGAGAGCAAAAAAGGGAGAAGAAAAGGGAATTGAGAAAATGATTGAGGCAGAGAATAAGAGGAAAGAGAGAGAAACAAAAGAGAGAGAAGTGACTCTTGATTTAAAGCATATGATAAAAAGCACCCAAAGAATAAGAGAAAAAAACCCCAGCCCTCACCTATTTTTGGAAATGGTTCAAGAGTGTGTATACACACATCTCACACACACACACACACACACAAGGAGGGAGGAGACAGGGATGGAAAAAGAGAGGAGAGTGTCTTAGAATGTCATTTTGTATCATTTTGGTTGTTGGTGTGCCCCAGGATTTTGTAAATGTAAACAATGTGTCGCGGCTCAAAAAAGGTTGAAAATCACTGGGATAGAGAATAGGAAAAAACCTGGTTTAGATGCTAGGTTTTCTTTCAGTGCAATGGAGATCAGGGGCCAAGGTGGTGGTGGAAGTAATAACAAATTAGTTTGTGACTCGCAATTGCTTAAGTACTGTATACTTATGCTTCCCCATACCAGTTTTGACTGTGGATATACTCATGGGGTCTTTGGACTTGCCCGTATCTTTCTGTAATAGAAACTGCCTCCTAGCATATCTTATCTAGGTTCAGAAGTGGGATTGTCTTCTGTGAATATTTGGATGCGAGATCATGACTGTAAGTGAAATGGGAAAGTGAAAAAAACATCCCAGAAAGCAGTTAGGTGTTCCACTTGCAAACTAACATATCGATGCGTTTGTCAAGTCCCCAGAAATCACACTCGACTCAAAGGGGACTTTATTTTATCTGAGAATTTATTTAAAAGTGTACCAGACAACCCATGGCTCATTGTTTCAGAGAGACTTTCTTACCTAATGGAGAAACTCAATGATTATTGGCAGGCAAAAAATAATAAGAATAAATACAGTGGGAGCAAGGGCAATTTCCAACTTGCCGTCAGCCTCCCTACTGACTTTTCTTATAGAGAGTTGGGAGAAGCATTGGAAGTGATGATCATATGACCATGGTTGGCTGCACCTAACTTTGGCAGTGAAGCCGCACTGTGTCACAAAGCCACAATTTTACCACAGTTCGGGAGGAGTCATGGATCCCAGATTTTGGGCGCATTCTCATTTGCGATACATCGATTCACAAACAGTTGCCCTGCGATGTACTATTTCATCCAGTTGAAGGTGACAGATACAAGAGTTTTAATAGCATCAGTATATAACTTCACCTATGTGGGTCAACTCTTGTTTTGTACTTGGCTTTGAACTCACAAAGTAAACCAAGGCATTAATTTCCTATTAACTTCCAATTCAATGATTGTTTCTGTGGACATTTCCCTGATCACCTTTTTTAGACTCCTTATCCAACACGACACTAACATTTTAAAGATGTTTGAAAGCAAAAATTTAAAAAGCTAGTTGGAAATTGACATGCCACAGAGCAAAACACTACTCTCCTTATTTCCCAAAACTGCCTTCAGGTCTAATAAACACATCTAGACAATAAAAATACTCTGCATTGCAACCCAGTTTTCTGTTAAAAATGTACTCTTGAGCCTAGATAAAAGAACATCATCCCTGCCCCCCAAAAGCAATCTAGGGCTGTGAGGAACATAGAGTGAGGTTTGAAGTAGTTATTGGGAGTAGTGGGGAACCACTCACCAATTTGCCTTCAGACACAAAATAATTATCTGCCTGTTCCTGTTTTTATACCAATGGAATTGAAGGGGCTCAGGCATCATGACTGACTATAATGGACCTAGCCAATCATTCATTCTTGCTAGGGATTGTCGGCAGGATTTTTTGACTGAGACCTCATAGCATTCCACTGACCTATAGTTGCCAGGCTCTTGTGGGGGGAAACCCAATAGGTCAATATTAGTGCTGGGTGTAAAATGAATTGAGCTGCACCTTAGCAAGGGCTCCAAATCAGCAGCTGGTAGCAAAAGTATGTAAAACAACCCCCATTTCCTTTTGCTACTATCCGGTGGCTGTCCAAATTTTTGCAGCCCAGATACTGTAACCCTGTTGCAGCCTTGCTTCCTTGACCTCATCTCTGCTCTTTGTTCAACATCACTCTCGTTTGATGCCCACCGCTGCGGTCACCACGGCCACATTCCGCACCCGCTTCCCCTGGTGGGTCTTGACATGCTTCGCTAGGTGGTCGCTCCGCATAAACCGCTTGGGGCACAGCTGGCAGCCGAAGCGCTTCTCCCCCGTGTGCGTCCGAAGGTGCCTTTGCAGCTCGTCCGAGCGCGTGAAGCTCTTCCCGCAGTACAGCCAGGAGCAAATGAAGGGCCGCTCACCCGCGTGCCAGCGGAGGTGGGCCTTCAAGTGAGAGGTTTTGCCGTAGACCTTGCCGCAGCCTGGCAGGTGGCAGACGTGTTGCTTCTTCCTCCCTGGCTCCTCGTGGGACCGGCTGGCTCCCTGGCAATTGGGGCATTTGCAGCGGCGGCAGCGGCGTGATGTACTCAACAGCCCTTTGGGAGGGCTCTGCAGGAAGGGTGCAAGGGGAGGCTGGGGACTGAGAACTAGCGGGTGTCCCAGAGAGAAATTGCTTGGCTGCTGCAGGGTCCACCATGGGGCGTCATCAGTGGAGGAGGGGCCCGGAGGGACAGCCGGACCCAAAGACCAGGGGCCTTGCAGAAAACCGGAGGAGTCCTGGGCTTCTGGGAAAGTATACGATGGGTGCACAGAGGGCGCCAACATCTTGACCGGGGACCACTCCAAGGAGTAGATGGCCTCAGCCGGCGGTGTCAGCGGTAGTTCATGGGCTGAGGCACCACAACCGCTGACCACCATCTGCTCATGATAGGGCATCTTGGGTCGTCCAAACGCCATGGTTGTGTGAGAGCGCGACGGCACCTCATTGCTCCAGAGTTGAAACATCCCCACAGATTCGTAAGACCCTGTTGAGCTGGCTGAAGAACAGGGAAGTGGAGGTGCTGCTCGGAAGGCCAAGGTGGGATAGTTGACAGTGATGTCCTCCGGAGAGGAGTTGGGGGAGCGGTCCTGAAAGAGAACAAAAAAGACTGAGCGAGAGAATAGAGATGGGAAGCCTCCCAAATCCTTAACCAAGCCCCACTCAAAGTCTGTCCAAGGAAATTGTCTTCTGTAGCATATTGCTAAATCTTGCACTCTGCATACATCCTCTGACTAACGTTGCCTGCCTTGCCTAAGGATGCCATTTTATCCTCCTTCCCTATCCTATATAGATCTTCAATTTGGTTCCGTGAGTGAGGTTTCATCTAAGTCTTGCCATTATTATTATTATTTATTGGATTTGTATGCCACCCCTCTCCGTAGACTCGGGGCGGCTAACAACAATGATAAAAACAGCATGTAACAATCCAATACTAAAACAACTAAAAACCCTTATTATAAGATCAAACAAACATACCATGCATAAATTGTAATGGCCTAGGGGGAAGAGCTATCTCAACTCCCCCATGCCTGGCGGTATAAGTGAGTCTTGAGTAGTTTATGAAAGACAGTGAGGGTGGGGGCAGTTCTAATCTCCGGGGAGAGTTGGTTCCAGAGGGACGGGGCCGCCACAGAGAAGGCTCTTCCCCTGGGGCCCGCCAAACGACATTGTTTAGTCGACGGGACCCGGAGAAGGCCTACTCTGTGGGACCTTATTGGTCGCTGGGATTCGTGTGGTAGCAGGCGGTTCTGGAGGTAATCTGGCCCAATGCCATGTAGGGCTTTAAAGGTCATGACCAGCACTTTGAATTGTGACCAGAAACTGATCGGCAGCCAATGCAAGCCACGGAGTGTTGAAGAAACGTGGGCGAATCTTGGAAGCTCCACGATGGCTCTCGCAGCTGTGTTCTGCACAATCTGAAGTTTCCGAACACTTTTCAAAGGTAGCCCCATGTAGAGAGCGTTGCAGTAATCGAACCTCGAGGTGATGAGGGCATGAGCGACTGTGAGCAATGACTCCCTGTCCAAACTGCAATGGGAATTGGACCAAGCATATGTCAGAGTCTATAAGCACAGAAGCAAGTTTTCTCAAAATGCCTGGACAATGCATGTTGGTCAGCATCTACAGCAGATCACTTCCTCTCACTCTTTAGAGCAGTATTTCGCAAATAGTGGGGCAGGCCCCCCTGGGGGGGACGCGTGACCCTGGGGATGTGCTTTTTTGCCACAGGGAGTATTGGGGGGGGGTTGCACCGAACAATAGTACACAGCACAGAGTAGGAGATACGAAGTGCATATAACAAATCCTTAAGAGACGCCATGGAAAGATATTTAACAGGGATGAAAAGAAAGGAGGAAAGAGACGGAGATAATGAGACAAACGTAAGTCTCCCAAAATCTAAGATGAGGTGGGAGAGGATAAACGGCCGATATGTTTACTGTATCTAAAAATGTTGGCAGTGGAGAGCATGAAGCCACATAAATTAAGGCGTCACTTAAACACATGACACCCCAATCACGTGCATGAGCCGCTTGATTTTTTTCAGCAAAAGCATGCTGAATATTGCAAACAATCATCCCAGTGGAGAATTAGGGGGGCACGCAAAATGTTTACTTCTTCCTAGGGAGGGTGTAACAGATAATAATTAAGAAACACTGCTTTAGAGGAAGAATAGGAGCCACATGTGATGGAGGACCAGACTTCATTCCAACATTGGAGCTATTTCTTAAACTTATATCTTTTCCTTTATTTTTATTTATTTATTTATTTTATTTTGTCCAATACAAAATGAGAGTTTTAGTGGGTATATATATTTATATATACCGGTATATGGATTTGGAAATTTCTGGCGACATGTTCGCCCTAGAACAAGGACAGAAACACCAGCCTGAAGATGACGAGTGGGACCTCGTCGAAATGTCGCCAGTAATTTCCAAATCCTACACGGGAAGAAACCCGAATATACCAAGACTGTCATACCTGTACCCGTGAAAATCTACGAAAATACACACACACACACACACACACACGCACATAGTAAAATACATGATGAAGGTTATAGAGGAGATACTCATAGTAAAATATATCTAAGAAAGAATAGAAAAGAAGATATAGGAATAGAACATATCAATGAAAGAATAGAAGAAGAGATATAGGAATAGAGGAAAGGTATAGGAGATATAGGAGAGCAATAGGACAGGGGACGGAAGGCACTCTAGTGCACCTGTACTCGCCCCTTACTGACCTCTTAGGAATCTGGATAGGTCAACCGTAGATCATCTAAGGGTAAAGTGTTGGGGGTTTGGGGATGACACTATGGAGTCCGGTAATGAGTTCCATGCTTTGACAACTCGGTTACTGAAGTCATATTTTTTTAGTCAAGTTTGGAGCGGTTAATATTATGTTTAAATCTGTTGTGTGCTCTTGTGTTGTTGTGGTTGAAGCTGAAGTAGTCGCCGACAGGCAGGACGTTGCAGTATATGATCTTATGGGCAATACTTAGATCATGTTTAAGGCGTCTTAGTTGTAGGGTTTCTAGGCCCAGGATTGAAAGTCTAGTCTTGTAAGGTATTTTGTTTCGAGTGGAGGAGTGAAGGACTCTTCTGGTGAAGTATCTTTGGACATTTTCAAAGGTGTTAATGTCTGAGATGAAATATATATTTTTAACATATTCTTCCGGGTATATCTACTATTATTCTAATGCTGGTATATCTAGTATTGTTCTAATGCTTCTCCTATTTTTGTTGTCTGGGTCTACCACATCTAATTTTCCACTTTATTCCAAGGACTTCTGAATTGCTAGTCTGCTAACCATAAAAAGGATTATGGTTAGATGTACTCAGGGAAGGATAAGAGGGAGAAAGAGAAAGTAGAAAGGAAGGGGGGGGAGAGGAGGGAAGTAGGAAACAGGTAGAGAGGAAGAAAGAACGTAGAGGAGGGAGAAAGGAAGGGGAGTACAGTGTTCCCTTGATTTTCGTGGGTTCAAACTTCGCGAAACGGCTATACCACGGTTTTTCAAAAAATATTAATTTAAAAATACTCCGCGGTTTTTTTCCTATACCACGGTTTTTCCCGCCCGATGATGTCATACGTCATCACCAAACTTACATCTGCCATTGCTGATTGGCCGAAATCTCAGCCAATCAGCATTGTCATTGCAAAAATTTCGCCCGACAATGCTGATGGCCGACATTAAAAACAATCTTTGCCAGCCTCCACACTTTCGTCGCTCCCTGCCTCCAACTTCAAGCCCTTGCGCGACCTTGGAAAAAGGGTGCGCATGCGCAGATGGTGTTTTTACTTCCACACCACTACTTCGCGGAAAATCGACTTTCGCGGGAGGTCTTGGAACGTAACCCCCGCGAAAATCGAGGGAACACTGTAGTATGAAATTTAGAAGGAAAACAGACTGGAGATAAAAGTATAAAAGGAGCAAACCAAGGATATATGTTCGTGATATTTTGGATAGAAATATATAACCAGAAATGTCTTGATAATATGGTATATGTATGGATGTTTGTGTTAAGTTTGGTGAAAAAAATATTTTAAAAATATAAACTTTTTTTTATTTCAAAAAAATTGTTGGAAGACCAGGTCTGGTTTACACTAAGCCCTAATTCAGTATCTGATACTTTCTACACTCAATTTCTGCTTTTTGATCAAAGAGACTCAATCTTTTGGATATTGCCAAATTCTGTTAGGCTCCTCCTGAGATAGGATTTAAACTAACATCCCTCAGTTGTGTGGTTAACTATTGGGGGGGGGAGGGAGACTTTTTGAACAATACTAAATGAGTGCAGATGTCATCTCATCCCATTCGCCTAAGAATTTTAGTTCTATACATGTTGACCACTTTTTTGTTGGTTATGGTTTTCTTAAACTATTAATATGTGCTACCCAGAGTCATAATGGACTCTGGAAATTTTAGAATTTTGACAAATACTGATATTTAAAGATGTTTCAATAAATACTTGCTATAGTTATAACCTAAGTAACAGCATTTGGTGGGCCCCAGGGGAAGAGCCTTCTCTGTGGCGGCCCCGGCCCTCTGGAACCAACTCCCCCCGGAGATTAGAACTGCCCCTACCCTCCTTGTCTTTCGTAAACTACTCAAGACTCACTTATACCGCCAGCATGGGGGAGTTGAGACACCTTTCCCCCAGGCTTTTTTATAGTTTGTTTTATGTTTGGTATGAATGTGCTGTTTGGTTTTTAAAATAATGATAGGGTTTTATATGTTTTTAATATTTTATTTTTTTAATTTTTTTATTTATTCTTTGTCCAATATACAATATATATGGAAGAGAATAGACATTAAGTAATATATATAACGATAGAAAGTAAAAAAGAAGAGAAGTAGATGGGAGGGAGAGAATATATATGATACAAGAGATAAGGAGAGAATATATATGATATATATATATATATTATATATTATAGATAGATAGATAGATAGATAGATAGATAGATAGATAGATAGATAGATAGACAGACAGATAGATAAAGAGAGATATGGTATATGATATATGAGATAAGGAAAGACAATTGGACAGGGGACAATGGGCACATCAGTGCACTTACATACGCCCCTTACTGGCCTCTTAGGAACCTGGAGAGGTCAATCGTGGAGAGTCTAAGGGAGAAGTGTTGGGGGTTGGGAGTTGACACTATTGAGTCCGGTAATGAGTTCCACGATTCGACAACTCGATTGTTGTCATATTTTTTACAGTCAAGATTTGTTCCACTACTATGTTGTTTTTATTACTGTTGTGAGCTGCCCCGAGTCTTCGGAGAGGGGCGGCATACAAATCTAATTAATAATAATAATAATAATAATAATAATAATAATAATAATAATAATAATTAAAAAAAATTATACAAATATTACTTGGACAGGTATCTATTGGTTTTCAAATACAGTATCTTTGGGTTTTTTTAAGACAAATACACTAGGAAGGGCTGGGTGAAGCAGGGTCAATTTATGAAACTGTTTTGATTCCAATCACTGGAAATTCATTTCAGAGCAATACTTTTATGCCTTCAGTTAAAAGCCCATCAAAAGATCTGCAAGCCATTTTTCATTGCCTGAGGTGGTGCTTGGGGGAAAGATCCGAATGCAAAGCAGCTGATTTGATGTGGTGAAAATGCTTTAAGCTGATGCTTCTCCTCAGAAGTGTAGAAGGCCCATTTTATCCTACTGCGAGGACCTGTCAAGGCTTCAGGCCTACTATTGTAGGTACTGATGGTTTCTCTTTGGCATGGTTTTTGCTGTTTTTTGTTTGTGTCCCAATTTTGTTTTAAACTCTTCCCATTATGCTACTCTGATCTTTCAGTGTTGAAATATATTTAAAGAAGAAGAAAAAAGCAGAGGAGACAGAATCCTAGAAGCATTACAATTAAGCAGAAGTTTCTACTCATAAATCCTGACTGACTGTATACAGTCCTCAAGTTATGACCGTAATGGAGCTCGTCCCTTACAGTTGTAAGTTGTAACAGTCATTAAACGGAAATGGACAGATGATTGTATCTTTTGCAGAAATTGTTAAGTGACCGCTGCAGTCATAAAATGAACTCATTATTTACTACAGTGCAATTTTAAAGGAAACTAGAAGTATTGATTTTTGGCAACTATTGTAAAATGTGATTGGAATACTACAAATGGCTGTAAATGTAGCCATGTTGCTGAGCACCCAAAATAAGGTCCTTTCAACCACAGCAAGGGGTGACTGTCAACATTTTTGATCTGGGTGATAAGTTCCTTTTTTCCAGGTTAATTGTAATTTCAAATGTCCATTAAGCAACCAGTTGTAAGTTAAGGACCATCTTCATTGGAAAAAGATGGACGTCCAGACGAGAATGTTAACTATGGCTATTTTAGAATAAAAATGAAAAACCTGGTTTGTCATTTCATGAGATGATGCAAAATATGTAGCTGCATCATTTGGGGTTTAAAAATAAATTCAATCCTAGGATCGATCTGTATTACCTTCAAGAATATTTGGAAAAAGAGTGGTGAAACTTAATAGGAATCAACATCAAGTTAGGAACAATAAGATGAGGGATTCTAGCTCCCACTAATATCAGGCAGCATGATCAGTGATGATGATAGCTATATAATCTCATCCAGAACCTACTGGCTTCTAGTCTCATTCTTGTTATATTGGCCTTCCTAGCTTTAATTGTATTATATTTGGAATTATGAAGAGTGTGAAACATTTCAAAGTGATTGGAACTTTCGAGCAATTGCAAAGATAATCCTGTTTGCGCAGGACTGGACACTGTTTTTCATTTTGTCGTTTCCCAAAATCATGATACTACTTTACTATGAACTTCATTGGTCACTTGATTTTATGTCATAACAGTTTCCTCTGTATTTATTGAAAAATCATTTTGAAAATCATTCATCTTGCCCACAAAACACTTGTTTTGTTCAAACCTCGTGGAAAATCTCTACATGGCCATAAAGAAAAGCTTGTTAATTCTCGTTAATAAAACTAAAGTCACTGGATTATTTCCTACTGAAAACTTATTACAGTGTTCCCTCAATTTTCGCGGGTTCGGACTTCACGAAAAGTCTATACCACGGTTTTTCAAAAATATTAATTAAAAATACTTTGCGGTTTCCCCCCCTATACCACGGTTTTTCCTGCCCAACGACGTCATATAACATCACCAAACTTTCGTCCACCTTTAATAAATATTTTTTTAAATAAACTTTTAATAAAGAAACCTGGTGAGTAATAATCTAAATGGTTGCTAAGGGAATGGGAAATTGCAATTTAGGGGTTTAAAGTGTTAAGAGATGGCTTGTGATACTGTTCATAGCCAAAAATAGCGTATTTACTTCCGCATCTCTACTTCGCGGAAATTCAACTTTCACGGACGGTCTCGGAACGCATCCCCCGCGGAAATCGAGGGAACACTGTATAGCAAAGCCACAGATTGCAAGAGAGAACAACAACAAAAAAAGAACTAGAATTGGTGATAGGAATTTAAAAGCTGATTATGGTTCAGTTATGTGCCACCTTTTAATGGAAGTGGGAAATAGGTCCCAAATTCTTTTGTAACTTTTTCAAATCTCTATTATTAAAGCATCATTGCTATACATTCCTCCTAGGAAGGAGGTCATTTTGAATTCAGTGGAACCTGCTCCACAATCCACTCCTAAAAAGTTGCAAACAGGCAGGAAATGCTCCAACTAATAAAAATTTAATCCATCTGATCCACAGGAGAGTTTTGAGAATGGAACTTAGCCGTTCCCATCACCCAAATTGCCACAGCTCTTGAAGCAATGAATATCCTATAGCAGAAAGAGTTAGAATGGACCAGCACTTTTCTCAGAATATGTTTTAAGGTGGTCATTTGCAGTTTCTCCGGAATTCCCTGCTGTGAAGATGCCATGCCATTCCTTACTTTAAAAGCCCTTATGAGCTGTGATCCCAGAAAAATAGCATAGCGACACTCTTATAGTTGGGCCACTTTTCACAACAGATCAAAATTAGGATGTATAAAAATCTTTCCCTTGACACATGTGAAATGATAAGGAGAAAATGTGAAGGCGGGAATTCTGCGACTGCTACTTCCAGCATGGAAAATATACTCTGGCTGTTTGGGAGAAACTGGTGTTTTTTGAACAGAAGAGTGTAAAACTGACTAGAAACTGAAAGATTTAAGATGTTTCTTGTTCAAGTTCCCTTCCTTGCAATAAATAGATTGCGGCAGATAAGAGCTTGTTTACACCTAAGATCTTGAAGGTTGATGAGGTGAGAGTCAAGTCAACAGAAGGTGGGGAGCATTCCATAGCCCAAGCTTTGTTCTGATTTTACATAAGCCATTGAGGAGCCAGAAGAAATGCTGGCTTACACACACACACACACACACACACACACAAGCCAATACTATGGGTAAAGGCAAATTCAGAGTCAACCAGGAAATTGTGCAAATGGATACATGGGAAGAGTCTGCAACTAAGCATTGGTGACAGCTCACATTAGAGAACCATCTTTCAGAGAACCATCTTTCAGCTGTGGCGAGGGGGGCGTTTGCCCAGGTTCGCCTGGTGCACCAGTTGCGGCCCTATCTGGACCGGGACTCATTGCTCACAGTCACTCATGCCCTCATCACCTCGAGGTTCGACTACTGTAATGCTCTCTACATGGGGCTACCTCTGAAAAGTGTTCGGAAACTTCAGATCGTGCAGAATGCAGCTGCGAGAGCAGTCATGGGCTTACCTAGGTATGCCCATGTTTCACCAGCACTCCGCAGTCTGCATTAGCTGCCGATCAATTTCCAGTCACAATTCAAAGTGTTGGTTATGACCTTTAAAGCCCTTCATGGCACTGGACCAGAATATCTCCGAGACCGCCTCCTGCCGCACGAATCCCAGCGACCGATTAGGTCCCACAGAGTGGGCCTTCTCCGGGTCCCGTCAACTACTAAACAATGTCGGTTGGCGGGCCCCAGGGGAAGAGCCTTCTCTGTGGCGGCACCGGCTCTCTGGAACCAACTCCCCCCAGAGATTAGAACTGCCCCTACTCTTCCTGCCTTCCGTAAACTCCTTAAAACCCACCTTTGCCGTCAGGCATGGGGGAATTGAAACACCTCCCCCGGGCATGTTCAATTTTATACATGGTATGCTTGTGTGTGTGTCTGTTAGTATATGGGGTTCTTTTAAATCTTTAAATATTTTAAAGTTATTTAGATTATTTATGATTTGTTCTATCTTGTTGTGAGCCGCCCCGAGTCTTCGGAGAGGGGCGGCATACAAATCTAAATAATAAATAAATAAATAAATAAATAAATGATCTACCATATTAGGCCTGTGGTTAGGATACGGGAAATTAGTAATTTCCCCCCCCAATGAATGGCTCAAAGGGTTGTTGTGACTTTTAAAAATTGCCTCAATAAGGCATTAAAATGTCACATTTCCCTACTCAAAGAGTGTCGCCTTCTAGCTAGAATTAGATGACCAGCTAATATCTTGTGAGCTCAATTACAATGGCTTATCAGGTCTTAGGCAAATTCTTTCGAATAATTCAGTATTTAGCTTTTCTTTAGGAGGTGTGTGGGAACTGAATTTGCAACCATTTCTAAGTAAAGCTATACTACTGAGCTGTAGTCTATTTCTAAATAGTATTCCTGGCACTGAACAAAGCACAGTAGGATCTATTTCCCCCCTTTTATAATGTACAGTATATAATATACTCATATAATATACTCATTTTGCAAAATAAAATAAAAAATGCAATATTTTCATTAGACATCTAAAATACATTTAGTACCCATACACCAAAAATAGCACACTATAAATGTACATTCCAGGGGTCATAAAACAAATATACACTGTTCAAAAAAATAAATGGAGCACTTAAACAATACAATATAACTCCAAGTAAACTTCTGTGAAATCAAACTGTCCACTTAGGAAGCAACACTGATTGACAATCAACTTCACATGCTGTTGTATACATTCAATTTTGTACAGAACAAAGTATTCAATGAGAACATTTCATTCATTTAGATCTAGGATGTGTTCTTTGAGAGTTCCCTTTATTTTTTTGAACAGTATATATAGTCTATAAGTAAATAAATGCACTTCTGCTCCCAACTTAAAGCCTTAAAAATGTCTGTACCCCAAATACCACATTTAACCTTTTGTTTAGTAAGAGACACAAACTATCTCCCCCACTTTTCAAAATGTTATTGCTATCTAAATCTCACCTGCTAAAAAAAATCACCTGCAATTAAAATTGGTTGTCCTTTCTTTTCCTTCAACATCTTAGCAGCCTCACTAGAGTCCCAAGTTAGCATCTTTCTAGTACATTTCCCATTGGATTGCACCCATTTATTCCTTACAACTCAGGAGCAATTTACCTAGTTTGAACACAGCAGGTGAAATCCACTTCTCTCCTCAGAGTCCTTGCTTAGCTATCTATTTCTTAAAATGAGAATGCAGGTTTTACTACTGAAACCTTAGCCAAAGATAGGGAGAAGGAAAGCAGATGCGGTTAAAAACAGGGAAAAATCCAGAGGTTAGCAGTCCTTTTAGTAAATCTAAAAGATAATTTGCCTTACCCTTCCCTATAATCAAGAACGGGGCAATATCCTCAGCATTTACACCACCCCAACGCCACAATCTCTTACAGAAAGTCAAATTAGCTGGGGTGGTACACATCAAAGTGCTATAATCAGTTGGTTGTCAGTTGCTAATTAGGACTTTACAGTTTCTTTCCCATTTTTATGTTTCCTTTCACTTTAATAAAGAATAATGATAGGTCTGCACCCTAATCCCTTCAAGGCAATTTACTCCAGAGTTCCTCTGGGATTTAGTGCGAATCCAAGAGGAAGCCTCCTCTTTTGAGTTAATGGGGATTTACGATCTCTGCAAAAAACATTACAGGATTGCCAGGAAAAAAAATGTTTGGGAGCGCAGCTTTCCCCATTCCTTTTCCACAGCAAAAACTGTGCAGGTTGGGTCATTTTAAAGCAGCCGTAAGGAACAGCCTGAAAAATCAACAGGTGAAGTTTCTCCAACAGGTTAAATTTGTTTCCCGGAGGTTGACTCAGCCTTCCATCCTTCTGCGGTGGGTAAAATGAGGACCCAGATTGTTGGGGGGCAATAGACTGATTCTGTAAACAGCTTAGAGAGGGCTGTAGAAACACTGTGAAGCGGCATATAAGTCTAAGCGCTATTTGCTATTGCTAACTGCTGGATCTCCGCATCACTTACTGAAGACCCCCGCATTAAAGATCCTTACAACAGCCCCCTCATTAAAGACCCTTACAACAGCCCCCCATTAAAGACCCTTACTACAGCCCTCCATTAAAGACCCTCACTACAGCCCCCATTAAAGACTCTTACTACAGCCCCCATTAAAGACTATTAATACAACCCCCCATTAAAGACGCTCACTACAGCCCCCCATTAAAGACCCTCACTACACCCTCCCCATTGAAGACTCTTACTACAGTCCCCCCATTAAAGACGCTCACTACAGCCCCCCATTAAAGACCCTTACTACAGCCCCCATTAAAGACTCTTAATACAACCCCCCATTAAAGACGCTCACTACAGCCCCCCATTAAAGACCCTTACTACAGCCCCCATTAAAGAATCTTAATACAACCCCCCATTAAAGACGCTCACTATAGCCCCCCATTAAAGACCCTCTCTACACCCTCCCCATTAAAGACCCTTACTACAGCCCCCCATTAAAGACCCTCCCTACACCCTCCCCATTAAAGACCCTTACTACAGCCCCCCATTAAAGACCCTCACTACAGCCACCCCATTAAAGATCCGGTTAAAGTCCCCCGAAGGAAGCTGGCCATCGAGGCGAACCCAGATGGGGGGTCCCGCCACTTCTGACCCGGGGCGCTTCTTCCTACCTGCAGAAAGGAGGCGAAGTGGTTCGCGGAGTTGGGCACCGCCAAAGTTGCCATTGGGCTCGCGGGTCATCCAGCCCTTATCCCCGGATAGGACTCCTAAAAACTCGGCAGAGCCCGGAAGCCTCGACGGTGGCAACCTGCTTTGCTTCTCCCCTTCTCTCTCTCTCGGCGACAAGTGCCCCTTCCTCCCCAACTTGCGTCTTCCTCCTCCTGCGTTCAGACTCTTTCCTCCCCCCCCCTTCACATCCCAACACTTTGATTTTGGCTCCCCGTCAGCCTATCAGGAGCGGCGATTGGAGGCGCCTTTGATGTCGCCCGAGCGAGCCAATCATTAAAATAGATTGAGCGGTTTCAAAGAGGGGCCTGGCTAGATCGCCTTTAAGGGCCGGGCTCCCCCGCTGGGCCGCTTGTTACCGATGCAAAAGGCCTTGATTGGGCTCTGCGTGCCGATCAAGGAGGCCCGGGCTGCTCCTTTTATCTCTTCAGAAAGGACTGTGAGGAGGCCGAGAGAGCGGGAAATAAGACGGGCCCCGCGCCTCAGTGCAATCGCTCCCGTGCAGCTCCCGACACGTGGCCAGCCTCCCCAAGTGATTTTGGGTAGAGGTTCTCGGTCGTCCAGGTCTTGGGTTTTGTCCCAAAGGTGCGTATTCTGGAGGCAACTGGACTTGTTGTTTGGCTTTCTCATTCAAGAAGCTTCTTCAGGTCTGACACTGAAGCTTCCTCACTATCCTGTCAGAATTGAAGGAGTTTCTTGAATGAGAAGCCAAACTTCAAGGAAAGAAACAAAAAGTCCAGTTCTCTCCAAAATAATATTCTATAATATTCTATTCTATTCCATTCCATTCTATCTATTCACTAAAGCTGCATTACTATTATTATTAGTCTTCTCATCATTCCTATCACCCATCTTCTCCCACTTATGACTGTGTGACTTGTTGCTTGGATTCTTTTTAATTAATATTGATTTTTTTTTTCCTGATTGCTTATTTGTACCCTATGACAATCATTAAGTGTTATACCTCATGATTCTGAACAAATGTATCTTTTCTTTTATGTACACTGAGAGCATATGTACCAAAGACAAAATCCTTGTGTGTCCAATCACATTTAGCCAATTAAAAATTCTATTCTACTCTACTCTACTCTACTCTACTCTACTCTACTCTATATAAGCACCTTTGGAATCTCCAAGTGATTGTCCTTTGAATAAGAGATGTGAAAATAAAGAGATCATGAATGAGTGTTCCCAGTCTTCATTTATACAGAGTCCACGGATAAACCATCATGAGCTTAGTGCATTAAGCTAACTATTTGATTTCTAAATCACTGACTTCAATGTGTGAGTCAGTTGTCATTTCACCCATACTTTCATCAATCTCTGGCTTAGAGTCGTAAGTAAACTTGATCTATAAATGCTTAAGTTCTGTATGATTATGATGATTGTTCATGGCACAGCCAGATGTTTGGACTGAATTTGGCATTTTTCTCCATCCATTGAGTCCTTCTCAAGGACTTGGAATAGGCAGATGTTGTTCCATGGCGTTAAAGGTATTGACACAGGATGTAAGCTGTTTCAAATAAAGCTGCCTTTTGCAATTGACTGGTGGTGATTTTACCAAGGCTGATAGTGTTCAATTTGTGCTCCAGATGGGGATTTTACCCAAGGTGCCTATATTATTGGTAAGGACAGGCTGTACTTTCTTTTTTGCCCCTATCTTTCCATATCTATTTGCAGATCTTTGTGTTTTGTGATTTTTCTCCACTTTTTTCTCTTCTACTGTGTCCAGGTATTGCCACATTAATTATCCAGACTTTGGGGGGGGGAGGGTGAGTGCCTTTTTATCAAGAAGAGATAACAGTCAGATTTTTAGATTGGATTTGGCATTTTAATTATTAAATATTTATTCTGCTGCTTTAAATAGTTTAGTCAACTCAATCAAGTAAACATACCTAATATTCCTGCTTCCTATTTTCCCCATAATGACAACCTTGTGTAGAGGGCTGGGCTGGGCTGGGCAACTAGCAAAGAGAGCAACTAGCCCAAAGTTACCCACCTGGCTTTCATATCTTAAGGGAGGTTTAAAACTCACCCTCTCCTGATTTCTAGGCCAGCATCTGAAGTACTAGACCCAACTGGCTCTGAATACACAGTTTCTATCTATAAGGAAAATATTGTGATAGACAGAGACTGAATGAATGGCACCTGCCTAAGCTCAGGATTGCCTTATCCAGCCTTCAAACATGCAGATCATTGCCAGATAGAGGAGAGGGAGTTTGTTAGGTCACCTTGCCGCACCTAATGATCATCTAGAGTTGCACAGTCCATGTATGGTAGCCCTAGTTGGCAGCTACAATCCCAGTTCATTTCTCAATGTCTGTTGATTTTCACATTTTTGAGAGCACAAGCATCCTATCTAACAGGGATGAATGAAAATTAATGTCACCAATTTCATAACTTGCCAATAGGCGGCAGTATTGATGCATTAGGTGCTCTGATGTCTTCTTTAGTTCTGTTCTTCTGCTTCAGTTAGTGGGAAGTTGCTCTGAAAAAGATCATGTTGCTATTGTGCAATGGAAGCTTTTAATGAATATTAGTACACTCCAAGCAATGCCTTGTAATTGAATTTATGACTGTCAAAGATGTCTCTCCAATTGAAATTCATTGCCAAGTGCAGATTGTTTGTGATGATGGCTATATTGATGTGAGCACAATAGTCCTCTCTTAACCATCTTAAATGAGACCCACAACTCTGCTAAGGAAAGTGCTGGTTGCTAAGTAGGAAATTGTGGTACTTTGTCCTTTCTAGCTGGAAAGAGATGAGACTGCTCATTTTCAGATTCAGCTTTAGTTTTGCCACCTAACCACTCTGTTGCCCTTTGTGTTTACTGCTTCACATGCATTAAAAACAATTTATTTATTTATTTATTTATTTATTTATTTATTATTTTGATTTGTATGCCGCCCCTCTCCGAAGACTCGGGGCGGCTCACAACAAGTGCAACAAATCATAAATAATCCAATTAATTAAAAGATTTAAAGATTTTAAAAAACCCATATACAATGTGATCCTGCCAGTAGCCCAGGGCTGGGAACACTAGGTATGTTACACAAACAGTTTACACTAGTATCTTGAAATTTCTATCTTTCCAACCTCTCTGCTCTAGGAGGGTGGCAAGGAAAAAAAAAAATTTCTATAGGCACTCTCTCTTTTGCGTCACCCTTTCCTGCTGCCAGAAAAATTGAACAGTTTTTATACATTTAATCTTATAATCCCTTAATCTCCAATATTTCTGATCCACAAAGTGTGTGTAGTGGTGGTGTTCTGTCGGGCTCTCTGGTAGACTCCTCCCAAAAATTCACAGGTGCAAATTTCAGACACACACACGTTTGAAAATTCAAAACAATGTTCTTTATAAGGAAAATTCACTTAAGCCAAGCCCTCTTTTGGTATAGCAAAGAGCACTACTCTCCAAACAAACTGGTAATTTTTACAAGTCCCTTATCAGTTCTGTGATAGTTAGCTTGCAGCTGTGAGGCAATTCACAGTCCTTTCACAAAGTGAAACACACTTTGCTCTGGTTTAGTTTCAAAGGGGGGGGGAAGCAGCACACAAAAGGTCAAAGTCAGTAAAGCAGGCAGGAAACAATGATCAGATAATCCTCCACAATGGCCAAACCCACAGGCTGCTATTTATAGCAGCCTCACTAATCACCACAGCCCCACCCAACCACAGGTGGCCTCATTTTCTTTGATAATACTCTCTCAGTTGTTGCTGCCTATGCATCGCTCTCCGCATGCATTGCTATATCATTAACTCTTGTTCTGAATCCAAGGAGGAGCTAGATAATTGATCTCCTTCTGAGCTGTCTGCCACACTCTCCTCCTCTCTGTCACTCATGTCTTCTTGGTCAGAGGACCCTTCATCATCAGATTCCAGGGGGGCGGGGGCAAAACAGGCCTGCATCATGTGGATGTCTCCCCCACATCCACAGTCCTTGGGGCAGGAGCTGGGCCAGAGCTAACCACAACAGGTGGTGGGGAGAAAAATGCAGATCAAGCACAGGACAATGCACACTGCCTGTAATGGTGATCATGTGACTGTGGGTTGCTGTGAAATTTAAAAACTGGCAATGGAGTTGGTTTACATCAGCATAATTTTGATCCATTGCTGAATAAATGAACAATAAGCAAGGACTGTCTGTAGCCTGCATTGCTGAAGATGGTGAACTGGGAAGAGCTGATTGATCTGATCAAGAAAGGCTGAATTGTTAAGGACAATCAGAGGATCACTTAAAGGGAAATTTCTGTCAAGCTTGAGGTTCACATAATATTTGGATTACATTATAAACATTCTTCAGTATCAAAATGTTTGCTCAATTAACATGCTGATGTCAGAGATGGAAGCCTCAAGATGTGAAATTTGTCAACAGTGATTTCCACGCACAAGAACGAAGGCAACACATTTCATCACAGCATAGTGATAGCCAACAAAATATGGGTTTATTGTTATGACCCAGAAAAGAACTATTAATCCATGGAAGTTTTAGTGGAAACTTCATGGGAATTGGTTAGCTACAGATAAAGAGCTGGGAAGGCCTGTTGGGATGTGGCTAAAAAGACAAAATATTAATTTATTTTTCAATGAGTTTAAGAAGCTGGGCCACTGTTGCTAAAAGTTATGATGTGAATCCTAGGTTTTATTTAGAAAGAAAATATAGCGAATGAGCTCATTTCAACAAATTATTTTCCTGCTATATTAAGCTATCCCTATTTGAACTAAAGTTATGGAGCTGGAGGCAATATTTGTTCCTTCTATAGCATATAACATCCAGGATGAGTGAATTTAAGGGACACAAACTTTCAGAGTGGCAGAAAGAATGTATCTTATGTAAGTAATCAACTTTGCCCTTTTTAAACACAGAGATCTTATTGGAAAAAAATAATCGCAGCTGTTAGTTATATTTAATAACCGTTTGATATGTGCCACCTAGAGTTTGGCCAACTCTCTAAGGTCTCACTTTTAAAAAAATAAATCTTTATTTAAAATTAATTTTAAAATAAATATAGGTTTAGGGTTGTCCACCATCCCCCAAAAATCTCAAAAAATCCCTCTGGGAAATTTAAGATTAAATAGTGTCAACCTGGTTTGCATAATATGCTGACAAATTAAATGGATATTTATCTTAGGTTAGGAACTGTTTCTTTAAGAGATTGCATTGGGAAATGTGACTGCATACCTAGGTTGCTGGGTAATTCTGCCATGCTCTCCAAGAGCCATTTTAAAGTCTTACAAAGAGCCATGCAGCAGCCTGCAGATAGGAGAAATGAACCTTTTTTTCACCCACTTGTAAATGGACAGATTATGGACATAAGATCTGAGGAATTTCATCTCTTAGAAGTCTATGATATGGAGATACCAGACAATAGATGTAATCTAAATAAAACACCATGTAAATGGGTAAATCTTATAGATTTACCGTATATGATTTACCCATTTACATGGCGTTTTATTTATTTATTTTTATTTATTGTATTTATATGCAGCTCACTCCAAAATGGACTCTGAATGGCTAATAGTGGGAATAAATACAACAACAATAAGAACAGTTAAAATCTAATAATAAAAACCAACAATAAAATTAAATCGTAATGACATAAAAAACCATACATACTTGCAATCGACCTAATTCCAGGCCTGCCGGAAAAGCCAGGTCTTAACAGCTTTCTGGAAGACCGCTAGGGTGGAGATAGTGCAGATCTTTGGGGGCAGTTGGTTCCAAAGGGTTGGAGCCACCACAGAGAAGACTCTCCCCAAGGTCCCGCCAACTGACATTGTTCAGTGGACAGGACCTGGAAAAGGCCAACTCTGTGGGCCCTTACTGGCCACAATCAGGTATGAGGGAGGAGGCAGTCCCATAAATAGTCTGGCCCTGAGCCATTTAGGGCTTTTATCTGTCTGAGAAAAGAATTTCCTAAACTTGGACCAGAACACGTAATGTTATATTTTTTGTCAGTAACTACACACCCAAAATTTACAATATACAGTATTTGAAAACCCCACAATGGTCTCAGTTTCTTTAGACAACAAGATATGAAGAAAAAGGTGCTTTGGAGAATTCATCCAAAGCAGCAGTTACATTAATGTATGCATATTACTTGTGGCTATACTTTGAGTTCAAAGTTTTATAATCCCATTTCCCTGCGATTAAACCAATGCCCATATATTGAAAGGAAAGGAAAGTTATCAGGAACCTTGCCATATTCTGTACTTGAAAAGATGCAAAATTTGGCAGAAGCCAAATTTGGGGAAGTATTTGCTCGTAGAAGAGATCATGGCAAAACAGGTGTTAATGACTCCTGTAGTAGCTGCAACCAATGCAAGAAATTAAGTTATTTGTAATAAAAGTACCACCAATCTTATCTTTAATATGTGTGACTACTCCATTAGCTCTTTTCCAAAATGAAATTTACATTATTTTCAATGGACATGAGAGATAGACTGTAGAAATAAATCCTAGTTGTCTAAGCTGCTGTTTGAAGAAATTTTCCTGGTTTGTTCCCAGCTGGGAAACAGTCACAATTGCTGAGAAAAAATAGATATGGAAGCAGTTGCCAGAAAAGGGATCCTTTAATTCAGAAAGGCAAGAAAAGTAGTGACACAATTTGAGAATTTCTGGTTTGCAAGCAAACTTGGAAGTGTGACTCAGCCTTTTATTCTTAATTCCCCTTTGAAGTTCCTGCAGCTTGATGGGTTTTAATGTGTTTATGATTGCCCTGAGTTTTGTTTTCCTGGGTTAATCTTGGTCCCAGGTCTTTTGTTTTTTTATGTCCTAGGTGTTATGTCCTAGCAGTTAATCCTGTTAGAGAGGCAGGAAAAGGGGAGTTTCCGATTTATCTGGGAAAGTTTTATTTTTAGCTTGATTCCTCTTATCTTAATAGCTCTGCTTAATTATTCTTTTCAGCTGGTGCTTTTGCCTGGAGTTTTCTTAAAAGTGGGAAGGGCTGGCTTGAGAAAGCCAAAGAGTACCAAAAATAAAACAAATAAGTGCCTTATTGATTATAAAAAGCATTTTGATTGTGTTGATTGTGTCAAGCTAAGGAATATTCTCAGGAAAATGGAATCTCAGAACATCTCCTTGTCCTCATAGAAAACCTACAGAGGGGGTAGAAAGCCAGAGCCCAAATGGAAATAGGTATGGATATATAGCTATGACAGTGATTTTCAACCTTTTTTGAGCTGCGGCACATTTTTTACATTTACAAAATCCTGGGGCACACCACCAACCCAAAGGACACAAAACGACACTCTAAGACACTCTCCTCTCTTTTTCCATCCCTGTCTCCTCCCCCTCTTCTCTCTCTCTCTCTCTCTCTGTGTGCGTGCATGTGTGTGCATATATACACACTCCTAAACCATTTCCAAAAACAGGTGAGGGTTGGGGTTTTTTCTCTCTTATTTTTTGGGTGCTTTTTATCATATGCTTTAAATCAAGAGTCACCTCTCTCTCTCTCTCTTGTTTCTCTTTCTTTCCTCTCATTCTCTGTCTCAATCATTTTCTCATTTCTTTTTTCCTCCCCTTTTTGCTCATTTTTCTCTTTCTTTCTCTCTCTCTCTTCCTCTCTTTTTTTCTCTCTCTCTCTCTTGCTTTCTTTCCCTCTCACTCTTGCTTTCTTTCTCTCTTTCTCTCTCTCACTTGCTTTCTCTCTTTCACTCTTGCTTTCTTTCTCTCTTTCTCTCTCTCACTTGCTTTCTCTCTCTTTCACTTTCTCTCTTTCTCTCTTTCTCTCTCTTTTCTCTCTCTCTTGCTTTCTCTCTCTCTCTCTTTCTCCCTCTCTTGCTTTCTTTCTCTCTTTCTCTCACTCTTTCTTTCTCTCTCTCTCTAAGCAAAAAGTTGTGAGACCAGAACCTGAGCTTCCTTCTTCGCGGCACACCTGACCATGTCTCACGGCACACTAGTGTGCCACGGCACACTGGTTGAAAAACACTGAGCTATGATATATATTATCTCCTTACTTATAAAAGTATATTAAATATATTTTAAGAGAAGCTAGATTAGAAGAAAAACCTTAGTTTAAAACTGAATCAACTAATAATCATCATTTGGAGGTTCTGGATAGCTCAAAATGCAAAATATTTGCAAGTGTTGTTCATGGAGCAGAACAACAAAAGAGATAGCAATAGGGACTAAAATTAAGGTTAAATATAATGACAACAAGTACAACAATCGGACTTAAAATTCATAATTTGAAGTGGAGAAAAGTTTCTGCTTTTAAAAAATAATAATCAGCATCAAAGAAACCAAAAAAATACACTTGGTAGAGTGGCAATTAAACTCTCAGAAAAATATTAAGGTACCATGACTTATAAAGATCAGAACTAAACAGGCAATGATTTCCCCTGTAATACTATCTGGAAGGAAAAGTTAGACTTTAAAAAGGCAAGACAGATTTTTTGGGGGGAAACTTTTGAATTTTGAGAATACTTTGAACCAGGGGTGGGCTACTGCCTGGATGGGGGAACACAGTGGGGTAGCGAAAATGGGGCTCCACCCCAGAGCACCCAATTTGCACTGAAAGATGTTGAAAGAAAATGCAGGGCATCCTGCATAAGCCACGCCCACAGTGTGGTAGTAAAAACTTTGATAGCCCATCACTGCTTTGAACTTTAATTTAACCCACCTTAATTTAACTTCCCCACCCCCCTAACAGATCATAGAACAAATTAATCTTAGTTCTCAATTAAGGCAAAAATTATCAAATTCAAATGATCATATACCGCTTAAATCATACAAAAGTCCAGCTTCCTTCAGAAATCCATAATAGAACTGAGAAAGGCAGGAAAGCAACTGAAGAAGAGGACACCCATCAGCAAGGTGGATGGATCGGTTAGAGCAGTGATCGATGCACTATTGGAGGACCTGAAGATCCAAGTTTGGGGTCAGAAAATTGGGAGAAATTCTATCTACATAGCAGCTAGAAGTTGAGATAAACATCCCCCCTTTCCCTTTTCATTTTTGGCTCTAATCTGCATTAGGTGATTTTAAATATTATTATACAAGCATCTGAAATTAAGGATATTTGGTGTTAGTTTGTTTAATCTGGGCGGCATCCCCAGCTGGAGAGAGGGCCAGACCAGCTACGCCACTACGGTGCTTTCACTTCTGCTTGGGCATCATTGCTTATCCTGGCGGGCTAGTGCAGGTAGCCCTTCATCTTCACCAGGTCATTCGTAGTCGCGCCACCGTTCGCTTTTGTTTCACGGTAGGAGAAGGGAAAAAATGAACTGTGGTGGGAGGTTGCTTTTGGCAGCCAGATGTCTGCAGCCAGGTGGGAAGGGAGGGTGCTCAGTTTTAGTCCTTTTGCAGATGTGTTGTGGTTAGCTCTGGCCCAGCTCCTGCCCCAAGGACTGTGGATGCGGGGGAGACATCCACATGCTGCAGGCCTGTTTTGCCCCCGGTGGAATCTGCTGATGAAGGGTCCTCTGACCAAGAAGACATGAGTGACAGGGAGAAGGAGAGTGTGGCAGACAGCTCAGAAGGAGATCAATTATCTAGCTCCTCCTTGGATTCAGAACAAGAGTTAATGATACAGCCACGTATGCGGAGAGTGATGCATAGGCAACAACAACTGAGAGATTATTATCAAAGAAAATGAGGCCACCTGTGGTTGGGTGGGGCTGTGGTAATTAGTGAGGCTGCTATAAATAGCAGCCTGTGGGTTTGGCCATTGTGGAGGATTATCTGATCATTGTGTTTCGTGACTGCTTTACTGACTTTGACCTTTTGTGTGCTGATTTTTCCCCGCTTTGAAACTAAACCAGAGCAAAGTGTGTTTCACTTTGTGAAAGAAGAAGGACTGTGAATTGCCTCCCAGCTGTAAGCTAAGTATCACAGAACTGATAAGGGACTTGTACAAATTACCAGTTTGTTTGGAGACGAGTGCTCTTGGCTATACCAAAAGAGGGCTTAGTTTAAGTGAATTTTCATTATAAAGAACATTGTTTTGAATTTTTCAAACGTGTGTGTGTCTGAAATTTGTACCTGTGAATTTTTGGGAGGAGTCTACCAGAGAGCCCGACAGAACAAGATGGAGACGTGGCGTGAATCCTTCTAGTAGGATACCAAGCTCAGAAGTCAGCGCAAGAAATTTGCTTATCAGAAGGTCAGGCTGCCTTGGCTCAACATGATACCAGATTGTAGTTCCTGGGCTGAGACAGAAATGAATTGATATCCAGGTGGTACATTGTAGAGGGAGAGTAGACAGGTCAGGCAACGCAGGACTTGGTAAGAAACTGTTCCAGCCTTACTGAAAGAAGCAAGAAGAAAAACATATATTTCATATATTCTTTCTTAGTGAAATCTCACCTTGTTTTTTTTGTTTAACAAGAAATTGCTATAGATCCACTTTGGTTTGTTAAAAAAAGTTTTACTTAATGATCTTGGTAATTTAATTAAGAAGCAATGGTTATATACCTTATCCAGATATGATTTGATATGATACAATATAGAAGAAAAGTTGACCTATCATTTTTAACCCTGAAGGATGAATTTTGCTTTTCAACTGTAACTTATTTCACGCTTGGGTGCCTCCATGGAATATCTATTTTGTACTTTTTGGTCAGTAGCTGCCATTTTAAAAGAGCAGTTCATTAATAACTGGAATATTATTTCATAAAACTATAGACCCAGTTTGGCTGATCTGTGGATGGCATACATACCAGGGCTCAGATTCATTTTAAAAAGACCCTTGAAACCTGCAGGAGTATGAATGCAGTTGCATCTTCTTTCAAGTTTGCAAAAGAAGTATGACCAGGTAAGAAATTCAGCTGTGTCAAAAGATACTATATTCACAGAAAACACCATTTCTGAATTATTTCTGAAGCTTTGCACAGCTGGGAATCTGTAAATCAGTCTGAACAAACTGCAAGCCTAATATTGCTCTTTGGTCTCAATTTTATTTTATTTTTTTTTGCACTCAGATCTGGGGATATTTCATATTTTACCTCGGATGGGATTGTATTTTCTTTCTCAAGGTTACTGCGCAATCTGGTGGGTTTCCTACATTCACAGTTCCTGGTTGAAGGGCAATTGGCAACTGTGGCCATAAAGGCCTTTGCAAAACTTTGTCTGCTGCGCCAGTTGCACTATGACAGTTGCTTAAGATACAGTCCTCTTGCAGCATGCAACGGTAATGTGCTTGAAGGTTGCCAAAAAGCTTAAGCTGGTCTAGAACGTAATGGCATGGGCCGTGATCGGTATCTGTGGCGGCCCCAACCCTCTGGAATCAACTCCCCCCGGAGATTAGGACTACCCCCACCCTCCTTGCCTTTCGCAAACTCCTCAAAACCCACCTCTGTCATCAGGCATGGGGAAACTGATTCCCCTGGGCCGTTCCCGCTTTATGTATGGTCTGTATGAGATGTATGATTGGGGTTTTTTTATATTAAGGGTTTTAAATTGTTTTAATGTATTGGATTTGTACTGTTTCTTGTTGTGAGCCGCTCCGACTCTCCGGAGAGGGACGGCATACAAATCTAAATAATAATAATAATAATAATAATAATAATAATAATAATAATAATATGGCCCAGTATTTATTTATTCATTCATTCATTCATTCATTCATTCATTCATTCATTCATTCATTCATTCATTCATTCATGCATTCATGCATTCATTTATTAGATTTGTATGCCGCCCCTCTCCGTAGACTTGGGGCGGCTAACAACAATAATAAAACAGCAAATGACAAATCTAATATTTAAAATAACTAAAAAAAAACTTATTAAACACCAAGCATACACACAAACATACCATGCATAAATTGTATAGGCCTGGGGGGAAAGGAATATCTCAATTCCCCCATGCCTGACGACAGAGGTGGGTTTTAAGGAGCTTACGAAAGGCAAGGAGGGTGGGGGAGTTGGTTCCAGAGGGCCGGGGCCGCCACAGAGAAGGCTCTTCCCCTGGGTCCCACCAAGCGACATTGTTTAGTTGACGGGACCCGGACAAGGCCCACTCTGTGGGACCTAACCGGTCGCTGGTATTCGTGCGGCATAAGGCGGTCCCGGAGATATTCTGGTCCAATGCCATGAAGGACTTTATAGGTCATAACTAACACTTTGAATTGTGACCGGAAACTGATTGGCAACCAATGTAGACTGCGGAGTGGCCATGTAACACCTGTACTTTGTGAACTGCACTCGTCGCCAGTTTGTTTCAGGTGCAATTCAAGAAGCTAGTTGTTAACCTAAAATTGATGGCACTTTTTTCCCCCTCTGGTGCCAAAAGAGCATGGATGTGCGCTATTGTGCATGTGCAAGTGCCCATACCCATAATTCAATATCCGGGGAGGGCAAAAACAATTCTCCCCCTAGGAGGCCCTCTGGAGTTCGGGAACAGCCTTCCCTGGTGTCAGGGGAGGATCAAAACGTCCTCCCCCATCCAAAACGTCCTCCCCCATCCCTACGGAGGCTCTCTGGAAGCCAAAAACGCCCTCCCAGAGCCTCTGTGTGAGTCAAAAATAAACTGGCCAGCCAGCACACACATGCACATTGGAACTGAGTTAGAGCAATGGCTTGTGGTACCCATAGCATAGGTTCGCCATCACTGACCTAGAAAGTCCTGATTACTTGAGGGACCGTCTGCCCTGCCAATTTGATTTTGCAGACTTGGTGCACCCTGAGTTTCTTAAATTAAGCAATGCCATCTATCGAGATCTGGGAATGAGTTGTCCGCCTCCCCCAAACTCTGAAGGAACTGGTTTTTCTTTGAGGTCTTTGTCAAGGGAGTGTGAGGCCCTGTTGGTTTGTTCCATCCATTTTACCTTTACTTTTCTGGCTTTTGCAGTGTGTGTTTATTTATTTATTTATTATTTATTTTGCCCAATACACAATAATACACAATGAAGGTAATAGAGGACACCTTCCAGGAAATAGAATTAGAGAAAGAATAGAAGAGAGATTATAGGATAAAATAATCAATGAGAGAATAGAAGAAAGATATAGGGATAGAAGAGAAGATATATGGGATATAGGAGAGACTATAGGATAGGGGTCGGAAGGCACTCTGGTGCACTTATGTACGCCCCTTATGACCTCTTAGGAATCTGGAGAGGTCAACCGTGGATAGTCTAAGGGTTAAATGTTGGGGGTTAGGGGATGATACTACGGAGTCCGGTAATGAGTTACACTCTTCAACAACTCTATTACTAAAGTTAGGTCCCACAGAGTTGGCCTTCTCTGGGTCCCGTCGACTAAACAATGTTGTTTGGCGGGACCCAGGGAAGAGCCTTCTCTGTGCCGGCCCCAACCCTCTGGAACCAACTTCCCCCAGATATCAGAGTTGCCCCCACCCTCCTTGCCTTTCGTAAGCTCCTTAAAACCCACCTTTGTCGTCAGGCATGGGGGAATTGAGATATTCCCTTCCCCCTAGGCTTATACAATTTATGCATGGTATGTCTGTATGATTGGTTTTTTAAATTTTTAAATTGGGTTTTTTTACATTACTTTTAATATTAGATTTGTTCATATTGTCTTTTTGCTGTTGTTAGCCGCCCGAGTCTACGGAGAAGGGCGGCATACAAATCTAATTAATAAATAAAATAAATAAATAAAGTCGTATTTTTTACAGTCAAGTTTGGAGCGGTTAATATTGAGCTTGAATCTGTTGTGTGCTCTTGTGTTGTTGTGGTTGAAGCTGAAGTAGTCGTTGACAGGCAGGACATTGCAGCATATAATCTTGTGGGCATGATCTAAGACATAATCTTAGATCATGTTTAAGGCGTCTTAGTTCTTAGCTTCTTTCTATAAGAAAAAAAAGTTCTAAGTGTGTGTGTGTTAAAATTAGATGCAGTCATTGTGTTCTAGGTTTTGAAAAGGAGCATAAAATCTGTTGCTGTTCTAATCACAGGGTTGTGTATATACAAAATCTTGTCCTTCTATTTGTCAGTCCCAATTGAGTAAAACCAAGAGGCCCCGATACATGTATAAGTGTGTCTATGCAAGTTGGTTAGGCTGAAAATGAGATAAGATACGATGCAATGAGATAAGAACCCTTATCTACAAGACAAGAAAAAAAATGCAAACTTTGGGCTCCAGGCCTCACAGTTTTAAGCCTGTCCGGAGGCCCATTTCCTGTACGGTACCTAACTGAGAAGGACCCAGATCATTTTTTTCACTCCCCAAAGTTCTTTGCCAAAGTGAAATTTCACCAAGTCTCCAACCAGCTGCCCACAGCTGTCTTTAAACTCCAGCAATTTGCACAGAGCTCTCCTCTGAAGGAAAAAACAACAACAAGCAGCCTTGGCTCAGGAGGATAATCTGTTTCCCTCAACTAGCTTCTGTTTCATCTCCTCTCCTACCACCTTAGATGATGGAAATTAAAGGAAGCAGCTAAGCGGTTTCGGTGCAGTTGTACAAAGGCCCGGGAGCCCTGTGCGGATAACTGGTGACTTGTCCAATTTGCTTGTGCCACGTTGGCCTAGCTTTGAAGATAGCTGCTTAGCATAAGATGGTACTCAGCATCTGAGCAGCATCTGCTGCCGGTCCCATACCATTCAATTAAGGAGAAAAGAAACAAGGCTGGGAGGCGGGCAACCACCTCTCTCTGTATTAAGTTTCCCAGCTCTTGGCAGGGGAACCAGAGAAAAAGTGATACTTCTGGAGTGGGATGGACCTACCTGTTGAAACTCTGGCCTCGCTAGGATTATTTCACACTCACTGGCATATGGAGAAGCGAACTGCATTCTCCGATTGTCTCATAGAAACATAGAAACATAGAAGACTGACGGCAGAAAAAGACCTCATGGTCCATCTAGTCTGCCCTTATACTATTTCCTGTATTTTATCTTAGGATGGATATATGTTTATCCCAGGCATGTTTAAATTCAGTTACTGTGGATTTACCAACCACGTCTGCTGGAAGTTTGTTCCAAGGATCTACTACTCTTTCAGTGAAATAATATTTCCTCACGTTGCTTTTGAGCTTTCCCCCAACTAACTTCAGATTGTGTCTCCTTGTTCTTGTGTTCACTTTCCTATTAAAAACACTTCCCTCCTGAACCTTATTTAACCCTTTAACGTATTTAAATGTTTCGATCATGTCCCCCCTTTTCCTTCTGTCCTCCAGACTATACAGATTGAGTTCATTAAGTCTTTCCTGATACGTTTTATGCTTAAGACCCTCCACCATTCTTGTAGCCCGTCTTTGGACCCGTTCAATTTTGTCAATATCTTTTTGTAGGTAAGGTCTCCAGAACTGAACACAGTATTCCAAATGTGGTCTCACCAGTGCTCTATATAAGGGGATCACAATCTCCCTCTTCCTGCTTGTTATACCTCCGTTTTTGACAGGGGGAAAATGTGTACCCTTTCCCCCCTATTTCCTCTTGTAATCTTTTTTAAAAAAATATAACTTTAATTGGTATATTTTAATGATGGCATGAAGGTGAATTCTCATGTATAGAAGGTTGACAATTTTTATTAATGTTCATTTTTTCCTCCTTTTCAGCAAAAATAAAATCCGTAAAAGGTTCCCAGTCTTTTATAAATGTACTTATTGTTTTATTTCTGATCTAACGTATCAAACATTTTGGCGTTTCTGCAAATGCTCTCATCTTCACAAGCCACTCAATTGTGTTTGTTTCAATATTTTATCTTTTTAAAAAAATCTTTATTAAGTTATTTGCATATAAAAACAAACAACAAACATAGAAACATAGAAGACTGACGGCAGAAAAAGACTTCATGATCCATCTAGTCCGCCCTTATACTATTTCCTGTATTTTATCTTAGGATGGATATATGTTTATCCCAGGCATGTTTAAATTCAGTTACTGTGGATTTACCAACCACGTCTGCTGGAAGTTTGTTCCAAGCATCTACTACTCTTTCAGTAAAATAATATTTTCTCATGTTGCTTTTGATCTTTCCCCCAACTAACTTCAGATTGTGTCCCCTTGTTCTTGTGTTCACTTTCCTATGAAAAACACTTACTCCTGAACCTTATTTAACCCTTTAACATATTTAAATGTTTCGATCATGTCCCCCCTTTTCCTTCTGTCCTCCAGACCAGTGTTTCCCAACCTTTTTTGAGCCGCGGCACATTATTAATATTTTCAAAATTCTGGGGAACACTGAAGGGGGGGGGCGGGGGGCGGGGCTAAAGAAAAGTTTGGACAAAAAAAAATCTCTTCCTCCATTTCACTCTATTTCTCCCTCCCTCTTTCTCTCTCTTCCTTCCCTTCTTTTTCTCTCTCCATCCCTCTTTCTTTCTTCCTCTTTTTTGCTCTTTCTCTCTCCCTCCTTCCCTCCCTCCATGTCTTTCCCTCTCCCTCCTTCCCCCCTCTCTTTCTCTCTCTTGCTTTCTTTCCCTCTCTTTCTCTTGCTTTCTTTCTCTCTCATTCTCTCTCCCCTCCTTTTTCTCTCTCTCTCTTTCTCTCTCGTTCACCATGCCGGCAACAGAGAGAAAAAGAAAGAGAGAGAGAGAGCTGGAGAGAGAATGGAGGGCGCCGTTGTCTTCGCCTCCGCCCGCCGGCTCTGCAGCTAAGAGGCAACAGCAGCCATCAGCCTCCTCGCCCTCCCAGACATTCCCAGCGCCCGGCCACGCGCCGCCTCCTGTTAGCCCAGCTGACCTTTCCCTGCTGCCGTTTTCTCTTCATGGCGCAAAGCCACACAGTCCCGGACTCCCGGATCGCTCGCTTTTCCGGCCAGCAAGTGCGGCGCGGCGCTTTCCTGGGCAGATGGCTTTGCTGACCGGAGAAGCGAGCGATCCGGGAGTCCGGGACTGTGTGGCTTTGCGCCATGAAGAGAAAACGGCAGCAGGGAAAGGTCGGCTGGGCTAACGGGAGGCGGCGCGTGGCCGGGCGCTGGGGACGTCTGGGAGGGCGAGGGGAGCCGGCGGGCGGAGACGAAGACAACGGCGCCTTCCATTCTCTCTCCGGCAGCGAAGGAGAGGGGGCGGATCACGCCCCAAGACAGGAGGCGGCGGCGGAGGAGGAGGAGAGTGGGCGGATCGGGCGGGCAATGGGGCAGGGCAGAGAAGCCAGGGGCGCGTTTGGCCAGAGGCACCGTGGGGAGGCAGGGGCGGCCGCGGCTCCCTTTACTCCTACTGCCGGACCTCCCCGCCCCTGCCTCCTTTTTCCCGCCTTCCTTCTTTGGGGCCCAGCCGGAAACAGCTGCATCGGGCAGAGTGGGAGCTCCAGGTCGGAGGCACTGGCGGTCTGGCACTGGCAGTGCCCCGCCCACCTGGAGCTTCCTGCGGCACACCTGACCGTGTCTCGCGGCACACTACTGTGCCGCGGCACACCGGTTGGGAAACGCTGCTCCAGACTATACAGCTAAAATAGAGGAGAAGAGAGAGAGAGAGAGAGTTTAAGAGAATATAGGAAACGAAAGAAAGGAACAATAAAAAGAGAAAAGAAAGAGGCAGAGTCAACTAATATGTTGAGTATCATTATTTACACAGCCTTTGGGTAACTGTTTTGAGTAGCTATTCTTCCATTTTGTACACGTGGTTGTTTTTCTAAATCCTTCTTTTCTATAGGGTTGTAAGATTACATATCTATACCTACATTCGGTATTTCTTGTAGGTAGTGGGTAGTATTTATGTGAGCTTTATGTTTTTAAATATTTCTTTTGATTCATCCAGTCATACCAATTGTCCCATATCTCCGAGACCGCCTTCTGCCGCACGAATCCCAGCGGCCAGTTAGGTCCCACAGAGTGGGTCTTCTCCGGGTCCCGTCAATGAAACAATGCCACTTGGCGGGACCCAGGAGAAGAGCCTTCTCTGTGGCGGCCCCGGCCCTCTGGAACCAACTCCCCCCAGAGATTAGAACTGCCCCTACCCTCCTTGCCTTTCGTAAGCTACTCAAAACCCACCTCTGCCGCCAGGCATGCGGGAATTAAGACTTCTTCTCCCCCTAGGCTGATACAACTGTATGTATGGTATGTTTGTACGTATGCTGGTTTTATACATTAAGGGGTTTTAAGTTAGTTTTTAGTATTGGATTTTTACTGTATATTGTTCATGTACATTGTTCATGACTGTTGTTAGCCGCCCCGAGTTTTCGGAGAGGGGCGGCATATAAATCCAATAAATTGAATTGAATTGAATTGAATTTTGTAATATTCAATATCATCCTTTTGTTGAAGTTCTAAGGTTAGTTTGCTCATTTCAGCCATTAATTAAATTTAATGTTGTGGGCATTTTGTCTGTTTTCATAATTGTGCATATGTTAGTATAGCAGCTGTATAGTAAAATATCTGTCTTTTATTATTCTGCATTTGAAAATGCCTAATAGAAATAGTTCCGGATTAAATGGGATTTGTTTATGGAGAATTTGCACTAAGCAGTTTTGAATTTTCAACCAGTAATTTGTGACTTTGGGGCACCGTCCACCATAAATGGTAGTATGTTCCGGTGGATTGTTTGGTTTTGGTATATTCGGGTTTCTTCCCGTGTAGGATTTGGAAATTTCTGGCGACGTATCGACGAAGTCTCACTCGTCATCTTCAGGCTGGTGTTTCTGTCCTTGTTCTAAGGCGAACACTGCGAGACCTGAGCTGCCTTCCTTCTATAAATACTGGTGGCTGGGTGTGGTTTGATGGCTCAGCAATTGCCTGCTGTGTAGAAACTTCCTGGTGAGTCAGTGGGGTAACATCTGGGGTCGTTGATGTAGCTGAAATTTCCAAATCCTACACGGGAAGAAACCCGAATATACCAAAACCGTCATACCTGTACCCGTGAAAATCTACGAAAACACACACACACACACACACACACACACACACACACACACACACACATAAGCTGAAGGGATTGGATACTGTAGCCTAGAGGATAATTCTCTGCCTTACAAGGCAAAGGTTGCAGGTTCAAGTCCCAGTGGGTATGGCTAGCTGATGAGGCCAAAATAAGGCCGAAATAGATCTATCCTAGTCTCCCTTAATTTTCAAATTCAGCTTAAACATGTGATTTATATATATATATATATATATATATATATATATATATATATATATATATATATATATATATATAAATTCCTTATAAGATGTAGAAACGGTGTTTCAATATTTTCTCATCTTTGTGTATAACAAAAAACATTCTTCTGCAAGACTTTTCTAACTAACTATCCATAAGCCCAAAGTCTGGGCACCACTGAAGGTGCCACCACTGCCCCAAGCAATGAAATTCAGAAAATATATGCTCCATATCATGAATTGACTAGTGCATGTTAGTTATAAAGAGGAATCTCCATCAACAAATAATTGCAATGGACAAGCAAATGATTTTGGGGGTATTTCCTTGTAGTTACAGTGGAACGATGTGTTAAGGAAGTGCAAGCTGTGTGATCACACTTACGTTAGCATACTCTACCTTATCCTTTCCCATTTCACTCCATCTGCCCTTACGATTTTCTCCCCATCCCGACTCCCCGTAGCTTCCCACAGCGTGTCTCTTGGTAAGGTGAGCATTGATAGTTCTGGCTCCTTTTCAGTTCAGAAAGTGATGAAAAATCAAACATGGAAATGAAGACGCCAGAGTTTGCAGATCAAAGAGCCTGAATTTACCTTTTGCTTCACTTGATCTTCAAACTCAGCCTGAATCAAAGCTGCCCAAGGGGAGCCGGCAGACAGAGTTCATGCTGAGAAACGGGGTTGGGGGGGGGGAGGTTGAGAGGAGAAGTTGAGGGTAAAGGCAAAAAAAAATTCAATGTACATTTGCTTTATAAATAAAGTAGGGGGATTTCAGAAGTTGGTCTCTTTTGTCTTTATCTACTGGCCCGTAGAGTTGGTGAAGCTTGCTGTGAATCACCATATGCCTTTCTGTACAGGACTATGTGTGTGTAGTACTGAAAAAAAGAGAACAGAACAGAATAGAATAGAATAGGATTCTTTATTGTCCAAGTGTGATTGGACACACAAGGAATTTATCATTGGTGCACATGCTCTCAGTGTACATAAAAGAAAAGATACATTCGTCAAGAATCATAAAGTGCAACACTTAATGATAGTCCATGTTGTGGTTAGCTCTGGCCCAGCTCCTGCCCCAAGGACTGTGGATGTGGGGGAGACATCCACATGCTGCAGGCCCGTTTTGCCCCCAGTGGAATCTGATGATGAAGGCTCCTCTGACCAAGAAGACATGAGTGACAGGGAGGAGGAGAGTGTGGCAGACAGCTCAGAAGGAGATCCATTATCTAGCTCCTCCTTGGATTCAGAACAAGAGTTAATGATACAGCCACGCATGCGGAGAGCGGTGCATAGGCAACAACAACTGAGAGATTATTATCAAAGAAAATGAAGCCACCTGTGGTTGGGTGGGGCTGTGGTAATTAATGAGGCTGCTATAAATAGCAGCCTGTGGGTTTGGCCATTGTGGAGGATTATCTGATCATTCTGTTTCGTGACTGCTTTACTGACTTTGACCTTTTGTGTGCTGCTTTTCCCCCCGCTTTGAAACTAAACCAGAGCAAAGTGTGTTTCACTTTGTGAAAGAAGAAGGACTGTGAATTGCCTCACAGCTACAAGCTAAGTATCACAGAACTGATAAGGGACTTGTACAAATTACCAGTTTGTTTGGAGACGAGTGCTGTTTGCTATACCAAAAGAGGGCTTAGTTTATTTGAATTTTCGTTATAAAGAACATTGTTTTGAATTTTCAAACGTGTGTGTGTCTGAAATTTGTACCTGTGAATTTTTGGGAGGAGTCTACCAGAGAGCCCGACAGAACAGTCCGGGTACAAAAAAGTAATCAAATCTTCTTTTGAAGATGTAAAAAAGAAGATAGTGGTGTGCCATGTAATCATTTTCTCTTTCTTTTCTTTCTTCTTTCTTTTTCTCCTTCTTGTCTTTTTATTCTTTTTGCTTTCTTTTCCCCTTCTTTCTTCTCTTTTCTTTTCTATTTGTATGTTTTGATTGTTGTTCATTGCTCTTTTTGAATTGCACCATTGTTTTATTTGTGAATAAAATTTATATATATATATATTTTAAAAGGACCCAATAAAGTCAAATAATTTGGGGAAGGGGGGAGAAATCAAATCATATTAGGAACCAGTCGATATAAATTGTAAAGATACAAATGCCATGTATGCACACTGGCCACGCTGGTCTTTTCACATGCACGCATACCGGGAACTGTAAGATCAGGTGGCCGGTGTGCATGTGCGTGCCAGAAACTGGAATATCATCTTCCCAGCACGCGCATACATACCAGAGAGCTGCTTTTCTGACGCTTGCTCGCGCCCCCATTTCATTACTCGCTGCCGAAAGGTTCACCATTATTGTTACTGTCAGCGATGGCGAACCCTTTTCCAATGGGGTGCCGAAAAAGCATGCACATGCGCTATCGCCCATGCTCGAGTACCCACACCCATAATTCAATGCCTGGGGCCGGCACATACGTGCATGTTGGAGCTGAGCTAGGGCAATGGCTCGCGTGCCAGCAGATATGGCTCTGCGTGCTACCTGTGGCACCCGTGCCATAGGTTCGCCATCACTATTATAGTGGATCCAGGCTGAATCAGAAAAGCAGCACTAAATATTATGAAACTATTTTATCTTACTTGCATAATAAACAAAGCTCAGAAGGCCCTTTGTAAAAATACAAATTTGCTTTCTGTCTATCAGGAAACTGCTTTTTCTTAGCGGAAAATTATTTGTCTCCTGATAAGGCAGTGCGCACTTATGCTGATAGTTGAATGTACGAGGAAAGGCATTATTGTACTTCCCAGGACAACTAAATCAGTGTTTTTCAACACTGATTCAACACACATGGTCAGGTGTGCCGTGAAGCTCAGCTTCCGAGACGGGAAGCTGAGCTTCCTTCTTCGCACCTTCTTTTTTGTGCCTTTCTTCTTTGTGGCTTCCTTCTTCATGCCTTCTTTTTCGTGCCTTCCTTCTTCACAGCAGATGAGTTTTGGGGCCTGGCGGGAGGGCACCGGCAGCAGCGGCACCAGGCAGTAGCTGGGGAGGCGGCTGCAAGTAGGAGCTTCAGGGTGGAGGCACCGTCAGCGCCCCGCCTGGCTGGAGCTTCCCTGGCAGAGTCAGGTGACCTTTCGGGTCCAACAGGAGGACACTGGCAGCGGGAGCGTGCCGGCAGCAGCGGCACTGGGCAGTAGCCAGGAGGAGGCGGCTGCGAACAGGAGATCCAGGGCAAAGGCACCGACGGTGGCGGCTTAAAGTGTTGCTGGATGTTGTACATGCTGGCGCTGTGGGGCTGGCACTGGCCCGCTGGCTGGGCCGGGACGGAGGTGCCAGCTCTGCGCCCATGCCCAGCACAGCGCCAGCTTGTACGGAGTCCAGCAACACGTCCAGCCGCCTGTCAGGTCTCCCGCTCGTAGTCTGCCGCCGCCCCACAGCTACTGCCCGATGCCGCTGTTGCCGGCGTGGTGTACGAGAGAGAAAGAGAGAGATAGCAAGAGAGACAGCGAAAGAGAGAGAGAGAGAGAAAGCAAGAGAGAGAGAGAGAGAAAGAAAACAAGAGAAAGAGAAAGAAAGAAAGAAAGAAAGAAAGAAAGAAAGAGAAGAAATAGAAAGAAAGCAAGAGAGAGAGAAAGAGAAAGCGAGGGAGAGAGAAAAAAGCAAGAGAGAGAGAGAAAGCAAGAGAGAAAGAAAGCAAAAAAGAGAATTTTTTGTCCAAACTTTTTTTACCCCCCTCCCCCATGTGCCCCAGGATTTTGCAAATGTAAAAAATGTACCCTGGCTCAAAAAAGGTTGAAAATCACTGAACCAAATCACAACCTAAGCACAGTAATTTTCGTCAATAATAGGTTTTCTCCTCCAGAGGGAGATATAGTCAAGTTCTCTGCAGGATCTGTTCTTTGACATCTAAAAAGAAGGCAATTGAGTTTCACATTTTGGACGGGATAAGGTACCTTGCCAACAACCCATAGGAGATGCCTAACTTTGCCTAGTGCCATGAACCCCAAAGAAAATAGGACCAAATTAAAATGTGTTCATTTGTAAGAACAGTACATTCTGTAAAGACGTTTGTACACTGGTCAGCTGAAATGTTAATCCATAGAAATGTTAATCCGTACTGTACTTTTTAAAAACGGTGGTGTATTGAAATAGTTTTTGTGGCTTGGCTTGTATGTGGTTTCATGCTTGCCTAAGCGGCTGTACAAACCAGGCTGCTATGCTTCAGTGACTGTAAAATGTAAGTATGTGTGGAGGCTGCAACATTTTTCCTCTGCTTATAGCAATGTTTTCAAACTTGGCAGCTTAGAATGTGTAGATTTCTAATCGCTGAATCCCCCAGCCAGATTCTGGTTTGGGAATTCTAGGAGTGTGTCTGCATATATTAAAATTGCCCAGTTTTAAAAACACTGCATTAGAGTTACACAAATAGAGGATCGTAACCTAAAATTTGAACTGAAGACTGAAAACCCTCTGATTACATTTCTGCACTGGGGTGGGTTCCAACTTACCTTGCTCCCGGTTCACTTCCTCCCACGTCGCGTGGCTGCTCTGTGTGGGTTTGTGGATGCATGTACATTGCAACCCCCCCAATTTTTAAATTTAAAAACCCGCTGAAAACAAAATGGTGACGCATTCAGAGTGCCAGAAACTTTCCAGATGTACAGAAGGGGAAAAAAATTGAATAATTTGAAAAAAAAAATTTTTTTTTAAAAAGATAGTGGCACCCACGGATCAGCACTGACCGATTTGGTTCAGTGACATCATCATGACATCAGCAGCGGGTCGCTACTGGTTCGAGCACGCTGGTCCGAACTGGGAGGAACCCACCCCTATTCTGCACCCACTGGAAGTTTATTCTAACACTATTTATTTTTATTTATTCATTTGTCCAATACACAAATACATAGGAAGAAAAATAGACATGTAGTAATATGTATAAGGGTAAAAGTGAACTTAGAGGAGAGGATATATGAAAGAAAGAAAATATATATGATAAGTGAGAGAAAGGAAAGGCAATTGGACAGGGGACGAAAGGCACTCCAGTGCACTTATGTACGCCCCTTACTGGCCTCTTAGGAACCTGGAGAGGTCAATCGTGGAGAGTCTAAGGGAGAAATGTTGGGGGTTAGGGGTTGACACAATTGAGTCCGGTAATGAGTTCCACGCTTCGATATTATGCCCTGAAATCCTATTCTTCCCCTTGGATTGCATGGTAATGCCTGAATCTTGTCTCTCAGTCAAATTCCTCTCTTTAAACTGACACTCACCATAATTTCAGTTCTCAATATGGAAACAAGTTCAGATGACTTGCAGTGGTCTGCATGGTTTCATGAAGAACTCACATACTTCCAGGATTCCATAGCCATGACTCTCTAGACCTGTGATTCTCAACCTTTCTAATGCCGCAACCCCTTAATACAGTTCCTCATGTTGTGTTGATCCCCAACCATAAGCCTAGCGCCAATTCTCCCAACAGAGCTTTAAGCTGATTGGCAGGAAGGTCAGAGGGACACCCCCACTGTAAACGCCTGATTGGTCGGATTGTAAAAATATGTTCCAAGGTTCCAAGATGGAAGCTTTGATTCCTAACACCATGAGAAATTTGTCTGTTCCCATGGTCTTAGGTGACCCCTGTGAAACGGTTGGTCCCGACCCCCAGATTGAGAACGATTGCTCTAGAACATTGGAACATTTATACAATCTGAAGAGAAATAAGAGAATTTGCTTGATGAAGTGATCACCTCTCTATTATTTTATTCAGGCAATGGAATGGGCATATTTACATTACTGAGCTGTAAGTTGGGATCTTCACATTTAGATGTATCTGCCAAGCTGTTACTCAATGCAATGCCTTGAAAATAGAGCTGCTTATTTGTCAGTGTCTCTTCACTGGTTGGTTTCAATCACTGTTGCTGTGGTTAGCTCTGGCCAAGCTCCTGCCCCAAGGACTGTGGATGTGGGGGAGACATCCACATGCCGCAGGCCTGTTTTGCTCCCGGTGGAATCTGCTGATGAAGGCTCCTCTGACCAAGAAGACATGAGTGACAGGGAGGAGGAGAGTATGGCAGACAGCTCAGAAGGAGATCCATTATCTAGCTCCTCCTTGGATTCAGAACAAGAGTTAATGATACAGCCACGCATGCGGAGAGCGATGCATAGGCAACAACAACTGAGAGATTATTATCAAAGAAAATGAGGCCACCTGTGGTTGGGTGGGGCTGTGGTAATTAGTGAGGCTGCTGTAAAGAGCAGCCTGTGGGTTTGGCCATTGTGGAGGATTATCTGATCCTTGTGTTTCCTGCCTGCCTTGCTGACTTTGACCTTTATTTGCTGATTTTCCCCCACTTTGAAACTAAACCAGAGCAAAGTGTGTTTCACTTTGTGAAAGAAGAAGGACTGTGAATTGCCTCACAGCTGCAAACTAAGTATCACAGAACTGATAAGGGACTTGTACAAATTACCAGTTTGTTTGGAGACGAGTGCTCTTTGCTATACCAAAAGAGGGCTTAGTTGAAGTGACTTTTCATTATAAAGAACATTGTTTTGAATTTTCAAACGTGTGTGTGTGTGTCTGAAATTTGTATCTGTGAATTTTCGGGAGGAGTCTACTAGCGAGCCCGACAGAACAACTGTTTCCCTCCATCTAATTTCTAAACAGTCAGTAAGTTGTTCAGTTCTGCTTTATAGGACAAATCTAATTGCACAACTCACAAAAGAGCTGTCTTTGTCCCCCACTTTGGAGTTGTTTCTGCTTTAGTGTCTTTAATATATTTTTTCTTTCACATTATTTTAGTTTGGAAAATGGGTATTTATGCTCAGGTGAAGATGCTTTTCCTGCTGGCCAGGAGCAATAACAGAAGCCAGAGGGAGAAAATGAGCACTTGCCTCTAACAAATGGAATATCCAGAAACCAGGACTTGGAAAAACTGCAACAGAGGCAGGAAAGGGTTTGGCAATGAGGACAACATGTTTTGTGCAATCAGAGTTTTGTGATAATTAAAGGTGGGGTGATTACAGAAAATACAACTTCAGCAACAGAGTGGTCAATGCCTGGAATGCACTACCTGATTCTGTAGTTTCTTCCCCAGATGAAAATGGAGCTTGCGATGACCCTGTGCGGCCTCCCAAGTTCTGTTTTGGCTGGCAGAGAGTCGCAGGACGATGTCTCAGCTGAAAAATGGAGCTTGCAATGACCACATGCGGCCCCCCCAAGCTCCATTTTCACTAACAGGTTTGCAGGAGGCTGTTGCAACTGAAAGCAAGAATTCGGGAGCAACCCCTGCTCTGTAGAATCCTCTATTTTTCCTTGACATGTTGGGATATTGAAGAAGTAGATATGATCAGTAGTGGGTTGCAGTCAGTATGGCCCAATGGAGCTGCATGTGCAGCTCCAGCTGACCAGCTGGCGCAGGCGCGTGTCGGCACAAGCTTTGGCTTCTGCCTATGTGCCGGAAGCCAAATCTTGTGCGAGGACACACGAGCGAGATTTCTGTGATTTTCACTGATTTTTTGCTTCCGTGCATGCGTGGAAGCAGAAATATGAGCAAAAATCACCAAGATCTCGCTCATGTGCATGACCTCACACAAGATTTGGCTTCTGGAGCATGAGCAGAAGCTGAATCGTGTGCCAATGCATGCCAGCCTGCCGGACACGTCCACGCCCGCACTGGTCACCAGGAGTGTTCCAGTAGCGTCCGCAAAGAGGAACCCCCACCTGGATACTGTCTTTTAAAAACAGAAAGTACTGGATGAAAAGAAACAAAGAAAAAAATATTGCTCTTTCTGCATGTGTACATAACGTAAACCCTTCAAGTTCAGAATCTAATTATCTAATGTTTCCTTTGTAGGGATAGAGTATATCCACTCTGTTCCCTGTCTGGGATTCCTTTAATATTCCTGGCATTTTAAAAGGAGAAGTTATTCTAAACATGGATTGTCTATAGTGCAAAAAGGAATTAGATGTTTATTTGTCTTCCCATGATTGTTTGGTCTTGGACATTATCACACTTAGAGCAAAAAGTGAAAAAAGTACTATTCCTCTTGGCAGTTTCCTATTTTTCAAAAAAAAAATCATTGTAGGAAGGAAGATCGTGGCTAACTTCTGATATTGAGCCAAATATTTTTTTCTGCAAAAAAACCAACAACTTATCTGCATCTCTCCCATTATTGGGATTAAAGTCAAGGAAGTATTGACAGGCGTTTAGCTGGTAATCTGATTGGAAATGCACATGTAATAAATGAAATCAAATCTTGTCTGCTCTTAAAATGAATCAAAAAGAGGTAGGAAAAAATAAAGAACGTTAGAAAAAAGAAAAGGACAAAGTCAAAAAGAGAGTTAAGATTGGTTGCATCTAATCAACATGGGTCCTGCAATAAATTATCGCTAAGGGAATGTGGCTCTTGCAGAAGGAGGTTGCCCACATTTTTAGTCTTTCATAACACTGAAGGAAGAAATATTGGCCTTAACCAGGAAACCCCACCCTGATGACTCTGGACAGTCACTCTGTCTCAGCTCATTATTATTATTATTATTATTATTATTATTATTATTATTATTATTAATTGGATTTGTATGCCGCCCCTCTCCGCAGACTCGGGGCGGCTAACAACAATAATAAACACAACATGTACAAGCCAATAATAAAAAACAACTAAAAACCCCTATTATAAAACCAAACATACACACAAACATACCATGCATAATTAAAGAAGTTAAACAAAAATGAGTCCTGATTCTTTGCTCTTACTTCATACCTTTAGATTTCAGAGTATGATCAGGATTCTAAAAGGGTATAAAAGGAGGCTTGTTATTCCAATATAGTGTTTCCCAAACTTTTGACATATCTGTACCCCTTCCATAATTTTCATAACGCTTAGTACAGTACTCCTCATCAAAAAAATGGATGTACTGTATTTTAATAACAATCAAAATATTTTTCTTTTTTTGGTACATACACAAAATAATAATGAGCAAAAAATAAAATTATTCATAATAAAATATAAATAAAAGTTATATTATAAATAACATTTATTTGGATCAATGGGAAGGATGAAATTGTGTGTGCTGAGATGACAGATCGTCATAATTTGGTTCCCTGGTTGTTAATTTTAATCTGAGATGCGGTTCCACGTCCAATAGTCTGTTCCTTTTTTTCAACTTAATGTCTACAAATGCTGAAAAAGCAACTTCACATAAATATGAAATTGGAAAAGGCAAGATGTATTTCAGAAATTTTCTGAACACCACCACTACCACCACCAAAGTCTTCCCTATGCGTACCACACTTTGGGAAACACTGTTCTAATACATTTTAGCTGAGCCACATTGATCAGATTATGGATATAATGGCACATATTACTATAGAGGGGACAGGGTTCAGCTTTCGACATTGGATCATGTCAGTGAAAACAAAAAAGAGTGTGGAGCTAAAGTGAACCACTGAGATGATATATTCATGGCCAAAGTTGCTAAAGTCGATTGTTTTATAAGAGACATGGTGGCAAAGTGGTCAGAATGTAGTATTGCAGGCTAACCAGCGGTGGGTTACTTCCTGTAGGGTCCGGTTCTATGAACCGTTAGTGGCGACGGTGTGAGGCTCCGCCCAGCCACCCCAGATGCTTCTGCACATGCGCAGAAGCATCAAGCACACACACAAGCGTGTACACAAACTGGTAACGATGAGATTTAGAACCCATCACTGAGGCTAACCCTGCCAATTGCCAGCAGTTCGATCCTGACTGACTCACGGTTGACTCAGCTTTCCATTCTTTTGAAGTCAGTAAAATGAGGACCCAGATTGTTGGGGGGCAATACGCTGGCTCTTAGAGAGGCTTGTAAAGTGCTGAAAAACAGTATATAAGTCTAAGTGCCATCGCTATTGCTTTTATAATTTTAGAATTGAAAGCCGCCCACAGTCACTGTGGGGTGGCTATAGAAGTTAAACGAATGAATGAATTAACAGTTCTCAGCTCTAGAGTTATTTTCACTGATTGCCCCTTGACTGTCTCTGGCACTAGAAAATGTTGCTCTTGGATTTCTGAGAAAAAAGAATGCTACCGTGGAGAAACTGAAATTAGAGACATCTGAAGGTGATCCAAGGGGAAGAAATGATGAAAGGAACATCATAAAGAACTGATGCAAGGCATCTCCATGTCGGAAGAAGCTCTCTGACCGCCCTTATCTTAATGTCTTCGTCCGAAGCACAGCTGAGAAGCTCCTTCTTGGAAGACGCCAGAAAAAAATCACCAAAAATTGCATCAGTGGGTTCCTACCAGTGCCGCACTCCGTACTGCTATTGCTGGTACAGGGTGCATTCCAAAAGTAATGCAATTGAATTTCCTGCGCCACTCCTGTTGGTCAAAGTGGGACCGAAGCACTTGGAGTAGGTAGGGGGGATGCTAAGCTTTGCCGCGAAACCAGTCTCAGTGCTCTCCAAATTGTGGAAGCTGCAGGACGTCAGTTATTGAAAACCTCTGCGCACCGACCGTGTCATGAAAAAAATGGAATGGAAATTTCAAGTGAATTTTTGCAATGTGTAGAAATTGAACCTGATTATTTGGACAACGTCATCACTGGCAATGAAACCTGTTTTTTTTACCCGAAAACAAAATGCCAAAGCTCTGTGTGGCACCCCAACCAGTCCCCCAAGCCCAAAAAGTCAAGAATGAACAAATCAAAAGTGAAAACAATGCTCATTGTCTTTTTCGACAGTAAAGGAGTGGTCCATAAGGAGTTTGTTCCTCAATGACAGACAGGTAATGCTGCCTACTATGTGGATTTGCTGGAAAGACTCCGAAAAAGGGTCATCAGGACAAGAAAAGACATCTCCGCTACCTGGCAACTCCATCACGACAACGCGCCTTGCCACAATGCACTTTGAGTCCGCAGGTTCCTGGCCAAACACCAGGTGCCAACGCTGCCCCACCCACCCACCCCTATAGTCCTGATGTCACCCCAGCAGACTTCTTTTTGTTCCCTCGGATTAAGGCAGCCCTGAAAGGAACCTGTTTTTTGTCCATAGAAGAGATCCAATCAGCCATGACGAAGACCTTGCGAGAGGTCCCCGAAGACGCCTTCCAGGGCACGTACCGGTCATGGCAGAGTCAGTGGAAAAAATGTGTAGAGGTCCAAGGAAAGTACTTTGAAGAATTTTAAGTGTTTGTGCAAATCTGTTAAAAAAAAGTAATTGCATTACTTTTGGAACGCATCCTGTGGGTGAGAAAAATGCCCAAATGGGCAAACCGGAAGTGCATTTTTTCAAAGTTTCGGTTTGTCCCTTGGGGGATATTTTTTTTGTTTCCGGGGCTTCAGGGAAGGTTCCATAAAGTGTCCAGAAGACGAAAAGGTCTTTCCCAAGACTGAAAACCTGCTGGCTTGCACACGCATGCACACTGGAGCTGAAACATGGAAAAGTCTTATGGGTCCTCCCATATGGCTCCGCGTACCATCTGTGACATGTGTGCCATCGCTTCGCCATCATGGGCCTGTAGGAATAAAGTCTAGTTGGAATCTGATATCTGACCTATGAAAGACCTATGAAACAAAAAGGCTTGACCAGAACTGGGTTCCTCCCAATTCGGACGGGTTCACTCGAACTGGTAAATGACCTGCTGCTAATGTCATGATAACATCACAGAACTGGTTCGTTCAATGCTGGTCCAAGGGTGCCGCCATCTTTTTTTAAAACAAAATTATTCTGAGCATGTGTAGAAGCTGACTTTCTGGCACTGTTGTTGTTTTCGGCTGCTTTTTGGGGGGGGGGAATTGTTTTGAAATACTTTTTGGAATTTTTTTTCTTCTGAGCATGTGCAGAAGGCGAGTTTCCAGCATTGTGTATGTAGTCAGCATCTTGTTTTGGGCTTTTGGCACTGAGCATACGCTGCGTGCTTTTCGTGCCCATGCGGCGCACCTACGCGGCACTTGAAGACGTGAACCAGCAGCGAGGTAAGTTAGAATGTGCCCCTGGGCCTGACGTTATCCAATTCTGAGTTCCATAGGGAAAACCTATGACCTCAAGAGAGTTGAATGAAAGGAAGCAGGCATCCTCATGTAACCTTGAGATATGCATAAAAGACTGAACTATATATAGTTGCTAAGCTTACTCTGAGGTATTAAAAATACTGGACCGTAAGCACACACAGGCAAAATAAATTAAAATTTAACGTGGCTCCTGCCTAAAATATTTATCTCTTTCCTAGCTATAACCTGAATCCTAAAGCAAAGCCTCCTCTTTCCTCTGCCCTGGACGTCCCTCGCCCTTTGGGGGTAATTCTAGCAGTTTATCAGAACTATTGAGGATATGGTATACAGTACATGCACACACACAACCCACAGTCAGGTGTAAATACTCCCTCCCCCCTCTATTTCCCTGAACGTCTGCCCTGAGTTTAGAAACTTTTTTCTATCCGGGAGAGGAAGCCACTAGAGCACCTGCCTTTGTTTTACCTGATGCCTCCCCCAATGTTGATTCTGCTCAAGATGAAGGAAGAGGTATTCCCAGTCAGGGAAACAACTGTCATTCTTGGGAACGCAGGTTGGCATCGCAGCCCCGCTTTAATGGTAATGGCGCTGCTAATTTAGAAATAGAAGTGCCATACACTGTTGAGCAAGTTTTTCAAAAATAGATGTGCTCGTTGGTCCTGAATGCTTTCCTTTGACTGGAGGCAGAGATGGTACTCAGCCGGTTCTATCCAGTTCGGGGGAACTGGGAGTGCTGACTGTGGGTGCCCCCTCCCCGAGATGTAATCACGTCCCATTTATCCACATTTTCGAGATTGTGCGCATTGGGTATGGCAGCGGTTTGCTGCAGAAGGTTTCCTGGCGATGTCAGGAAACACGAGGTGGTAGACGGCAAAAAAAGAAGAAGGGGATGATTTGTACGTTGATTCAAGAGTCAGCGTGGGTAAGTCACTTTATTTATTTATTGATTGATTGACTTGATTTGATTTGTATGCCGCCCCTCTCCACTTCCTCGTCGCCAGTGTAGAATCTGTCCAGAAATGAGACAGCAGTAGGCCAGGAACAATCAACTAGGTTTATTGTGAACAACAGCAACATGCAACGGCAACTAGAATAACGAACAACAAGATGGCTGCGCCTGGCAGCTATTTATATCTCCTGTTGCCAGGCTGAGCCAGCCAATCCAGGCTCTCTATTTTCCCGCCCAAGGATAAGGGGCGGGCCACATTTCCTAACTGTCTTCTGGACACAATAGGTAGGGAATATAAGCAGGGGTGGGTTCTGGTTCATTTTGCTGCCGGCTTGCTCAGGGTTGCGCCAGCTTCGCACATGTGCACACCCCTATAGCATGCATGTGCAGATGCAAAATCCAAGATGGCGGCACCCACAGACTGACTACATGTACAGTGTTCCCTTGATTTTCGTGGGGGATGCATTCCAAGACCGCCCGCGAAAGTCGAATTTCCACGAAGTAGAGATGCGGAAGTAAATACACTATTTTTGGCTATGAACAGTATCACAAGCCTTCCCTGAACACTTTAAACCCCTAAACTGCAATTTCTCATTCCCTTAGCAACCATTTAGATCATTACTTTAATAAACACAAACACAAACGTCTTTACATAAACACAAACACAAACGTCTCACCATGTCTATTTATTAAAGTTTATTTTAAAAAAATATTTATTAAAGGCGGATGAAAGTTTGGCGATGACGTATGACGTCATCGGGCGGGAAAAACCATGGTACTGTATAGGGAAAAAAACAGCAAAGTATTTTTTAATTAATATTTTTGAAAAACTGTGGTATAGCCGTTTCGCGAAGTTTGAACCCACAAAAATCGAGGGACCACTGTAGTCCTCAAATTACGACCACCACTGAGCCCAATATTTATGCTGCTAAATGAGAAATTTGTTAAGTGAGTTTTGCACCCGTTTCACGGCTTTTCTTAACACATTCGTTAAGTGAATCACTGCAGTTCTTAAATTAGTGACACGGTTGTTAAATGAATCTGCTTTCCCCATTGATTTTGCTTGTCAGAAGGTCATAGAAGGGGATCACATGACACTGGAACTGTTGAAAAAATGAGTCATTTGTCAAGCATCCACATCAGTAGTGAGTTCTAAATCCCTTTGCTGCCGGTTCACGGGTGGGTGGAGCCTCCCATCACTTCCGCTACCAGTTCACAGAACTGGGCTGAACCGGGAGCACCGCTGATCCAGATATAAATCGCGTGAGCATGGGGATGCTGCAACAGTCATGTGCAGAAAATGGTTATAAATCACTTTTTTCATTTCCATTGTCACTAAATGAACTGTTGTATATTGAATCTTTGAATTGCAACATAGGCAAGTCAGGGCCAAACAATAAGGTTTCAATACAGCGCTGCTCCTTTTGCTGGTGTGAATCCGACGTATGGGTTCCTCATTGCTACAGTGCTTCAATGGATTCACAATTGAAATGAAGGATCAACATGTTCACTTCACTCCAATTATTGCAGCATCACCTGCAATCGTGGCTTGATCTCCGTTCATGGCTTTAATGGGTTTGCAAAATGTTTTGATCCATTACATTGTATTTTATTTATTTATTTTATTTATTTATTTATTTTGTCCAATACACAATGAGAGTTTTAGTGGGTATATATCTATATACACATAGTAAAATACATGATGAAGGTTATAGAGGAGATACTCATAGTAAAATATATCTAAGAAAGAATAGAAAAGAAGATATAGTAATAGAACATATCAATGAAAGAATAGAAGAAGAGATATAGGAATAGAAGAAAGGTATAGGAGATATAGGAGAGCAATAGGACAGGGGACGGAAGGCCCTCTAGTGCACTTATACTCGCCCCTTACTGACCTCTTAGGAATCTGGATAGGTCAACCATAGATAATCTAAGGGTAGAGTGTTGGGGGTTTGGGGATGACACTATGGAGTCCGGTAATGAGTTCCATGCTTCGACAACTCGGTTACTGAAGTCATATTTTTTACAGTCACGTTTGGAGCGGTTAATATTAAGTTTAAATCTGTTGTGTGCTCTTGTGTTGTTGTGGTTGAAGCTGAAGTAGTCACCGACAGGCAGGATGTTGCAGCATAAGATCTTGTGGGCAATACTTAGATCTTGTTTAAGGCGTCTTAGTTCTAGGCTTTCTAGGCCCAGGATTGAAAGTCTAGTCTCGTAGGCTATTCTGTTTCGAGTGGAGGAGTGAAGGGCTCTTCTGGTGAAGTATCTTTGGACATTTTCAAGGGTGTTAATGTCTGAGGTGCAATATGGGTTCCAAACAGATGAGCTATTTTCGAGGATGGGTCTGGCAAAAGTTTTGTAAGCTCTGGCAAGCAGTGTGAGATTGCCAGAGTCACTTTGGATGAGGTGGGCAGATATGTATATACAACAACAGGGGGGGGGAAACATATAGCCCTTCCCTGGTACAAAGCTGAAGGGATCAGATCTGGTGGCCTAGAGGTTAATTCTCTGCCTTACAAGGCAGAAGCCCCAGGATCAAATCCCAGTAAGGGTATGGCTAGCTGATGAGGCCAGAATAAGGCCGAAATAGCGCTATCCTAGTCTCCCTTAATTTTAAAAATTCAGCAAAAACATGTGTGATATATATATATATGGTTGGGTCTCACCTGTTCAAGGTTGACTCAGTCTTCCATCCTTCCGAGGTTGGTAAAATGAGGCCCCAGATTGTTGGGAGTAAATAGGCCGTAAACCACTTAGAGAGAGCTGTAAAGCACTGTGAAGCGGTATATAAATCTACATGCTGTTGCGACACACATATCCGCACGTATTCGTACACGAGAGAGACAGTGTGTCTGTGGGCTTCACAGTCTGCTTTGGGATACAATCAAGATTCCACCGCCATGCATTTGTGAACTGAATGTTTTTAGAATATATATTCTTATAGCATTATATCCTGATGCAGGGCAAACCTAACCCCCGCCTCTCTCCCTCTCTTTCATTCTGTTTTATTTTAAGCAAGTTAATTTGTACCTTTGCCATCCAGACCCAGGCTGATGTTATCGTTCGTAACAATAGCTCCTCAGCATGTAAAGCTGAAGGGCTTGCCAGAAATCTCTCCTGAGGCCACATCACAATTGGTTTCTCCCCCCCCTGCCCAACATCCCCAGATGGGAACTTTGCAGTACATTGAAACACCCAAAGGGAGGATGCCGGAAATTTTCTTTCAAGCAAGTGCTTTTATTGAAGGGAGACCAGATGGCCAAGTAGAATAAGCTTCTATACCAGAGAATTCAACAGCTCCGCCCTGGTCAGTGAGAATCACATTTAGGATCCCCCTGACAAACCATGGCATGCCAAGCCTAATGATCCTTTTAATTAAAATCTTTTAATTTCTTTGATCTTATGGCCAGCCCAATGGAAGAATAAAAACCTCATTTATTGTTTATTCATTTATTCACCTGTAACCTCCCTTACAGAGCGAACACCATACCCAAGGGATCTTTCTGGCCATGGTCAAAGTAGAGAAGAAAAGCTCTTATTATTATTTAAAACAAGGCCAACTGATGTCTGCGGAGAGGGCCGGCATATAAATCTAATTAATAAATAAAATAATAAATAAATAAATAAAAATGAACTTAACAGCTTTCTAATTTTGTTTTGTCAATACCAAGAAATCCAACGATTTTGACTTACAGCAACTTTTTCAAAGTTACAAAGGCATTGGAAAAAGGGAGTGAGGACCATTTCTCACACTTATATGACCATGTGCAGTGAAGGGCTACCAAAAGTTTTACTACCACACTGTGGGCGTGGCTTATGCAGGATGCCCTGCATTTTCTTTCAACATCTTTCAGTGCAAATTGGGTGCTCTGGGGTGGAGCTCCATTTTTGCTACCCCACTGTGTGTCGTCATCCCCCCCCCCGTCCAGGCAGCAGCCCACCCCTGGTCATGTGATTTATATTTTGATAATTGACATCTGTTGCAGTGTGCCCCCAGGGTCATGTGATCACCTTTTGCGACTCTGACAAGCAAAATCAATGGGGAAGCCCAATTCACTTAACAAAGGTGTTAATAATTTAACCAGTTAACCAATATCACAAAAAGTCATAAAATGGGGCAAAACTCACTTAATAAATTCTCACTTAGCAACATAAATTTTTGGCTCAGTTGTGATCATACATCAAAGGCTTCCTGTATAGAGCAATTTCATTCCAGGGTTTGGCTGTTACAGGACAAGATTCAGAGGTGGGTTTCTACCAGTTCGGACCGGTTCTATAGAACCGTTAGTAACTTGGCGGCCTAGGGTTTCCCCCCCCCCCACTTCTACACATGCTAAGATGCTTTCTTTAGTACTGTGCATGAGAAGCAGCAGTGGCAGAATCAGGTACACACCCCGAAAAAGATCGTATCCTAAAATACCAAGTTTGCCCATTGCCCATTTGGAAACTAAAACAATTGACTTCCTGGGTTTTCACATAACTGAAACTATAAAGTTGTTTTCTTGGTTTGGATTTAGATTATGTGCATTCAACCATTATGAGCCTTTCCTGTATTATATCTTAGGATGGATATACTATTTCCTGTATTTTATCTTACAATGGATATATGTTTATCCCAGGCATGTTTACATTCAGGTACTGTGGATTTACCAACCACGTCTGCTGGAAGTTTGTTCCAAGCATCTACTACTCTTTCAGTAAAATATTTTCTCAAGTTGCTTCTGATCTTTCCCCCAACTAACCTCAAATTGTGCTCACTTGTTCTTGTGTTCTTTCCTATTAAAAACACTTCCCTCCTGAACCTTATTTAACCCTTTAACATATTTAAATGTTTCAATCATGTCCCCCCTTTTCCTTCTGTCCTCCAGACTATACAAATTGAGTTCATTAAATTTTTCCTGATACGTTTTATGCTTAAGACCTTCCACCAATTTTGTAGCCCGTCTTTGGACCCGTTCAATTTTGTCAATATCTTTTTGTAGGTGAGGTCTCCAGAACTGAACACAGTATTCCAAATGTGGTCTCACCAGCGCTCTATACAGCGGGATCACAATCTCCCTCTTCCTGCTTGTTATACCTCTAGCTATGCAGCCAAGCATTCTACTCGCTTTCCCTACCGCCTGACCGCACTGTTCACCCATTTTTTTTGCACTGCATTACCAACCTGTAATCAGTCTGTCAATAAACTGCTTAGTTCCCATGAACCTTCACTCCACCTGCTCCCACTTAACATCATCCTAAATCAAATTTATGACCGTCAAAGCACTGTTAAATCCTATCCTGACCAGATGCTCTGCTCTTTGCTCCTTTCACTTTGAAAGGGAAGAAAATACACAACATTCATATCAACAGACTCAAACTCAACCCTAATAAGACGGAGTGGCTATGTTTTTTTGCCTCCCAAGGACAATTCCATCTGTCCGTCCATAACCCTGGGGGGAATTATTGACCCCCTCAGAGAGGGTCCGCAACTTCGATCCACGTCCTCCTCGATCCACAGCTTACATTAGAGAAACATCTTTCAGCTGTGGCGAGGGGGGAGTTTGCCCAGGTTTGCCTGGTGCACCAGTCGCGGCCCTGTCTGGATCGGGAGTCACTGCCCTCATCACCTCGAGGCTCGACTACTGTAGTGCTCTCTACATGGGGCTACCTTTGAAGAGTGTTCGGAAACTTCAGATCGTGCAGAATGCAGCTGTGAGAGCAATCATGGGCTTCCCTGGGCATGCCCATGTTACACCAACACTCCGCAGTCTGCATTCGTTGCCGATCAGTTTCCGGTCACAATTCAAAGTGTTGGTTATGACCTATAAAGCCCTTCATGGCATTGGACCAGAATATCTACGGGACCGCCTTTTGCCACACGAATCGCAGCGACCGGTTAGGTCTCACAGAGTTGGCCTTCTCCGGGTCCTGTCGACTAAACTATGTTATTTGGCGGGACCCAGGGGAAGAGCCTTCTCTGTTGCGGCCCCAACCCTCGGGAACCAGCTCCCCCCAGAGATTAGAACTGCCCCCACCCTCCTTGTCTTTCGTAAACTCCTTAAAACCCACCTCTGCCATCAAGCATGGGGGAATTGAGACATCTCCTCCGGGGCCTATACAATTTATGCATGGTATGTTTGTGTGTATGTTTGCTTTTAATAAGGGTTTTTTAGTGATTTTTAAATTATTAGATTTGTTGTACATTGTTTTATTGTTGTTGTGAGCCGCCATGAGTCTGCGGAGAGGGGCAGCATACAAATCTAATAAATAATAATAATAATAATCTTATGGATCTCTCTTTCCCCTCCTTTTAAACTCTCATGCTTAGCATTCCTTCCAATACCCAAATCTTATCATAAGATACAAAAGAATCCCTCCTAACTGATGATACATCTTGACTCTCCTGCTGGCAAAAAAATATGTTTAAATATTCATGGAGGCAGGGAACGGACACCCAGCACTGCAGCTGGAGAGCTTTTGATGTAGTTGAGAGAATAGATCAGAATTGCCATGGTTCACACTGGGACTCGGGATGGTTTTCTTGGTGCAAGAGTATGGCAGAATGTTGGCTTAGATCACAAGTAGATTTCTATATGAAGGGATCTTAATATTTTTTTTAATTATCATAGCAACAAAATGGCCTTTGTCTTTCCAAATTGAAGTTTTGAAATGAGGAAAGACTGGAGTAACCAGAGTTTTTTGAGAGGACTACACATTGCAAATTCCATTCAGTTTTCATATTCCTGGACTAGAATTTCTTGAATTTTCCTTATCAATGTTCTTTCCGCTCCTCTCTCTCTCTTGTTTTTTTATATACACTTTTATCCGGTCCTTTTCACTCCCAGCTTCATGTTCTAGCTGCCATTGTCTTCCTTTCGCTTTCATGAATCTCCCTTCCTCAACTGAACATACTTCCACAGGTCCTCTCAATTCTGTAATTCTTTCCTGGCAGTTCTTTTGTCTTTCGGAATCCCGAAAGCATTTAATAAATTATTTCTGGAGTTAAACAAATTAGTTACATGGGTAAGAACTTGCAAAAGAAGGACAGAGAGATGGAATTGTGTTTCCAGTGTCCAGTCTGAAATTACTTCCGTACAGGGGAGGGCTGCTGCCCGGACTGATGGCGGGAACGCAGTGGGGTAGCAAAAATGGAGCTCCACCCCAGAGCACCCAATTTGCACTGAAAGATGTTGGGAGAAAATGCAGGGCGCCCTGCAAAAGCCACATCCACAGTGTGGTAGTAAAAATTTTGATAGCCCTTCACTGCTTTCATATCATACTACTTCTGAATCTGGGGGCTCCATTTACCAATTCTTTATCTATAAACTAAACAATGTCATCTGGCGGGACTCAGGGGAAGAGCCTTCTCTGTGGCGGCTCCAACCCTCTGGAATCAGCTCCCTCCAGAGATTAGAACTGCCCCTACCCTCCTTGCCTTTCGTAAACTCCTCAAAACCCACCTCTGTCGTCAAGCGTGGGGGAACTGAGACATCTCCCCCTGCCTATTTTAGTGCATGATATGACTATATGTATGTTTTTTTATATTGGGGTTCCTTGTTTTTAGATTTTTTAAATGTACAATTGCTATTTCAGATTTTAAATTATTAGATTTGTCAATATATATTGGTTTTTATCACTGTTGTGAGCCGCCCCGAGTCTGCGGAGAGGGGCGGCATACAAATCTAATAAATAAATGAATGAATGAATGAATGAATAAATAAATAAATAAATAAATAAATAAATAATAAAGCCATCTAAGATCACAGCAACCCCCTTAGACATGTAGCAGCAAATTCCAAATATGTTTATATTGTATGAAGAAATATTTTTTATTCCCCATTCTCATTCTATAGCAGGTTGATTTTGTTACCACAAATACATGACCCCTGTATCATTTCTCCAGTCATTTTACAATTTGAAAATACTCCATATTACTATATAATCAATTTACTTCTGAACCTAACAAAAAACTTAACACTAATTAATTTTTCTTCATAAGGCAATTGCTTTGGTTCTTTGATTGTCCTTTTCCGAGCTTTTCTGCAAATGTATGTATGTATGTATGTAAGGAAAGAGGTACAGATGGATGGATGAATGGATTTAGAGACTGGGAAACCCAAACTTCATGCACTATTCCAAATGGGTTGGTCACATGAAGGTATGTGTTTGCAGAAAAAACAATTACTGCCAACCTGCCTTCGAGGACCTGTATATTACATGAGTCAAAAAAAAGGGCCCTGAAAATATTTATTGATTTATTGTTTCAACATCTACCCTCAAAACGACACTATAGAGCAGGGGTCTCCAAACTTTTTACACATGGGGCCAGTTCACTGTCCCTCAGACTGTTGGAGGGCCGGACTATACAAAAAACCTATGAACAAATCCCTATGCACACTACACATACCTTATTTAAAGTAAAAAACAAAATGGGAACAAATACAATATTTAAAATAAAGAAGAAGTAATAAGTAATTAATAATTAATTAAGTAATTTATACTTCTTTATTAACAAGTAAATTTAAACTTAAATCAACAAACTCCATTTCTTCTTCCTACCTTCCCTCCTTCTTCTCCACTTCTCTCTTCCCTCTTCCTTTTCTCTCATGTTTCATTTTCCTCTCCCTCGTTCCTTCCCTCCATCATTTTCTCATTTTTCTTTTTTCTCTCTCTCTCTTTCTAGCTCTCCCTCTTCCTTTCTCTCTCCCTCTCTCTCTCTCCCTCTTTCTCTCTCTCTTCTCTCTTTCTCTCACTAACTCTCTTTCTAACTCTCCCTCTTTGTATCTCTCACACTTTCTCTCTCCCCCCTCTCTCTATTTCTCCCTTTCTCTCTCTCCCTTTCTATCTCTCCTCTTCATTTCTCTCTCCCTCTCTATTTCTCCCTCTTATTATATCGATCGGTAAAATCTCGTGTGCTGCCGCGGGCCGGTTAAAAGACCTCAGCGGGCCGCATCCGGCCCACGGGCCGTAGTTTGGGGACCGCTGCTATAGAGTACTGTATACCAAGACAATTAGACATAAGCAGTTTTCCCCCCCAAACACCATCTCTCTGATAAACAAATAATTCCCTCACCATTGTCAAACTATTCACTAAGGCTGCATTAATATTATTATTAGTCTTCTCATCGTTCCTATCACCCATCTCCTCCCACTTATGACTGTATGACTGTAACCTGTTGCTTCTATGCTTACGATTTATATTAATATTTATTGTTTCCTGACTGCTTATTTGTACATCATGACAATCATTAAGTGTTGTCCCTCATGATTCTTGACAAATGTATCTTTTTCTTTTATGTACACTGAGAGCATATGCACCAAAGACAAATTCCTTGTCTGTCCAATCACACTTGGCCAATAAAGTATTCTGTTCTATTCTATGACATTGTTTGTGTTATTTTCAACCTTTCCTCAACAATTCTTGCATGGAATTGAACTTTTCCCACATCCTCAGCTCATTGAATCGATGCTAATAGAAGTCCATTGGCCATTGCTTTCTATCAGCAACATAGTGCGCAAGAGCAAATCAAGGCCTTGCAATTTCTAATTTCCTCCTTTAATGATTGCCTCACACAGCTACCGTTTGTAGTTATGACCATGATGAAAGAGTAGCCGTCCAACCAATCCTCACCTTTATGACTTTTGCAGGTCTGTAAAGCAAAGGAAAGCTGAGATAAGATTATAAACACAGTTGTGATTTTGCTTGGTGATGCTTTGCTTAACGACCAACTTGCTGGCCCCAATTAGGGTCGTGAAATGAGGACTATCGGTATTTTCATGGCAGCCGGTGTGTCTACTTTTCTCCCTATGCTTCCTTTCCTCTCTTCTCCGTCCCTCACTGCTCTCTGTCTGAAGAGTTCTGGTGACGCATGACCCAATGCCAACAAGACTTTCAAGCATCACTAAGAGTTTAGTGCACTTTAGGATAGAAACCCCCTTAGGGAACAATCAGACAGCATTGGGTATGACTTTAACTGCATCTCACTATAACTATGCAGCAGTCTTAAAATAACATTTTTTTCATTCACCTTTGATTATCCCTATTTATTAAAAACTCAGAGGTAAATCAGACTAATACTCCTGCTTTTCACCTTCACTGGCAGTAGCACCTAGCAGTCATTTCTCAGCATATAATTTCTCTCTCTCTCCCCCTCCCTCTCTCCCTCCCTCCCCATCCCTCCCTCTCCTTCTCTCTTTCTCCTTGCAACTGTCATTCAACTGAGCAGCACAGAACAATCATACAAGCAGCATCTGTTTAACTGCTGCTGACATGGTTACTTGTACATGTTGCTCTTACATTGCAATTTTTTTTTTAACAGGGTTGCTCTTCTCCCCCTCCCCCCAATTTTGGGGATCTTCAGCCACCAAAGAGTACATGGTAATGGCGCTCCCAGTGAAGACAAGGGTACCCTTTTTGCTTATATAAAAGTTTTCTGTTGTAAGTAAAACAGGAGCATTAAGAGGACGGCTGGATAAGGCCTCTTTTAGCACTTTCGCATACAGAAGAGGGCAAAGTTACAGCAATTCAGTCAGTTTTAACAATGCAATCTTTGGAGTATCAGGAGCTACAAGCCAGGCTAACTCTGCTTTCCAACCTAGCATTCCAGCCTGGTGGTTGTAAAAATTAAGGTTTACAGATGGAAATGATTTTTGCCTAAATTTACAGTAGTGGAAGCACCTCAAAATATCACACTATATGAAGAAGGCAGCTACTAGACCAAGTTGGGGACAGATTGTCCTGGAGAAAGTCCATCTACAGAGTTGACAGTGGCTTCATGGCACATAATCAATCAAATGCAACAAAAGGGCTCATAATGAAGATTGTATTTTACTTTGTTATATCTCTGTACAAATTATACCTGAGGGCATATTGTGCTATTGTGGATTGTTTCTTTTCTTTTTCTTATTTCCCCTTTAATGAGCTCGCTTGTCATGTACTTACATAAAGATATTCCATGGTAGCAAAGGGGAAGTTGTTACAAGGAAATAATTAAATGGAAATAATTGTATGCGGGCTTTGTTCCCTCAGGACGGGTGACAAAAGGCTCATCCTGATTCCTATCTCTCCTTCGCCTGCTTTGGCATGTCAGGAAACGGGAGGGACGGTGGCAGTCAGTACTTGCCTTTCTAATTCTTTTTTTTTACAAAATATCATATTAAAAAGAAACTGGACATGGTGCAACCATCTTGGCATTATCTTCGCCCTAAGGACTAAAATATAACACTAATTATATACATTTATATTTACATATATTAATTATTTTTCAGTTTACACATTCTGGTTCTTTACTGTTCCAACTTCCATTTCTCAATCTCCAACGTTGGTAATTTTAAAAAAAGAATAGAATAGAATTTTTTATTGGCCAAGTGTGATTGGACACACAAGGAATTTGTCTTGGTGCATATGCTCTCAGCGTACATAAAAGAAAAAGATACATTTGTCAAGATTCATGTGGTACAACACTAAATTATTGTCATGGGGTCAAATAAGCAATGAAGAAACAATCAATATTGTTCTGTCGGGCTCTCTGGTAGAATCCTCCCAAAAATTCACAGGTACAAATTTCAGACACACACACATTTGAAAATTCAAAACAATGTTCTTTATAATGAAAATTCACTTAAACCAAGCCCTCTTTTGGTATGGCAAAGAGCACTCGTCTCCAAACAAACTGGTAATTTGTACAAGTCCCTTATCAGTTCTGTGATACTTAGCTTGCAGCTGTGAGGCAATTCACAGTCCTTCCTCTTTCACAAAGTGAAACACACTTTGCCCTGGTTTAGTTTCAAAGCGGGGAAAAATCAGCACACAAAAGGTCAAAGTCAGTAAAGCAGTCACGAAACACAAGGATCAGATAATCCTCCACAATGGCCAAACCCACAGGCTGCTATTTATAGCAGCTTCCTTAATTACCACAGCCCCACCCAACCACAGGTGGCCTCATTTTCTTTGATAATAATCTCTCAGTTGTTATTGCCTATGCATCGCTCTCTGCATGCGTGGCTGTATCATTAACTCTTGTTCTGAATCCAAGGAGGAGCTAGATAATTGATCTCCTTCTGAGCTGTCTGCCACACTCTCCTCCTCCCTGTCACTCATGTCTTCTTGGTCAGAGGAGCCTTCATCAGCAGATTCCACCGGGGGCAAAACAGGCCTGCAGCATATGGATGTCTCCCCCACATCCACAGTCCTTGGGGCAGGAGAGGGCCAGAGCTAACCACAACACAATATTAATAAAAATCTTAGGGTACAAGCAACAAGTTACAGTCATACAGTACAAAATGGGAGGAAAAGGATGATAGGAATGATGAGAAAAACTAGTAGAAATAGAAGTGCAGATTTAGTAAAAAGTCTGACAGTGTTGAGGGAATTATTTATTATTTGTGATGACGTTCGGGGAAAAACTGTTCTTGTGTCTAGTTGTCTTGGTGTGCAATGCTCTGTAGCGACGTTTTGAGGATAGGAGTTGAAACAGTTTATGTCCAGAATGCGAGGGATCAGTAAATATTTTCACAGCTCTCTTTTTGACTCGTGCAGTATACAGGTCCTCAATGGAAGGCAGGTTGGCAGCAATTGATTTTCTGCAGTTCTGATTATCCTCTGAAGTCTGTGTCGATCTTGTTGGGCTGCAGAACCAAACCAGACAGTTATAGAGGTGCAGGTGACAGACTCAATAATTCTTCTGTAGAACTGTATCAGTAGCTCCTTGGGCAGTTTGAGCTTCCTGAGCTGGGGTTTATAGTTTAAAATTGGGGTTTATAGTTTTAGATTTTCCATATTTGACTTCTTTTTTATTGTGTTTTTATTTTTATATTGTTGTAAGCCGCCCTGAGTCCTTCGAGATTGAGCGGCATAGAAGTTGAATAAAATAAAATAAAATACATAAATAATTCTTCCATTATTGTGCGTATACCATTCTGCTGCCATTAAATATGTTGATCCTTTGCTGTAACCTCCTGTTATTATTTTTAATAAAAATAGTTCTGGTTGAAATTCCATTCTTCGTCCCATCATTTTTTCCAGCCACATCTGGATCTTTCGCCAATATTCTTTTGCTTTCCTGCATGCCCACTATATGTGATAGTAAGTGCCCGGTACTTGGTCACATTCCCAACATTTTGGTGATAAATTTCTATACATTTTGGCCAATCTTGCTGGTGGTAGATGCCACTTGTAAAACATTTTATATAAGTTCTTCTTTTATGATATGACTGGGGTTAGTTTCCTATTTCTTTCCCATAATTTTTCCACTTTTCCAATTCAATACTATACCCAAAATCCTTTGCCCATACCCCATTGTCTCTTTCACTCCATTTTATAGTCCATTAAATATTTATACATTACTTGACCATTTTCTCATCTTTCTCCAATAAAAGTTTATCTAATATTGTTTATTTTCTATTTATACACCATGTTTTCACATCCTTCATTCCCTTTCTAATTCTTGAAGTAGCTCTCTAAATACAAGAAGTAAGCATTTTTGCATGGGGATAATGGATCTCCTATTACAGCGCTTCCCAAATCCATGGGAATATTGATGGTAGCATTGCTAATATTGCAGCAAACTAGGTTCCAGTTCCAGTTTGTGCCAACTGGGAGATGAATGATCGATGGACAGAGGATGCAGGTCTTTCTTGCACGAATCCCAGTGACCGGTTAGGTCCCACAGAGTTGGCCTTCTCCGGGTCCCGTCAACTAAACAATGTCGTTTGGTGGGACCCAGGGGAAGAGCCTTCTCTGTGGTGGCCCCGACCCTCTGGAACCAGCTCCCCCCGGAGATTAGAACTGCCCCCACCCTCCTTGCCTTCGTAAACTCCTTAAAACCCATCTCTGCCCTCAGGCATGGGGGAATTCAGACATCCCCCCCCCGGGCCTATACAGTTTATGCATGGTATGTTTGTGTGTATGTTTGCTTTTAATAATGGGGTTTTTAGTGTTTTTAAATTACTAGATTTGTCGTACATTGTTTTATTGTTGCTGTGAGTCTACGGAGATGGGCGGCATACAAATCTAATAAATAAATAATAATAAAATAAATAAATAAATAAATAAATAGGGTGATTGCTTTAATCCTTCCCTCCTGGGCCCAAAATGTCACTGCATGGGGGCCTGTGTTTTGTATGGAGATGCGAAGGATAAATGCAACACAGCCAGAACAAAAATCAAAGGTTGCAGTTATCATCTACAATGGTAGAAGTTAATGCTGGGCAACTATTTGGAAATTAGATACTTTTAAGAAATTGAACTTGAAAGGGTGAGGAAAGGGCCTAGACTAACTCAAGTTGAAGAGTATGTCTTATCCCCTGGTTATATGAGGGGATGAGCCGGGGTGGCGCAGCAGGTAGAGTGCTGTACTGCAGGCCACTGAAGCTGACTTGTAGATCTGAAGGTCAGCGGTTCAAATCTCATCACCGGCTCAAGGTTGACTCAGCCTTCCATCCTTCCAAGATGGGTAAAATGAGGACCCGGATTGTGGGGGCAATACACTGGCTCTGTTAAAAAGTGCTATTGCTAACATGTTGTAAGCCGCACTGAGTTCTAAGGAGAAGGGCGGCATAAAAATTGAATGAATGAATGAATGAATGAATGAATGAATAAATAAATAAATAAATAAATAAATAAATAAAATATTCTCCTTATGCTTTCATCTGGGATCCTGCTTCAGTCTGGGGGTTGTCACAGAGAGGAAGGGGACAATCAATTTTCCAAAGCGACCCCCCCTCCTCTGAAGGCCAGACAAGGAACAATGGATGGAAATTGATCAAGGAGAGATTCAACCTAGAAATAAGGAGGAATTGTTTGACAGTGAGAACAAAAAACGGTGGAACAGCTTACCTTTGGAGGTTGTGAGGCTTTCAAGAAGAAAATCGGCAGCCACTTGTTAGAAATGGTATAGGGTCTCCTGCCTGAGCAGGAGGTTGGACTAGATGACCTCCAAGGTCCCTTCCAACTCTTATTCTGTAACTGACACATACTCACTTTTGCCACTTCGCTATAAATGGAGAGTGGCCATTCCCCCACTCCACCTGTGCAAAGAATTACACAATTGAATACGGACTTTCTCCACTGCCTTCCAGATGATAAGTACTTGTAATTGTTGTTTTGGGCAGTGAGGGTGGAAGAACTCACCTGTGGATGGCATCTCCTAGCAGATGTAATTTATGCATAGGACAAGTGAATAATACTGCCCTGGCGGAGGCAAAAATGAGTGAACTAATTGGTAACTGCTTTGTATAATATTGCTGATACCTGGTATAATGGGGTTGATATTTACAGAAATACACAGGCACAATGGAATACGATGACCTGGGATATTTGGCATTTGCCAAAAAAAAAAAGATATATATTTTTTAGAATTATTAGAATTATTTTATTTTATTGGCCAAGTGTGACAAGGAATTTGTCTTGGTGCATATGCTCTCAGCGTACATAAAAGAAAATAAAGATTTGTCAAGAATCACGTGATACAACACTTAATGATTGTCATGGGGGTCAAATAAGCAATGAAGAAACAATCAATATTAATAAAAATCTTGGGATAATACAAGCAACAAGGCACTAGACTTTTTTATTTGCAAACTTTTTACTGTATTCTGTCTTGCTGTTGGGAAAAGCCTGTTTGATATGACATTGCAGACACTTGAAAATATCGTGGGCAGTAAAACAAAACCCCAAAACCAAGCTAATGGATATCAAACAAATCAGTCCAGATTTCTCACTGTGAGCAGAAGTAACCAGGTTCAAATGATCCAACCTCAGCTTGCTCTCTGAAGAAGGTCTGATACTGGGAAAGATGGAAGGACAGAGAATAAGATTACTAAAATAGAGTAGACGGGCTCAGTTATAATATGAAGAAGATGCCACCAGATTAAGGGATTTATTGTTAGGGAGGAAATCTATTTAGATAGTCACTAAGAGTAGATATCATTGGTATATAATCAATCAATCAATGCTGCTTCTATGCACAATACTCCAGAGGAAGTCCCTCTCTGCACTAGTTTAATTTACAAGAAAGGGAGTGAGGAAAGTCCTTTGATTTTTCTCAGTAGCTTGATCTGGCTGGGAGTGCACTAAAGCCCTTGCAGAATGAATATGCTGATTCCATAAAGACATCCAAGCCTCCTTGTTATGTATATGAAGGTTAGGGGATTAATGGGAGTGAAAGACAAAGGAAGGAAGAAAGCAAAAAGAAGAAGAACTAATTCAAAGTGATTTCTCTCAACAAACTCCCCCTCTAGCCACAAATAGACAAAGGCAGAAGAAACTAGGGCACAGGATAGCAAAATCAAAGGCAAAATAGATTAGCAAAAACACTATTCAAATCATTGGAAAAGCCAAGATGTTAATTTCGCATCTAGCCTCCACTCAGTGCCTAGATGGGTGTATTTTTCCTAAATCTCCAAACCAGGTTTCTGATATTGTTTTTTTTCCTTTTCTTTTTACCTGACAGGGATTTATTTATTTATTTATTGGATTTGTATGCCGCCCCTCTCCGCAGACTCGGGGCGGCTAACAACAATGGTAAAACAACATGTAACAATCCAATTTAATAAAACAACTAAAACCCTTATTATAAAAAACCAAACATACACACAAACATACCATACATAACTTGTAATGGCCTAGGGGGAAGGAATATCTTAACTCCCCCATGCCTGGCGACAAAGGTGGGTCTTGAGTAATTTGCGAAAGACAAGGAGGGTGGGGGCCGTTCTAATCTCTGGGGGGAGTTGATTCCAGAGGGACGGGGCCGCCACAGAGAAGGCTCTTCCCCTGGGGCCCGCCAAACGACATCTTAAGACCACAACTGAGTTCAAAATTTCCATTGCTGTGAAAACAGCTGTTAAGTGAGTTTTGCTCCTTTTTTGCCAGAGTTGTCATTGTCAAATCATTGTCCTTGTTAAGCTGCTTAACGTGGTTAGTTTAGTTTAGTTTAATTGGATTTGTATGCCACCCGTCTCCGAGGATTCGGGGCGGCTCACAGCATATATAAAAGACATAATAATACAATTGATCCAATTAATATAATTAAAAATCTTTAAAAATTCTAACTTTAAAACATTCATTAACATTCACTCAATAAATCACACTAAAAACACTTGGTCAGGGGGAAAGATCTAATGACCCCAGGCCTGGCAACAAAGATGAGTTTTTAAATTCTTTTGGAAAGGTGGGGGCAATGCGAATCTCTGGGGGGGGAGCTGATTCCAGAGGGCCGGGCCCCCCACAGAGAAGGCTCTTCCCCTTATTAGTAGTAAGTGAATCTGGCTGCCCGCGCATCACACCGGTATCGGCAATAAGTAGCAACCCCTGCCTGATAACTTGTGGTGTTTTCTGACTAGCGCTATCCAATTTGCTGCTTTGTTTTATTTCTTTCTAGACAAACACCTCTGCCCTGATAGTGCAGGGCTGCTTTCACTGCTCTCCCTGGCTACTTTTTATATATAGTTGTACCTTAGCACTGAACCTGCTTTGAAAGTCATCGAATTTGGTACTTGTTGTGGTTAGCTCTGGCCCAGCTCCTGCCCCAGGGAATGGGGAGGTGGATGCAGGGGAAACTTCAACATATCACAGGCCTGTGTTATTGCCGACAGAATCAGGTCAGAGTTCAGTTTCCTCGGACAAAGAAGAAGGCGGGAGTGACTCGGCAGAGGGGGACTTGGCACACAGCCCAGGCAGTCAATCTCCCTTATTTTCCATTGATTCAGATGATGACGTTTTGGACCCACGCAAGCACAGAATTATGCTTAGAAGAGACCAAGTAAGAACATATTACAGGAAATAAGTGAGGCCACCTGTATTTGGGTGGGGCTCCAGTAATTAGGGCTGCTGCTATAAATAGCAGCATGTGGGTTTGGCCGTTGTGGAAGAATATCTGATCGTAGTTCGTCAGGAATCCTGTGTTGTTTGGACTGTGTTGCTTTTTCATGCCTTGGAAAACAAAGCAGAGCAACGTGTGTGTCTCACTTCCTTGGAGGAAGAAGGGGTGTGAAGTTTCTTCACAGCTGCTAGCTAAGTACTTAATGACTGCTTAAGGGAAATTGTACAGACTACCTGGTTGTTTTGGGAAGAGTGCTCTTTGCAATACAAAAAGGGTGCTTTGTTTATTTTGAATTTTGTGATAAAAAACATTGTTTTGAATTTTCAAACGTGTGTGTGTCTGAAATTTGTACCCTTGAATTTTCGGGAGGCTCCTATCAGAGAGCCTGGCAGAAAAGTTCTCAACGCCTTTTATGTAAAATGTTTGTTCCAGTACTCATTGTTTGTTTGGTACTCAATGCACAAGCTAGAACCTGTCAGTGTCAGCTGCCTTGTGACCAGTGATGGGCTACCAACATTTTTACTACCACACTGTGGGCATGGCTTATGCATTTTCTTTCAACATCTTTCAGTGCAAATTGGGTTCTCTGGGGTGAAGCTCCATTTTTACTACTTCACTGTGCCCCCCCCCATCCGGGCAGTAGCCCACCCCTGCTTGTGACTCACTACATAAGTGCTCCATAGTGCCTACCATCCCTATCCTATTGTAACCTCTCCCCTTTTCTAAGATGTTTGTAAGTGCCTACTGTCCCCATCCTACTGTCCTAATTTCTTCTTTTATCATTACTTTCTGCTTATGTTATGTTTATGCAAACTGCAATCCTCTACTCTTTTGACTAAACAAACAAACAAACAAATAAATAATACCTTATGGGAAATATTTGTCTTGGTACTCCTGGAAACTCCTGGAAACAATTAACAATGAGTACCAAGGCACTACTGTACATTCACCAATTAAAAGCTGAGCTTTTAAACACCCCCCTCCCCCCACACACACTTTCTTACAAGCTTATTGCATGACTTGGATTTCAAAAACCACGGGCAAAGTTGAGAAGAAGTCTGCCACTTGTCCTTTCCAGACCAAGTGACAGGAAAATGATAAAACGTGGTCTTTTCTGGTCTACTGCTCAAAGAGAGGTAAAACTTTTGCCAGACCGCTTAATTTCTTCCAAATTGGAGGAAAGATTCTGGCAACAGATTTGGATACAAGCAGGCTTGTGGATCTGAATGATAATTGATCTCTCCCTTCCTTGGTACCACATACAGTACTATCAACCTTGTAAACTCTCAGGGCTCTTTTTTCTGCTATGTTTTCAAAATTGTTCGAGGCTCATGGGCTCAGATTTGACTCAGCCTTCCATCTTTCTGAGGTCGGTAAAATGAGGATCCAGATTGTTGGGGGCAATAGGCTGACTTAGTAAACCACTTAGAGTGGGCTGGAAAGCACTGTGAAACAGTAATTGCTATTGCCATTGGTGTATGTGTGTGTGTGTTTGTGTGTGTGTGTATACACAGCTTATGTATAAGCAGTGATGGGCTCCTACGGGAATGGTCAAGAACAGAGTTCCGGTAGCAAAATTTGGAGCTCCAGCCCAGAGCACCCAATTTGCACTGAAAGATGTTGAAACAAAATTTATTTATTTTATTTATTTATTTATTTATTATATTTTTATGCCGCCCCTCTCCGGAGACTCGGAGTGGCTCACAACAATACATAAGTCACGCCCACAATATGGTAGTAAAAATTTTGGTAGCCCATCACTGTGTATAAGTGTGTGTATCTATATGCATCAGAGATGGTAACCAGTAGCAACTTGCTGGTGATGTCACAATGACATCACGAAACCAGTTCTGTCAGTGCCACTCCGTGGGTGCCGCCATCTTTTTGGGGGGAATTAAATAGTAATAATATTTTTTTCCTGGGCTTTTTTTCTTCTGCACATGCTCAGAAGCCCAGTTTCCGGCACTGTGTATATGTCACTATCTTTTTTGGAGTTTAAAAAAAAATATTGGATATTTTGGGACTATACATGCGCACGTATGCTTCATTTGTGTGTGTCCACAAGGCATGACCGTGCGGTGTGGGAGGAAGGGAACCGGCAGCGAGGTGAGTTAGAACCCATCCCTGACGTGTACGTAGAAAAATTTTTTATTACCACACTGTGGCCATGACTTATGCAGGGTGCCCTGCATTTTCTTTTAACATCTTTCAGTGCAAATTGGGTGCTCTGGGGTGGAGCTCCATTTTCGCTACCCCACTGCAGTCCCCCCATCCGGGCAGTAGCCCACCCCTGTGTATATAAATATATATATATATAATTTTGAGAGTGGGAATCAGAGTTTCATTATTAATGAGTGCCAGTGTGTACACAGAGAAAGGTTTGTAGATACCAGTTTTCATCCCTTTCCTTTGATCGCTTTCCCCCTTCACCAACACTCAATCTGCCTAACTTTGTTTGGATGTCAAGATGACCTACAAATTTGAGAAACGAATCAAAATCAATCATCTGCTTGGTATCCTGCTACCGGTACGTGCAGAAGCAGCTGAGCAATGGCGTGCCATCTTTTAAAGGAACCCATGTGGATTAGAGATAGTTCAACATATATATATATATATATATATAAGTATATAAAATACCCTTAATAAGAAAGCCTGTTTTTATTATTTTAAGTCAGGCTTCCTGTTTGGCTAATAAATTTCTCTTAATAGTTTTCTTCTGATCTTGCCAAAGACTGCTGAGAAGAATCCTAATCTTCAGAATTTAGGTCTCCCCCCCTTCCTTTTCCCACTGAATCCTTTTGTTTTGCCCCCTTGCTATAGGCTATTGCCAGAGACCTGGCTCTGCCCCAGTTCCATTACTATTTATATCTGTGGTGGGTGTCCCCCTGGACACGTTGATAAATTACCTTCTCTTATAACCCTCAACCTATTGTAAGCAAAGTTATTCAGGCTGCTTGCTTCTAGCGAAGTGGTGGTGGTGGAAAGGGGGAGGGCATGTGACAATGAGGGTCAGGAGGTCAGGGAGGGGCTCCAGAAAAAGAGAAAGGGCTACGTGCTGAAACTGGGCCCGAGGGCAGCAGTATGAAAGTTCCCAGAGTACTGTCCACATAAAGGGTTCAGGATGAAGATCTGCCACTTCCTTCCCACTTTACTGCTCCCCGTTCCCGTAACTGGCAAATTTTCCTTGGCCAAAGGCTCCAACTGTTGGCAAGGGAGGAACCGCTTTGGACTGAAAAACAACGAGAGCATCATCGAGTGTCTTCACTGAGGTCACCTTCCTTCAAATGGAAGTTGAACTTTTTCCTTAAAAAGTGCCAAGTGAATGAATGCATAGGGAGAATCCAAGAAGAAAGACGGGGAGGAAGACTAAGGACTTTACTTAAGACCAAGTTGAAAAAGCATTATGTAACCTTAAACCTTCTCTATCAGTCGGACCTGACGGTCTGTGTGTATACTTCCTAAAAAAACCTCTCTTCTGCTATAGCAGAACCACTGAGCATAATCTTCGAAAAATCCTTCAGAACCAGCACACTTCCTAAACTATGTCAAAAGCTAGGGTCATCCCCATCTTCAAAAAAGGAGACCCCTCTCTTGTCGATAACTACAGACCAATATCACTATGCTGCGCCCCATGTAAAGTCATGGAATCAATTATAAATCAATCAACTACTCTCCACCTAGAAACTAATAATCTACTCTCTAACAAACAATTTGGATTCAGGAAAAAACTATCTTGCAACCTACAGCTCTTCCACTACAAAACATATGGACAACTCAACTTGATCAAGGAAAATCTATAGATGCAATTTATATTGACTTCTGCAAAGCCTTCGATTCAGTGGTCCGGGACGAACTACTTCTAAAACTCAAAGCCTATGGCATCACAGGATCCCTATACAGATGGATTACAGGATTCTTGGTGATTTTCTGAAAAATCAAGTAGAAAAAGTAATAGCATCTAAATTTCAGCTATTACTAATATTATTACCTGTTCTGCCAGTGTGTTTCAACCGCCCGTAATTACAGGGTAATTAGTCCAGGAAGACACACACCACACGATAAAAGGAAAACCCAAACGTTTTTAAAAACAGAAAAACAGAAATAGCTCCCCTTTTAAATGTCAAAGGGATTTTCTGGTACACACAAGGCACAGGTTAAATGCAATCCAATTGCTCACCCAGTAACTGGGAAATTGAGTCCAATTCTAAAGTCCAGAGAGTCCACACACAATCCTGAACAGCAGAAAAACCACAATCTTGACGAAACAATGAATCAGATAAACTGCCATGAGGCTAAAACACCAAGCTGCACTTTTATTTGTAGCATTAATTGCAGCAGCCCCACCCAACCACAGGGGGCCTCATTTTCTCTTGTAATAATCCTTCAGTTGTTGTCTCCTATGCATCACTCTACGCATGCGTGGATGTGTCATTAATTCTTGTTCAGAATCCAGGGATGATACAGATGATTGATCTCCTCTTGGGCTGTCTGCCAAACTCCCCTCTTCCCTGTCACTCACGCTTCCTTGGTCAGAGGAGGCTTCATTGGCAGATTCCATCGGGAGCAAAACAGGCCTGCGTCATGTGGATGTTCCCCCCACATTCACCTGCACATTTCTTGGGGCAGGAGCTGGGCTAGAGCTAACCACAACATTACCAAGGCATAGTAGAGCCTTTTCAGTTCATTTTCAGGCAAGATTATATTGATCATTCTTGTGGATGACTTGCGGCTCGATATAGGAGAGTTGAATCTATAGATCTACTGGATCTCTTGCTAGGTTTTGACATCAATCAGGGCATCTTAGAACAGAATAAAATAGAATAACAGAGTTGGAAGGGACCTTGGAGGTCTTCTAGTCCAACCCCCTGCTTAGGCAGGAAACCCTATATCACTTCAGACAAATTCAACATGTTTCTGCAGTGTCTGCATGCATTGAGAGAGGGGGGCACTATTTTACTGGGAATTCCTTCCTTCCTGTATGGGTAGCTTCAGTCAATGGAGGTGAGGGAAAGAGCCTTAGGAGCTGACCTAAGTTCCACAAAGCTTGACTCTTACATCCCTATAAAATAAATTTAAAAAGTGTTGGTGAGGTCACAAGTGTTTATGAAGATTCTCAGTCACCCAAGTCATGGTTGTCCCAAAGTTGCTTTTTCAAGACACAACTGGACTTTTATTTTTTGAAGATGTTTTGCTTCTCATCCAAGAAGCTCCTTGGATGAGAAGTGAAATGTCTTCAAAGAAAAACAAGAAAGCCCAGTTGCCTCTTGAAAAAGTACATTTGGGACGTGAAGTCACAAGATTTAGAGTAGGATAGGATAGGATAGGAGTTCTTTAGTGGCCAAGTGTGATTGGACAGACAAGGAATTTGTTTTTGGTGCATATGCTCTCAGTATACATAAAAGATAAATTTGTCAAGAATCATGAGGTACAACACTTAATAATTGTCATAGGGTACAAATAAGCAATCAGGAAATACTCAATATTAATATAAATATAAATATATTTAGTTAGTTATTTTATATTTCCTATTTCTAGGATTAGGTAGTTATGACACCCCATAGTAAATCATTTGCATTGCATAGTACATCTTCACCTGCAATCAAAGAAAAGGTGTAGCCGGGGTATTTTTCCAGTGTCTGGTGGTTGTTAAGGTCTGGACAGAGAGAAATAGGCTCAGGTTTAATTCCACAAAGATGGAGCAGGTCCAGTTCTAGAAACCAATTGATTCCTGTAATTTTCATCTAAATCCTATCTAGAGTTGCATTTTCCTGTATAGACCTAACTCGTGAACTGGAATTTCCATAGATTCTCTTACAAAAGGTTCTTGTGGGATGGTTTTGAGTCTTTATTCCCTTTTAGAAGAGTTGTGCATTGCCTGGATTGATTGTGTAGGTGTCAATTATTTATTACTCTAACTTGTTTTAATCTGTTTTTTTACTGAATAAACTACTCTTGATTTTGACTGGAGCAACATGTAAGACTCAGCAAAATAATTAAAAATACATCAATAATTAGATTTCCATCATTAAAAACTTTGGCCATAATAACAGACTTTTAGGAATGCTGAAAAGGCATATCACGTTTTTATATGGCTTCATTCTTGTTCATTTATTCCCCATATAGATAACTTTGAGTTGGCATCATACGCTATGGCATCAAGTAGCAGCTACATGTTAATCAATCAGACATGGCCATTTGACAAGACTATGAAGCCACATTAAAATAAGTACAGCAGTTCCTGCCACCCCTCTTAATGGCTAAACTCTTTTCCCCAATTTTGCGGACACCCCCTGGAAAATTTTGGGAACAATTGCTTTTCAGGGAAAGTGTATTAGTCCATAATAATAGTAGTAAAATCAAGTCTCGAACATCAGTCTTGGAGATATGAATAAACTGAAGACAGGGGTACAATATTTTAATAAATAAAAAGGCTGTCACGTTATTGCTAGTTATTTTTTGAATGAGAAGGGAGCTTTGAATTAAAATTGCTATCTGAAACAGATTAGAGATAACTGCTTGGTTTTTATTAAAAAAACACACGCGCACCAGCATTGTAGCTGTATCTTAATACAGTTCTGTGTAAGCTGAGATTTTTGCCAATAGTGCAAGCATTATTTTTCCAAATACCATGTTGGTGTATCTTTTAAACCATTTTCCCCAAATATTTTTTATACGATTGGTATGGAAAGCTGAAATCATCTTGATCCTTTTCTCATAGTGCATATTTTAAGGAAAGGGAAAACAGGATATTTTCCCCCTCCCAAATGCTTCCATAACTTTGGGACTTACTAACAAAGAATGTTGCAATAAGAGTTGCTAGTATCTCATACTGAAATGGTTCTTGGAGGAAAGCTTTGAGGAAATATACAATCTTTAATTTCACCACCATTGCTATGGAGCTTTGCTACTCATCAACATTCTCTAGGCATTTAGCCAGTCACCATTGGATACAGAATGCTGAGTTTCATTGATCTGACCAACGAAGTAACTGAACTTACATCAATATTCATCACCCCCGTCAATATGTTTGGTGTTGCACAGTAGAAGTAAGCAAAAGAGATCAGAAAACTAGAAAACTGTAAAACTTTATATTATAATTCCCTATTGCTTAACATCAGCAACAAATAAGCAGTCTCCTTTTTCATCTGATTATATGCCATCATGCTGTTTTTTATTCCTAGGTAGATTTTCTCCATAATGATCTATATTAGCCTGTTCTTTTGGATCTCCCAAGAATGCACCCAGCACCCACTGTAACCAAGTCTGTCCACCTTGCTCTTGGTCATCCTCTTGGTCTCCTTCCTTCTACCCCTTCCAGCATTGCAGCCTTTTGCAAAGAGCTGCAATGTTTATTTATTTTCTACTTTTATATAGCTGCCTATCTCACATATCTGATTGGGTGATATATCATAATACAATCAAGTAAACAAGCACGGAACAACACTTTTTAATTTTTTAAACAATTTTTAAAAAGTTTAAAACACAGACATAAATAAAACTGCAATAGAATGGACAAATACCCTACTTTTAGAGTGGTTACTTTGCTGGCTCCCAACTTATTGAAGTAGGATCCTCAAGCTTGTTGACAGCCAGGCTTTGAAAGATTTTCTAAATGAAAAAAGAAAAAAACTGGAAAGTAAACCAAGAATTAGTTTTTGTGAGGAAGAATGGTAAGAACCTGTCTGGAACAGAAAACAAACCCCTTCATTGTGCTCATTGACAATCTGTTTTTTAATTGTCTTTCCAATCCAGTGTTTCTCAACCTCAGGAACCTGAAGAAGTGTGAACTTAAACTTTCAGAATTCTGAAGAATGTAACGGGAGTTGAAGAAACATGACCAATGTGGTGAATAAATACTCCACATTAGGGATAGGCAAAGTTGTCTCTTCTGACTTGTGGACTTCAACTCCCAGAATTCCTGAGCCAATCATGCTAGCTCAGGAATTCTGGGAGTTGAAGTCTACATGTCATAAAAGAGCCAACTTTGCCTATCCCTGCTCCAGATAAAAATGAGCACATTATTATAGATTTCACCTATTATTATAAAGCACCAGAAGGCAAGACAAGAAACAATGGATGGAAACTAATCAAGGGGAGAAACCACCTGGAATTAAACCTCCTAACAATCACAGAGGAATGGCTTGTCTTCAGAAAAGTTGTAGAGGCTTCATCACTGGAGGTTTTTAAGAAAAGACTGGACAGTCATCTGTCCAAAATGGTAGGTCTCCTCAAAAGGAGCCTCAGTGGCACAATGGTTAGAGTGCAGTACTGCAAGCTATTTCTGCTGATCACCAGCTGCCAGCAGTTTGGCAGATGGAATCTCAGTAGACTCAAGGTTGACTCAGCCTTCCATCCTTCCAATGTCAATAAAATGAGGATCCAGATTGTTGGGGGCAATATGCTTACTCTCTGTAAATCACTTCGAGTGCTGCAAAGCACTGTGAAGCAGTATACTGTATGTCTAAATGCTATTACTATTGCTTGTACAGGGGTGGTTGGACTACAAGACCTCTAACCTTCCAGATCTAATCTGATTGATTGATTGATTAATTAACTGATTCAATCAATTTGGATTCTGGCTCTTTCATATCATGTTGCATTTCCACCTCACTGCTATTGACTACTCCTTGGTTCAGCGATAGGAATCAGTGTCGCTAGAGGACAATGTTACAAAATTAACACTTAGAGCAGGGGTCTCCAACCTTGGCAACTTTAACACTTGTGGACTTCAACTCCCAGAGTTCCTCAGCCAGCTTTGCTGAGTTGTAAGTCCACAAGTCTTAAAGTTGGCGGGCAGAATTATGGCCTGCTGGCCATGAGGTAGCATCTCTCCACACGTTTAGCGTGCGTTTTCCCCAGATAGGAAAACATCTGCCGGACAAGTGAAGCCTCTGCACGTGTCAGGCCAGCAGCCCTCCCGGCCTCTCCCGCCCGCCCTTCCTCAGCATGGCGGCACCGCGTGTCTTAATGCCCTCCCCCCCCGCGCCACCTCTCGCCCCGCTTCATGAGGCGCCCGGGATGGCTGAGGCTCGAACCTCGCCGAGGCCCAGGCGGAGCGCGACCTGGCCACCGCCGTCTATTTTGGCCCTGTCGCGTGTTGGGGATGGGCTTAGCTTCCTGCCATCAAGACAATAGCGCCGGCGAAGAGGACACCCTCCAGCGCGGTCCCGGCCACCCCATCACCCTGGCAGGCTGCGGAGCTGCCAGCTGGCTGGCGGCCAGGCCTAACTCCTCGGAGGCCTCTCCAAAAACACAGGAACCCATCCGGGAGCGCTCCTTGGCGCGAACAATGCGAGTCCGAGGGGGAAGCTCCCTGCGGTGGAATTAAGGCCGCTGACAGGACGTGCCGAGCCAGCAGGCCGGCCGGCCAGCCGCCGAGATAAGACGCCACTGGGAACAATAGAAGGAATTGCAGAGCTGCCCTTAAAAAACGCAGCACCCGCCCAAGGCCTTGAAGAAGAATGGCATTTTTTTTTTCGGGTCTTGGGACGCGCCGCGGCAGCCGCACTCAAGCCGGCGTTTCCTTGAGGCCGAGGCGGGCGGGGAACAGCGCCCGCCGGCGGCATTCTGGGGCTGAGGCGGCGGTGCGGGTCTTCGGGGGCCACCCGGACTTCCTTGACCCCAATAAGGTTCGCTCATACTCGCAACCCGTCTGGCTCCTTCCTTCTCCTCGTCTAATGCCGTCTAATGGTTAGACTCTTTAACCATTGCCATTTATGGTAGGGACTCTTAAAGTAGATTGTCAATCAAAGAAAGTAGCATTTCCTTCGCGTTGCATTTTTCCTTCTGGCGACCACATGGACATATCCGTGCACGGTTTTATTTAGTTATTTATTTATTGGCAACAAGACCAAAATAACCCTTGCATCCTTTTGGTATCTCTATTTCATCTGCAGCCCTGCTATGCCTCTCTCTCTCTCTCTCTCTCTCTCTTTTTTTAAAAAATAAAATTTTATTGGCATACAACCTTTAAAAACATGAAAAGAATATGCAAACAAATCAGACGTTTTACAAAACAACAACAACACCAAAACATATATACATACAGTAATACCTTTAAAGTTATTTTACAGTACATATATCAACTCTTATTTTATGCTTATTAACTATTCAGTCTATTTCTACTATCTTTATGATTTATCTCTAAGGAAATTATAACAGCTATGACTAGTATCTATATTTCTAAATATTGATATGATACAGTATTTATTTTCATTTGTCCTTACAATCTTAATATTAATATCCTAATATTTAATGTATTATTTTATTTTCTTCTGTCAAGCCATTCATACAACAAAATCCATGTTTTATAATGTTCCGAATCTTTTTCTTTCAGTTCAGTAGTTAATTTATCTAGTTCTGCACAATCCAAGATTTTTAAAATTATGATATTCTCGGTTGGTACCCCTCCTTGTTTCCAGTATTTTGCCAGCACAATTCTTAGAGCTGTGAGGATATGTAATATTATATAATGCTATGCCTTTCTTACCCAAGTATTAACCGGATTTGGTTTCCCCCTAGTTTCTGAATATAGGCAAGATGGGACCAAAGGTAGCATGAAAAATTGTGCTATATTATAATGTAAGTGGCACATAGCTTAGATTGCACAGCTTCAAGTTGGGTTAATGAGAATGAAAATGAACGAATGTACGTGTCCTTCTGTCCCAGGATAATGTTGCAAGATCCAATCTGGGTCAGTCACCAGGGGCCAGAGGTTTTGTCTTCCAAGCTTTTGGGTTTTTGCTGCACTCTCTAAGCTTTTAATACAAGGATTGTGATTATTTCTCTAAGTAAAGTCTCTTCCTCTTTCTTAATGTAGTCTATGAGAATAGAAAATAATCCAAACCTATTGAAGCATCATACTGTATGTCATTGAATTTGATATATAGGTTGTTGTTGTTTCTTTGTACTGAGTGCGGGGTTGTAGACCAAACCATACACTGCTAAAATTCTTGTCATGATTATAACCTGAGCAAAATGGCACATCAGAGCGCAATAATTTTTGAACCAAGGTACCTCAAGTGGGCTAATTTAACAGAATGTATCCAAAATCTGAGATCCCTGTGGATTTGAATGTGGCAAAGTTGCTACTGCTTCAGTGCTACCAAAGTCAGCTGCACTTAGCCATGGTCACTTGGTCACATGGGTGGACTGTTGCCCGGATGGGGGGGAATGCAGTGGGGTAGTGAAAATGGAGCTCCACCCCAGAGAACCCAATTTGCACTGAAAGATGTTGAAGGAAAAGCAGGGCATCCTGCATAAGCCATGCTCACAGTATGGTAGTAAAAACTTTGGTAGCTCTTCACTGCTCGGTCATCATTTCCATTGCTTTCTTCCTGCTTCCTACAAGGAAAATCAGTGGGGAAGCAGGCAGGAAGTTGGAAGTTAATCCTGTTCCCACTGCTTTTTTGCCTGCCAGTGGTCATTCAGTTTCTCTGTTTTGATAAGGAAATAATATCTGAAATGAAGACCCAATGGGACACTGGTTTGTCTAGCTAAAACTGTAAAAATCTGTACAGTAATATATTTCACTGGTACCTCATAAATCATCTTAAAGATGACTATTCTTTTTGTTCTGCAGGGTTTTTCAACTGGGTGCATTCTTGATGTATTGAGACTACAGTTCTCCCAAACTGGTGAAGTATGTTTAAGTGCGTGTACAAAAGCACAAATACTGTGTTACATATGGTTGTCCTATTTTTAATTAATGGATAAAGAGGCTTCATTTATTCATCTCTTGAATTATGACTTCCATCTTTTCACCAGGAGCTGAAAGCAGCATAAATAGCTGTCCAGCTTCCAAGTTCCCTCATAACAACAAGCCCAGATGTAAATTAAGATGATTGTGAGAGAATAATTAGCTATAAGGATCTTAAAATTACACTTCCATTCCCCTAATTTATTTTTTGTCATGGTTGTCATCCCATTCAAATTGCTTAAATATTTGCCTTTAAGCATGCAAAAGATATAACAGTGTAGGATGCAATAAATAGATGCTTCTTAGGTGCCTCCCAAATCTGGAACTTCCGTCTCCAACTAACTCCTTCACCCCTTCCATTATTCCCTTGAAAGTCTTTGTGGGAAGACCAGTAGTTTGTGGGAACGTTGCCTGTTCCTCTTTTCAAACAGTGACTTTCTTTCCATGTTCAATGTAATGGAACTGGGAGAGGAAGAAGACAGAAAATCTGTACTGAACTGCAGCTTAGGCTACCCAAAGAAGCAGCTTGTTTTGATAGCAGCGCTTGGCCTGAGTTGTAGTTTTATTTTTTTTAGCTGTTTATAAAAATGGATTTTCTCTAGAGCGGGTTATGCAAAGGCCAGGCAACTGGAAACAAAATAAATTTGCAGGGAGAACTCAGGTTAAATGTTCTGCCAAGAAGGCTGGGTTAAAGGTTTTCATAATTTCTGAATTCGGCTAAAAGATCTGGATATCAACAAGAGCACATTTAAAATTGCATCTTGGAGAACTTAATGCTTTCTATTCATTTTACATCATATTGTATCAATGATTCACCAATAGTTAAGAACAAGATTATTTGATATTGACTGAGCCAAGATGAGTACTCATCTTGAAAGTTATTTATTGAAATTGACCAGAGTATTCTGGTCATTAACCAAAGTATTCTGGTTAATGATATTACTAAAAGTATTGGCTGAAAATTTGAGATGTTTTAATTCCAGTACATTTGTGTGATAACGCATTTTCCTCTCCATTGCCATTGTGACAAACTGCTATTGTTTTTTTCATTTTTGCTTGCTGTTTTCCAAGGGAAAGTAGATAGTTCTATGAGATTATAGGATACAACCTCCTTTTCAGTTCCAATTACTCTGAGGCCCACAATACTTTTTTCATAAACCGGTTATCCAGAAGACAGCACTGGCAAACCACTTCCACATATTATATGGACATGTACATGTCATCATCAGGAGTCAAGTGGAATCTGTGAAGTCATCTCTGTGCTCACGTCGTCATCAAATTACCAAAATGATGAGAATATATACTGATTTTTGAGAAATAATCCATGTAATCATAAAAGTAGGAACCAGCATTTGGTGAACCTACTGCTCTTTGTACAATAACTTTCCTGCTTCCAGTGACTACTTTATCTCACTGCATTTGTTTCCTGCCTTCCATCTAAGTAGCCCAATATATGTAACATCCATCCCTCCATTTTATCCTCACACAAATTGGTTAGGTGAACCACAATTTGAGATGACCTCCTTGATAGTGATCAGATTCTAGTAGCCACTTAACACTTAGCCAAGTAGATTATGTTTGAAATAAAATCTTAAAGCCAAGTAAAATCTTAGGGTTTTTTACTACAAAACTGTAATTTACTTCACAATAATACAGATATGGTGCCCTGTTATCTTCTTCTGAAGTGATTTTTCAACTTTTCAATTTAGTTTATAGTCCCAGAGCAGTCTCATCCAAGTATTCAAATGATTTAGTTGATTTTTTTTCCTTGGCAATATTTGCAATGAAAGATACCCAAATGTAATTGTATAATCTTAGCAAATTGTATACTCCTTGGAGACAGGATTTTGGTCCTATTAGGGCCTATACAAGTCACTTCAATATACATTAATTTCAGGTATAAATAAATAATTTAGAAGCTCAGCAGCTTACAGAATTAATAATAAGATATGAATCAATCAAGAGACTGAGAGAAACTTCTGCCTTTCAATTACATCTTTAACATTTCTGAAACCTTTACACTTTTAAATGAAAGTCAAGACATGCTGCTTTGAAAAGAAGGCACAATTAATAAGCAGTCAATTAAAACCTCAAATTATGAAGACCTTAGGAGTGTTCTATAACTTTGTGTAAGAGAATTTTTAAAGAGAAATAAAGTTGATAGGAGATAGGATATTTTCCCCTTTTTTGTGGGACTTCTGCATAAAATACATTTTCTAATTTTTATGTGAATGATGAAAGATGAAATGAGATAAGCCTCTGAAAGATTTGTAAGGTATCACTTATAGCTGATAAACAGTTTTGTGGTTTCAGGCAAATTCAAAGAAAATAAGACCACCCTGCAAGTACAGTTGATGTGTTTTTAGAAGACAGTGGTTTCCATTACTCTGGAATTATCTTGGATCCAAAAGCTGATATAAGGCAATGAAGGGCAGAAGGAATACTGGGCATCACCAAGCAAACATCTGATTGCCAAGTAAATGTAATGAGGAACCTTGTGGTACCTTCACGATGAAAACATTTGTTATTTGGCATATAAATTCAATAGATAGATAGATAGATAGATAGATAGATAGATAGATAGATAGATAGATAGATAGATAGATAGATAGATAGATAGAATATCCTACTTATTATGGATCACAGTTGACAAATAATCTAAACAGACGTGTCATTTCTAATTGATCAACCTCAATGAAGTAGAGCAGTGATTTTCAACCTTTTTTGAGCCGCGGCACATTTCTTACATCCCTCTTTCTTTCTCTCTTCCTTCTTTCCTCTTTCCTCTTTTTTGCTCTCTTTCTCTCTCCCTCCCTATCTCCCTCTATGTCTTTCTCTCTCCCACCTTCCCTCCCTCCCTCCCTCTCTTTCTCTCTCTCTCTCTTTCTTTCTTGTTCTCTTTCTCTGTCTCTTGTTCTCTCTCTCTCTTGCTTTCTCTCTCTCTCTTGTTTTCTTTCTCTCTCTCTTGCTTGCTTGCTTTCTCTCCCTCTTGCTCTTTCTTTCTCTCTCTCTCTTTCTTTCTCTCTTTGTGCTTTGCGGCACACCTGATCATGTCTCACGGCACACTAGTGTGCCGTGGCACACTGGTTGAAAAACACTGAGGTAGAGGACTGTAGACTTAGACTGTAGTACTGAAGACTTAGATTTAGGATTGTAAACTGCAGATCAACAACCATTTACTTGCATAGAGCCAGCTTTGGGTGCTATTCATTGGGTAAAGGGAGAATAATCAGTGGTACCAACTGATTTTGTCACTCATTGTCATTTGTCGCCTTCCGAATTTATCTTACCTTTTTAAAAAGACCATATGGCAGTGAATTCCACAAGTGAATTCCACATAGTCTGAAGGCATGCCTCCTTTGATCTCCCCACTCCCCTGCTGAGTGTGCGTGTGTGTGTGTGTACACTCGCACGCCTTTGAGTCACTATCTGACTTCTTACAACTGCCTGGATTAATCTTGGCAAGATTTTTCAGAAGTGGTTTACTATTTTCTCCTTCCTAAGGCTGAGAAAGAGTAGCTGGCCTAAAATCGCCTAACTGAATTTGTGTTTAAGCCAGGATTAGAACTCACAGTCTTCTAGTTTTTAGTCTGATGCTTTAACCACTACTCCATACTACTGAGAGTTACTGTAGTTAGTACATTCATGGAGTAGGCAGGCATGGACTTGGACAGGAAGGAACTTTGGTTGAAATCTCCCATGGTCATGAAGCTTGTTGGGTGTTTGGGGGCAAATCTGAGCCTCTACAGAGATAGTGAAGATAAAACAAGAGAGGCAGATGTTATTTTAAAGGGAGGCCAAGACTCAAACCAGAGCCACTATTCAAATATTGCTAATCAAGATGCATGAATTCTTCTCTTTTCAGAACAAATCATTTCAATTCATCTTCCATCTGAAGTTTTCCTCTCTGGACCTAATTTAAAATAACACGAGAGATCCTGACCTGCTTTTCTTTTTAATTATGCTTAGGTATATCTGTGGGCCTCTGATTTAGGTCAGGTCTTGATATTGAGAAAGGAGGGATTCTCTTTTTTTCCATGTGATATTTATTTCGATTTCTCTCCCCACACATTCTTCATAGTCATGGGACAAGATAGGGGAGATTCAACACTGTTCCTGGCTTGTCCTCTTCACAGCTAAGAGCATCTTTGAGCAGAGATTTAGAATAGTTCAACTACGAGGATTAAGTGTTTTCCCCTTTCTCTTTATAGAAAAGCTTGGATTCAAATTGGACCTTTTTGCCACTGTGTTTAAAACAGGCCAAGAAGACTGTTTTATATACTGTAGTTTATACACTATTTTATCCGCATGAAGGCTGCCCACCTTTTTGTGAGGAAGGAATTCTATGTCAGAGCCATAATGACATAAGGGATGCGGTAGCTCAACTGCTAAGACGCTGAGCTTATCAATCAGAAAGGTAGGCAGTTTGGTGGTTCGAGTCCCTAGCATCGCGTAAGCTCCCATTACTTGTCCCAGCTTCTGCCAACCTAGCAGTTCAAAAGCATGTAAAAATGCAAGTAGAAAAATAAGGACCACCGTTGGTGGGAAGGTAACAGCATTCTGTGCACTTTTGGCATTTAGTCATGCTGTCCCAATGACCACAGAAACTTCATGGGACAGCGCTGGCACTTTGCCTTTGAAATGGGGATGAGCACTGCCCCCTAGAGTCAGGAATGACTAGCATTTATGTGCGAGGTGAACCTTTACCTTAACCCATTATACAGATGCCTTGATGAATTAGATTACCAAACAATTGTCTATGATTAACTGGCAAATGTGACATATGCTGCAAGTTCTTATATTACTTTTTATATGATGACTTTCAGGGAGCTAATTATACAGTACAGTGAGATTAAAACAATTGCAATCACTGTTAAAGCTATCTCCGGTCTAAAAGTGCTGACTGAAACGAAAAAGATCCCCAAAGTGGGTCTGTCTTCCAAGGGAGCATGTTTTCTGCTTTAGGAGCCACACTGGAGAAGACTCTCTCATATGCCCCCAATGGAATGGAATGGAGTGGACTGGAATAGAATTAGAATAGAATAGAATAGAATAGAATTCTTTATTGGCCAACTGTGATTGGACACACAAGGAATTTGTCTTTGATGCATATGCTCTCAGTGCATGTAAAAGAAAAAGTTACATTTGTCAAGAATCATGAGTTAAAATGCTTAATGATTATCATAGGGTACAAATAAGCAATCAGGAAACGATCAATATTAATTTAAATCATAAGGATACAAGCAACAATTTACAGTCATAAGTGGGAGGAGATGGAAATGGATCTCAAAAAAGAAGTACTGTATATATATTTTAGTGGCCCTAATGTGCAGGTAAATTCACATCAAGATATGGAGTCTCTTGGAGAATTAGGTCTAAATCCTTCAGGGCTTTAAACCAACCCTTACAGTACATTGTTTTGATAAATTAAACACCTTACATTGTGTTCAGAAAACATTTGACAAGTGACAAGGGAAAACATGTTATCTGAATTATGCAGCACTGAGGAAGCATTTAAAAAAAAAAAAAAAGAATTATCAAGGGAAGCTGGAAGCTTCAGTTCTCTGGAATACCTCCGTATGGATATTAAACTTTCTGAAAAATTGTTGAAAGTTAAAGTAGTCATGAGGGGTATTCAGTTAGGATTCCCCAGCCCTGGTGCTAAGGCAGAGGAACAAAGCAATCCAGCTGCTTTGAGAGAACAGGAGCTTGAAGTGAAAAGGCAGGGACACAGAAGGGAGAAGGAAAGGTATTGTTCCAGCGAGGGAAGTCTCTAGCTGCAGGGATGCTGGCGAAAGTGTTTGGAGTGCTGACTCAGAATAGCGCCTGGTGGCCGGCGACTGACCTTTGGCCCCTTTGCTTCCTCCTCCTTCCTGCCCAAAACCTCTTCGGTTTTCCAGAGGGAGGAGAATCCCAGCTCCTTGAGTCTTTGATTGGTTAAGAAAGTCATTTCTAGCCCAGAATAAAAGGTAAGAGAGAGAGCATCTTGTCAGCTGGCCTGCCACCCTCGACATGAGCACCTTGGCCTTGTACCGTGGCATCTACACCCAAGAGAGTTTCCAAGAAGTCTATGGGGTGCCCCTGGAGCCGGAGAGCAGTCTAGCAGGGATGGTGAAGGGCAGGCTGAGCCGCTGCTGCCACTGCTCCAAATCGGCAGCCTTGAAATTATTTAGAAGCAGACTGCCTATTGCAAGTTGGCTGCCCAAGTACCAGCCGAAGAAATGGCTTTTGGGGGACCTGGTGGCAGGGTTAACCGTGGGCGTTGTACACATCCCTCAAGGTGAGTTTGTATGGGTATTTGCAGGGGTGTAGGCGTGCAATTCGTTGCAGGGTCATGCAACAGAAGGTGAACAAAAAACTTTAACTTGGGAGCTCGTAGTCATGTACCCAAGAATTTTGCAGCCTGAACAGGAGCAGCAATTCTTTCCTTTTGGAAAGTTCTATTGAATTGCACAATAAATTTAGGGGTAGGCAAACAATATCCTTCACTTTGACTCGTTTCTGTTTCATACTTGTCCCTCTTTCTCTTTTTGCCTCCATTGATTTTTGTCGTTCTAAAATCTGTCTCAAAATGTTTTGTTTCTGTTTTTCTCACAAGCCTGACAGTAATGCCCTATTTCCAACCTCCATTTTTGAAAAATAAATCCATCTCTCATTCTCCCTCTTCCCCAGCTGTAGATTCTGAGAACTGCCCCACTTCTCTGGGGCAGGAGGATTTCTGCTTTCTGGTGCTTCCAAGCCCTCCTCTTATTCTTAAGGTCTGATCTCCAGTCTCCTTTCTACCTGGATTTTGATTGCTGTGTCTGCCTCCCTCCCAAATGTTCCCTGATTCCATGCACAGGGTCCCAAATCCAGCTTTCATCCTTGTAATTCAGATATCTGCTGTCCTTCTAACCACCTATCTCCTCTCTTTGCTCCTTCCCCTTTTAGGATTTTTGATGGGTAGCTTCTCTTTACACACCTTCTAATCGTTTCGGATGGTTGCCTTTTTCTCCACACTTACCAGCCTTATGGGTCTCAGTTGTCTAAGAAATTGCACACAGGGTGGGTAGTCAGTCTTGCTCCAAAGATTGCTCTCTGGGTTATCTTTTTCTGTCTTTGGTGAGAGTTGAGAGATCGCAGCTATCTGACGCAAGAGGTAAAAGCAAAGTAAAACAAGGAGGCACAGTGCCCAGATGGTTTTTTGCTTTAGACTGGGCTCATGCCTTGCTTGCCCTCCCGTTCGTCCTTTGCCAGCCCAGCCTTTGGCAAGGCAGCTGAGCTGGCATTAAAGCCGTGCGCACTGCCAAGTCTCCAGCCGGGACTGCTGTTGCATGTCGTGCTCTAGCTGTTAACAGAAAGGAGGAGGCTTTGCCAGTCATTCATGAGTCCCATCAAAGAAGTTTGGAACTGCTTTGAATAAACCTTGAGTAGAGTGAGATAAGCTATTTTCCTGTTAAGATGCCACATTCAAAATCCTGCATTTCTGTTTCCAGAGGCTGGTGGCTGTTGACATGAAGCAATGCAAAACTTTTAACACGTTAAAAGATATAAGGGTTTAGAATCATTTAAACTTCCACGGGCTAGAGCCCAATTCCTCTGGTCTATGACCAGAATAGAAGCAATATAATAATTAAAGGCAGAATAATGAATATGTTTCCAGAAAATAGAGTACATTTTCCACCCAAATTTTGAACAGATCATACAGGAGATTGTGTTCATATTCCCTGCATTGGGATGAGTCAGTGGGAAGCATTTGATGTGATTATAGAATAATTTCATTTACAGCTATGAAACCTGGAAAGTAACCTTGGATAACGTATTGTCTCAAAGGTTTACTCTTCAGCTAAGTAATTTTTTCAGAGAAGTACAATGGGGTGATATTTGTTATCTGACTGTCACTAATGGAAAGACTAGAAATGTTTTTCTATTATCAGAAGCCATGCTACCATACTGAATCTAAATATTTGTGGGTTATGGATACCCAGTGCAAGAGTGAGAAAAATGCTCTGTGTGTGGACAAAGATAGGAAAATTTTGTGTTCAACTGAAGTCTCAAAAGATACATCTGGATTCTGTGGGTGTCAATTTATTTCATCAACCAGAACAGCCAGTGACAAGGAATAATGGGAATTGTAGTTCTATATCCCTGTGTAGCTGCAGGTTGCTTGTTCCCACATTAGGTTATTGTTCTGTCAACTCTTTATCCAAGATTAAGTCCTATATTATTAGAAAAATGAAATAATTTATTACCACTCAGAGTTGGCTGTTATCCTCTCTACCCAGTTACAATAGGAAGGACAGAAGATAGAGCTAAAATAGAACTTCTGTCCCTACCGTTACCTTAAAGGTACTGATAACATCAGCAGTGTTTTGCAAAGGCAACCAGATCTACAACTTACAATTTAGGTTCTTGGAAATCAACTTTCCTGCCCCACCTAATAGTTAATTCTTTAGCTTTAGAACTAGTGGTTATTTTATGACTCTTTCTGTTTGTTCTTTCTGCAGGAATGGCATTTGCTCTCCTCACTTCAGTGGCTCCAATCTATGGGCTTTACACTTCATTCTTCCCAGCTTTGTTGTATATGCTTTTTGGGACAGGACGTCATGTGTCTACAGGTAGGCAAGACCCAGGTCACTTCCAGATGACCAACTTTCTGTCTCCTAACTCCTGCTTAAACTGCCTTCCCCAAATTGATCAGGTATGCTTTGATTGTTTACAAATCTATTCAGGTATCCAGATACGATAAGCAGTTAATGTTTCTGGACATCCATAGATTTTCTAGAGTTAAAATAACGGTGCCTAGTCCAGTCTCCTGGGATCTGGAGCTGAACACAGGTTCCTTCCTTATGTTCCAGAAAGTAAGAGAATACATTTCTAGCGCTCTCTTTCTTTCTCTCTCTCTGTGTATGTGTGCCTGAGAGAGAGGGGGGGGGGGGGGAGGGAGGGAAAGGAGAAGGAGATGAAAAAAATATTTATTTCATTCTCCTCCCCATTTCAAGTACAAGGCACTAAGATGCTGCTTCTGAAGCTACTGTCAAGAATGAAACTTTGGCAGTTACGTTCTTCTTTGTTTCAACTTGCCATTAGAGTAAAGGGAGGTGAAGTGCTGCTTTAGAATGGGTGAAATGGAGAAATGAAACCGCTATGATTCTGCTGAAGTCCACGAGAGCCTGAAACCTTTCCAAGGACATTGTAGCAGGTGTGGAGTTTCCATAGCAATGTGAAATTATTTACATGGATTACATAAAAGGTTGGAGGGGTGGGGGTCTGGCTAGGGAAATTAAGTCTGGGAACTGGTTTTGCTTCAACATGTTCCATAAACAGTAAGGTTTTTAGAAACGGAATGAATGAATGGAGTTTTATTTGGATTCTCAAGCTGGCTGTTGATAGCTACACTTAGTGCTGTAGTATGATATTTCTACAGATACCCCATGGCCACCACATTATATCAAATTGCTTGCACATGCATGCTTCTGGCTAACAGCATTCTGATAAACAGGGAGCTCACCCTGCATGAATCTTAGGGATGCACATTTCCCTAGAACGGGTCAGCAGTCTGCGGCTCTGGATCTGTATGTGGCTCTTTTCATCCCTCTGCTGTGGCTCCCTGTCACTCAAAATATGTGTCATAATTGCCAGTGTGTGACACCCATTGATGTGCAATTTGTTAAGCACGCCAACCATCCAACCATGGATAAATCCAATAAAAGTTTCAGAAGAAAACAGAATTTTTAATTCAACTTTATATGCTAGTCCTCAGAGAGGGGCAGCATACAAATCTAATAAATTATTATTATTAATTATTATTAGTCGGGAAATAGTCACCCACAGTAAAAGTTTTGTGGCTCCCAGTGTTTTCTTTTCTGTGAAAATAGGGTCCAAATGACTCTTTGGGTATTTAAGATTGCCAATCCCTGCCCTAGAAAACCTATCTGTCATTAGTAATTGTTTGTGGCTCCTGGTTGGGGAAATTATTTTTTTATTATTATTATTATTATTATTATTATTATTATTATTATTATTATTATTATTATTTACTAGATTTGTATGCCGCCTCTCTCCGTAGACTCGGGGCGGCATACAAAAATACTCTTCTTGATGTAATCTTTTGCAGACCTACACTCATAACAGGCTAAATATAATTTTATTCATGCTTTACATGAACTTGAAATGTGAGGCCCTTCTGAGGCACTGGATTGAGTATTGAGTTATGGTGAATGCTCAGGTCAAGTCCTGCATTTCTTACTGCAAAAGTATTGAGTTTTTATTGCCCATTTCCTTGATTTATTGAAAAACATTTTGAGAAATCCAGATGAGTTATCTCAATCGCTTCTTATACTTTCCTTCTTACCTCAGAAATAAGGAAGGGAAAAACAGGAGTGTCTTTTAATTAGCACTGGAAAATCTCCTTTTGGATATTATTCATACATATCAGCGTTTCTGCAAGGCCCAGTGTGTTGTTCAAACCAAGGGTAACTTATATTGCTAAGGTATCTCCTGTTGCTTTTGGTCCTGCAATGTGTCAAAGAGTGTTACATAATAGAGGAGGGAGAGGAAAATTGACATCCTTCACTTGTTTTGGATTCCAGTTCCCGTATGTCCCTAATTTCTCGTCCTTACAGTTGGAATTGTTGGGTATTTTGGAGATTAAAACCTTGTCTTCCTACTTCATCCTTTTCTCATTCCACAGGCACGTTTGCTGTGGTCAGTCTGATGACAGGCTCTGTAGTGGAGCGCTTGGTTCCTATCTCCCAGCAGTCCAATGGCACAGGTCCTGCTGAAGCCACCTTGTTCGAGAGACAACGCATCGAGGTAGCTGCCGCCGTGGCCTTTTTCATGGGGCTTCTCATGGTGAGTTCCAGGGCATGCAGTAACTTTATCACGCCTGTGTAAATGGGTCCAGTGGGGAGGCCTTGCATGACACAAACCAGTGATTGTGTTGTCATGCTGTGAGAATATTGGGTTGACAAATCAGAAGGATGTTCTTTCTAAACTTGAGCATTTAGTTTTGTCCACTTAATGAAACCGTTTCATTTAATTTTTTATATACTGAATATATATATATGGTTTCTCATATAAAAGATTTTCAGTGATAAATAATTACGCATTATTAATAAGGAATTGTCAAACAACATAAATGTAATTTGACATAGAAACATAGAAGATTGATCCATCTAGTCTGCCCTTACACTATTTCCTGTATTTTATCTTACAATGGATATATGTTTATCCCAGGCGTGTTTAAATTCAGTTACTGTGGATTTACCAACCACGTCTGCTGGAAGTTTGTTCCAAGGATCTACTACTCTTTCAGTAAAATAATATTTTCTCATGTTGCTTTTGATCTTTCCCCCAACTAACTTCAGATTGTGTCCCCTTGTTCTTGTGTTCACTTTCCTATTAAAAACACTTCCCTCCTGAACCTTATTTAACCCTTTAACATATTTAAATGTTTTGATCATGTCCCTCCTTTTCCTTCTGTCCTCCAGACTATACAGATTGAGTTCATTAAGTCTTTCCTGATACGTTTTATGCTTAAGACCTTCCATGATATATTTCATATATTGTTTGATATTTGAAGTTGACTTTTGTCATTTTTCTTTTATTGCTTTTGTTTTAATTTTTCTTGAGTTTAACAAGCAAATCAGCTCTAATGAAATACTTCAAAGAATTAAAATATTCCATATGCAGTTTTCCTAGTTATCTGATTTATAGCGTTTATTTAGTGAGTGTGATAACAATGAGGCCAAGCGATCCCAAATGGTCACTTAAGGTTACTGTCTAATTGTTATCCATATATTTCATGCTTATGTTCACACAAATTTAAAAATTAGAAAGTTGCTTCATTAAAACAAAGTTTGCTGAGATATTTGAAGGAAGTTTTAAGGGTTCTTACAACATATTTATAAGCCCGAAAATAAAAACAGAAGAGAAATTTTCTAATTTTGCCTGGAAAGGAGCAAACTTAACAGCAGCTCCATGTTGCGTGGCTTTCTTTACCTGTGGAAGAGGTAAAAACAAACACTACATCCTTCTCTGGGGAATTTCATATAGCTAACTCAGGCCTCTCTTTCCTTAACTCCAGGTCATGATGTTTCTGCTTCACTTGGGCTTCCTTTCCACCTACCTCTCGGAACCAGTGGTCAAGGCCTTTACCAGTGCCGCTGCCTTGCACGTGGTGGTTTCTCAGCTACAGAGCCTCCTGGGCATATCCTTACCACGCCCCAGTGGCTACTTTGCCATTTTCAAGGTATGGGACACTGAAGAGAGAAGACGCCTCTCATACTTAATTCACCTAATCTTGTTCTAATATACAGCCACTCCTCAACTTATGAGCCCAAAATTTCTTTTGCTAAGCGAGAAACTTGTTAAGTGAATTTTGCTTCATTTTACGATTTTTCTTGCCACATTTGTTAAGCGAATCACTGTTAAGTTAGCAACATGGTTACTAAGTGACTCTGGCTTGTCAGAAGGTCACAAACGGTGATCACATAACCCCGTGCCACTGCAACTGTCATAAATGTGAGTCACTGAGCCGGGATGGCACAGTGGTTAGAGTGCAGCACTGCAGGCTACTTCAGCTAACTGCTAGCTGTAGTTCAGCAGTTCAAATCTCACCACCGTCTCAAGGTTCACTCAGCCTTCCATCCTTCCAAGGTGGGTAAAATGAGGACCCAGATTTTATTTATTTATTTATTGGATTTGTATGCCACCCCTCTCCGGAAATTCGGGGCAGCTAACAACAATAATAAGACAGCGTACAATAATAATCCAATAATAAAAATGATTAAAAACCCATTAATATAAAAAACCAAATATACAATCAGACATACCATGCATAAAATTGTAAAGGCCTAGGGGGAAAGAGTATCTCAATTCCCCCATGCCTGGCAGCAGAGGTGGGTTTTAAGTAGCTTACGAAAGGCAAGGAGGGTGGGGGCTATTCTAATCTCTGGGAGGAGTTGGTTCCAGAGGGCTGGGGCCGCCACAGAGAAGGCTCTTCCCCTGGGTCCCGCCAAGCGGCATTGTTTAGTTGACGGGACCCGGAGAAGGCCCACTCTGTGGGACCTAACTGGTCACTGGGATTCGTGCAGCAGAAGGCGGTCCCTGAGATAATCTGGTCCGGTGCCATAAAAGGCTTTATAGGTCATAACCAACACTTTAAATTGTGACCGGAAACTGATCGGCAACCAATGCAGACTGCGGAGTGTTGGTGTAACATGGGCATACCTGGGGAAGCCCATGACTGCTCTCGTAGCTGCATTCTGCACGATCTGAAGTTTCCGAACACGTATCAAAGGTAGCCCCATGTAGAGAGCGTTACAGTAGTCGAGCCTCGAGGTGATGAGGGCATGAGTAACTGTGAGCAGTGACTCCCGGTCCAAATAGGGCCGCAACTGGTGCACCAGGCGAACCTGGGCGAACGCTCCCCTCGCCACAGCTGAAATATGTTTCTCTAATGTGAGCTGTGGATCGAGGAGGCAATATTCTGATTCTGTAAACCGCTTAGAGAGGGCTGTAAAACCACTGTGAAATGGTATATAAGTCTAAATGCTATTCCTATAATGCTATTGCTAATTGTCAGGCATCCAAATGTAAATCATATGACCATGGGGATGCTGCAGCGATCATCAGTGTGGAAAAATGGTCTTAAGTCGCTTTTTAAAGTGGTGTTGTAACTTTGAATGGTCTCTAAACAAACTGTTGTTAAATCAAGCACTACCTTTACTGAAGATGTTTGTTTCTCTAAGCTACTATGAGTCTACTCTTCTAAGTAGACCATTTAGGAAACTGGCAGTGCAGGGATTGCAGAAATGTTCTTTATTGTAGTATGAAGAATAACAGAACCATGAAAGCCTGCCGAAGCTTCTGCCTCTCTCAAAACAAAATCAAAATAGGGAATGCTGAGTTTCTTTCTCATGTTTTCCTCCATCTTGGGACTGGGTAATTTACTCATCTGCTAAACAGCTTTCCTGTACCTACCTCAAGGTTTGCATTGCAATTCCTGTCTGTATCTTTTCTTACAGCTTAGCCATGCTTCGTCTTTCCTTCCCTCCCCAGGTCACTTGAGGCAAAATACAATGGATCCTCAGCTCTGCTGAGCCAGTCTATAAGGCCCTTAGCAACTGCTGCTGGAAGGGTTCAGTAAATCTTCTTTCTGCTCAAGATCCCCATGTACAATTGGTGGGCCACTGTGTGACACAGAATGCTGGACTCGATAGGCTTTGGCCCTGATTCAGCATGGCTCTTCTTATGTTCTTATATAAATTTACTTGCTGCCTTGTCTTCCCAGGCTGCTCAATGTTAAATTCTGTTTATTCAGTGGGAACCTTCTGTGTGTTATTCCCTAGACACTGGCATCTGTTGTGGAAGCATTGCCCTTAACCAACATGGCAGAACTGCTGATCTCTGGGCTCTGCTTAGCTGTGCTGGTACCGATCAAAGAAATCAACCATCGCTATCGTAGCCGGATGTGGGTCCCCATCCCAGGAGAGATAATCATGGCAAGTACTGAGCCTTCACTCTATCGAATACAGACACTGATGGTCCTAAGTTGGAGAAACTCATTCCTTATCTTAACAACAAATTGATGTACACAGAGTTCATTGCTTCCTTTGTCTGTTTCTTGAGATTATCAGCGTATTTAGGTTATAAACATACATTACACCCCCTACACCAGCGGTGGGTTGCTCTTGGGTCAGCCCAGTTCTGAGAATTGGTAGAGCCCGTGGTGGGAGGTTCCACCCACCTACCTAGGATGCTTCTGCACATTTATTTGTTTGTTTGTTTGTTTGTTTGTTTGTTTACTTACTTACTTACTTACTTACTTACTTACTTACTTACTTACTTACTTATTTATTTAGTCCAATACACAATGAGAGTTTTAGTGGGTGTATATGTGTGTGTGTGTGTGTGTGTGTGTGTGTGTGTGTAGATTGTTCTGAGTTCGGGTTTTGCCCCGTGTAATATTTTGAGTGTCTATGCGACGTTTCGGTGAAATCACATTCACCATCATCAGGCTGAAGTTATAAGCTTCGTGCTGCTGTAAATATGGAAATATATACACACACACATATATATATATATACACACACACGTATAGTAAAATATATGATGAAGGTTATAGAGAAGATACTCGTAGTAAAATATATCTATGAAAGAATAGAAAAGAAGATATAATAATAGCATGAGTGAGCGCACGGGTGGACCAGTAGCAAAGGGTTTTAAAACCTGCTACTGCCCTACGCACACACAAACGCACATACATACAAAAGGGAGGCCAAAAGAAATGATTGGAACAACAGAAGAAGAGTTTGTAGGTAGATCATTGTTCTAGTAGTGGGTATGACAAGAAAAGCTGAGTGCTGTACTTAGGACTAAATTACAAATGTTAAGTATTTCTTTATAGTGAACACATCATTTAGAAAATAGAAAAGCAAATAGATAGCTATTGAAATGTCTTTGGGCTCATCCTGATGTCTACCTAACTATGACACAAATGTAATCTTGAGGCAGCTTGAAGTTGTTAGTTATTCCCGTTTTAAAGGGGTGTTTTCCCTCTTCTTGCCACTGACACACTCTGGATGGGCAGCTTTTAATAGTCAGCCTCTCCTGTTGTAGGCAGATCCTCCAGATCAGTGGTGGGTTAATAACAGTTCGCTAGGAAACTCCGTTTCACTAGTGGCCGCCATAGTTCCCTCTAAGCTGAGCAGTGAGCAATCGCTCACTTAAAAATCATCATCAACTCAGAGTTTTCCAAACCTGCCCAGAAGCCGAGAGGGAAAGAGTGAGAGGGAAGGAGAGAGAGAGGAAGAGAGGAAGAGAGAGAAACAGATAGAAAAAAGAGAGGAAGGAAAAGAGAAAGAAAAAGAATGGGAGTAAGGAAGAGAGAAAGAAAATCAAAATCTAGTTTGAAACTAGCTCAACTATTTAAGTGGTATTTTGATATTGATAGAGTTGCCCTATTATGAGCTCACTGTTATAGACACACAGTACAGTATTTTATTTTGAAATTCTCTGAGGCAAAACAGGGTGGGTTTTTTGTTTGTTTGTTTGTTTGTTTGTTTGTTTGTTTATTTATTTATTTATTTGTTTATTTATTTATTTATGTGCCGCCCAGTCCCGAAGGGACTGCTGCTCAGACACTATACTTTTCCGCCCACCCACCCCAAAAAATTAGAGGGAACACAATTTGCACATGACTGCTTCGGTGCCGTCTTTGCTGGTCTGTCGGGCGGCACCATCTTTTTTTCTGAATTTTTAAGCCTTTTTTGCTTCCTGCGCATGCACTGAAGAAAAATCTTGTGAGGGGATGCTCGCGTGTGTGAGCTTTTGGCGGAAGTGAAAAATCGTCGAAATCATGTGCACGCGAGCATCCCCTCACGAGATTTCAGTGCGTTTTTGCTTCCTGCGCATGTGTGGAAGTAAAATTGTCCAAGAAACATGCATGCAGACGTGCACACTGAATCAGGATGCGCGTGCAGCGCACCGGTATGCGGGTAAGTGCAACCTGATGCTGCTCCAGATCTTCCAGTCACTGGAAACTGCCCCTCACCGCCATTTTGTCTTGGGCCACAGGAGTGACTGAGGTATCTGCCTAACCCAGGGGTAGGCAAAGTTGGCTCTTCTATGACTTGTGGACTTCAACTCCCAGAATTCCTGAACCAATCATGCTACCTCAGGAATTCTGGGAGTTGAAGTCCACATGTCATAGAAGAGCAAACTTTGCCTACTTTCTGCAGCATTTGTGAAGTCCTCCACAGACACCTTACAAAAGAAGGTTAGCATATTTCTGAAAAAAGTACTGAATCTGTGCCTAGAAAACAGAACTTGTGCTGTTTCAAAAGATAGTGCTAGGAGTATGCTGCAAGGAGAATTGATTAAAACCAGGAAAGATATATATGTTCTGTCAGCTATATGTTGCTGGTTTTGTTTCCACTGAGTGCATTATAGATTTTCCACTGCTTCTGTCAACCATGGGTTCTCCACAGTTGTACTTTTGACTGGTTTTATCACAATGGGAGGGGATGGTGCTATTTCGTTCTAGACTACTGGACATACCTCCAGTGCTGTCATTCTGTTACAATATTTGCAGCACTTGCCCAACAGAAACACAAGTTATGTAAAAATACTTGATCTTTTTTTAAAGACATATAAGCTGCTCTAGCAGACATAGAAAAAAACCACTCTCTTAACTCAATTCAGTATTCCTCTCTAACACACTTAATAAATTCAGGTTGCCCTATTGCAGTAAAATATATTCGAGAGATCAATCTACTTGGAGAGATTTGATTTTTTCAGATCTCCAGATATTAAGAGCTGCAATCAATTTTTTTCAAAGGCGATGGTGTTGTTGGCTTTTTAAAAATAAAGCTGTTGCAGATAGTACGTCTTTTAATTATGTTATTTGTTTGACTTCTTGCGATAAGGTCCTGCTGGCCACGGGAATCTGTTTTGCTTCCTCTCTGAATACCCACTATAATGTACAGATCGTTGGGCACCTTCCAGCAGGGTAAGTTCCTTCCCTGTCTCCATTTCCCCCATTTTGCACCCTGGCTAAAGGCAAGGGCACTGCCAATCTATTGGCATGGCATCAAAATGGCAATTTCCTGTCTTAGTCCAATGCTCTGGATCAGACCATTTAGTGGTCAGCTTGGCCCTAGAAATGATGGGGAGGGGCAATTAATAATCTCTTTCCCAGCATACAATGATCCAATGGTCCTCCACCCTGGCCACTAGTATGTCTGAATGATGATTGTGTGTTCTTTTATTGGATTAATTAATTTTATTGCTACTATTTATGTACTACGTACAGTATTTAAAAAAATATTTACTATGTTTTATTGTTGTAAGCCGCCCTTAGTCCATGAGGAGAATGTTGGCCTACAAATTTTAATAATACAGTAGTACCTCTAGATACGAGTATTCCAAGTTACGAGAAGAGATGGGAGCAAAATTTCTGTTCGACACCTGAGCTCAAATTCGGGATACGAGCCGAGCGTCCACTAGGTGGCGCAAGAATTCCATTTTTTCCAGTTATCTCAGCGCGAAAAGCCAAATCTAAATGCATTCATTCGAGATACGAATTGATCGACATACGAGGTCGGCTCTGGCACGAATTAAACTCGTATGTCGAGGTACCACTGTAATAGTAATAATAATAATAATAATAATAATAATAATAATAATAATAATAACAACAACAACAATAACAACAACAACAATAACAATAACAACAACAACCCATTCCACCATTCTTTCATGCAGGTTCCCACAGCCCCAGCTCCCAGCTCTGCATCTGCTGCCCCAAGTGTTGGGTGACACGGTGGCCCTCGCTTTCGTGGCCTACGCCATCTCAGTGTCCCTGGCCATGATCTACGCTGAGAAGTACCACTATGTCATTGATCCCAACCAGGTGTGTGCCCATCCTGGGAGCCTGGATCTCCTCAAAAAGGGAGAAATTGAGACTTCCGGTCAAGGAGTCTGCCTAGCTGCCCGTCCCTTTATGCTTGTCAACCTGTTTTAACTCCTTGTCTCCTGAAGCAGAGGTGGGTTCCTCTGACACACCAGGATGGTAGTCCCGTAGTAGCCTGTGGGTTGTGTAATTTGTGCGCGACAATTCCAGTGCTGTCTTTTCTGGTCTGTGAGCAGCGCCAATTTTTTTTTTTACTAATTTCAGTTATTTTCTGCTGTTGCCCATGCACAGAAGCAAAATCTCGCAAGTGGACATGCACACACTTGCAATTTTTGGTGATTTTTTTGCTTCTGCACATGCACAGAAGCAAAATCTTGTGAGAGGACACACGCGTGAATGCGTGAAACATTGCAATGCATACACACTGCATGGTATGGACAAAAGAGGAACTGGCTATTGTTCTGAAGGATCTGATTTTCCCAAAACCCTTCTTCCTTTTATGTTTAAATTGACAGCCACCTTGAATGGGCTTCTGATTCTGACTTGAAGTTTCAGATTGATATATCAATGACAGACAGAATAGGAGCTACCCAATTCTTGGTTCTTTTTCATTGGGCTTCAAGTAGTTGAAAATTGTCTCATAAAGCCTGTGTGAGGCCAACATTCCCATTCTTAAACCTTTTTCATTGTGCTCTTACTCTGCAAATGGAAGCTTTCATTTCAGAATCTGAACTTTAGGGCTGAATTTTGCTGTAGATGTCCCTGTAGCTGGGTTCTGCACTACCCTTTATTTTTTAAAAAAATTTCCAGCCATGTTTCAGGTCCTGTTGAAGGCAAAACAATGGATATTTCTGCCATCTTCATTACTGAAGATGGTGGGGCTTTCCAAGCTGTATATTGAATGTTCCTCAAGTTGGAGACATTTTCCCTAAGGTGCATTTTGCTCACATTCACTTTAATAGGCTTTTTGCTAAGTGTTAGAGCAGGCATTTCAAAGCCAAATCTCAGAGTAGTCAAAGCCAACTCGGATTTTAACTCTCAAATAGCTTTTTTATTTATTTTATTTTATTTATTCATTTGTCCAATACACAAATACATAGGAAGAAAGATAGACATGTGATAATATAAATGAGGGTGAGAGTGAACTTAGAGGAGAGGATATATGAAAGGAAGAGAATATATAAGATAGGTGGAAGAGAGGAAAGACAATTGGACAGGGGACGAAAGGCACATCAGTGCACTTATGTACACCCCTTACCGGCCTCTTAGGAACCTGGAGAGGTTGAGGAACACAGGAAACTATCTGTGATTCTTAGTGTGATCTTCATGAATTTCCAGCATTTGGAGAATTTCTTGGAAAGAGAGAAATTAGATAATAAATCCAATTGAAACTGTGCTCTGTGTCATAGAACAACCAGAGACCAACCTGCTTTTGTTCTCTGTTATCCCACAGGAACTGCTGGCTCATGGTGTTTCAAATCTAGTCTCTTCCTTGTTCACCTGTTTCCCCAGTTCAGCCACTCTGGCTACAACTAACATTTTGGAGAGTACTGGTGGACATACACAGGTACTTGCAGAATGTCTTATTTGGTACATTTTTTTTTGCTGCTTAAATACATCAGAAACAAACAACAGATGGCTTGAGATGTAAAATATACATAGAAACATAGAAACATAGAAGTCTGACGGCAGAAAAAGACCTCATGGTCCATCTAGTCTGCCCTTATACTATTTTCTGTATTTTATCTTAGGATGGATATATATTTATCCCAGGCATATTTAAATTCAGTTACTGTGGATTTATCTACCACGTCTGCTGCACAAAAAAATAAAGGGAACACTTAAACAACACAATATAACTCCAAGTAAATCAAACTTCTGTGAAATCATACTGTCCACTTAGGAAGCAACACTGATTGACAGTCAATTTAACATGTTGTCAGCACATTCAACTTTGTACAGAACAAAGTATTCAATGAGAATATTTCATTCATTCAGATCTAGGATGTGTTCTTTGAGTCTTCCCTTCATTTTTTTGAGCAGTGTATATGTTCAAAGCACTGAGTACCTTTGCAAAAGCATAAAAGGTGTTTGGTTTTGTTGTGGATGTGGCAGTAACAGTGGCTGGCCAACATTTTTCCCCCTTCAAAACATGCATCAAGGTCACTAACTTGGAGGAGACATTTCAGATACAAGACTTTTCTAATTATATGTTTTCCAACCAGGAAACAAAAATAGGAAATCTGATTCTTGGTTGGGTTGTGGCCATGGGTGGGTTCTACTTACCTTCCCTACTGGTTCGCATTGCATTGGAAGTGCATGTTTTGCACGCGCATGGCAGCTTCAATCACACATATGCTGTCTGTTTATTTTTTAAAAAAATGTAAAGCAAAATAAATATTTGCATTGGTTTAAGGACTGCTCTACAAATTTCTCTGAAACAAGAGGAGATGGAGAGCTAGGAGAGCCTTGGATTTGCGGCTTCCTTCAATATTTTGGTCCAATCTATACCTTACTACTTTCTCCTCCTGCTTAATGTTGAAGTTTACAATAGGGGAAAAGTGATATTAGTGTTTGGGAAAGAGAAAGAATTTGAACTAGACTTCTCTATCCAAAGTGCTTTCGTGCCAGTGTTAGAGGGAGAAATCTGTCCCATGCTTTCTGGAGATGGTATTTAGTATGCTATGCCAAAGGACTGCCTTGTATTAGCATAATGGTGAATAAAGACCTGTTTATCTATTTGCTACCACTACCTCTTGGGTACTATGGCTCCCCAATACACCTATTGTCTTTCTGTTAGTCTGCCATGACTTAATCAGCCTTTCTTACCCACAGCTTTCCGGACTCTTCACCAGTGCCATTGTCCTGATTGTGTTAATATGGATTGGACCGCTCTTTCATTATTTACCAAAGGTGAGCTAGATGCAGGAATGGATGAGTGAAACCCAAAGAATGATGGGGATTTTTTTTATTACTCCTCAAACGAAAATAGCATATGCACATCTATTATAAGTGTCTGCTGTATGTATAATTTGGATAACTTTCATAAATGATCATGGATTGAGGCTGCTAGGTTTCTTTAATAGGTATTTTATTTATTGGGTTACTTTTACTTAACCTTAACCAATGGTTGGCAATGGTAACTGCTAGCGAAGTTTCTCAAGAGGGCCATTGTGCCTTTAACAAGAAACTTCCTCCTTCTGATCTTGGCTTTGCCTTGCTACCTTTTCAATACTCTGGAATTTCTAATCAGCTGTTCCTTGATTGTCCTTCAGTCAATCAGTTTTTGGGTGTGGGTAGGTCCTAAGGACTAATTTCCTTTCGGTAATGGTTTTCTTTGAGAAATAGCACTGTTTCAGAATTTTTTTAAAAAAGAAGACAGAAAAACATCATTTTCAGGAAATGGGAATAAACTATTTTAGATACATTCAATGGAAATTCAATAATGTTGCATCTTCACTGAACAAAAAAGAGTTACATGAAACTAAAGCTGTGAGAAAGAAATTATTGAAGTAAAAATACAGTACATATTTGGAAGGGGCAGATGTGGAATGAGGTTGTTTTATTTTGAAAAATATACTAGAATTTAAAAGCACAGGCATGAGATTTGTTACCACCATTTAAATTTTGCATCCAATTGTAGAAAAATAGTGTTTTAATAATGCTAAAATGGCACAGTATAGAAGCCCATTCTACAGATACTAGTAGGATTGTTGTGGATATGGAAGCTCTTAAAATCTAGTCTGGCACAAATCTCACCAGGCTCAAGGTTGACTCAGCCTTCCATCCTTCCAAAGTCGGTAAAATGAGGACCCAGATTGTTGGGGGCAATATGCTTACTGTCTGTAAACTGCTTAGAGCGGGCTGTAAAGCATTGTGAAGCAGTATATAAATCTAAAAGCTAAATGCAAGGAGCAGTTTTTGTCAGGTAATCAAGTGGAGAGATGAGATTTGAACAGGAGAAGAAAGGTCCCTCCTGCTAGCCAATCTTAATAATAATAATAATAACAATAACAATAATAATAATAATATATTAGATTTGTATGCCGCCCCTCTCCGAAGACTCGGGGCAGCTCACAACAACGACAAAAACAATATTATAATGGCACAAATCTAATATTAAAAAAACTAAAAACCCTATCATAATTAAAAACCAAACAGCACATACACATATCTTGATCTGTTTTAAAAAGACAAGGTCTCTTTATGTGATTCCTGGTTTCTTTTTTTTTTTGTTTTAGGCTGTCCTAGCTTGTATCAATGTCACCAGCCTTCGACAGATGTTTCTGCAGTTCCAGGACCTACCTGAGCTGTGGCGGATCAGCCACGTGGACTTTGTAAGTGGCAATATAGCATCTGGGAATCTCCTAATTCTGACATTAGCTATTAAATTTAAGCTTTATTCTGTAGATGTTCCTTCTCCTAGAAGTGTTGACAGGAGTGCCCAGAATATGCATTTGGAATCTATTATTGCTTTTGTTGTTCAATTACATCTGTTATTCTGCCATTCACTTAACTTATGAAGACTGAAGGCCCTTCCTAATTTAAAGGTGTGATAGGATGGAATGGAATAATCTCCACTAGCCTGTTTGGAACTTTCTGAGCTGGTTCTGAATTGGGTGGCTCTATTACTGTCTTTTCAAATCTCTTACAGGCTGTGTGGATGGTCACGTGGCTTTCTGTAGTTATGCTCAGTGTGGACTTTGGCCTGGCCGTGGGGGTTGTGTTCTCCATGATGACCGTTGTGTGCCGCACACAGAGGTAACTTCATAGTAGCTGTCCCTTCCTTTGCTACTTTCTATTGCTGAATGCTGGATGAAAGCCCAGCTGCTGGGTTCCAAGGCCAAAAAGATCATTCTTGAAAGAGGATAATTAAAATCAAGGTAGATTTTCCTGCCCCACTTCTTGTTCTCAGCCAAAGGCAAGGGCTAAGTCTTTCTTACACCCATGTAAATATGCAGAGTACCCTCTAAGAATGTATCCTTTTGAAATGCTATTGCTGCCTTATCCCCAGTGGCCATCAAAATATTATCTGCATGCTTCTTGGGGCATAAGCTGTTCTACCCGATGTAACACAACTTTACTGTGAATGCCTTTATTTATTTGTTTATTCATTCATTCATTTTATAGGGCTGAATGCTCTGTGCTGGGCAGAGCAGCCGATACGGAAATCTACAAGCCTGTGAAGTACAATAGCAAGGTAAAAGTGATGGAAATTGTTCTTACTTAACTGGCTGGGAGAAGGTCTCTTTGAACTCTCAACAGGACTTAATTCCTGTGCGGATGTGTGTAGAAGCTGCCTTAATATAGGATCATATTGCTTTAGAACAAGATGAAGTTATTTTATTCTTAATAAAGGTGGAGGGGGACTCTTTGAAGGAGAACAGGTTGTTATAATCTTCTAATTTTAGAAGTTCAGTGATTTTTCAGAAATGTAATTTTATTGCATGATGTTTGTCCACCGTGTTCGAAGAGGACCTTGACATCTAATGGGTTGTGGACTGTACTTGATGTGTACCCAAGTGGCTAGTGAGGCTATACGGGCACAAAATGTTCTGCCACATGTTGGACAGACATATGTGGGCACCATTGTCACAGGATTTGCAGCTCTGGCTATATGGTCCTTGCTTCTCTTCTGCTATGAATATTCTTTTGGCCATATAGATGTCTGGCAGCCTTGGTGGATCAGGAGGTGGTGTCAATATTGAGGGACTTGAAGGAGGCTTTCAACATGTCTTTGTATTGCTTCCTTTGTCTCCTATGCGATCATAAGAACATAAGAAGAGCCATGCTGAATCAGGCCAAAGCCCATCGAGTCCAGCATTCTGTGTCACACAGTGGCCCACCAATTGTCCGTGGGGATCTTGAGCAGAAAGAGGAGGCAAAACTCTCCCTTTCCCTGGACCCCCAACAAATGGTTCTCTGACCTTTAGAGAGGTCGCCATAAAGGAGCTGTTTAGGGATGCGATGTTCTGGCATCCTAGCAACATGGCCTGCCCAGCATATCTGGGATTTCATCAGCAAGATGGGAATTGATGGCAGGCCTGCTCTGAAGAGAAGCTCAGTGATAGGCACCTTATCCTGCCATCGGATCCTCAGAATTCTACCGAGGCAGGTCATATGGAAGTGGTTAAATTGCCTAGTGTGCCTCCTGTATAAAGTCCAAGTCTCACTGGCATACAACAGAGTAGTTAGTACTACTGCTTGGTAGACTTTGAGCTTTGTAGCAAGGCTTATTCCACATAGGTTCATTGCATAGACCACTTAACAAGGGCATTTAATTTTTAAGGAAGAAAGATGCTTCTGCTACAGTGCAGACTCTGAAGTCTAGTCTGTAACAGGGACATGGCAAAGATTTGATGTTATCCATTTAGTTGTGTCCAGTTCTTGGCGATTCTATGGGTCATGTCTCTCAATATTGTCTGCTCTTGCACTGCTTCTTTGAGTTTTTCTATGTCTGGCTAGTGTCAGCTTTGATAGTGTCCCGTCATCACGTTGTTTGGTGACCTGGTTTCTTTTTACCATTAACTCTTCCTAACATAACTGCTTTTTCCAGTCAATTCCCTTGCATAACATAGTCATGATTAATTAATTAATTTGCACAACATGGTTATGATTAATTCCCTCCAATTTGTACCTTTTAGAAATGTTAGGTTCCACAATCTGTTCTGAATTAGTTTGCCATTGGTTCGCATGTGCAGAAGCATCCTGGGCGGGTAGATGGAGCCTCCTGCTACTGGTTCTAAAAACCGTTCCGAACTGGTAGCAACCCACCACTGCTTGGGTCATATCCTCCAGTCCTCTTCATTCATTCCTTTGGGTAGCTCCCTGCTCACAGTTGACTATGGATGATGGGATTTGTAGTTTAAATTATTTGGTAGGTGTCAGATGGGGGAAGTCTGCCCTACATGTTCCCAAACCCAATGAATATATATTCATATTCAACTATGATTCTATGCTTCTATTCCATTTGTTCTGTTTTTACTTCTTAGTGCTTTGAGATCCCGAGTGTGAAGATCTTAAGTTACCAAGCCCCCATCTATTATGGAAACCGCGTTTTTTTTAAAGATATTGTCAGCAAGCTTGTGGGGTTACAGCATGACTGGGAACATCCTGAGGATTCACAGTTTAACAGCAGGATCAAAATGGACATCACTACCGTGGTAAGACTCGGGGTAAAAGATTGAAGCGATGGTGGGGAGACCAAATACTGTGAGTTCAGTTTAGAGCAAATCAAGTTCACCCATAGATGGTGAAGTGCTCATGGAAGTAAAAGCTTGAGGAAGAGACACTATTTTAAACTTTTTCTTTAAACTGAGTACCTGATCCTGGACTTTTGGATGACCTCAAGTCTGATGTTGTTAAACTAAAGTGCTTTTATTTCACCTGCATTCAGATAGATTAGATTAAATTAGATTAGGCTAACTTTACACTTTACACATGAGTAGATGATATTAGATTGAGGTTCAAAACGTTTATTTATTTCTTTTATTGATATCATTTTAAGTTGATGTTAAGAGTTTTCTTTTGTTTCTTTCACATTTCCTTTCTTACACCAGAGCAAGACTGGGTTGGATTATAATTATCATTAAAAAGCAAAAAACCCACCCCGTATTACAATGTCTTCTGTCCCATCTGAGACAACTGGATTGATTCTGGTGCTCAGAACTGGTTGTACACCATCGTTTTGTGTTAGAGACTTTGGCTTGCCACAAGTAGAATAGTACTCTGAATTGGACTCTGATTTATTCCTTGGATGTTATTTGGAGCACTGACACCCCACCCTTTCAACATGCATTATGAAATATATAAAAAGGGAATGGGTTTCGATTACAGAATTGTGGCCACCATCTTTACTCAATTATAAAAGAGTAAATTCTGTACAGTAGCTCTTATATATGTAGAGATTTAAGTGGGGTGTAAGTCAAGATGCTGGCTGTGTTTCATCCTTTGGAGTAAGTCAAATTAAACTAAATTTTGAGGATTGCTTTTCTATGATAACTATGATAACTACATATTCACAAAAAAACCCCCAAAAACCACCACACCTTCAAAAGATCCTTTGTGGAAAACAGTCACATCATATAAAAAACTGACACACACCACTATCCTGCCCATTAGATGTTAAGTAGCATAAGTCAATTCTTTTAGTTTATAAATGAAAATTAATTGTTGGGTTTTCCCCTTTTTGTTTAGGATGGCAGTGTTTGTGTCTTGGAAAAGAAGCTTAGCTCAGGTAATCAAAAGTTAATTCCTTTTTGTTCTTGGGAAGTTTTCTTGTGGAAATATACATGCCATGGCTCCATGGTGGAAAATCTGCTGTAGCCTTTCCTCAGTTCTACAGAGGATACTACATATTTCTTGCTTTTTGACCCTTTACACATGATACCATTTGCTAAGCTGGCCTTCCCTAATTTTGTGTCTCCAGAGTTGTTGAATTTCAATTCCCATCCTGCTGTAGGTTATTGCAATTGAAGCCCACCCCATGTGGAAACACCAAGCTGAACTCTCTTTGTGCTGGTGTGCAGTCATTAGATATGGCTTGTTAGGATGGTTTAGAAAAGAAATGTATTTCATCTTAACTCTTTCCTCTGCTGGTGTAAAGCCACCTGGAGAACAAAGTGCTCCTGGATGAGTGCAGGGTAGCACATGGCAGCCATTAGACTTGAATCTGTGGAGCTGCAATGGTTGAGAGTGGCTGATGTGGGTTCTCTCTTATCTACTTATCCAGGCTTAGATGTACAGGCTGTGATTTTTGACTGCAGTGGAATATCCTTTGTGGATTCATCTGGCGCACGGCTCCTTATACAGGTATCAAAATGCAAATATGTGTCTTTGTGTCTGTGTAGTGGGGTGGGGAATAAGGGCAGAAAAATATTATGGCTGGAGAAATACAAGAGTCAAAATCAGTCTGCGTTGAGACTAAATCAAGATTAAAATTGAGAATAACTCTCCAGATGAACTTTTCTTAACTGGAGCCCAAGGGGTCTACTGCACCTAGAACAGTAGTTGCTGATCTCCAACAATTAAAAGTACAGCTGTATCTTGCCCCTCTTCCCACTTCAATCTTTATATTAATTCCCTGATTGATCATCTGCATAACCCAGAATTTCATCCTCCCAATTTAGTACAATGCAAAAATATCAATACTTCTGTATGCTGATGATGCCGCTACTATTACCCAAACCCCTATTGGACTCAAGAGAGCTATTTCAGCAATATGTTTCACCAACACTCCGCAGTCTGCATTGGTTGCTGATCAATTTCCGGTCACAATTCAAAGTGTTGGTTATGACCTTTAAATCCCTTCATGGCACTGGACCAGAATATCTCCGAGACAGCCTTCTGCCGCACGAATCCCAGCGACCGATTAGGTCCCACAGAGTGGGCCTTCTCCGGGTCCCGTCAACTAAACAATGTCGGTTGGCGGGCCCCAGGGGAAGAGCCTTCTCTGTGGCGGCCCCGACTCTCTGGAATCAACTCCCCCCAGAGATTAGAACTGCCCCTACTCTCCTTCCCTTTCGTAAGCTCCTTAAAACCCACCTTTGTCGTCAGGCACGGGGGAACTGAGACATCTCCCCCGGGCATATACAATTTATGGATGGTATGTTTGTATGTATGTTTGCTTAGTAAATGGGGTTTTTTAAATATTTTAAACTATAATTTAGATTTGTCATGAATTGTTTTATGTTGTTGTGAGCTGCCCCGAGTCTGCGGAGATGGGCGGCATACAAATCTAAATAATAAATCTAAATAATAAATAAATAATAAATAAATTAAAATACCGCAGACAAAATAATCTGATCCTCAATTTCGATAACTCAAAAACCCTAGTTTTTGCTAAAAGAGCTATTCAGTACTCTTAAAGAATAGAAGGACACACTCTAGAACAGGTCAATATATTCAAGTAACTTGGGGTGGTTTTTCCATACAAAAGGTATTTATAGGAGGCACATGTGGAACAGCACCATGCAATCAGGAGTTGTGCACACAACTTCTGTTACATTGGGAGTCTCTCGACATTTGGCTGCTGGACACATCTGGAGTTGTAATTATAAGTTGACAGAAGTTTTGAGAACATGCTGTCAGTACTCCTAAACAATGGCTGTTACATGGCGGGGATGGGGTGGGGAGAGAAGGGGGCTCCCCTATTTTCCAAATGGCAGTCATAGAGAATATAACCAGTTACAAAGACAATATCCTGGGGTGCCTCGTGTCCCAGATTTTAAGTAATTCTGCAGAATGCTCCCTTCTATAGCCATTTCCTTTTCGTCTATTTTTCTGTGCCAGTGAGCAGATTTTCTTAACCGCTCTGAACTGCCCCTGCCCATCATTTTCATCTTCTAAGCAACAACGGCCTTTTTGAAATTGAGATTAATAAATTGGTAGATAAATCCACAGTAACTGAATTTAAACATGCCTGGGATAAACTTATGGTTAGATTTATTGGATTTATATGCCGCCCCTCTCCGCAAACTCGGGGCAGCTCACAACAATAATAAAAAACAGTACAGTACATAATACCAAATCCAATGCCCACCCATCTAGTTACAATTTAAAATTAATAATCTCATAAAAACAGTATATATAAAAAACAGGCACACAGTCAATCAATCAACAAAACAACACGGGCAAGGGGGAGGTGTTTTAGTTCCCCCATGCCTGACGGCAAAGGTGGGTCTTAAGGAGTTTACGAAAGGCAGGGAGGGTGGGGGCAATCCTAATCTCAGGGGGGAGCTGGTTCCAGAGGGTCTGGGCCCCCACAGAGAAGGCTCTTCCCCTGGGTCCCGCCAGACGACATACCCGGAGAAGGGACCCGGAGAAGGCCAACTCTGTGGGACCTAACCGGTCGCTGGGATTCGTGTGGCAGGAGGCGGTCCCGAAGATATTCTGGTCCGGTGCCATGAAGGGCTTTATAGGTCATAACCAACACTTTGAATTGTGACCGGAAACTGATCCATCCTAAGATAAAATACAGAAAATAGTATAAGGGCAGACTAGATGGACCATGAGGTCTTTTTCTGCCGTCAGACTTCTATGTTTCTATGTTTCTAATAATGCAGATTGGGTCCTTGGCTTTGCACTACAGCAACCTCTCACTGTTTGAATTGAATGATGTAGAGAGGAGGGTAAGGATCTGGTCAATAAGTTTTGTCTGCAGACACATTGGGCCCACAAGCATTGAGAATTAATGCATGATTTTCCACAAAAGAGAAATCTGTTTACATTACAGTAAAAAGGTTTAAAACAAACAAACAAACATTGGTTTCTCACTTCAGACAGCATTGCCTCACACATCTTCATTGTGCTGGGTCTGTTTAAATAATATTCTTCTCCCCTTTACACTGCCCTTTGAGGAGGATTATAATTCATCAAGGCCTAAATAGGTTGTTTTTGAAATGTGATATTAATAAATGAACTAGAGTCATGCCATTTTATACTGAATTGGAAATACAGCTGCTCCCGGTATAATAGACTCCTTATAATAGACTGTGGGGTGGAACACAAATGGTGTCACCTCCTTGTGCCAGAATTAATAAAAGATTATTGTGTATCAGGATCCTGGCTGTCAGATTGGTGCTATGGTCTACCTGGCAGGAAGCCTTCACACAAGCTTCTTTACAAATGTTTCCTTGCCTTTTAGGTGTGTGTGGAATGTCAAAAAGCCGGCATACGGATACATTTGTCTGCCTGTAATGGTGAGTAAAGTAAGACATGCCATCAATCTTCCTATTATTTCATTGTTCCTCAGTCTGATGGCCTTCAGAGGCATTAGACTAGAACAGTGATGGCGAACCTATGGCACGGGTGCCACAGGTGGCAAGTGGAGCCATATCTGCTGGCACATGAGCTCCTGCCCTAGCTCAGCTCCAATATGCATGTGTTTGCCGGCCCACTGATTTTTGACTTGCACAGAGACTCTGGGAGGGCATTTTAGCTTCCAGGGAGCCTTTGGGGGGATGGGGGAGGGTGTTTTTACCCTCCCTCGGCTCCAGGGAAGCCTTTGGAGCCTGGGGAGGGTGAAACACAAGCCTACTGGGCCCTCCAGAAGTTGGGAAACAGGCCATTTCCGGCCTTCAGAGGGCCTCCGGGGGGCAGGGGAAGCTGTTTTCTCTCTCCCCAGACATTGAACTATGGATATGGGCACTCGCGCTTACACAAAAGTGCATGCCCACGCTCTTTCGGCACATGAGATAAAAAAGGTTCACCATCACTGGACTAGAACTTCAGTGGCCTCTAGTTGAAATTCCTTATGGGAGCTTTAGTTCAAAGATAATATGCAGGAAAAAGCTCCCCTAATTTATTTTCTTTCTTTCTTTCTTTCTTTCTTTCTTTCTTTCTTTCTTTCTTTCTTTCTTTCTTTCTTTCTTTCTTTCTTTCTTTCTTTCTTTCTTTCTTTCTTTCTTTCTTTCTTTCTTTCTTTCTTTCTTTCTTCCTTCCTTCCTTCCTTCCTTCCTTCCTTCCTTCCCTCCTTCCTTCCTTCCATTCCTTTCCACATACCTACCTACCTACCTACCTTTTTTTCAAAATCTAAATGTTAGGAAGTTGTCTGTTTCCTCAGGAAAAGGTATGATTTTTCAATTGGTGGGATTGGCCCACTTCACTTGTTCCTTAAAAACAAAATCAAGCAGACCATCATCATTTTCCTCAATGGAAAGCCCAAGAAGTACCTGTACAATCCTGAATGTACAAGAGGGATCCTATACATTTCCTGCATGGATGGATCCTCACATACAAAGGAGAATATAGGTGATGATGGATCCATTTATCCGATGCAGACCTAGAAATCTATGGCAACAAATCTATGGATTTGTTTCCAACAAATCACCTAACTTGGCATCAAAGCCAATGAGATGAACTGAAAGTTATTTTGATTATCACTATTTTATTGTAGCTGGATTTAAAGACAAAAACCAAACCAGCTATTGTGATTGTTATGGGTGATTCAAACCAATATTCATAGGCACCACTTTTGGAGGAGGGTGTCATGTGGTAATAGCTGCGAGAGCAATCATGGACTTCCCTAAATATGCCCATGTCACATCAACACTCCGCAGTCTGCATTGGTTGCCGATCAGTTTCCGGTCACAATTCAAAGTGTTGGTTATGACCTATAAAGCCCTTCATGGCACCAGGCCAAGTTATCTCCGGGACCGCCTTCTGCCGCACGAATCCCAGCGACCAATTAGGTCCCACAGAGTTGGCCTTCTCCGGGTCCCGTGAACTAAACAATGTCGCTTGGCGGGACCCAGGGGAAGAGCCTTCTCTGTGGCGGCCCCGGCCCTCTGGAACCAACTCCCCCCAGAGATTAGAATAGCCCCCACCCTTCTTGCCTTTCGTAAGCTTCTTAAAACCCACCTCTGTCGTCAGGCATGGGGGAATTAAGATATTCTTTCCCCCTAGGCTTCTACAATTTATGTATGGTACGTTTGTATGTATGATTGGTTTTAAAATAAGGGTTTTTAGCTTTTTTTAGTATTGGATTTTCGTATGTTGTTTTTACCACTGTTGTTAGCCGCCCCGAGTCTACGGAGAGGGGCGGCATACAAATCCAATAAAATGAAATGAAATGAATGAAATAGATGCCCATCTCTAGATTTGTGGTCTACTTGCATTGAATCATCCTGCCCTCTCCTTACAGCCTTTTAAATAAACTTCATAAGAAGACTGCCTGAACAATCATTCACTTCAGTAGGGCCCAGAACAGGGGTGAAATGCTTCTGGTGCGCTCGTTCTTGCCAGTCATTGTAGAGCTGATCACGAAGGGAATATGAGGCTCCGCCCATCTGCCCAGACGCCGCCATTTGGATTCTTTTACCCTCTGTGCATGCGCAAAGCATTCTGTGCATGTGCAGAGGGTAAAAAACCCCAAATGGCAGCGTCCGGGCTGGTGGGCAGAGCCTCACCCTGCCTTCGCGACTGACTCTGATGACTGACAGACAGAAACGAACTGGGAGCTTTTCACACCTGGCCCAGAAGCATCCAAGGGATCTGATGCATTTGTCAAAAGTGAAAACAACAGCCGCACAGGCCACTGCAAAGCAAGCGCCATCGTTTTTGTATGCTCAAGCCACATCACCACATACATACGGAAGTAGTGGAGCTGCTTTTGTTAATTTGCTCTCCGTCCTTACCCTATCCCATGCAGGTAGTTCTCGCCTTATAGTGGCAATCAGGACAGGATTTGCCATTGCTAAGCACAGCAGTCATAATGAGGAATGCGTGACATCACATAACAATCCTTAGCTGCTGTTGTTAAGGAAGGTGGGCAGCTGTTTGCAACTTGATTCTCCACAATTAGGGTTTTAGTGGGTATATATCAATATACACATAGTAAAATACTCATAGTAAAATATATCTAAGAAATAATAGAAAAGAAGTTATAGGAATAGAACATATCAATGAAAGAATAGAAGAAGAGATATAGGAATAGAAGAAAGGTATAGGAGATATAGGAGAGCAATAGGACAGGGGACGGAAGGCACTCTAGTGCACTTGTACTCGCCCCTTACTGACACAACGGGGCTTTCTTCCTGCCCTCTTCAGTTCTTCTGAACAGAAGGCTGGAACAACAATAAGCTTGAGTTGTTTCCAACTGGTTTATGAGAGATTGGCCCTTGGGAAGAGCGGTGATGCAGAAGTGCTTCAACTTGGTCTGAAGGACCAGTTTACTCACCCATATAATAACAGCACTGGATTTTTTCCAAGATCCCATGATTTGTGGATCAGGGCAGTGGTGAAATCCATTTTTTTTAAACTACCAGTTATGTGGCCATGGCTTGGTGGGCATAGCAGGAGAAGGATACTGCAAAATCCCCAATCCCTCCCCACTCCTGGGGGGAAGGATACTGCAAAATCTCCATTCCTACCCCACTCTGGGGCCAACCAGACATGGCATTTGCCAGTTCTCCCAACTACTCAAAGTTTCCACTACTGGTTCTCCGGAACCTGTCAGAACCTGCCGGATTTCATCCCTGGCTCAGGGTCATGTCCAGATTCTGTTGTTTTGTGGAGATAGGAGGAGACCATCACTAGTGTCAAGGAAACTCTGCATTATGCAAGTCACCACAGGTGGCACGAGAGCTGAACGTCTTCTTCTCTTTTTATCCAACCAGCCAACGTCCTACAGACCTTGAAGTTTTGTGGCCTCATGCATCATCTCACCCCTCAGCAGATTTTTGTCACAGTTCACGATGCAGTTTCCTACCTCCAGCAAACCACGGTAAGGGTCCAAGAGAATCAGCAGAGAAAAGAAGGAAGCCCCTTTCCATCCTGGTTTCTGTTAAGGCTGTTGTGGAGGGGGGGGGGCATGGGGGAAGAAGGGGAGTGTGGCTGGGCACCTGTACCTCGACTCTCAAAACCGTCCACCATTCTCATTTATTTATTTATTTATTTATTTTATTTTATTTATTTAGTGTCCCACCCATGAGGTAAATCTGTAAACAGAGGCAATTTAGCCCGAGTTCATATTTTCTATATTTGGAGTCGTGTGTTTAATGAGAAAAGTCTTACTTGAAGCAATCCCCACTCTCACCCCACAGTTCTGGTGAGCTGGCCATATTTGCTCCTTCAGAGGTTATTTAGAAGTACAGGTAGTCCTCAGGTTATGACCATAATTGAGGCCAAATGTTTGGTTATTATTATTATTATTATTATTATTATTATTATTATTATTTATTAGATTTGTATTCCGCCCCTCTCCAAAGACTCGGGGCGGCTCACAACAGTAATAAAAACAAAATAGCAGTGGAACAAATCTAATATTAAAAAACATATAAAACCCTATCATTATTTAAAAAACCAAACAGCACATTCATACCAAACATAAAACAAAGTATAAAAAAGCCTGGGGAAAAGGTGTCTCAACTCCCCCATGCCTAGCGGTATAAGTGAGTCTTGAGTAGTTTACGAAAGACAAGGAGGGTGGGGGCAGTTCTAATCTCCGGGGGGAGTTGGTTCCAGAGGGCCGGGGCCGCCACAAAGAAGGCTCTTCCCCTGGGGCCCGCCAAACGACATTGTTTAGTCGACGGGACCCTGAGAAGGCCAACTCTGTGGGACCTTATCGGTCGCTGGGATTCATGCGGTAGCAGGCGGTTCCGAAGGTACTCTGGTCCACTGCCATGGTTGCTAAGGGAAACGTTTGTTAAGTACCCTTGTTTATAGTTTATTCTGTAAGCCACCCTGAGTCCGCAAAGAGAAGGGCGGCCTATGAATCTAATTAATAAATAAAATGAGTGAGTTTTGCCCTGTTTTCTGACAATTCTTGCCACCGTTATGAAGTGAATCATTGCACTTGTTAAGTTAGCAGCATGGTCATTAAGCGAATCCAGCTCCCCCCCCATGGACTGTGTGCGTGTCAGAAGGTTTGAAAGGTTGGATCACACAGTGACCTCAGGACACTGCCACCGTCATAAATATGAACCAGTTGCCAAACATCTGAATTTTGAACAGATGACACTGGGGATGCTGCAATGGTGCACAATGGGCATAAGTGTGAAAAACGGTCATAAGTCACTGTTTTCAGTGCCAGTGAGTGAACGGTCACTAAAATGTCACTAAATGGTCATTGTTGCTAAGTTGAGGATTGCCTGTAGCACAATCATCGTTTCCAGATGTAGAAAGTTCAGAATTGAACTGCTGACCTTAGCAGGGATTGCATCCCCTGGGGCAATCTCTGCACTTCCCTGAGGCACAGAGTTCACTATGGAGATTCTCAGTCCTCCAGGTTCATGGCTGTCTCAAAGGTGCCTCTTGAAAAAAGCACCTTTGTGGCACAGAGCTTAACAAGTAACATGAGCTGGGAAGGTACACAGTAGCTTTTTTGTTTTAATGTGGCACAGTGCCTCATGGATAACTCCAATTTGGTTTTTCTTCAGGAAAACGTGGAACAGAAGGACCCCACCATCTGGGTATAACTTTTCTTGCTGCCAGGGTGAAAAGACAGTGAGGTCGACCAGGACAAAGCCATCTGAGATCACAGAGATTTGGGAAAGGCAGCAGGCTGCCAATGAGACCACGTTTCTCCTGCTGCTGGAAGGCTGGATTGTCAGGAATGGGCCGACACGGGAAGAGCCGCCTGGCAAGAAGAGCCGGGATCTTAGATTTAGCAGCTCTTCCTCCTGCTACAACTTCAATGGGCCTGAAGGGTCAGGATTACTTCCCACATACTCACCTGATTTCCTTCCTTCTTGGAACTCTTAGTCGAAAATTTTAGGACACAGAAGCTAAACAAAATTGTATTTTTTTAAAAAAACAACCCTTTAATAATTTCCTGGGTAGGTGGGTGGGAAATTGAAGTCGTCACAGAATAAACCGTGGAAGCCAAAAGGAAGAAAGCCTAGGAAAGAATGCTCAATGCGGATTATAGAAAAGCTTGATTGCCAGAAATGAAAGGAAGCCAATTTTTGTCAAAGTACTCTTTTTATACTGGGGCTCCTGCTTTTTTTCTTCTCTTTGCCAGAGAGCTCCTCTCAATGCAGAATTGCTGTAGGACCAAAGGGTATAGATCAGTAAGGGGTTTCAGTTACCTTCGCTACTGGTTTGCTATTGGGAACACGTGCAGGAGCTTCTGCACATGCACAGAAGCTTTTGTTCATGCACAGAGATATCCAGGCAGGTGGACAGAGCCTCCCACTGCTGCTACTGGTTCGCCCAATTGACCAAATTTGCAGATGATACTAAGCTGGCAGGAATACCCAACACCCTAGAACAGTGATGGTGAACCGATGGCACAGGTAGCACACTGAGCCATATCTGCTGGCACACAAGCCATTGCCCTAGCTCAGCTCCAACGTGCATTTGTGTGCCAGCCAACTAATTTTTGGCTTCCAGAGAGCCTGCGGGGAAATGGGGGAGGGCATTTTTACTCTCCCCTGGCTCCACAGAAACCTTTGGAGCCTGGAGAAGGTGAAATATAAGCCTACTGGGCCCACCAGAATTTGGAAAACAGGCCATTTCTAGCCTCTGGATAGACTTCAGGGAGTGGGGGAAGCTGTTTTTGCCCTCCCCAGGCATTGAATTGTGGATGTGGGCACTTGCATATGCACGCTCTTTCGGCACCCAAGGAGAAAAAGGTTTGCCATCACTGTCCTAGAAGATAGGCTTAAGTTCCAGATGGATCTTGACAGGTTTGAACACTGGGCCCTCCCTATGTAACAAAATGAAATTAAATGTAGAGAAAAGTGAAGCCTTATTTTAGGCAAGAAAAACCAAAAGTACCTATATAGACTGGGTGAAACCAGGTCTAATAGCAGTAACCGTGAGAGGGATTTTGGAGTCTTTGTGAACAACCAATTACATATGAGCCAGCAGTGTGCAGCAGCAGCCAGAAGAGCCAACGCAATCCTAAATATAATACAATCAAGATCAAGTGAGGTATTAATACCATTCTATAAAACCTTAGTAAGACCACACCTAAAGTACTGCATCCAGTTTTGGTCACCACATTATTAAAAAAGATGTTGAGACTCTAGAAAAAGTTCAGTGAAAACCAACCAAGTTGATTAGGAGACTGAAGACTAAAACATATGAAGAAGGGTTGCAGGAACTGGGCATGGCTAGTCTAGCGAAGAGAAGGACCAGGGGAGACGTGATATCAGTGTTCCAATATTTGAGGGGCTGCCACAGGGAGGAGAGGGTCAAGCTATTTTCCAAAGCATCTGAAGGCCAGACAAGGGATAATGGATGGAAACTGAACAAGGAGAGATTCAACCTGGAAATAAGGAGAAATTTCCTGACCGTGAGAGTAATCAACCAATTGAACAAAAGTTGCCTTTGGAAGTTGTGGGAGCTTCATCACTTGAAACTTTAAAGAAGAGACTGGACTGCCACCTGTCAGAAGTGGTGTAGGGTCTCCTACTTGGGTGGGCCTTGGACTAGATGTCCTACAAGGTCTCTTCCAACTGTTAATCTGATTACCACTTCTCGCTAGTGGTGGATATACACTATTTTCAGATAAACAGATTATTGTGCTCAAAAGCGAGACACCACACCTTGGGTTAGGTCATTGATTAGTGTTTGCAACTGGAGATTTCCATCTTACTCCTGAGACAGGACCCATTTTATACCTTTAGCAGCATCAAATACTATATAGCTAAGGTTTTCTTGGACTGCACCAGCTCAGAGTTGCATGCTGATTATGCATCCATCCTTGAACAATAAATATGTAAATAAACAAACAAGCTTTTGAACTTTTATCAAAATTAGCATTTCAGGCAGGGGAACAACCATTTAATTATCACATGGAATTTCTCTCCTATTTACTTTGTGTGTGTGTGTGTAAAAATGCAATGTTTTAAAAAAGCATTTAAGTGTATTTAATTTATTACTGCATTGTTCTGGTGGTGTGAGGAGGATTTAATTCCAATTAAAATATTATTTAAAAGTCTTATTGTGCTTAGTACAGCTTATTCCCATGAGAGCATGAATACGATTGCTATTGTACTTGTAGCTTCTAAGTCATACCCAATCCATAGCTTATGTCCAACAACCTTATCCTACACAAATATTTTTCAATTTTTCATCTGGTAACTCAGAGGGAAGAAGAGTTTGTCCTTTTGCAGCAAGAAACAACTTTGTGAATCAGTCTGTATGAATTCTTATACCATTCGTGCTACAGAGAATTTGAAATTCACCATCCCTCGCTGGCTTTTGTCATTCATTCCCTGTGCTAAAAGTGCACCCAATACCTTAACCAGTGAGGCTGGACTTAACTAATTTATCTCAATGAAAGGCAGCTGCCAGGAAGAAGGGCACACATAGGCAGAAGGAAGAATGGTGCCTGAGTGGTAACAGCCTCTTGGCTTACGTACAATAGGAGCCAACCCCATGCAATGAAAATAATGTGTAGGACCGTTTCCCAGCCCCGATTTCTGGTGGCGGTGGTAGTGTTTTAAAAACCCTCCCTAATAAATAATAGTTTTAGGAAAAGCAGTGGTGTAAAAAGGTTCCATGGTTCGTACTAAAAAGCCAGAGACTTGGGATGGAGACGTTTAAGGAATGAGAAGCAGCTTTGGAAATGGATTCTGTCCCAAGTTAAAAAAAAAAAAAAGGCAATCTGTCGTGAACAGTCTTTCTACTTCACCGTATTTAAAAAATTATCTCCGTAGAAAATAATCCGCCCCCTCCAATGTCCATGCCCATCTGGCCATTTTTGCTGTAAGTCTGCCAGTGCCTCGAATTTGGAGTGCACCCAGTAAGTTCTGTAGCTTTGCAAGGCTGGCTCTGTCGCAATGCACACCCCAAGTCTTCCCCCTGGTGGTGGCTTTCCATCATTAGTCTTTGGCACTTCAAAAATATCCCAGAACAATGTCAGTTTGAGGTTGGAGGGAGCTGGGGACAGAGGGGCTCAAATTCAAAACCCCAGCACAAAAAATTGTGACACTAGAGAAAGCCCACCCCACCCCCCCGAATTCAGGTTTATCCGCCTCCGATCCTGTCCCTTTCTGTCAGTTTAAATTAAAGGGAGGTAAAGGATGCTGGGATATTGCCAGAGTTTTCAAGTTTTTGATGTGTCCTTATAGGCAGAGGTGGGCTGCTAAGGTGGAACGGCGACGTGTGCTCGCCCCTGTGGTTCTGAGTGCTAGTGGAGTCCAGCGCAATTCTGCTACTGCACCTGGGCAGTAGCGAAATCGCACGCACCACGGGCGTCCCTGGATGTCCATGCGCGATTTTGCTACCTGCCCAGGTGCAGTAGCATGATTGCGCTGGACTCCACTGCACTCAGAGCCACGGGGCCGAGCACATGTCTCTGTTCCACCTTAGTGGCCCACCTCTGCTTATAGGTATGTGCATGTCCAAAGTTAGAAGGGGAGTTCGTTGTAACAAGAGACAGATGGCTGCTCTCAACCAGGAGATGGATAAAGGCCCAGGTTTCATGGAGCAACCTCTTGCGGAACCACTCCCTGTGGAATATGGTTCAGTTCAGATGCAAAACAGGACAAAATGACAAGCAGCCAACATCCCCCTTTTCGTCAACAAGGTCTGGAAGATGGCTTGTCCAATTAATTCTGTTACAACACAGTCATTGTTTTAAGCAGCATGAAGTTCACTTCTCAAGTTGCTCTTCAGACCTGAGAATGTAGAAGCCTCCCTGAGTTCTGGGCATTTGGCTAGTGGACAGGGCAAGATGGTTTGCCAAGTGTTGTGGCTAGCTGCCGGAGCAGGCTGTCCAAGACTCCAGTCCACCTGAGGACTTAGCCAGTTGTCAAGGGTGGGGCTCAGCACCCTCTCACTGAAGACTAATTGCCCGTCATACATTTGAAACGGTTCTTGAAGTAGAAAAGGGTTTGTTTGGAGTTCATTATGTCACCCGTCAAGTTGGGGTAGCGGAACTTGGCATATTGCTTATCGCTTGCCGATTTTAGCCACGGTAACTTGATCTTAGAGGCATGGTCTACGACCACATTGGAGCAGGAACCGACATGCAGAATTCCCAGGCCATCAATGAAGAACTCTGCAGTTAGGGAAAAAACCCAGAACGAAGGACAAAAATTAGCATAAGACTACGATTCTTCAACAGACAATCCTTCTGTGCAATGCTTTTTTTGAACCTTCCGGTTGAGTTGAGTAGAAGTTGTTACAGGCTAATGAACAGTTTGAATGACACAAATAAGAACTTATTGCAGATCCCGTAGGCACTCACAAATCTGACTCAAGCATACGATGCTATCAGTCTGTTAAATATGAGATGAATTAGAATAAGAATCACTCAGGGAAAGGGAAAGAGGGAGAAAGAGGAAGTAGAAAGGTGGAGAGGAGAAGGAATGGAGGGAAGTAGGAGAGGGAGAGAAGGAGTAAGAGGGTAGAAAGAGGAGATGGTGATAGAGGGAGGGGAGCGTAACAAAATGAAGAAAAACAGACTGATGAACAGGAGTACAAAATAGGTACAAAATAGGATATTGGTTTTTGACTGATTGGATAAAAATGTATAATTGTCTATGTTATTGGTATGTTTTAAGGTATATGCATTGATATATACAGTGGTACCTCTACCTATAAACGCCTCTACTTACAAACTTTTCTACATAAGAACCGGGTGTTCAAGATTTTTTTGCCTCTTCCAAATACCATTTTCTATTTATATACCCGAGCCTCTGAAATTGTAACCGGAAAAGGCAGGGGGAAGCCTCCGTGGGGCCTCTCTAGGAATCTCCTGGGAGGAAACATGGCCGGAAAAGGCGGGGAGAAGCCTCTGTGGGGCCTCTCTAGGAATCTCCTGGGAGGAAACAGGACCTCCACCCTCCCTTTGGTTTCCCCAATTGCACGCATTATTTGCTTTTACATTGATTCCTATAGGAAAAATTGCTTCTTCTTACAAACTTTTCTACTTAAGAACCTGGTCACGGAACGAATTAAGTTCGTAAGTAGAGGTACCACTGTATATGGACTCACTCACCAAGGTGGGCCACACGGCGGAGGCGTGGATCAAAGCCAACTTGCAGCACCTTCTCCGTACGTGCCAAGAAGAAATTGATTACTCCGTCGGTGACGACACAGTCAGGGAAACCTTCAATAATGTGGTGATAGCCCTGGCGGATTCGCAGGCAATCTCCCTCCTCACTACCAGGTTGCACGCTGATCTGTTGGCGGTACGTGGTGGTGTATCCTGTTATCTCCCTTACGGCTCCACCCACCTGCGGAAAACAAACCACAACACTGATGTTGGATGATGGGCACATGAAGGGGGTTCTCTCTGTAGGGTGGAAAAAGATTTCTTGGGGAAAGATTATTTCATTACTCTTATCCTTTTAATTTTGTTTTAATGCCAATTTTTGTTCCACTTTTATTTTATTTACTTATTTAATGTTTAGGCCACCTATCCCCCCTATAAAGTGTTGTGGTTAGCTCTGGCCCAGCTCCTGCCCCAAGGACTGTGGATGTGGGGGAGACATCCACATGCTGCAGGCCTGTTTTCCCCCCCGGTGGAATCTGCTGATGAAGGCTCCTCTGACCAAGAAGACATGAGCGACAGGGAGGAGGAGAGTGGGGCAGACAGCTCAGAAGGAGAGCAATTATCTAGCTCCTCCTTGGATTCAGAACAAGAGTTAATGATACAGCCACGCATGCGGAGAGCGATGCATAGGCAACAACAACTGAGAGATTATTATCAAAGAAAATGAGGCCACCTGTGGTTGGGTGGGGCTGTGGTAATTAGTGCGGCTGCTATAAATAGCAGCCTGTGGGTTTGGCCATTGTGGAGGATTATCTGTGTTGTGATTCCGTCTGAGGCTCCTCAGGGAACGGCTGAACCTCTGCCGGCTCCCTGCTCAGAGGGGGAGGAGGAGGAACAGGAGGAGGAGGCCCAGGCAGAAGGGGAGGAGGAATATCAGGCCGAGGGAGAGGGAGAACAGCCAGAGTCCCCCGGGATGGAGCTCTCCCCAGCAAGCAGCCTGGAGTCCTTAGATGAAAATGCTCAAGCCATCATCGATCTCAGGCAGAGAAGAGCAGAACAACGAAGGGGACAATTAGCCAGGTACTTCCAGTCTTAAATAGGTAACAGCTGGGTTTGGGTGTGGTTCTCCCCAGAAAGGCTGAAAAGGCAGACCCACCCTTCCTGTCTTGTGGGGTAGTATCTTTGGGAGTCCTGGGACCTAGCTGTGATCTTTGGCGTCTCTGATTCTGACTTGTGGCCTTGAAGGCTGAAACCTTGGGGGAAAAGGCGTGGGGGCTTATTCTCTACAGTGGTGTGGGTGCCAGCAAGAAGTCTGCTGTATTGTCTGGCCGTCAGGACTTTGCTGTGAAGCCTCATAGCCTGCCTGTTGGGAAGAACAGGTTTTTCTCTGTGTTTATTTTTCAAACTATAAAGTGCTTTTGCTTTTACCAGCGTGTCTGGCTGCTTTTTCCAGTTGGTGTTGAAGTCTGGGGGCACCCAGACAGAACAATCTGATCATTGTGTTTCATGACTGCTTTACTGACTTTGACTTTTTGTGTACTGATTTTTCCCCGCTTTGAAACTAAACCAGAGCAAAGTGTGTTTCACTTTGTGAAAGAAGGAGGACTGTGAATTGCCTCCCAGCTGCAAGCTAAGTATCACAGAACTGATAAGGGACTTGTACAAATTACCAGTTTGTTTGGAGACGAGTGCTCTTGGCTATACCAAAAGGGGGCTTGGTTTAAGTGAATTTTCATTATAAAGAACATTATTTTGAATTTTCAAACGTGTTTGTGTCTGAAATTTGTACCTGTGAATTTTTGGGAGGATTCAACCAAAGAGCCTGACAGAACATAAAGTGACTCTAGATGGCTTAGAAGTTATAAAATACCATATTTTCCAGAGTATAAGACACTCCGGACTATAAGATACACCTACTTTTTTGGAGGAGAAAAACCAAAGAAAAAAATCTGCCTTTGCTTCCCAGCATCCATCTGGTATTCATCTGGCCCATTTGTTGTAGCCCGTTTGGTGCTGCCGCCGCCCATTCACCACCACTGCCAATTTGCCGCAACTAGTTCAACACCATGGCCCATTCACTGCTACCCATTAGTCTTCTCTTTGGTGTTCGGCGCAGCTGTTTGCTGCCACCACGGTCCATTTGGCCCACCCGTTTGCTGCAGCCTGTTTGCCACTGTCCATTCACCACCACCGATTCCCGTCACCTGCAACCGGCTGAAAATGCGACACGTGGAGGCCAAAAATGGGCAGTGTGGAGGCTAAAAATGCAACACATAAAGGTCTAAAACGGGTGAAAGGTGCGGGCCAGGGTTTCGACAACATTTGGTCTATAAGACACACAGCAATTTTCACTCACTTTTAGGAAGGGGAAAGTCCATCTTATACTCCGAAAAGTATGGTAAATCAAAAATAATTAAAACGTTAAAACTACATACTGTAGGTTATGATTTCAAAACTATTCTGAAACCAGAACCAAGAGATAAACAGAGCAGGAGAGGTCCTCTGACCTCTTATGTGTTTTTAGTTATTTTAACTAAGATTTTGTAAGTTGCATAGAGTCTGCTGGAGTAGGTGGCTATAACAAGTTCAGTGAAATATTGATTTAGTTAAACCAATAAATACCTTTGAACAAATTAAGCCACTATCAAGAACTGGAGATTTAAACAATGCTACATCCAAAACCAACCATTGTGTGATAGACCTTTGCAAATTTAAAAAGGGAATAGACCTCTCTTTTTAGTCTCTTTATCAACTCAAAATTGATTTCACTTCATATGATGGGATACAAAGATGTCTAAATCACAGCCACGGACTAAGTCTGCCCCCACATTTCTTTCTTTCTTTTTTTAAAAATTTTATTACATATATAAACATTTACAAAAATAAAATAAATGGTCAAATCATGAGTTGAAACAATGCCAAACTAACACATACTAACAAACAGACAAACAAACAAAAAATAGAATAATTCTAGTAGTATAGTTAATTCCTTATTTAAGTAAACTAAACAATAATAACAATAACAATAAACATATAACATAATATGTAATGTTTATACTTAAATTCCCTTGAGGGGGTAAGTTATAAATCATCATATAGTTTTAAATTATCTTCTGGTGAAGTATATCATATCATCGGTATCTACCATCTTCTCCTTTTGGTTGTCCATATTTTTTTTAATTATTTTTATTTTCTTAACCGCCTTCATTCATTCATATTTAATTTTTTTAGATTCATACAAATTTTCCCTGAAAAGTTACTGTATAGATCTTTTGTGATTTGTCATATCAAATAAAAAGGATATAAAGTATTATTGTTGTTATATTTCAATTTAAGTTTTTGTTTCTTCTCTTAAACCAATCATAGAAGTATTTCCAAGTTTTATAATGGTCGGATTCTTCTTTATTTTTTAATTTGAGTGTTAATGCGTCTGATTCTGCACAGTCTATGCCCCCCACATTTCTATACCAACTATGAGTAACTCCCAGCCAGCATGGTGAAATAAATGATCCAGAGTCAGCAAAAGCAACCATGGGACAGAGACTCACCAAATCCAGGGTAGTTTTCTCAAGGACATCTACAAGCTTTTCCACTTTGGTGCGGGGTGTGAAAATGAAGTCATCATCCACCCACAGAACATATTTGGTATTCACCTGGGAGATGGCAAGATTCCTACCAGCAAACCAGCCCTAGAAAGTGAGGGTAGAGAGGAGAAAGAAGATTGAAAAGGTTATTTATCAGTTTATTTATCCATTTTCAATTTACATTCACAAGTGCTTGGTGAACAGAGTATTATCTGGGTCAATTTGTTTATATACTGCTCAAAAAAATGAAGGGACCACTCAAAGAACACATCCTAGATCTGAATGAATGAAATATTGTCATCAAATACTTTGTTCTGTATAAAGTTGAATGTGCATAACAGCACGTGAAATTGATTATCAATCAGTGTTGCTTCCTATGTGGACAGTTTGATTTCATAGCTGTTTGATTTACTTGAAGTTATATTCTGTTGTTCAAGTGTTCCCTTTATTTTTTTGAGCAGTGTATAATAATATTTTTCTAATTTCTAATGTTTACCTCTGTCATCCAACCATTTGTAAAACAAATTCTATGTTCAAAAAATACTCTGTTTCTTCCCTTTCTTTAGTCAATATAGAAGATGTAATTTTTTTAAAAAAATTGATTGTGCAGAAATGGACAGAAAGAGGCTATTTATGAGCATCGCTAATGACAATCCTTTTGCCAAATAACTGAACTGTCGCTAGCTCCTTTTGCTTGGGCGCAAAACACTGAAAATGGTCACCTGATCATTTTGTACCTCAAACTTTGGCACCTGTGCCTTAACAATGATTTTATAATCCTGAATTCTGTCTGTCAACCTTTTCAAAGCACTCTGACCAGCACCATCCCTTTCAATTTTGCATCGTCAACTGATCTTCTACAGAACTCCAAATTTATTCCTGCAACCCACATGAGATTCCTGGTTCAGTATGAATCCCACCCCCTTCTATTAATGAAGTGATTGGATAATGCAAGCAAACAAGGAAGCAACCAAGCTCAGAGAGCACTGAGGACTCCATAATATGGTCTTAACCAGTTCGGCCTTGATCTTTGTCCTACAAATACAAGGCAACTTTTATCCGAGACTTAGCCGTCTGGATCTCTTCAGCCACGTGATTGCCAAATTTTCCATACTTTGCTTTCAGGAACCTCTTAAGAAATCAACTCAGTGAACTGCTCTTGGATGACTAGAAATATGCATAAATTTATATTGAGAAATGTGGGTGGGAAAGTCAGCTCCTTACTCATCCTAACTTTGATCGTCAGTTAAGTTAAGGGAAAATAATAAATCCTGTTCAATCCATGGTAACAAATTCCACATCACAGAAATACTTCCCAGCACAAGAGAGCAATGGAGTGAGCTCCTTTTAGCAGCTTAAGCTTTCCCTTAACTCACCAAACCTCTGGGACTGTCCTTCTTTAAGTGCTCTTTAAGAACCCGGCCTAGGCTAGGCCTGAGGATTCCCCTAGAACAAGGGTGTCAAACTCAATTTCATTGAGGGCCGCATCAGGGTTGTGTTTGACCTCGGGGTACTGGAGGGGGGCATGGCCAGAGTGGGAGTGGCCAGCTTGATGATGATGATGATGATGATAATAATAATAATAATAATAATAATAATAATAATAATAATAATTTATTAGATTTGTATGCCGCCCCTCTCCGAAGACTCGGGGCGGCTCACAACAACGATAAAAACAATATTATACTGGCACAAATCTAATATTAAAAAAACTAAAAACCCTATCATAATTAAAAACCAAACAGCACATACATACCAAACATAAATTATAATAAGCCTGGGGGAAAGGTGTCTCAAATCCCCCATGCCTGGCGGTATAGGTGGGTCTTAAGTAGTTTACGGAAGACAAGGAGGGTGGGAGCAGTTCTAATCTCTGGGGAGAGTTGATTCCAAAGGGCCGGGGCCGCCAGAGAAGGCTCTTCCCCTGGGGCCCACCAGACGACATTGTTTAGTCGATGGGACCTGGAGAAGGCCAACTCTGTGGGACCTTATCGGCCGCTGGGATTCGTGCGGTAGCAGGCGGTTCCGGAGGTACTCTGGTCCAATGCCATGTAGGGCTTTAAAGGTCATGACCAACGCTTTGAATTGTGACCGGAAACTGATCAGCAGTCAATGCAGGCCACGGAGTGTTGTAGATACGTGGGCGAATCTGGGAAGCCCCACGATGGCTCTCACGGCCGCGTTCTGCACGATCTGGAGTTTCCGAACACTTTTCAAAGGTAGCCCCATGTAGAGATTATTTGGGTCAGGGGCACCTCTGGTGGACCAAGAGCTCTGTCAGCAAAAACGGGCTCCTAAGTTCCATTTTTGGTTGCAATGGCCTCCTGAAACTCTCTGCCAACAAAAGCGGAGACACCATGGGCCAGTCCTTCGTTGTTTCCAGGGCAGCCCTCACAGGCCAATTCTAAGCATCCCATGGGCCAAATAGTACTAGCAATAGCACTTAAACTTATGTACCATTTCATAGTGCTTTCACAGCCCTCTCTAAGTGGTTTACACAATCAGCCTATTGCCCCCAACAATCCGGGTCCTCATTTGACCCACCTCGGAAGGATGGAAGGCTGAGTCAACCTTGAGCCATAGTGAGATCTGAACTGCTGAACAACAGATAGCAGTCAGCTGAAGTAGCCTGCAGTGCTGCACTCTAACCACTGTGCCACTCCGGCTGATCCCCAGCCTTTTAGTTTGACACCCCTCCCCTACCTTGCCAAAGGGCATGAAGTACTGCTCAATGTGGGGTCCCTGCATGTGTTCAATATCCCGGCTATCGTCTGCAATGATGATGGTCACGGTGGGGTAGAATTTGCGGATGCTGTCAATCAACACTCGCAGTTTGTCATAGCGTAAGAAGGTTTTGGTAGCTATGGTGACCAGAGCGCTGATGTTGTATGTTCCTGAGAGGGGAGACAAAACAGGAAAGTTAGCAAGAGGGTTCGGCTGAAGGAGGATTTGGTAGGTGGACAAAATTTGCAGCCTTCACCATGTTTATTTTATAGGCGAAAGAAAGATGAATTGCCTCTTGTTCCTTACACTTTTCACAGGAGTGGATTCCACTGTCCTTCGCCATCGGTTCACCTTGGGACGTTTTGTGTGCATGGGCTCGCTCCACTCGCGCACCTGCCCCACAAGTAATTTCACTTCCGTGTATGCTCATAGGGTGGATTCAGCTTGAAACACAGCTGAGGAGCTGATCAGCTGTGCTTCAGGTAAAGAAATAAAGGTCAGCGTTAACCTGGAGGCAGGCGGAGGGCTTTTTTCAAAGCACAGAACGAGGAGAAGCCATCGAAACACATGAAAACCAGCCGAAAATTCAGAAAAAAAGATGGCGGCGAGCACGGGGCAAAGACAGAACCGGAGCCATGACGCCAAAATTACTTCACCAATGGGCCGCTAATGGTTCAGGCAATCTGGTCCAAACCAGGAGGAACCTGCCTTTCTTACAACAGGAAGATCGTAAGCTGCTTAGAATGTTCTGACTGGAGTAGCTCCAAAATCATAAACGACTAAAGCTCAAACAATTAATAGTTAGTGATGAATAACAACAATAGCAATGACACTACAGGATCCTCTTAGCTTCTGGAAGGATTGTTCCACCAACAGCAAAGCAGAGCAGGGCTTTTGAGCAGGACAATCTTCCGCTGGTGCAGTGTTTGAACTGGGTGCTAGAGAGCAAGAAATACTCTGAAAAACTCTCCTCCTAAACACAATATCTCTTACTATCCTCAGGGTGCTAATAAGGGCCTACAAATGGGTGCCTGGAGCAGCAACGGGTACAGGCAAGCCTCTCTGGGAACTTTTAGTAAAGGAGAATATTAGAATAGAATAGAATAGAATAGAATAGAATAGAATATTGGCCACAGAAGGAATTTGTCTTTGGTGCATATGCTCTCAGTGTACATAAAACAAAAAGATACATTTGTCAAGAATCGTGAGGTAAATACTTTAAATACTTTATTGTTATTGTCAATACAATGAATTATTGTTGACAATGGAAGTCACATGACGTCCAGAGACCAGTCCCACCATACATAACAATCGGGGGGAGGGGGAATGCCTCACCCACCACAAATTCCCCACCCTGAAGCACCCAAACATCTACACAACAGACCAAGAATATTTGTCGCTCTGGGTCGAAAGGAGGCATCCTTGGTGACCTCTGAGCTTGGTTGTGTGGTTTTGTTTTGTTTTTGCAGACATTTCATTATCAAGCTAGATAACACAATCAGTGCTAACTGTGATCTGCAAGAAAACAAACCCTCTCCGAGAGCACAAAGGAGCCCTCATTTTTCTGATTTCTCTTTTGGCCTCTTTTAAAAGACCAGAGCATAACCTTGGAAAGAGCAGATTTGGGCAGGGACAAGCACACCTGCACAAATCCCAGCGACCAGTTAGGTTCCACAGAGTGGGTCTTCTCCAGGTCCCGTCAACTAAACAATGCCGCTTGGCGGGACCCAGGGGAAGAGCCTTCTCTGTGGCGGCCCCGGCCCTCTGGAACCAACTGCCCCCCCAGAGATTAGAATAGCCCCCACCCTCCTTGCCTTTCGTAAGCTTCTTAAAACCCACCTCTGCCGCCAGGCATGGGGGAATTGAGATGCTCTTTCCCCCTAGGCCTTTACAATTTTATGCATGGTATGTCTGTATGTATGTTTGGTTTTTATAATAATGGGTTTTTAATCGTTTTTAGTATTGGATTACTATTGTATACTGTCTTATTATTGCTGTTAGCCGCCCCGAGCCTCTGGAGAGGGGCGGCATACAAATCCAATAAATAAATAAATAAATAAAATAAATATCTGATTCCACCTGCACATACTCAAGAACACCATTTAACTTCACATTTTCCAAATTCTCAGGTGAGATCTAGCAGGGAAATGGACAGCTGCAACTATCCACAGGGTGCGCGCTCACCTTCACCAGCTCCTCCCCTGGATGATCCTGGATAGTAGAGCTTGGGAGGTGGCACATGTCGGATGCGGATGCTGAAAGACGCACGATGCTCATCAGTAGAAAACTGCACTGGAAAACAGAGGAAGAGACCAAACACTAGCCTTGGATGTGACTATCCTGCCCTTTAGATATGTTGGACTTCTGTTCTGGTCCAAGCTTTGTGTTTTTCTCAGTCAGATAAAACTCCACACAAGTGGGTAAAACACATAGATTACATTGATTGTCTGGCATCCTCGTAGATTTAACATACTCAAGCTGAGGTTCTTCAGAGAAAATATATTCACAATACAGTAATACCTCGTCTTACGAACTTAATTGGTGCCGGAAGGTGGTTCGTAAGGTGAAAGGTTCATAAGACGAAACAATGTTTCCCATAGGAAACAATGTAAAAGCGATTAATGCGTGCAAGGGGGGGGAATCGCAAAATGGCGCTCTGCTGGACGCCGCCGCCTGGCTGTCACCATTTAAAACACGTTTCGGCCGACCAGGAAGGATGTCTTCGTGACGTCAAAGCTCCGTCCATGGAATTCCCTATTGGGATTCCCCACCTCCGTTTCAGCCTCCAGATCGGCTGAAAACGCCGATGCCGATTGAAAAACCGGTGCTCCGCCGGGCAGCGCCACTCTGCTGTAACCTTCTGAAACAGCCGGGCGCTTCTCGATGGCCTCCGGAACCCGAACCCAAACCTGAACTTTTGCCAAACTTCCGGGTTCGGGAGAACGCCGAGAAGCCCCCTGCCTGTTTTAAAAGGTGACAGCCAGGCGTCGCCCAGCGGAGCGCCATTTTGCGATCTGCGGTGGGTTCATAAGCCGGAAAAAGTTCGTAACAAGAGGCAAAAAATTTCTGAACCCCGGGTTCGTATCTCGAGATGTTCGTATCATGAGGTACCACTGTATGTCCCATTACATGTAGGTGAAAAGAGATTCATTTCTCCCATCTGCTGGCTGCTACATGGTCCTTTGTAAGACTTTATAATGGCTGTTTGAGAGCATGGCACAATTACCCAGCTGCCTAAGCTTGGGAGTTAATAATTCTTACTTACTAATTCTTACCTGTGGTTGGCTTAGTTTGAGTTTAGCAAACTCAAACCCTACCTACCACAGCTTAGGTTTTCATGTGAATCAGACACTAAGGCAATAAACCACAGGTAGCGCTTGACTTCAAAGTTCCACAGCACTGAAAAAAGTGGCTTATGACCATTTTTCACACTTAATCCCTGTGGTTACATGATCAAAATTCAGATGCTTGGCAACTGACTCACATTGATGACGGTTGCAGTGACCATAGGGTTTGACCTTCTGACAAGCAAAGTCCGTGGGGAAGCCAGTTTCACTTAATGACCGTGTTACTAAATTAACAACGGCAGTGATTCACTTAATAAAGGTGGCAAGGAAAGTTGTAAAATGAGGCGAAAACACATTTCTCACTTAGCCACAGAAAATTTGGGCTCAGTTGTGGTCATAACTGAGTCGCCTTGAGAAGGGCAGCATAGAAATCTAATCTAATTAATAAATAAGTTGAGGACTTGCCTGTATAGTTAAAAATTCTGGCTCAGCATTGTACAAACATGGGCATTGTATATAATACGTTAACCTTGCATAACATTATGCACTATGTAAGTGATATTTTAAACTCTTGGGAGGTTACAACTTAACAAATAAGAGATGGGAAACTTCAGATCAACATAAGGTTGTTCTCCTAAACTAGTGGCTTTCAATCTGGGGGTCAGGACTCCTTTGGGGGTCGAATGACTGTTTGGCAGGGATCGCCTAAGACCATGGGGAAAAGACAAATTTCCCATGGTGATAGGAACTAAAGCTTCTATTCTGGCGCCTTAGAACATATTTTTACAATCCGACCAATCAGGCGTTTACAGTGGGGGCGTCCCTCTGACCTTCCTGCCAATCAGCTTAAAGCTCTGTTGGGAAAATCAGGGCTAGACTTACGGTTGGGGGTCACCACAACACGAGGAACTGTATTAAGGGGTCACAGCATTAGAAAGGTTGAGAACCGCTGTAAACACTTAGAGCTTTGCTGCCTCGAAGTGTAATGACATCCACTAGCTTAGATGGCTTTACAGGTAGTCCTCAACTTACAACCACAATTGAGCTCTGAACTGATGTTGCTAAGTGTGAAATTTGTTAATTTGTTATCCAGCCATTTGATTACTTTTCTTGCCCCCCTTCATTAAGTGAATCACTGCAAAGTTACAAACTTATATTGTTTTTGTATTACTGTTGTGAGCCGCCCCGAGTCTTCGGAGAGGGGCGGCATAGAAATCTAATAAATAATAATAATAATAATAATAATAATAATAATAATAGTAACGTGGATGTTAAGTGAATCTGATTTCCCCATGGACTTTGCTTGCCAAAAGGTTGCAGAAGGGCGATTGTGGGACCCCCCAGGATATTGCGACTCTCATAAATGCGAATCAGTTGTCAACCATCCAAATGTAAATTATGTGACCATGGAGATGCTGGAGTCCACGGAAAGGGGCGGCATACAAATCTAATAAATAATAATAATAACAATAACAATAACAATAATAATGGTCGTAAGTGTGAAAAATGGTCATAAGGACTTTTTTCGGCGCCATTGTAACTTTGAACGGTCACTAAGCGAACTGTTGTAAGTCAAGGACTACCTGTATAAGAGAATTACACAAGGAGGATTAAGGTATCGGTGACCATTAGTCACAAAGCCTAGGTGCCATTCCCAGATCAATAGCCATAGCTCTTAGACTTATATACCGCTTCACAGTGCTTTTACAGCCCTCTCTAAGCGGTTTATAGAGGGTAAGTATATTATCCCCAACAATTTGGGTCCTCGTTTTACCCACCTCGGAAGGATGGAAGACTGAGTCAACCTTAAGTCTGGTGAAATTTGATCTGCCAAATTGCAGGCAGCCGTCATTCAGCAGAAATTGCCTGCAGTACTGCATTCTAACCACTGCACCACTCTTACTGTAGCGATTGTTACTTCTGTGGAGAGAACCTCTTGGTTACACGATGGAATAAGTTGATCTAGAGGGGCCATTGATCTGTTACTGCAGGAGCAGATCCTGTGAGGGTTTTCATAGGCTGTGCCATACGCCATCGCAAGTCATAGAAACATAGAAACATAGAAGACTGACGGCAGAAAAAGACCTCATGGTCCATCTAGTCTGCCCTTATACTATTTCCTGTATTTTATCTTACAATGGATATACAGTGATCCCTCGATTTTCGCGATCTCGATCTTCGCGAAACGCTACACCATGATTTTCCAGAAAATATTAATTAAAAAATACTGCACGTTTTTTTTGCTATACCACGGTTTTTCCCACCCGATGACGTCATACGTCATCACCAAGAGTCACTTCTCTGTCTCTTTCTTTCCTGTCATTCTCTGCTTCAATCATTTTCTCATTTCTCTTTTTTTCTCCCCTTTTTTCTATCATTTCTCTCTCTCTTTCTTCCTCTCTCACACTCTCTTCCTCCCTCTCTCATCTCTTTCTTTCCTTCTCTCTCTTTCCTTCTCTCTCCCCCCCTCCACTTGCCCACGAGAAGAAAAAAAGCAACCTCTACCGGGCAGCTCCCCTTGTGCCCCCGCTTTGTGCCTGCCTCTTTTAGGGATTTTTTTTTCTTTTCTTTTTTCGCCTTTGGTCTCCCATTAAGCCTGCCGCTTGGCCGCCGCCAAGGAGAAGCGCGGGGAGGGCGAGAGAGGGAGATCGTGGCATGCGAGGTCCCTGCAGAGCAGAGGGGGTGGCTGAGGCGGCAGAGGCGTAGCGGCGGCAGGCGAGCTTGGTGCCTTGCTTCGCCTCCTTCGCTGCAATACAAACGAAGGGGTCAGACGCAGCCTCGGCGAGCCGAAGGTTTCCGCGGCTCTGACCCAGAGCAGGAAGGGCTGGTGGGGGCGGCGAATCCACCTCCCCAGCCACCGTCTCCACCATCTGCGCATGCGCGGCCATTGAAAAAAGGGTGCGCATGCGCAGATGGTGTTTTTACTTCCGCACCACTATATCGTGAAAAATCGATTATCGCGAGAGGTCTTGGAACGTAACCCTCACGATAATCGAGGGATCACTGTATGTTTATCCCAGGCATGTTTAAATTCAGTTACTGTGGATTTACCAACCACGTCTGCTGGAAGTTTGTTCCAAGGATCTACTACTCTTTCATTCAGTAAAATAATATTTTCTCATGTTGCTTTTGATCTTTCCCCAACTAACTTCAGATTGTGTCCCCTTGTTCTTGTGTTCACTTTCCTATTAAAAACTTCCCTCCTGAACCTTATTTAACCCTTTAACATATTTAAATGTTTCAATCATGTCCCCCTTTTCCTTCTGTCCTCCAGACTATACAGATTGAGTTCATTAAGTCTTTCCTGATACTTTTTATACTTAAGACCTTCCACCATTCTTGTAGCCCGTCTTTCGACCCGTTCAAGTTTGTCAATATCTTTTTGTAGGTGAGGTCTCCAGAACTGAACACAGTATTCCAAATGTGGTCTCACCAGCGCTCTATCTAGCGGGATGACAGTCTCCCTCTTCCTGCTTGTTATACCTCTAGCTATGCAGCCAAGCATCCTACTTGCTTTCCCTACCGCCCGACCACACTGCTCACCCATTTTGAGACTGTCAGAAATCACGACCCCCTAAATCCTTCTCTACCTTCACTACCTTCACTACCCCTAAATCCAACCGAGTGGGAGTTCTCCTGGACAAAAAGCTTTTAAAAAGTCCCTCTGTTTGCTTTCCTGGAGGGTGAGACTTGACAGAAAGATCAAGCCAGAAGAGAGATCATGGGGGGGGTAAAAACCCTGAAGGATTGCTGACAGGCAATGCCTGGGTACGAAAGGGTCATTCTCAGCACATTCCTTCTGTTCTTCCAGTGAGGCCTTTGCCAGAGAAGGACAGGGTTGGCATTAGGCGGCAGAGAGCCTCCTTTCAAAACAGCCACAGGCCATAACACAGAAGGAAGTTTGCAGCAAGAGGCCTAACGTCCTCCTCCCGCTCTCAGTGAAAACTCCTGCCAACAGACGGGAAGAATAGCTTGATTCTGCAGAACTGCAAGCTGTTGGTCTGGTATGCCAAAAATCCAACCGAGTGGGAGTTCTCCTGGACAAAAAGCTTTAAAAAAGGAAACGGGAATTATTAATACAGTGATCCCTCTATTATCGCGAGGGTTCCGTTCCAAGACCCCTCGCGATAATTGATTTTTCGCGATGTAGGGTTGCGGAAGTAAAAACACCATCTGCGCATGCACGCCCTTTTCTCTATGGCCGCGCATGCGTAGATGGTGGAGTTTGCGTTCCCCGCCGCCCACGCAAAGGGGAAACCCCGATTCGGCTCCTCGCTGCTGCTGCGCTACCGAGCAGATCAGCTGCTGGGCGGCCGAAGGAACCTTCCCTGGGTCTTCCCCCTCTTGCTGGCGGGCGGGCAAGCGGCGGGCATCAGCGAGGAGCCGGGGTTTCCCCTTTGCGTGGGCGGCCGGGAAGACCCAGGTTGGGGGTTCGGGGGGGTGCTGGGAAGCCCCCCAGGCCGGCTGCGACCTTTTAAAACAGCCGCGCCGCTTCCCAGCTGACTCCCGAAGCCAAACCCAGAAGTGGTTTTTTTTTAATTAATATTTTTTTTTAAATCGCGATATAGCATTTCGCGAAGATCGAGATCGCGAAACTCGAGGGATCACTGTATTGCAATTTTTCCCACCAGAAAAGCACCGGGGGTTGGGGGGGATACTAATCCACATCTTTGCTCTGAAAAACAAAACCCTGTCAAATTCAGTCCAGATGGAAATCAGATGGAAAACCACATTATTATTTAACAGAGTGGGAAGGGACCTTGTAGGTCATCTATTCCAACCCCTCACCCAGCCCAGCAGAAGACCCTACACCACTTCTGACAGATGGCAGTCCAGTCTCTTTTTGAAAACTTCCAGTGATGAAGCTCCTGCAACTTCTGAGGACAAGCTTGTTCCATTGGTTGATTGCTTTCACTGTCAATTCCCCCCCCCCTTATTTCTAGGTTGAATCTCTCCTTGTTCAGTTTCTATCCATTATTTCTTTGTCTGGCCTTAAGGTTCCTTGGGAAATAGCTTGACCCCCTCCTCCCTCAGGGAGCTTCTCAAATATTGCAACAATGCTACAGGGTGCGTTCCAGAAGTAATGCAATTATTATTTTTTAAGTAATTTATTGAACAGATTATTCAAAGTACTGTCCTTGGGCCTCTACACATTTTTTCCAGCAACTCTGCCATGACCAGTACACGCCCTGAAAGGCATCTTCGGGGACCTCTTGCAAGGTCTTTGTCACAGCTGATTGGATCTCTTCTATGGACGAAAAACGGGTTCCTTTCAGGGCTGGGAACAAAAAGAAGTCTGCTGGGGTGACATCAGGACTATAGGGGGTGGGGCAGCGTTGGTACCTGGTGTTTGGCCAGGAACTCGCGGACTCGTAGCGCGTTGTGGCAAGATGCGTTTTTTGTCCATAGAAGAGATCCAATCAGCCGTGACAAAGACCTTGCGAGAGGTCCCCGAAGACGCAGAGTCACTGGAAAAAATGTGTAGAGGCTTCTCAAATATTTTGAAGAATTTTAAGTGTTTGTGCAAATCTGTTCAATAAATTACTTTTTAAAAAATAGTTGCATTACTTTTGGAACGTACCCTGTATCACGTCTCCCCTGGTCCTTCTTTTCCCTAGACTATCCATATGCAGTTCCTGCAATCATTCATCACAGATTTTAATCTCCAGTTCTCTAATCACCTTGGTTGCTCTTCTCTGCAGTGATGGTGAAGCTTTTTGGGTTCGCGAGCCAAAAGGGTGTGTGTGTGTGGATGTGCTAGCATGCGTGCACGTGTCCACACCCTTCCCTTCCCCCATGTGGGGGAAGGTGGGGGCAGTTCTGATCTCTGGGGGGAGCTGATTCCAGAGGGCCGGGGCCGCCACAGAGAAGGCTCTTCCACTGGGGCCCGCCAGACGACATTGTTTAGTCGATGGGACCCGGAGAAGGCCGACTCTGTGGGACCTTATAGGTCGCTGGGATTCGTGCGGCAGAAGACGGTTCCGACGGTTTGTCTGTTGGGAGATTTCCCTGAAGCATCCAGAAGATGAAACGGCCTTTCCAAAGCCTGAAAATCAGCTGGCGCGCTGGAGCTGAAACATGATAAAGTCTTGAGTGCCCTCCGATATGGCTCCGCCTGCCACTTGTGGCACATGTGCCATAGACTCACTAACTCAAGCCTAGAGCCTGACATGACTGCACAGGGGAAACTAGATTATTTTTATTCTACCTTTATTATTTTATTATTTTCATAAATAACTCTAGGTAGAAAACACACACACACACACACACACACACACACACACCCCTCCTATTTTCCTCACAACAAACCTATGGAGTGGGTTGGGCTGAGAGTGAGTAGCCCAAACAAGCTGGCTTTCATGTGCAAAGTGCTGTCTCGAACTCAAGGTTTACTGATATACTCCCACACTATGTACACTGCTCAAAAAATAAAGAGAGCACTTAAACAACACAATATAACTCCAAGTAAATCAAACTCCTGTGAAATCCAACTGTCCATTTAGGAAGCAATGCTAATTGACTATCAATTTCACATCCTGTTGTGCACATTCAACTTTTTACAGAACAAAGTATTCAATGAGAATACAGTGGAACCTCGACATACGAGCAGCTCTACTTACGAGCTACTCGAGATAAGAGCTGGGAGGGGAGCGACATTTTTGTTCGCCTCCTGAGCTCACATTCGGGATACGAGCGCCAAGGAGCTGTCTCCTGAAGCCGAACACTAACTTCCGCTTTCGGCTTCAGGAGACAGCTCCTTGGCGCTCGTATCCCGCGTGTTTTAAAAGGTTGCAGCCGGCCTGGGGGGCTGGGGGGGTGCTGGCAAGCCCCCCAGGCCGGCTGCAACCTTTTAAAACACGCGCGCCGCTTCGCAGCTCTCTGCTGAATCCGGAACGCTAACTTCCGCGTTTGGATTCAGCAGACGGCTGCGAAGCAGCGCGCGTGTTTTAAAACGTCAGAGCCGGCCTGGGGGGCTCGGGGGCTTCCCCCCGAGCCCCCCAGGCCGGCTCTGACGTTTTAAAACACGCGCACCGCTTTGCAGCTGTCTTCTGAAACCGAACGCGGAAGTTAGCGTTCCGGCTTCAGAAGACAGCTGCGAAGTGGCGCGTGTGTTTTAAAACGTCAGAGCCCCCCAGGCCGGCTCTGACGTTTTAAAACACGTGCGCCGCTTCGCAGCTGTCTGCTGAATCCAAACGCGGAAGTTAGCGTTCCGGATTCAGCAGAGAGCTGCGAAGCAGCGCGCGTGTTTTAAAACATCAGAGCCGGCCTGGGGGGCTCGGGGGGAAGCCCCCGAGCCCCCCAGGCCGGCTCTGACGTTTTAAAACATGCGCGCCGCTTCGCAGCTGTCTGCTGAATCCGAACGCGGAAGTTAGCGTTCCGGATTCAGCAGAGAGCTGCGAAGCAGCGCGCGTGTTTTAAAACGTCAGAGCCGGCCTGGGGGGCTCGGGGGCTTCCCCCCGAGCCCCCCAGGCCGGCTCTGACGTTTTAAAACACGTGCACCGCTTTGCAGCTGTCTCTGAACGCTAACTTCCGCGTTCGGCGGCAGCGGTTTTTTTTTGTTGTTGCACGGATTAATTGACTTTACATTGTTTCCTATGGGAAACAATGTTTCATCATACGAGCATTCTGACTTACGAGCCTCCTTCCGGAACCAATTAGTCTCGTAAGTCGGGGTTCTACTGTATATTCATTCATATCTCAGATGTGTTATTTGAGTGTTCCCTTTATTTTATTTTTTGAGCAGTATATACAGTGGTACCTCATCTTACGAACGCCTCTTCTAATGAACTTTTCAAGATACGAACCCGGTGTTTAAGATTTTTTTGCCTCTTCTTCCGAACTATTTTCACCTTACGAACCCAAGCAGCTGCTGCTGGGATGAAGGGGTTTCTTTTTTAACTTTTTTGAAGAAAGAAAAGGGAGGGGCTGCTTGGAGTAGGAAAGATTTTGCAGAGAACAACGTGCTTGCAAAGGCACTGAAAGGGTGTCTTTTTAAGAAAGAAAGGGAGGGGCAGCTTGGGGGAGGAAAGATTTTGCAGAGAACAACGTGCGTGCAAAGGCACTGAAAGGGTGTCTTTTTAAGAAAGAAAAGGGAGGGGCTGCTTGGAGTAGGAAAGATTTTGCAGAGAACAACGTGCTTGCAAAGGCACTGAAAGGGTGTCTTTTTAAGAAAGAAAAGGGAGGGGCAGCTTGGGGGAGGAAAGATTTTGCAGAGAACAACGTGCTTGAAAAGGCACTGAAAGGGTGTCTTTTTAAGAAAGAAAAGGGAGGGGCAGCTTGGAGTAGGAAAGATTTTGCAGAGAACAACGTGCTTGCAAAGGCACTGAAAGGGTGTCTTTTTAAGAAAGAAAAGGGAGGGGCTGGTTGGAGTAGGAAAGATTTTGCAGAGAACAATGTGCTTGCAAAGGCACTGAAAGGGTGTCTTTTTAAGAAAGAAAAGGGAGGGGCAGCTTGGGGGAGGAAAGATTTTGCAGAGAACAACGTGCTTGCAAAGGCACTGAAATGGTGTATTTTTAAGAAAGAAAAGGGAGGGGAGCCCCCCTTGCCTTTCTTCCTTCCCACTCACCCTTTAGCCTAGCCTTGCTTCTTCCACCCGCCCCCTTTAGCTGCTCCTCCCTGCCCTCTGTTCGCCTCCCTTCTAAAGTTTGGGATTTTCCTGAAGGATTTGCGGGCATTATTTGCTTTTACATTGATTCCTATGGGAAACATTGTTTCATCTTACAAACTTTTCACCTTACGAACCTCCTCCTGGAACCAATTAAGTTCGTATGATGAGGTACCACTGTATTAAGATGGGAGCTCCTCAAGTGAAGGACTGACAACGGATACACCTGACAGGGAAACATCAGCACAACTGGCATACATTAAAGTGTTAGTTTCTCTCCCCACCTTCAGCAACTTCCTTTTCAATTTGCCCTCATTTGTCCCAGCGATGTTCACGATCTGTGGTGGCGCAGTGGCTCAGAACACAGTACTACAGGCTAATTTGTTTGACTGCCGACTGCCAGCAGTGCAGCAGTTCAATCCTGAGCAATTCAAGGTTCACTCAGGCTTCCATGATCCCAGGATCGGTAAAATGAGGACCCCGATTGTTGGGGGCAATACGCTGACTCTTAAGAGGGCTGTAAAGCACCCTGAAGCGGTATATAAGTCTAAGCGCTGTTGCTATTACAGTTCCCCTCCAGTGGTTTGCCCCATAGTTCACTGCTGATATTTGCAGTGGTAATGGTTGCCCCCGTGCCCACCTAAATCTGCTGTGTTAGGATGGAAGAGGGTGTTGGTATAGGTGATGAACTGCATTTGCCGGTTTAGATTGTCTAGATGGGATGCAGACAGGGAGAGATGCATCTCTCTTTCCCCTTCCACTTTGACGCCTTCTACCTCCGCCGCCACATCAAAAGTACCCATTGTTGCTGTCAAGTTGACCTGCCATGAGGACAAATAAGCAGGGGGAGAAAAAGAATGTAAGGTTCAAGGGAAGAAAGTCTGATTAAGTTTGATTTCCTCAAAATTAGGCCATCGTTTTTCCTGGCCTGCTGCCCTCTACACACGCATTGGAATGCCCTGTTCCTTTCAACCCCCTTCACCAAAACCCCTACACCCCTTTGCCTACCTTTAGTAAACAAGCAACGTTCATACAATCCTTAAGAGCCATGGTAGCGCAATGGTTAGAGTGCAGTACTACAGGCTACTTCTGCTGATCACCAGCTGCCAGCAGTTTGGTAGATCGAATTTCACCAGGTTCATGGTTGACTCAGCCTTCCATCCTTCCGAGGTGGGTCAAATGGGGACCCAGATTGTTGGGGGGCAATACAGTGGTACCTCTGCTTAAGAGCATAATTCGTTCCGTGACCAGGTTCTTAAGTAGAAATGTTCTCTAGTAGAAGCAATTTTTCCCATAGGAATCAATGTAAAAGTAAATAATGCATTGAAACCCATTAGGAAAGAAATAAAAGCTCGGAATTTGGGTGGGAGGAGGAGGAGGAGGAAGAGGAGGAGGACAGTCGCTGCCAAAGGAAGAAGGCGAGGTGAGCGCCCCCTTTAGCCCATGCCCAGATGCTCCGGGAGGCAACCTCGCGCAGGGTGTATCGGAGGCAGCACGAGGGAGTCACCACAGTGAAGTGGTTTATTCTCTCTCCAAGCGCCCAGAGAAAGGAAAACACTCTGTTCACTCTGGACTGCCAAAGCCTCCTTAAGGCGCCACTGAAAGGCTCCTCTGGCAGCCCAGAAAAGCCCGAGATGGCCAGGATTAAAGGCGGAATGGCAGGAAACTGGCTGGGCCTTCGTGCCGCTATCAAATTTCCTGGGAAATTTTTCTGAGCTCGGATTCTTAAGTAGAAAATGGTTCTTAAGTAGAGGCAAAAAAATCAAGAGCACCCGGTTCTTATGTAGAAAAGTTCTTAAGTAGAGGCGTTCTTAGGTAGAGGCACCACTGTATATGCTGACTCTGTAAACTGCTTAGAGAGGGCTCAAAGCCCTGTGAAGCGGTATATAAGTCTAAATATTGCTATTGCTTTCAATACATTCTTTTTCTTAGACATTAGGGGCCACTCTTCTTAAGTCAACCCTACTCTTTAGAAATCTATCCTGGTTATGCTGGCATCTAAGCAGAGCACCCCAGCACTGCTTAGTTCCGTGGCAATGGAAACACCACCACAAGTGAAATTAATTAATCATTGACAGCCTGCCTCTATCTATCTATCTATCTATCTATCTATCTATCTATCTATCTATCTATCTATCTATCTATCTATCTATCTATCTATTGGATTTGTATGCCACCCCTCTCTGAAGACTCGAGGCGGCTCACAACAACATAAATAGTGTACAAATCCCATTTTTAAAAAAATACAATTTAAAACCCTTATAATAAAATAATCACACAATCCAATCAAAACATACACCAACCTTGACAATTGGGGATGGTGGTGTCAAATTCCCCATGCCTGGCGGCAAAGATGAGTTTTTAATGACTTACGAAAGGCGAGGAGGGTGGGGGCAGTCCTAATCTCTGGGGGGAGTTGGTTCCAGAGGGACGGGGCCACCACAGAGAAGGCTCTTCCCCTGGGTCCTGCCAGACGGCATTGTTTAGTCGACGGGACCCAGAGAAGGCCAACTCTGTGGGACCTAATCGGCCGCTGGGATTCTTACCCGGTATAATGTTCTTTCAACTGCTTGTAAGCTCAAGCCTATGGGGGGAAAGACACAAGAAGGTGAGACATTTTTGCCATTCCATCTGCCGTTATATTCATCAAACAGTCTCTCATGGTGTAAGGTAGTTCCCCGCCCCCCCCCCCCCCCCTTTTGACATGTAGAGAAAATAAAAGGCTTGCCTGGAATAAGGATGGTCTGGAGTGGGCGAACTTCGACACCTTGAACTGGAAATTCTAGTGGTGAGTTGGCTTGGACAATGATCAGCTGGTCAAGTGGAACCTGAGTCCTGTTGGAGATACAGGAAGGCAGTTTGAGGTGCCAACATCTGGCTTTCATGTACTATCCAGCAAACATTAACAAGCACAAATAACTCCCGAGGAATGATAGCTATATACATGCTAAGCATCTGGCCATGGTTACTTTAAAACCACATTTGTTTAATACTTTTCTCTGTGATTCCGGTCTTCAATGGTTAATGTCTAAGCTTGTTTATAATGGGGGAAATCCATCATTTAATTATGTTCATAGCAGTCAATTTAGAACTTCAGGCTTTCAAAAACAAGTTCCTTATTCAATTATGATTATTACTCAGGCTGCTCACTGGGATTTGTATTTCCTATTACTGGGAAAATCAAACCTGACGTGTTCATTGCTGAAATCAAACCAATGCAAAAACTGCCCCATTCACACAGGGACCCGATAGTTGCAGTGACTACATTGTGATTCACTCAGCAGCAGGGGGATGCTGGGTTTACGCCCAAGTTCCTCTTTGGCACATGGTGACTGAGGCCTCTCTTTGAAGAAATTGGAGTTGTAGCGCACCGCAGAACTGTTTGAGCACGCAAGGCTTGCCCCCACCCACGCCACCACTCCATTTGGGGAAAACAGCTTTTGCCCCCTCCCAGCTCCATTTGGGGATGGGAGGCTTTCCCCCACTCCCAGCGCTGTTTTAGGATGTGAGGCCAAAACAGGGTGGGGTTGTGCGTGCATGCACAGAGGGACGTGTGGTAGGGGCGTTGCACTATGTCTGTGGGCACTCGCGCACATGCAACAGTGCACACACACACACCGTTTTAGCACACAAAAAGGTTCGCCATCACTGACCTAGACCATTTGATTTTAGATATTTTCATTAGAATACGCGAGTCAATTTAGTATAATGGTTAAGGCAATAGGCTGGACCAGTGTTGGCGAACCTTTTTTTCCCTTGGGTGCCGAAAGAGCGTGGACTTGCACTATTGCACATGCGTGAGTGCCCACACCCATAAATCAATGCCTGGGGAGGGCAAAAACAGTCTTCCCCACCCCCCCGGAGGCTCTCTGGAGGCCAGAAACGGCCTCTTTCCCAACTTCTTGTGGGCCCAGTAGGCTCGTGTTTTGCCCTCCCCAGGCTCCAAAGGCTTCCCTGGAGCCCGGGGGAGGGTAAAAAACCCTTCCCCCTTCCCCCAGGAGGCTCTCTGGAAGCTAAAAATGCCCCCCCCCCAGAGCCTCTGTGTGAGCCAAAAATCAGCTGGCCAGCACACACATGCAAGTTAGAGCTGAGCTAGGGCAACAGCTCACGTGCCAGCAGACATGGTTCCGCATGCCACCTGTGGCACCCCTGCCATAGGTTCGCCATCACTGGGTTAGACTGTGGGACAGGGGTCCCCAAACCTGGCAACTTTAAGACTTGTGGACTTCGGCTCCCAGAATTCTCCAGACACCTATGCTGGCTGGAGAATTCTGGGAGTTGAAGTCTACAAGTCTTAAAGTTGCCAGGTTTGAAGATCTCTGCTGTGGGAGATGGTGAGTTCTAGTTCTGCCTTGGACACAAACCCAGCTGGATGACTGACTTTAGGCTGGTCACTTTCTTTCAAATCTAAGGAGGCAATGACTAATCACTTCTGAAAAACTTTGCCAAGAGAACTACAGGGGCCAATCCAGAAAGTCTCTGAGAGCTGAACACAATTGAACAGAATGATAATAATTAAAAAGAACGAATGTTTTTGAAAGCTTTTGCTCTTAAACTTTTCTTTGTAAAACAAAATTAACATTTTTTTTAGCCTTTTGAATCTCTTTCAGATTTGTCCCTTTTTCACTTTTCTCCCTTATTTTTTTATTAAAGAAAATGTGGTCAATGCACGTAGGTTTTATCAGGGAAAAAGGTGAAATGTGTTGTCCCCACTGCAACTGAGCACAAGGTAATGTGTCAGTATGATTTAGCTCTCTGCAAATATTCCATCAATTATTTAAAGCATTGATATCATCAGTGATGGCTTGATGGGAGATAAAGGAAACAGCTAAGTCCAGCAAAACAAGTATATGCTTAGCGCATTAATGGAAGGGAGGCAGCAAACCCCCCCCCCACCTAACTGATGACATTAACTCTTTCATGGTCACACACTAAAATGAAACATTTTAGATTTCAGCACTTATTAAGTCTTAATGTCTTGTTAAGCAACGGAAGGACGAAATAAGATCTTTAATGTTATTGGTTTTAAAAGAGTTTGGGGCAGACAAAAGAAAAGAAGAGGAAGACAAATAAAGACTTCCACTTCATATCAACTTTCAGAGAATAGGAAAGTTTTAGTCTATATGTTCAAGTCAGAGTTGAAGTCTCAACTCGGGCATTTTCAATCCGAACGGTCGAAATAGCAAGCAGCAGGAGATAATTATTTTTCTATAATTACATAACTTAGAACACAGAATAATAGAGTTGGAAGGGGCCTTGAAGGACCCTCTCTTTTTGAAAGCCTCCAGCGATGGAGCACCCACAACTTCTGAAGACAAGCTATTCTATTGGTTGATTGCTCTCACCATTAGGAACGTTCTCCTTCATTCTAGGTTGCCTCTCTCCTTGGTTAATTTCCATTCAGTGTTTCTTGTCTTTTGATGCTTTGGAAAACAGGGCTCCTACAAACCCTTCTCTTTGTAGGAGCCCCTCAAATATTGGAAAACTGATATCATGTCTCCCCTAGTCCTTCTTTTCATTAGACTAGACATTCCAGATTCCTGTAAACGTTCATTCCATGGTTTAGCCTCCAGTCTTCTAATCGTTCTTGTTGCTTTTCTCGGCACTCTTTTCAGAGTCTCAACATCTTTTTTGTATTGTGGTGACCAAAACTGTTGCAGTACTCCAAGTGTAGTCATATTAAGGCTTTGCAGAGCAATGCTAGAACTTCATGGGATCTTGATTCTATCCCTCTATTAATGCAGCCCAGGATTGCATTGGGTTTTTTGGCTGCCACCGCACATCAATGGCGCCTATTTAAGTGATTGTCCTCTAGGACTCCAAGATCCCTCTCAAAAATTAATAGCATTAAGTCATGTTTCACCTAGTTTGTACCTATATAATTAGTCTTTCCTTCCTAAACATTACTTTTATCTAGGCTGAATTTCATCTTGGTAGGTGGGGCCTGTTGTATAAGCCTGTCAAGATCTTTTTGGATCTTGTGCTTGTCTTCTGGGTATTGGTTATTCTTTCCAGCTTAGTATCATCTGCAAATCTGATGAGTTCCCCTTCTGTTCCCTTGTTTATTCCCTTATTTAAGACGACACTGAAGAGTATTGGGCCTAAAATGGAATCTTGGGGTATGTCACTGCTTATCTCCCCCATGTGGTTGTAGTTCCATTAAGGATTATATATTGAGTACGATTTGGATTTATTTATTTATTTATTTATTATTTGGATTTGTATGCCACCCCTCTCCGAAGACTCGGGGCGGCTCACAACAAGTGAAAACAAATAATAAATAATCCAATTAATTAAAATATTTAAAGATTTAAAAAACCCCATATACTAACAGACACACACACAAGCATACCATGTATAAATTAAACGTGCCCAGGGGGAGATGTTTAATTTCCCCATGCCTGACGGCAAAGGTGGGTTTTGAGGAGTTTACGGAAGGCAGGAAGAGTAGGGGCAGTTCTGATCTCCGGGGGGAGTTGGTTCCAGAGAGCCGGTGCCGCCACAGAGAAGGCTCTTCCCCTAGGGCCCGCCTACCGACATTGTTTAGTTGACGGGACCTGGAGGAGGCCCACTCTGTGGGACCTAATCGGTCGCTGGGATTCGTGCGGCAGAAGGCGGTCTCGGAGATATTCTGGTCCGATGCCATGATGCTGTCTATCTCACATTTTTTTTCTTGCTTCTAAGAAGCATGCTCCAAAAATAGGTTTGCTCACATGGGCAATTTCCAGATTAGTTTCATAGTTGTGTTATTTGCTTCTAGAGACAGTTTTTAAAAAGAGCAAGGGAATTACTTATAATGCAGTGTCATTTTCTCCAGACGGTATCCTTTGGATCCACTGAAGACATCTTTCCCGTCCATCGCTGAACATAATTGGATTTATTTTACAATCTGTGTTGAATACCCCAGGCAGAGGCACTCTTAAAGATATCTGATGTCAATTTTTTAATGATCAACTGCTGAAAATCCTGCTTTAGTTCATGCTACAAGCAGTGGAGTTTCCACCCTCCAGGTTTTGCTATATGTCATGCTTGCATTATCTACCTGGTAATATTATTATTATTATTATTATTATTATTATTATTATTATTATTATTAATATTATTATTATTATTAATATTATTATTATTATTATTATTAATTAGATTTGTATGCCGCCCCTCTCCGACGACTCGGGGCGGCTTACAACAGTAATAAGAAATAGTGTAACAATGGGACAATAATAATTATCTGGCTGACAGATTTAGAATAGTAGCTCATATATTTAAAAGTGTGAGAAAGTTGGTGCACAGTAAGCTCCTTATTCTGTACAAAGGTGCTTAAACATTTCTGTACCCTTCTGAATTTTCTGCATACGTATGATTAACCTATGAGCTGTTCCCCATGTAGTCTTAAAACTAGATAAAGAGAACCTAATTAAATACAAGCTAAGAGTTTCTATTGTGGCACTGGCTAGAAACTAGACTAGAAGGTAGTAGGCCACACATTTTAAAAACAAAACCAGTGGATGACTGTGGTGACACTGTACTACCAAGTCCCACGGTCTCAACTCCAGGAAACTAGGTATGTCAAACCATTTCCGTTATCTTGCTAAGAAAACCACAAGGACGTAATGAAGAGTACTATCTCATTTGAAAACCACAAAAACGAATAAAATTGTATCTTAGTTCGATGTCCATGACGATGAAAAGGTGTTCATCTAATAATCCATGGATCAATTAATCCAGGCACGCACGCTTTTAAATCACAGGTGTCCAACCTTGGCAGCTATAAGATTTGTAGACTTCAATTCGCAGAATTCCCCAACCGGAATGGGGAATTCTGGGAGTTGAAGTTCACAACTCTTAAAAGTTGCCAAGGTTGTACATCCCTGATTTAAATGCTCAAGGACAGCATTGAATGCTTCTTCAAGTAAAACAAAGGATTGCTTTACCCTAAAAATAGAGGCGGTATCCTCACAGAGGTTCACTAAAGCTTTCTTCAAGTTGAGCTCAATTCTCAATGTCCTCGAGGAAATATGGATATTATTTTCTTGACAACATTCAGAATATTTACTGATTTCTTTTAACAAAAAACTGCTTGGTTTACCCTTTATCAATTGCTAAACAATGACTCTCAACAGCCAGCGAGAGATATTATGTTCGAATTGAGCAATAAATGTCAGGAAGATTATTAGGTTCCCCACAATTTTAATTTGCTCTGTTCCTTTTCACTGGTTCAAAAACTCTTTCATCAACGCAGAAAGCCTGCAAGTTGAGAGAGGACCTGACTGGGAGAGAGAGGCAACAATAGTTGTAAGGCATGCAACAGGTATGGAAAGGGAAGGGTCTGTTTGTGCTTTGTCTGGAGCAGAAGTGGCTTTCTTCTGGTTCGTAGTGCGAATGTCGTCCCCCCCCCCCCCCCCAGCTCACCAAACCAGCAGCAATGGCTGGCTGGACATGCCCCTGAACTGACTGTCTCAGTGGTGCCATAGGTGTTTTGCTCTTGTACGCATGCACAGAAGCTGGGTTTTCAGCACTGCTCATGCACTGCATGAGGAAGTGAACTTGAAACAAGGTAAGTCAGAAGCCACCCCTGGTCTGTGTTGTGTTTGGGCCTGGGCCAGCCGTTGCTCCCACAGATGGGAGAGACGCGGCACAGAGTGAATGCGAAAGCCTGGCTGACAGCCAGGAAGATGTGGCAGACAGAAGGAATATGTGGCAGACAGCCAGGAAGACATGGCAGACAGCCAGGAGGACGAGGCCACTGGGACGCAGGATTCAGCAGACAGCCCAGGGGATTTGGCATGCAGTCCCTCAGACAGTCTTTCGTCTCTGGGTTCTTCTGCAGATCAATATATTGATCTGCGTAGCCGAAGAGCTATGCAAAAAAAGGATCGCTTTAAGGAGTATTACAAGTCATTATAGGAGCACCTTGGCTGGGTGTGGTTCTTATACTGAGGGCTGGGTGTGGTTCCCTTAATGAGGGCTAAAGGGATAAAAGGGAACAAAGGCCAAGGCAAACTGTGGCTGTTTATCTGTGTTATTTTGTGGTTCCTGCTCTGAAGTTTCTGTTCCGTGCCATTGGAGTTTTCAACCCAGCTTTTTCAGACAAGTGGGAGGTGAAAACTCTGAGACTTGCTGTTTGCTCCAAAGATTCAAAAGGACTCCTGAAACGTCTTTGCTCATTCCAGGTTGTCTTTGTTTGCTTTTTCCTGTGTTTTTGTATGCGGCTGAAGTAAGCCTTGCATTGTTTTCGGACACTACGAACTGTTTTGAATAACCCTTTTTTGTTTATTTAATACAAGTTTGCTGATTAGCAGAGCACGTGTATGTTTGATTTCTTTTCCTTGGACTGTTACGCATTGCCTGAGCCAGTCAGGCAGAACAGTCTGGAGGCACAGAGAACTGGCAGCCATCAAACAAACCCTGATTCTATGAGCTGCTGCAATCTGCTGGCCAGGTGGAATGACTGTGCCCACTTCACTGTTTTCAATGGAAAATATTGCCACACTGTGGAAAATAACTGATGTAAATTTCACAGTACGAATGCACACCGTGTTTATATGCCAAGCTGTTCCTAGCTGAAACGGTGGTACTCTTAACCCTTTGAGGCAACTGTCACCCAAAAAATGACATCAACATTGACCTCAATGCAAATTATGAATGCCCCTTATTTTCAGGACATACTGCCTAGAGTTGATCTATTCTTTTAAGAAAATTGCTGGCTTCCACTATGGGAGAAATGCAAACTTTTCATCTGCACTAGTGTCCTTTAAAAGTGCTTCCTCTTATATAACTTTTAAGCTATAATACAGTAGTACCCCTAGATACGAGCATAATTCGTTCCATAAGGGAGCTTGTATCTCGAGGCAACTGGTATCTGGAACAAATTGTTTTTCCCCTCCGAGATAGCCAAAAGCAAGGATTCTTGCGCCACCTAGTGGACGCTCGGCTCGTATCCCAAATTTCAGCTCGGAACTAGAACAGAAATGTCTCTCCCCTCGTGGCTCGTATCTTGAAATACTCGCATGTAGAGCAGTTCGTATCTAGAGGTACTACTGTATATCAAAGTTTATACCCAGCTCTGGCCATTACTCACCTCTGCTGATGACTGCGGTATTCCTGTTCCCGTTTGCTGTGGATGTCGACCAAGTCAGAAGGCTTGAAGGCATTGGTAAATTCCATAGAATACTCCTGACCAAAGAGCTCTTTCTGAAAGGGCAATGTAAAACTTGCTTGTGCCTCACATTTACAGGAATTTTTAGGAAGAAGCCTGCCAAAGAAATGAAGAGACAACGCTACAAGAATATTCTGATGGCTGTAGGTCACAATCGGGCAATGCAGAGATGGCATATCTTGTCTCAGCAAGACATTTCAGCAAATGAGCAACTGTCTATTGCTGCCTATTCCTAAGAATGTTTACCTCTACCATTTATAATGTAAATAATTTATAGAGTGTAAATGTCTACACACATTTATTCCCAAGAATGTTTAAAAGGTATTGCTTCTTCCCATTAGATAGGCTGGACCAGGGGTCCCCAAACTTTTTACACAGGGGGCCAGTTCACTGTCCCTCAGACAGTTGGAGGGCTGGAGGATAAAAGAAACTATGAACAAATCCCTATGCACACTGCACATACCTTATTTAAAGTGAAAAACAAAATGGGAACAAATACAATATTTAAAATAAAGAAGTAATAAAGTAATTAAGTAATTTATACTTCTTTATTAACAAGTAAATTTAAACTTAAATCAACAAACTGCCTCCATTTCTCCTTCCTTCGCTCCTTCCTTCCTCTCCACTTCTCTCTTCCCTCTCCCTTTTTTCCTTCTCTCTCATTTGTTTCATTTTCCTCTCCCTCATTCTTTCCCTCCATCATTTTCTCATTTTTCTCTTTCTCTTTCTCCCTCTCTCCCTCTTTCTCTCTCTCTTGCTTTCTTTCTCTCTCTCTCTCTCTCTCTCTCTCTCTCTCACTCTTTCTCTCTGTCCCTCTCTCTCTCCAGCAATGGCTTTCTCTCTCTCTCTCTCTCTCTCCAATTACAGTTAACGATGACCCGGGGACAGCAGCGGAGCTCGGAGGCTGCAGCAATGCAGCACTGAGAAGGACCAGCTGTTGGTCCCTTGAAGCCGCCGCCACCTCCGTTTGGGCAAATTCGGGGGGTTCCTGAATCTCCTGTCCACTCACTGTGGAGGAGGTGGTGGGGAGGAGGAGGAGATGGAGAGCCAAGGGGCAGGGAGGAAAGCGGGCCTGCAATTGGCCCCTTTCTTTCTTGTATTTAGGGAGAGGAACTGTTGCTGCTCTGCCATAGGGCAGCAACAGTTTCTCTCCCTAAAGGCGGCAAAGAAAGGGGCCAATTGCAGGCCCGCTTTCCTCCCTGCCCCTTGGCTCTCCACCTCCTCCTCGCTCAGCAGCAGACTGCGGTGAGTGGACAGGAGATTCGGGAGCTTATTATATCTACTGGTAAAATCTCATGCGGTGCCACGGACCGGATAAATGGCCTCAGCGGGCCACATCCGTCCCGCAGACCGTAGTTTGGGGACCAGTGGGCTGGACACTCTACGGAAGAAGTGCCCTTGAAAATGCATGGAGGCATGCTTATTATCTGAAGAGCCGGGGAGAGGGGAAGTTGGCTAGCAATGTTATCTACCATACTGTATGCAAGTGCAGCCCTTCACTAAAGGACAACCCAGGGAAAGGCATGCTTGGCATCCATTCTTCTAATCATTCAGCTTTGGAATACCATATTTTTCGGAGCATAAGACGCACCACCACCCCCAAAGAGACTGAAAAGTTGGGTGCGTCTTATACTCCAAATGCAGATTTTTTCAAAGCTTTCCCCCCCAACCTTAATGAGGTGCTAACAGCCTTCCCAGCTTGCAGGATTTTTTCATTCCTAATCCCTCTTGAAGAAGTTTTTTTTCCCCAGTCCTAAGTCTTTGCAGGCTTGTTTTCATTGCTACTCCCTCCGAAAAAGGGTTTTTTTCCCAGCCCTATGCAGGGGATAAGTAATATGCTGAAGCTGGCCAGACTAAGAATGCCAGTCAGATGAATACCTGGTAGATTTCCCCCCTCTATTTTCCTCTCCCAAAACCAAGGTGTGTTTTATACTCCGAAAAATATGGCAGGTGCTCTCTGTTGAATGTGTCATTTGTTCCACCAATCCATACACTGACTGGCAATGTATATCGTAAATTTATTGGGCACAGATTCAGGCACTCAAGCCCTACCCTGGTTGAATCAAGCACCAAGAATGCAAGATTCTCTCCAACACTTGCCAACTTCAGATAACAACTTTAAAATAGAAGATCAACTGGAGCTATGATTTGCTAGAGCAGAGGTCTTCAAACTTGGCAACTTTAAGACTTGTGGACTTCAATTCCCAGAATTCTCCAGCCAGGATAGCCATAAAGTTGCCAAGTTTGGGGACTCCTGTACTACAGTGTAATACATACACTGTTTGCCTACCAAATCTCCATACCCCAAATCCAGCCTAAAGCCAGGTAGTCCTTGACACAAGTGAGCCCAAACTTTATCTTGCTAAGTGAGGAATTTATTGGCCCATTTTACGACTTTACTTGCCGTATTTATTCAATGAATCATTACAGTTGTTACATTAGTAACACCATTGTTAAGTTAATCTGGCACCATTGTTAAGTTAATCTGGCATTTCTATTGACTTTGCTCTCCAAAAGACGATCACATGTCCAGGGGAATGCTGCACCAGTGTGAAAAATGGTCCTGTCACTTTTTTCAGTGCCGTTGTAACTTCAAATGGTCACTAAATAAACAGTTGTTAAGTTGAGGAGTGGCTATATGCAGAAGCGCCAGGTATTGCCAATAATCAGTTTCTCAATCCTCAGAGAAGGGGACAGGAAGGGAACTGAAGAAATAACAAGCGGGGAAAGGCAGGCAGAAGAAGGGGAAAAAACAAGAAACAACCAGTAACAAAAACAATAGAGTTGGAAGGGACCTTGGAGGTCTTCTAGTCCAACCCCCTGCCTAGGCAGGAAACCCTACACCACTTCAGACAAATGGTTATCCAACATCTCCTTTAAAACCTCCAGTGTTGGAGCATTCATAACTTCTGGAGGCAAGCTGTTCCACTGATTAATTGTTCTAGCTGTCAGGAAATTTCCCACTTAGTTCTAAGTTGCTTCTCTCCTTGTTCAGCTTCCACCCATTGCTTCTTGTTTTACCCTCGGGGGCTTTGGAGAATAGGTTGACAGAGTTAAAACAGAGCTAAACCCCTTGACAGAGCTAAACCCCTTTTGCATTTAAAAACAAAAGGAAGAGAAGCACGCAATTGCACAAACAAAATACACTGCACTGCAAAATACAAAAAAGGGAAATGCACAATGTAAAATCAATTTTTTTTTAAAAAAAAAGGTCATAGGAGCCACAGGATTCTGCCTTACTCCAAAATCTCTTCTTTGATCCGGAAAGCAATGTGTGCATATTTCTTGTCAGGCACCAGCAGGTGATCGGGCAACAGGAACTCAGGCAGCTGATCTGGTCGATGTCGCAGATCCACCGTAGTGTAAGGTTTTGGCGACCACACGTGAAGATACAGGAAAGCCAGGGATGCTGTCAGCACTATCAGTGCGCACACGGACTTTTGGACAGGACGCATCCTGGAGCACAGGGAGAAAGAGAGAGGGTAGATAAGGACAGCGGCCTCCAACGTTTGGGGCCCCAAGACATAGTTCCCTCTAAGCTGAGCAGTGAGCAATCGCTCACTTAAAAATCATCATCCTCAGAGTTTTCCAAACCTGCCCAGAAGCCGAGAGGGAAAGAGTGAGAGAGAAAGGAAGAGAGGAAGAGAGAGAAACAGATAGAAAAAAGAGAGGAAGGAAAAGAAAAAGAAAAAGAATGGGAGTAAGGAAGAGAGAAAGAAAATCAAAATCTAGTTTGAAACTAGCTCAACTATTTAAGTGGCATTTTGATATTGATAGAGTTGCCCTATTATGAGCTCACTGTTATAGACACACAGTACAGTATTTTATTTTGAAATTCTCTGAGGCAAAACAGGGTGGGCTTTTTACTTGTTTGTTTGTTTGTTTGTTTATTATTTCTGTGCTGCCCAGTCCTGAAGGGACTACCGCTCAGACACTATACTTTTCCATCCACCCCCCCCCAAAAAATTAGAGGGAACACTGCCCCAAGAACCGGTTCTGTGGAGAGAGGAGGAGGGAGTGTCGTTTCATGTAGCGCCTGCCCCCCGTAGATGGGGCTTCATTTGTTTGCCACAACTCCGGTGCCATTCCACTATGAATCCCTTATTCGCCTTTTCCATCCAGGGTGGATTTGACTTAAATCAAGTTGACTTAAATCATGTTACCGTATTTTTCGCTCTATAAGACGCACCTGCTGATAAGACGCACCTAGATTTTAGAGGAGGAAAATAGAAAAAAAATATTTTGAGCCAAAAAGGGGAGAGGAAGAGAGGAAGGAGTGAAAGAAGGGAGTGAGGGAGGGAAGAAGGGAGGAAGGAAAAGGAAAGCAAGAAATGGAGGGAGGAAAGGAAGGAAGGAAAGAAAGAAAGAAAGGGGGAAGGGACAGGAACAGAGGAAGGAAGCAAGGAAACTTATGAAAGGGGAGAGTAAGAGAGGAAGGACTGAAGGGAGGGAGGGAAGAAGGTAGGAAGGAGAAAGAAAAGAAGAAATAGAGGAAGGGAAGGTAAAAGAGAGAAAGAAAAAGAGCAAGAAAGAAAGCAAGAAAGAGAGAAAGAAAGAAAATGAAAGAGAAATAAAAATAGAGGGGGAATGAAAGAAATGGAATGAGGGAAGGAAGGAGAGAAAGAAAGCAAGAGAAAGAAAAAAGAATGAAAGAGCAAGAGAGCAAGAGAGAAAAAGAAAGAAGGAAAGAAAGAAAGAAAGAAAGAAAGAAAGAAAGAAAGGCAACTTCAAAGAAAGGCTCACTGAGCATCTCTCACTCTCTCTCTCTTTCTATCCCTCTTTCTTTCTTTCTCTTCCTTTCTCTCTCTCCTCTTTCTTTATCTCCTCTCTCTCCCTCCCTCTCTCTTTCTCTCCCCCCTCTCTCCCCCTTTCCCTCTCTCTTTCTCTCTCTCTCTTGCTATCTCTCCCCCCTCTCCCTCTCTCTCCCCCCTCTCCCTCTCTTTCTCTCTCTCCCTCTCTTGCTATCTCTCCCCCCTCTCCCACTCTCTTTCTCCCTCTCCCTCTCTTTCTCTCTCTCCCCCTCTCTCTTTCTCTCTCTCTCCCCCTCTTTCTCTCTCTTCTTCTCACTTTCTCTCTCTTGTTTCCTTTCTGTCTGGGCAGATGGCTGCCTTCTGCCTTGGGGCGCGATTCGCCCCCTCTCCTCCTCCGCCGCCGCCTTCTGCCTTGGGGCGCGATCCGCCCCCTCTCCTCCTCCGCCGCTTCCTGCCTTGGGCGAGCAATCCTGGAGTCCGGGACTGTGTGGCTTTGCGCCATGAAGAGGAAACGGCTCCGGCAGCAGGGAAAAGTCGGGCGTTTTCTCTTCATGGCGTAAAGCCACCCTGTCCCGGACTCCCGGATTGCTCGCCCAAGGCAGGGGGCGGCGGAGGAGGAGAGGGGGCGGATCGCGCCCCAAGGCAGAAGGCGGCGGCGGAGGAGAGGGGGCAAATCGTGCCCCAAGGCAGAAGGCAGCGACGTTGGAGAGGGGGCAGATTGCGCCCCAAGGCAGGAGGAGGCAGCGGAGGAGAGGAGGCGGATCGCGCCCCAACGCAGGAGGTGGCAGAGGAGGAGAGGAGGCGGATCGGGCGGGCAATAGGGCAGCATGGAGAAGCCAGGGGCGCATTTGGCCGGAGGCACCGTGGGGAGGCAGGGGCGGCCGCGGCTCCCTTTACTCCTACTGCCACACCTCCCCGCCCCCGCCCACCTCCCCGCGGGCTGGCAGGGGGATGGGGAGCGCGCGCCCGTGGAAAAGGGCGCTCGGGTGTATTTGGGGGTGCACGCCTGCTCACGGGCGCAGCTTACGGGGAACGGTGGGCCAGGCAGCAGCTAGCCAGCCAGCCGGCGGGATGGCGCTTCCGAATTCGCAGCCTCCCCCCCTCCCTGCCTGCATCTTCACTCCATAAGACGAGGCTGATTTTTCATCCTACTTTGGGAGGAAAAAAACTGCGTCTTATGGAGCGAAAAATACGGTAAATCATGATTGCAATCACTAGTAAAAAGGGTTGATTGAAATCACAATTTCTACAGAACAACTGTCATCTCTATCTCTGATCTGCTGTTGACTCACCAACAGTCCCATTCAGTTTAATGAAGTGTATGCACATCATTTTTTTAATTTTGGGAGAGATGATGCCAGCAGAGTTGAGTTACCGTATTTTTCTGTGTAAAAGACACACCCTTTTCCTCCCTAAAAGAGGCTGAAAGTTTGGGTGTGTCTTATACTCTGAATGTAGCATTTTTTTTGGAAGCTTTCTTTTCCAGACCTAACTAGGGGCTAACGATTTTCCCAGCTCTTACCATGCAAGCTCTTTCATTGTTACCCTCTGCAAAGAATGTTTTTCCAGTCTTTGCGAGGTTTTTTTTCCATTGCTTTTTGCTCCAAATATATTTCTTTCCAGTTTTAACCAGGTGCTAACCACGTTCCCAGCTCTTACTGTGCAAGCTTTTTCATTGTTACCCTCTGCAAAGAATGTTTTCCCTGTCTTTGCGAGGTTTTTTTCCATTGCTCTTTTTGCTCCAAATATGTTTCTTTCCAGTCCTAACCAGGTGCTAACCATGTTCCCAGCTCTTACCGGCTTGCAAGCTCTTTCACTGTTTGTTACTCTCTCCAAATAAGGTTTTTTTTAAGCCCTAACCAGGGGATAAAATAATGTGCTGAAGCTAATCAGACTAAGGACACTAGCCCCATGAATACCCAGTAGGAAGATTTCCCCCCCTATTTTCCTTCCCCAAAACTAAAGTGCATTTTATACTCTGAAAAATATGGTAAGTTTTTTCTGAATGTTTGAACATTGAGCACAAAATGTTCACTATTCTGCCTCAGTCAGATCCAGCACATTTTAAAATTTAATTTCTCTTTTACAACCAAGAAGTTACATTGTGAATAGATAGAAACAGTAGTACAAAGAAGTTTTGTATAATTTTTTTTTTTCTGGCTGATTCCAGCTCATTTTTAAACACAATCTTTCTTTTGACCATTTCTCCCCACATTCCTAAACTGTCCTAGAGATTAGTAGAAGAAGTCTGCAAGAATTTTTGACTGGCTTAACAATGTGCAACTAATGTGTTTTGCTGTAGAAGGCAAATGATCCCTGTGTCCCTTTGATTCCCAGAACTAATTCCAAGTCTCAGAATTTAAAAAATTTAAATTCTATTCCTGTACTCCAATAAAGCAATAACTATGCATTTCCATGTAAATCACATAATTTTGAAACCTGCTTTCTCTGTTAATAAAGTTCTTGCCTTTTAATAAAAATACAGTTAGTTACATTATGAAAAAAAAAATCAGTAATCATACAGTGAAGAAAAAGTCTTTAGATATGTTATGATGATTAAAATAAACAAATATAGCAGTAAAGGAAAATCACATACTAGTCATAAGTATGGATTAATTCTATTTTGCATAACTTGGAAAGTTTGTTTATTTATTTATTTATTTATTATTTATTATTATTATTATTATTATTTATTTATTTATTAGATTTGTATGCCGCCCCTTTCCGTAGTTACCACTCTTCTTTTCAGAACCAAGCACTTTTCAAAAATAGACGGTAGATTCCTACCTTAAATCAAGTCCATAAAATCAGGAAAATTGTTTTTTCTTCTATTTATATAAAATTATTCCCTTGACTATAGTCCAGGTTCAATAGCACCAAATGTCCTATTCTGATGACAAATTCTAGGTTTTAGGAGTATAGATTATCACATAAAAATCCGTAACAAAAACATTTATTTTCAAAATTGTAGTGTCACATTCCAGATCAAAACTAAACATTGACCAATTAATGATTAAATGTGCCTAGCAGCTTTTATGGATGGCAGAAAAGACAACATACTGGATCCTAAAACTTGTCTTACACATTCACTCTCCAGGTAGGTGCAAAAAAGAAAGATAAGTATTCATTAAAAATTCTCATTCCAAATGAATATACTCATTAAAATAAATGTCAAAACTTATATCTTGTATCATCATCATAACAAAACCTCATTTAGGTCAAGAATATTTCAGGGGTTTTAGCGGAGTATTAAAAAAACCTTTCTCCTTGCGTTTTCCATCTAATGGAGTCTAACCCTGCAAATACATATTAATGTCAAGATAAATAGGTACATCATTCATAACATAACATTTTATTATTTTAATTACATTCATCTTATCCAGCTCTAACCATCCATCTGATCAGTATTGAAAATCTATCGATACTGTACATGTCTATGGAGATTCTCAATCATCCAGATCATGGTTGTTCCAAAGGTCTTTTCAAAAAGCAGCTGGATTTTCTTGTCCACATCAAGTCAAAACAAGAAAATCCAGTTGCTTTTCGAAAATTACCTTTGGGACAGTACTTTTACAAAGTCTGGTTTTTATGACACGTCATGGAATTGCACATAAAGGTAACCAAATGATGCTACTCATACCCAACTCCCTCATTTGCTTTAAAACAACTTGTATGCAATATTTTAACAATCAGCCTCATAACATGAAGACAGTCACTCCCCTCAGCCATCCAGATCTCCATTCTTGATAATGATGAGAAAGGGGAATCTTATGCATTCTGTTGAAATCCCAGAAAGGGAGGACGGGCCAACAGCCCCAATTGATTACACAGAACTCCACTGAGCTCTGATGTTAAAAGTTTCCTAACAACAGGAAGAAAGCAGAACTACTTAACTTGGTTTTTTGCATGTCTTTACACAAGGGGAAAAAACAGTCCAACCTATCAAAAACAGAACCACAAAAATCAGGTAAAGAACACGTTAAAATAGGGAAGAAAATGGTAAGTGAACCACCTGCCTACCTTAGACAAGCTCTCAAAACCACTGAACTATATCTTCCAGAGATCTTGGAGCACCAGGGGGAGTGCCAGAGGACTGGAAAAAAACTGATGTAAATTCCCATCTTCAAAAAAAAGGGGGGAAAAACAGATCCAGGAGACTACACACTTATCAGCCTGACCACAATACCACAGAAGATTCTGAAACAGATAGTCAAGGAATGAATCATCAAATACCTAGAAGCAAACAAAATAATAACCAAAAGCCAACATAAGTTTGTCAAAAAAAGGTCATGCCAGACTAATCTTATTGCATTCTTTGACAAAGTGACAAAATTAATGGACCAGAGGAATATTATTGATATAATTTATTTGGGCTTCAGTAAAGCATTTGATAAAATAGACCATAATCTACTACTACAGTGTTTTTCAACCAGTGTGCCGTGGCACACTAGTGTGCCGCGAGACATGGTCAGGTGTGCCGCGAAGAAGGAAGCTCAGGTTCCGGTCTCGCAACTTTTTGCTGTGAGAGTGAGAAAGAGAGAGAAAGAGACAGAGAAAAAGCAAGAGAAAGAGAGAAAGCAAGAGTGAGAGAGAAAGAAGGCAAGAGAGAGAGAAAAGGAGAGGAAGGGAGAGAGAGAGAGAGAAATGAGCAAAAAGGGGAGAAAAAGAGAAATGAGAAAATGATTGAGACAGAGAATGAGAGGAAAGAGATAGAAACAAAAGAGAGAGAGAAGTGACTCTTGATTTAAAGCATATGATAAAAAGCACCCAAAGAATAAGAGAGAAAAAAACCCAGCCCTCACCTGTTTTTGGAAATGGTTCAAGGGTGTGTATACACACACACACACAAGGGGGAAGGAGACAGAGATGGAAAAAGAGAGGAGAGTGTCTTAGGGTGTCATTTTGTGTCATTTTGGTTGGTGGTGTGCCCCAGGATTTTGTAAATGTAAAAAATGTGCCGCGGCTCAAAAAAGGTTGAAAATCACTGTACTACTAGATAAAGTAGAAAAATGCAGGTTAGACAGCATCACCACCAGATGGATTCGTAACTGGCTGACCAAGCACACTCAACATGTAGTCCTTAATGGAACTGCATTTACATGGAGGGAAGTATGCAGTGAAGTACCCCAAGGCTCTGTTTTAGGGCCAGTACTCTTCAATATCTTCATCAATGAGTTGGATAAGGGGATAGATGCTCCTCTTCGGTGCTACCGGTGCACCCTCCAAGGCCGTCACGGGCACATGTGTGTCCTGCATGTGCCCATTGGCATGAGATTCAGCTTCTGTGTATGCGCAGCAAGCGAAATCTCAGGCAAAGACATGCACGAGTGAGATTTCGGCGATTTTCACCAATATTTTTGATTCTACACATGTGCAAAAGAAAATAATTGCTGAAAAATGCCAAAATCTTGCTTGCGCAAGCATCCTAACACAAGATTTACTTGCTTGCTCATGTGCAGAAGCCGAATCTCTCACGGGGGTATGCATGTGGTGTCAGGGATGCGCAACTGTGTACACAGCTCCCATTTAACCAACTGAAGCTGCGCACCGGTCCGCATAAGCAGCAGCCCATTACAGGATAGGTGGGGAAATCATCTAATCTGCAGATGACACTAAACTGGAACAATACTCCAGAAGACAGACAGACTGGACCCAGGGGAAGAGCCTTCTCTGTGGTGGCTCCGACCCTCTGGAACCAGCTCCCCCCAGAGATTAGGATTGCCGCCCCCCCAACTTGCCTTTCGGAAACTCCTTAAAACCCACCTCTGTCGTCAGGCATGGGGGAATTGCTCATGTAGTTTTTGTGTATGATTCGATTGTGTGCTTGTTTTTTATATATTGCGGTTCTTTTGGATTTTTTAACTTAAAACTGTAATTTAGATTGCAAAATATTAGATTTGTTACTATGTTTTGTTTACCATTGTTGTGAGCCGCCCCGAGTCTGCAGACAGGGGCGGCATATAAATCCAATAAATCTAATCTAATCTTTAAGATGCAGAAGGATCTTGACTGACTTGGACATTGGGCACTATGTAACAAAATGAAATTAAATGATGAAAAAAGTAAAGTTTTACATTTAGGCAAGAAAAACAAAATGCACAGGGACAGCATGTGTGGTACCTTGCTCAATAACTGTGAGAGGGATCTTGGAGTCCTAGTGGACATTAATTTAATTCAATTCAATTCAATTCAATTTAATAATTTAATTTAATTTTTAATTTAATTGACTTGTATGCCGCCAAATTCCAATGGGATATGAGTATGAGCCAGCAGGGTGCAGCAGCTGCCAAAAATGCCAACACAGTTCTAGACCGCATAAAGAGAGGGATAGAATCAAGATCACGTGAAGTGTTAATACCACTTTATAAGGCCTTGGCAAGGCCACACTTGGAATACTGCATTCAGTTTTGATCGCCACAATGTAAAAAAAGGATGTTGAGACTCTAGAAAGAGTGCAGAGAAGAGCAACGAAAATGATTAGGGGACTGGAGGCTAAAACATATGAAGAACAGTTGCAAGAACTGGGCATGGCTAGTTTAATGAAAAGAAGGACCAGAGGGGACACAAGAGCAGTATTCCAATATCTCAGGGGTTGCCACAAAGAAGGACTCAACCTATTCTCCAAAGCACCTGAGGGTAGGACAAGAAGCAATGGGTGGAAGCTGAACAAGGAAAGAAGCAACTTGGAACTAAGGAGAAATTTCCTGACAGTTACAACAATTAATCAGTGGAACAATTTGCCTCCAGAAGTTTTAAATGCTCCCACACTGGAAGTTTTTTATAACATGTTGGATAACTATTGTCTGAAGTGATGTAGGGTTTCATGCTTAAGCAGGGGGTTAGACTAGAAGATCTCCAAAGTCCCTTCCAACTCTTCCAAGCTTTGAGCTGATAGTCCATTCCAAACCAGATGAGCTGTAAATGTCTATCTGCTGGCACGCGAGCCGTTGCCTTAGCTCAGCTCCAATGTGCATGTATGTGCTGGCCAGCTGATTTTTGGCTCACACAGAATCTCTGGGAGGGTGTTTTTGGCTTCCAGAGAGCCTCTGGGGAGATGGGGAAGGGCGTTTTTACCCAGCTGCGGCTCCAGAGAAGCCTTTGGAGCCTGGGAAGGGCAAAACATGAGCCTACTGGGCTCACCAGAAGTTGGGAAGCAGGCTGTTTCCGATCTCCAGAGGGCCTCTGGGAGTTGGGGGAAGCTGTTTTTGCCCTCCTCAGGCATTGAATTATGAGTGTGGGCCCTCACACATGCACAATAACACATGCACACACTTTTTTGGCACCTGAGGGGAAAAAGGTTCACCATCACTGTCTTAGATAATCAATGTTATTTTTAAATTACATGGACAAATGCATTCAGAATTTCTCATCCCCAGTTCATTTATACAAGAAACTGAATGCTTGCAGATTAAAAACAGAGAAACTGCCTCATGGTTAAAAACAAAACCATGACATTTCAGAAGTCTAGTACTAAGGTCCACCTTTCACAATTTTAGAAATATCATAAAGAGACACGTTGACATACAATGGGCTTATGAACCCTCGGATTCCAAATCAACTACATAACCAACCAGAGGCAGCAACCTCAACCAACCCATGTCCCAGCAGTTCAAATCCCAATGACCTTGATCTGATGTAAGATTCTCACCTGACCCATCGTAAGATTTTCACTTGTCACACGCACACTTGAAGCCCTTATAAACAAAAAAACACTGATATCCCCTAAACTAGTGTTTCTCAATTATTTTATTTTACGCTCCCCCTAGGAAGAAGTAAACATTTTGCGCACCTCTAACTATCTGGTGGGATTGTTTGCAATATTCAGCATGTTTTCACTGAAAAAACTCAAGCGGCTTATCAGCGTGATTGGGGTGTAATGTGACGCCTTAATTTATTTGGCTTCATGCTGTCCGCTGCCAACATTTTTAGACCCAGTAAACATACCGGTCTTTCCTCATCTCCCACCATAGTCACAGGGAAGCCAAGTCATATTTCCTCATCTTAGCTTTCGAGAGACTTACCTTTGTCTCATTATCTCCGTCTCTCTCCTCCTTTCTTTTCATCCCTGTTAAATCTTTTTCTATGGCGTCTCTTAAGGATTTGTTATCTGCACTTTATATCTCCTGCTCTGTGCTTTGTGCTATTGTTCAGTGCAAAAAAAACCATACTCCTTGTGGCAAAAAGAGCATGTTCCCTAGGATCACGAGCCTCCCTGGCATCGCTCCAAGCCCCCACCGGGAGGGGGCACCCTACTATTTGAGAAACACTGCCCTAAACTGTGCTTAAGATGTTACATAGTATAGAAAGTTAGCACCCACCCTTCTCATAGAAGAATGAAATATTCTATTAAATATTAAAAAGGCAGAATATTATACCTTCCCAGATGAGAAAAGGAGAAACATACTCTTGGAAAGCCACAACTTTTGTTAATAGCCCCAGAAAGATTGGTGCCAACTATCTACAAGACAAAGGCTGGGCCAGTTTATGTATAAAAGACTTTCAAGATCAGGAAATGATAGGATTAGCCCTCACTCAAAATCCAAACCAGGAAAAACCTATTAAGCCATAATAGGAATTGTCCAACAACCTATCAGAACACAATCTTCTTCATTACATCATCACCCAGCAAGATTCAACCAAGATTGGGACTCAAGACAATCTACAAAGTTATCCCTGCATGGCCCTAGGGGGGTCTGACAGCCAATCAGAATGCCTGCCCTTACACAGGAACAGGAAGCTCTTTTTTAATTAATTATTTTATTGATTTTCATATTAACATATAATCATTAAACATTCACACAACACATAACACTGTGCTCAGTGTTCTAAGTGCCCACCACTAAACAACATTCATACCTCTCCACCAAAACGGGGGCATTAGGAACAGGAAGCTCCAAGGTGAGGCCCAAGAGAAAGTATAAATCTGTCTGTCTCTCTTTCTCTCTCTTCCATGTGCTCATTTGCCCATATCGCAAAAATATTCCAATAAAAGAAAATATGATTCAGAGGTTTACTTCATGAGCAAATTGGAACATGAACTTACATCAATAACCCATTGCAATGAGGTCCAGGGTTAATAGGTCCAACAAGGAATAGCTACGAACAATGACTCTGAACTCATCCCACAACATTCTTTTTATATCTTTTTGCACGCATTTCACAACTTACTTCCTTGTACCCTCATACTGACCGGCAGTTAGCACATACTTGCATGTATGTGCGAAATCTCCTACCATCTGCTACTTTTGATTTCTTATTTCCTAAAGTTTTAATGTCCTTAGCCCAAAATAGTCTCTGACACTGCCTTCTTTGCAAATGTCTTCTTTGCAAATAATACCAACGTATACCAAATTGCATTTAGCACAGTGGATTACAAATATTTCTTTATTCTTAGGTAATCATAGCAAATCATTCCAGTCAGGCCTGTTATCATCCAGAGGCCTAATAAACAAAGCCCAGTTTTCATCTTCTCACACCCAGGACCCAAAAATATCCTTGCGGTCCTGTCCACTATTAAACCATCTTTCCAAACAGGCTCCATTTTTCCAGTGTCTTTTATTCTGAACCCAGACGGACATTTTTTCCAACACTAGCCTGGTGGGTAGTGAAAGGTTCCTTTGCAGGCTTTTTTTCAATGCTACTCCCTCAGAAGGTGGCTTTTTTAAAAGCCCTAATCAGGGGATAAGCTGACCAGACTAAGAATCAGGTATTCATCTGGCGGGCATCCTTAGTCTGGTCAGCTTCAGCACATTATTTAACCCCTGGTTAGGGTTTTTAAAAAACCTCCTTCTGAGGGAGTAGCAATAAAAAAAAGCCTGCAAAGATTTAGAGCTGGAAAAACCTTCCTGGGAGAGAGTAGCAATGAAAAAAGCCTGTAAGCTGGGAAAATCACAAGCGATGTGCCACAAGGGTCTGTTCTGGGTCCTATTCTTTTTAATATGTTTGTGAGTGACATAGGGGAAGGTCTGGTAGGGAAGGTTTGCTTATTTACCGATGACTCTAAAGTGTGCAATAGAGTTGATATTCCTGGAGGGGTCTGTAATATGGTAAATGATTTAGCTTTACTAGATAAATTGTCAAAGCAATGGAAACTGCAGTTTAATGTTTCCAAATGTAAAATAATGCACTTGGGGAAAAGGAATCCTCAATCTGAGTATTGCATTGGCAGTTCTGTGTTAGCAAAAACTTCAGAAGAGAAGGATTTAGGGGTAGTGATTTCTGACAGTCTCAAAATGGGTGAGCAGTGTGGTCGGGTGGTAGGAAAAGCAAGTAGGATGCTTGGCTGCATAGCTAGAGGTATAACAAGCAGGAAGAGGGAGATTGTGATCCCCTTATATAGAGCGCTGGTGAGACCACATTTGGAGTACTGTGTTCAATTCTGGAGACCTCACCTACAAAAAGATATTGACAAAATTGAACGGGTCCAAAGATGGGCTACAAGAATGGTGGAAGGTCTTAAGTATAAAACGTATCAGGAAAGACTTAATGAACTCAATCTGTATAGTCTGGAGGACAGAAGGAAAAGGGGGGACATGATCGAAACATTTAAATATGTTAAAGGGTTAAATAAGGTTCAGGAGGGAAGTGTTTTTAATAGGAAAATGAACACAAGAACAAGGGGACACAATCTGAAGTTAGTTGGGGGAAAGATCAAAAGCAACGTGAGGAAATATTATTTCACTGAAAGAGTAGTAGATCCTTGGAACAAACTTCCAGCAGACGTGGTTGGTAAATCCACAGTAACTGAATTTAAACATGCCTGGGATAAACATATATCCATCCTAAGATAAAACATAGGAAATAGTATAAGGGCAGACTAGATGGACCATGAGGTCTTTTTCTGCCGTCAGTCTTCTATGTTTCTATGTTTCTATCTTGTTACGGCTGGGAAAAAAAGTTTTGAAAAACCTACATTTAGCATATAAGACATACCTAAATTTTAATTCACTTTTAAGGGGGGAAGGTGCGTCTTATACTCCAAAAATATGGTATATGTTGGTATTATGGCTACTCTGGATAAGTGTGCAATGTTATTAAAAGCTCTACTGTATAGTAATACCGGTATGGGTTATATCCTGGTTATACAGTGGTACCTCCGATACGAACCCCTCGTCTTACGAACAACTCATAATACGAACCCGGGGTTCAGAAAAATTTTGCCTCTTCTTACGAACTTTTTTCGAGTTACGAACCGGCGTTCGGAGACTGCTGGGAAGCCGCGCGGCTGTTTTAAAAGGTGACAGCCGGGCGGCGGGGTTTCCCAGAAGCCTCCCGAACGCCGGTTCGTAACTCGAAAAAAGTTCGTAAGAAGAGGCAAAATTTTGCTGAACCCCGGGTTCGGTTCGGGAGGTTGCTTGGAAGCCCCCCAGGCCGGCTGCGACCTTTTAAAACAGCCGTGCCGCTTCGCAGCTGTCTCCCGAAGCCAAACACGGAAGTTTGGCTTTAGCGTTCGGCTTCAGGAGACAGCTGCGAAGCGGCGCGGGTGTTTTAAAAGGTCGCAGCCGGCCTGGGGGGCTTGCCAGCACCCCCCCGAACTCAGGGTCGCCGAAAGCCGTTTTTTTGCGGGGGGGGTTTTGGTTGCACGGATTAATTGACTTTACATTGTTTCCTATGGGAAACAATGTTTCGTCTTACGAACCTTTCGTCTTACGAACCTCCTCCTTGCACCAATTAAGTTCGTATCATGAGGTATTACTGTACTATTAAATGAATGTCTAATTTGTTGCCTTTAGGATGCATTCAACTCTATTACTGTAAATGATATTACAATTTGTTCTGATTCTATATTGGTGTGTATCGTTCTCAAATTATCAATCATCTTAAATTAAACATGCATTCATTCAAGTGCATATGTATAGATGCAATACAGTCCTTATTTAATTTCCTATCCAAACTAAATCCCTAGACATATGGGATTCTTTCTGCCGCAACCTGATCTTGTGCAGTTTGTTTCTGAAACACAAATCATTTTGTACTATTTCCTGTGTGAAACTGACTTGAATCATTAGTTGAGAAGAATTATCAACTTCTTTTGATCAAAAGAAAGTTTAGAACTAAGACGCCTTAAACAAGATCTAAGTATTGCCCACAAGATCATATGCTGCAACGTCCTGCCTGTTGGCGACTACTTCAGCTTCAACCACAACAACACAAGAGCACACAACAGATTTAAACTTAATATTAACCGCTCCAAACTTGACTGTAAAAAATATGACTTCACTAACCGAGTTGTCCATAGTGTCATCCCCAAACCCCCAACACTTTACCCTTAGATTATCTACGGTTGACCTATCCAGATCCCTAAGAGGTCAGTAAAGGGCGAGTACAAGTGCACTAGAGTGCCTTCCGTCCCCTGTCCTATTGCTCTCCTATATCTCCTATACCTTTCTTCTATTCCTATATCTCTTCTTCTATTCCTTCATTGATATGTTCTATTACTATATCTTCTTTTCTGTTATTTCTTAGATATATTTTACTATGAGTATCTCCTCTATAACCTTCATCATGCATTTTACTATGTGTATATAGATATATACCCCCTAAAACCCTCTTTGTGTATTGGACAAAATAAATAAATAAATAAAAAATAAATAAAAATAAAATAAATGTTCATATATTTTCTGAAACTAAAGGTTATTTAGTTTCTGTATTTCTTAGCTGTCTTTTGCAAAATGGAGTTGAAAAATTACTACTACTTCCATTAGACACCCTGCTCAAGTCAAGTTAATTATCCCAATATTTGTTTCTTGCCTACCAACATTTCCAAGATGTCTCCTTTATTGTCCTTCACACGATATTAGAAAGCACAGCCAGCATTTTTATACCATCTCTGCCCACTTGATGCTTTATTCAAACAATTTCTGAACTCTGTGCTTGGTAAGAAAAACCTCTCCATGGTCCCCCTACGAGTTTTCCCCAAGTGATTCCCATAAGAAGCTAGAAGGTTACTTGGAAGAGGAGGAATTTAAAAAAACAGATAACGAACCTGGAACTTCTCCGTCCTCCAGAGTTTTCCTACCTGACTCTGATGCCAGAAATGCTGAAGGCTCTCCTTGGCCCCATCCTGGTCAAGTGATTCTTATTGGGTTTTTTAATCCACCTGCACAGTCACCATTACAACACTCAAAGACCATCACTTAGGATGAAAGAGAAATGCGCATTATGAACAAGGTAGATCAGCAACCTAGCAAGCTGTTAGGGAGATGCGTACTACACCATAGCAAAAGGTGGCTTTCGTGCTTTTAACCTGTAGCAATGCAGGGAAGACTCCACCCATACAAATGAGGCACATATGCAATATACAACTCATAGGGTTGGGTTTTTTTGTTTTTTGTTTTGTAGTCCTGGGAAGTAATTTCCCTTCCCTCAATTAATTATCTGAGCAGGTGGCTTAATTCCCAGTGTGGCCTGCAGCCTTCTAAAGAAGCTTCAGAAACACAGCCAATACAACCTAAAGGTGAAATTAACAGAATGGAGCACAGTCATCTATCCAGCTGATACGGAAAAAGGATGACATTTTCAAAAAAAGTTGCTGTGACTTCACCCATCAAATTTCCATAAATGCCTTTCTATTAGAATTGGCACTGAATGGGCCACTGACCAAAAAGAGACGAACACCTTCTTTTGCCGATAAAGAGTTTGGGCAGAAGACACGCATTGTATTGCACACGTTGCCAATGCACACAAATGGATATTTAAAGCTGGAAGACTTAGGCAGGTAAGAGCAGACAACAATTTGTGTCAAATGCTTAGCAAGAGAGCTTCCCTGAAGAAAGAGGTGCACAGCACAATGAACCATAGAGCAGTGTATCCCAACCTTGGCAAGTTGAAGATATTTGGACTTCAACTCCCAGAATTCCCCAGCCAGCAAATGCTGGCTGGGGAATTCTGGGAGTTGAAGTCCAGATATCTTCAACTTGCCAAGGTTGGGAAACACTGCCATAGAGTAATCCAAATGCCTTCTAAGAGTCACTGGGTGACAAATTAGTTAGCCAACTAGTTAATAATGATAAACAAGATAGAGGCCCTGGAAAGAGAAAGACTTAATCTCTAAATTGCACATACCTGGCTCTTGCCCTTTGCTTAGTGAGAAACCTCACTGAGGATTGCTTTGGTCCTCTCTGAATTCTTTTCTGTTTTGAGCCTCTCAATGTGAAAGGTCGATGAACTTTACAGAGTGCGTACAAATTTTGCAAGGAGGCACTATTTACCGAAGGAAGTTCATATAAAATTCCCAAGACGAGCTGTAAGAGATGACATCCATAAATGGTTGCGAAATCAAACGAATTACTTACAAGGGCAAAGAAATCATAATGTTGAAACAGGTACCATGCAGAATAAGAGAAAATAAAAGATAGTATCAATTTTTAACCAAGAGGTTGATTAAAGATAATATAATGTTCAGATGGCTGGTACCAGAAGGCAAGATTGTAGCATGGCAAGAAAAGAAAATTAGAATAGAAACAGTGGAAGAAGCAAGAAAGCCTCTGGAGCCTGGGGAGGACGAAAAAAGGCACATGATAGCAGTATTCCATTAGTTGAGGGGCTGCCACAAAGAGGAGGGGTTCAACTTATTTTCCAAAGCACCAGAGGGCAGGACCAGAAACAATGGTTGGAAACTAATCAAGGAGAGAAACAACCTGGAATTAAGGAGAAAATCCTTAACAGCAAGGACAATTAACCAATGGAACAGCTCGCCTTCAGAAGTGATGGGTCTGGAGGTTTTTAAAGAAGACTGGATAGTCACATCTGAAATGCTATATGGTCTCCTGCTTGAGCAGGGGGGCTGGATTAGAAGACCTTCAAGGTCCCTTCCAGCTCTATTCTGATTGATTGATTGACTGACTGACAGACACTTGGTAGCACTAACAGAAGTTGATAAGGCACAAAAGTTCCTTGTTTCTCTTTCTGTTATTTCACTGTCCTCAAAGAAAAAAGAAAGACTGACAGCCCAAACACTTCTATTATTTATCAACACAATTAGATAATGGACCTGCAATTCCCATTTGAGTAGAATTGTATGAGAAATAAAAATGGGGCAGCATTGATCCTTCCCATCATTGCCTTCACTATGTTGTCTACATACTGAAAAGGTAGTCTGCTGAATAGGTACCTTCTCTGTGCCTGTTATTACTATTATTATTAAATTATACATTCTTCTTTTCAGATTTTGATTCCTGAAAAATGTGTGTGCAATGACAGACTGCCTGCAAAATGCCCAGCAACTGGATAGGTGGTGCCCTGTGCCTTTAAAACTTCTTCCTAGCCAAACCAGAAAGGAGTGATAGCAGGTCAAAGTAACCTTTAGTGTATTTGTGTGTAGATGGCCATCGAGATAGAAAAACATCCCCAAAATATGAACAAGCGGGATGATACCTCCCGCCTACCAGACATCTGGAAACCAGCCCTCAAATGTATCCCAGCCATAGACCTGAAATCAGACTCAGAACACACATTGCAAAACAATCAAGTAGCCTGCAAGCTTCAACTACTCAGGATATCACACCTAATCTACAACCATTAACTAATCAGCATACCTCAGCTACATCAACGACCCCAGATGTTACCCCACTGACTCACCAGGAAGTTTCTACACAGCAGGCAATTGCTGAGCCATCAAACCACACCCAGCAACCAGTATTTATAGAAGGAAGGCAGCTCAGGTCTCACTGTGTTCGCCCTAGAACAAGGACAGAAGCACCAGCCTGAAGATGACGCGTGGGACCTCATGGGAACGTTGCCAGAAATTTCCAAATCCTACACGGGAAGAAACCCAAATACAGTGATCCCCCGGTTATTGCGTCCCTGACCATTGCGAACAGGGTAATTTGCGATTTTTGAAACCGGAAGTCAAAACACCATCTGCGCATGCGTGCCCTTTTTTCTATGGGCACGCATGCGTAGATGGCGCCGGGCAGATCAGCTGCTGGGCGGCTTCCCTGGGTCTTCCCCCTCTTGCTGGCGGGAGGGCGAAGCCCCCCCCCCAGCACCCGCTCGCCCGCCCTTCGCCCTTCGCCCGGGAAGTTCGCCAGGAGTCAGCGGAGAACGGCGCGCCTGTTTTAAAATGATCGGAGCTTTCCAATGAGTCCCGAAGACAAACGTCAAACTTCCGCGTTTGTCTTCGGGACTCATTGGAAAGCCGCCCAGGTGTTTTAAAACGTCGCCGCCGACATGGGGGGCTTGCTAGCACCCCCCCAAACCCGGGTGTACCTCATAATTGAGACTGCTTTTTTGCCATCCCTTCCTTCCCATTTTCCCATCCCTTCCTTTGCCATCCCTTCCTTCCCTTTTTCGTTTCCCACAACCCTTCTTCCTCTTCTCCTTTTAGTTTCCTTTCCTTCCTTTCCATCCTTCTCTACCTCCCCTTCCTCTCTCCTACTGCTCTCCTCTTCCCTTTCCTTCTCTTCTATCCTCTATTTTCCCTCCTTTCCCTCCTCTCTTCTCCCTTTCTTCTTTCCTCCTCCTCCTCTTTTTCTCCTGTTGTGTTCTTTTATTCTAATAGATCTCCGGATGGCCTTCTAGGGGTCTTGGTTCATTATTTATTTAACACCTCACACCTCTTTTCTATTTATTTCCATTTGTTTAGGAAACAAATTGAACAGCCTGAAGTAGCCCAAGGCAAATGTTCTCCAGCAGTAGAACTCAAAAAGAGAAATAGTGGACAAACAGGAGTTGGAGTAGAATTGAGCGGAAAATAAACAGCGCTGTCCTTTGAGTCCTTAAAGACTTGCTTTGTTGCCAAGAGGCAGGTGTTGTGTTGGTGTTGCCTTGAGCCTCAGCTGGCTTCTGTTTTCCCAGACTGAGTTTTTGAAGTCTAAAAATTTTCCTACTTGTGTACTGAAGAGCTGAGCAAAAAGGGAAGCACACATGCATGTGTGCCCACACACACACACAAAATAAAAAATATTGGGAGCAGAAATAAGAAAGGGACACACATAAGAACTTGTCATAAGTGGCTTCAAGGAATTTCTTTGGATACTTGTGGATGGGTGTAGCCAGTGATGGGCTACCAAAATTTTTACTACCACACTGTGGGCGTGGGCTTATGCATTTTGTTTCAACATCTTTCAGTGCAAATTGGGTGCTCTGGGGTGGAGGTCCAAATTTTGCTACCGGAACTGTTCCCGTAGGAGCCCATCACTGGGTGTACCTCATAACTCCGAAAGACCAAACACCAAGTGTATGCACAGAGATTTGATTAAAACAGAGACAAAAATAATCAGAAAAAGATCTATTGGTTGAGTCTTAGCTTGGGTTGTAAGAAATCCATCTGAAGGAAGAGATTGTTCATATTGCTGTAAATTACATTCTTCTCCCCACCAATAATAGACTTCCTATATTTTCCTTTTTAATAACCTTTAATAATTTTAATTCCTTCCTCAGGGAGCTAAAGAAAACCTGGACTACCTTTTCTCCAAAGTCCAACACTGCTGGGGGGGATGGGTAAAGGGAGATGGAGAAAAATAATTGTCCCGTGCCCTTGCTTTGCTGAACAGGTAAAACAGGGTGGGACTGCTCAGACAATGTGTCTTCAGGCTGTTTTACTAATTTTGTCAAATATTTAAAATTCTCGCCTCAGGTAAGAAAAGGTTTCTATAGCTGCATCGCCTAAAGGATTAGATTAACCACAAAGTCTATTAGTCTGGTGTTAACAAGGAATGTTCTGCCTCTCACTCCACAACTTCTATCAGTTAAGGGTGAAGCCCGCACATTCCTTAATTTTCAATGATTCTCACCATTGGGTTCAGAGCGATCTGAAGTGCTGGCGTTTGGGAGAAAGGCACTGGCAAAATTGCAAGATGACCATACCTATATCCAGAACCTTGCATCATTTGATGATCTACTCTGAAGCCAGGAATGATCCTGTCTGGGTTTGCTAGTACTGATGGCCTGAGCCTCCGCTGGATTCTGTTTTCCCAGTACAGAGCGGCTAATAAGTCAAACTAGAACAAGAAAGGCAATTCCAATAAACAGATCACAGATTATCAGAGTTGGCTTCCAAAAATATTTCAAACTTCGGCATGTAGGCTGTCCAGGTCATTCTTTCTGGGTCAAAGAATTCAGGTGGCTGGACTACCGATGGAGTAGCCATGATAGCACACGGAGGGTCGGTTTCCTCATCGCCAATGTAATAACTCTCAAAGCAAGGTTGAATCAAGCAAGGTTTATTTTGCTAACAGGACAAGGAAGTCAATTCAGTCAAGAAGCAATGGAGTATTGAGAGCTCTATACAATGACAGTTCTCCTATTTATACAATCTAGCCCAGCAACAGGGCAGTTTTACAAAGATACATTTTAAGCGCCAAAAGAAGGCAACCAATCAACATGCAATAAACAAATCTGAACTTTTGACTTTTACCCTGTCTGGGTAGGTCACCCAGGCAAATATCTAACAGAAGGGACCTTGTAGATCCTCTAGTCCAGGGGTAGGCAAAGTTGGCTCTTCTATGACTTGTGGACTTCAACTCCCAGAATTCCTGAGTCAATCATACTAGCTCAGGAATTCTGGGAGTTGAAATCCACATGTCATAGAAGAGCCAACTTTGAAGAAGAACCAATTTTGCCTACCCCGTAATAGGGTGTTGGGTATTCCTGCCATCTTAGTATCATCTGCAAATTTTGTCAATTCCACTTCTGTTTCTTCATCTAAGTCATTTATGAAGATATTGAAGAGTAGTAGGCCTAAGATGGAGCCTTGTGTCAGTCCTTTATAATTTTTTTTTATTGTTTACAGCATGTTAATCAATGTGATTTCTTTCCAAGGTTAGTGTTCCAAGGTCATTTGCTCCATTACATTTGTCCCTTTGGGTACAAAATTACCCTGGAAACCAGCAAGGAGGAAGAGGGGGAAGACAACTCTGATCGGAATGAAATAGAGAAACAGCCGAGATAATCTTCCATCAGCGAGCCAAGGGGGGGAGACGGACGCAATAAAGCTAATTTAAGACTGTCAAAACTTCAAAGCTGAGAAAAAAAGAGCTTCTAAATAATGTCTCTTGATAAGGAAATAAACACACACACACACACAAATTAAAATATAAAACTCCTGCTCCTTCTCCTAAAAAGGCTGCTTCCAGACACACGGGAAGGCAGAGTGGAAGGGAATGAAAAGTACTGAATCCTCTGATTGGCTGGCAGGAAAATGTCCCCTGTGTCAGTGGAGGGCTACCAAAATTTTTACTACCCCACTGTGGGCGTGGCTTGTGCAGGACGCCCTGCATTTTCTTTTAGCATCTTTCAGTGCAAATTGGGTGCTCTGGGGTAGAGCTCCATTTTCACTACCCCACTGCATTCCACCCCGTCTGGGCAGTAGCCTCCCCCGCCCTGCATCCAAAAGGCCAGGGAAAAAGTGCTTTTGAGCCCATTTGGCCAAAGGGCCAGGGAGAAAAGGCAGCAACAAATGGCTGGGGGGCAGAAGGCTGGGAACGGGAAAGACTCGGAGAAGTGGAGGAGGCAAAAAGTCCCGTTCTGAAACGAACTGTTTTAAGTTGAGGAGTACTTGTACAAAGTGTTCAAACGTTTATGACTTTATTATTATAAGGAGTATCCTGCTGCAGGTCTAAATGTCAGTTTCACTAATGATGATGATAATAATAATAATAATAATAATAATAACAACAACAACAACAATAACAATAACAACAGCAACAAAACAACAACAACAACAACAACAACAATAACAATAACAATAACAATAACAATAATAATAATAATAATTATTATTATTATTATTATTATTATTATTATTATTATTATTATTATTATATTTGTATGCCGCCCCTTTCCGAGGTAAGTCAGTAAAGAGAGAGGGAGCTTAGCCAATCCTATAGGCAATTTTTAAATTTATTTTTATTTATTTCTATCCCACCTTTATTATTTTCCCAAAACTACTTCAGGCAGTCAGCATACCCAACACTCCTTCCACCTCCTGTTTTCACACTGTGAGACAAGTTGGGCTGAGAGAGAGCGACCGGCCCAAAGTTACCTAACTGGCTTTCATGGCTAAGGCAGGAGTTGAACTCATGACATCCTGCTTTCTAGCTGGTGCTTTATCCACAATTTGTTCAGCTGCTAGTTGACTTGGTGCTGAAAACCTTATTTGCCATTCCTTTCCTATAGAGGTTATCACTTTTGCTGTTGCTCTCTCTAGTTTTAAAGGAGTTTTTCTCCATTTGAAATTTTATTTTCTTCATCTTTTTATTTACTTAAACCTATCGCCAAATTATCATTGGTTCTCTGGGTTTTTGGAGCCCAATAACCTGGGCATATATAAAAGAACCTGTGTGAAGGAAAAGTGAATAGAGCACAGACAATAAAAGTTGTCCTCTTTGTCCTTCAATATTACAAAGGGTGAGAAGGAGTGGTTTATAGCCACTGTAAATTTCCTTGTTGATTTCTTCTTACTATAAAAAATACTTTGTATGGGCAAAGAATATTCAAGTGGCACACTGGTTGGGAAACACTGCTCTAGGAGATCTCTAGCATTCTCTAGATTGAATGTAGTAACATCTGAACAGTTGCAGAAAAATTTAACGTTGCAGAAATTTTTTAAAAAAACTTTATACCATTAAAAAAACCTTGGGGTTTATGCCAGAGGCTGTTAACATAGAAACATAGAAGACTGACGGCAGAAAAAGACCTCATGGTCCATCTAGTCTGCCCTTATACAATTTTCTGTATTTTAATGGTATAAAGTTTTTTTTAATTTTTCTGCAACGTTAAACATATATAAATAGAAACACATATATCATCATCATCAACCTTATCTGTAAATATACTCATACCTTGATATCCAATGGTGTATATACATAAAAACATCTTATATAGCAAATTAAAAATCTAACAACTAAATTATATTTAATTTTAAAAGAAAGACTAAAATAGAAAAAGAAAAAAAGAATAATTCACCTAAATATAAAAATTTAAAAAAATTGAATACATTTCCTACAATTTCTAATATTCCTATTCATAAGTCTTCACTCCTTTGTGTTACATAATTTACCCAATATTGCCACCATTTCTCTTTTTGTCATCCAGGTTTTTACAAACTTATCTCTAACTCTTTTACATTACCTTCAAAGTGCTTACAAATTTATCTATTTTTATTTTCGATCCTTTCATAAAATTTCCCCCAGATTTTATAGAGTTGGTGAGACACCTATTAGGATTAAAATATTTAATATGAGTTGTTTGGGAATTAAACCTATTAGCCTCACTGTACTGCTGGCTACTTTGCGTGTATATATTGTAATGACATATAGAGATTAGTGGTGTTATGGCCAGCATAAAAATTCCTCATGATTTTAATAAATAGATTTATAAACATATTTAGCTGCTTCTCTTATCGCTTGGGTCATTTCAATTTTCTGCTATCTAATCTTTTCCCCCATTGAAAAAAAGAAACTAAAACAAAAGAAACTAAAGGGGAGCTGTTATTGAATGATTGTTTTTATGGGGACAAGGAGCTGTTGAAAGATTGCAGAAGGAAGCGTGGGAAAGGAGATGACGGACGCCATTACTGCGCTGGACTGCAAATGACAGTGCAGAAGAAAAAAGAAACTGAATAATCACTAACAGAGAAAAAGTTAGTTTGGGTTCCGGGACTAATTTATATATCTACTAATACATTTTTATAACCCTATCTGTACTATCCCAATAATATTTAAGAAGAAGTTAAGAAGACGTTGAATAAGAACTTTATAAGACGTATAATTGGGACTGTGGATTAAGGATTTATTGTTTCTTTCCTCCGAATGGACCGTTGAACTTACCTGAACGGTCTTCTCGATGCACTGCAAGGAGAGTCCAACGTGGGTATTTCTCCAGTCTCATTGGAGGGACTGAGTTTTAATTTTAAACATTATGCAGGTACCGCCCCCTAGCCCACCAGTCATAAGAAAACGAAGGAGCAGTAAACTATAAACTTTTTATTAAACAACTGGAAGGCAAAACTGACTATGAATAGACTTCAATAATGGCAAAAAAAAAAGCCCTTGGTCCACCAACCGGGTGGGTTTGGACTCTCCCTGCAGTGCATCGAGAAGACCGTTCAGGTAAGTTCAGTTGTTCAATTTCCAAGTATCCAAAAGTAATCCAATATATGCAAAGATGTCCAAAAAGAAAAAGGATAATAGTAGTGGAAATTAAAAAAAAAAAAGCAAAAATATCTATCTATGTATGAGATTCAAAAGTAAGCAAACTTTATTTATTTAATATTAAAGGAGGGAGGTAAAAAGTAATGAAAATTAAGGCAAAAAAGGGTATGGAAAGGAAGGGTAAATGGTAGGTAGAAAAGTAGGGTCGGGGTTTTCCGGTTGCTGTTTTAACTCTTATCTGCTTTACTTTTTTTCCAACTAATCAGGGTGTTATTTCAAAGACAAATAGCAAAAATATTATTTTTCTTGTTGCGGGGGGTTTAAACTTTCTCCTACCTTCGAAACACGTTACTTAAACCTTCTCTCCTTGCGAAAATTTAAAGTGTAGCTGATAGTTCTAGGGCAAGTCGAAATCACAAATAGACGTGGCGAAAATTCATTCTAAAAACTTTCAAGTAATTTCCGCCGAGTCATCGTCGCCATCTTTGCCAAGGGGATCGTAACACTCACAGATCGAAGTCGCCGCCTCCCGTTCTTCAGACTCAAAAAAAGAGCCGGGATGTCTCTTTCGCAAGGAGTAATCCAACACGTATACCACAAATCCAAAAACCGTCCTCAGTCCTTCTGCAGCAAGCAATAACACCCCCAAAGGTATTTGTCGTTACCGCGGCTTCCAAAATGAGTTTTAATTTTAAACATTATGCAGGTACCGCCCCCTAGCCCACCAGTCATAAGAAAACGAAGGAGCAGTAAACTATAAACTTTTTATTAAACAACTGGAAGGCAAAACTGACTAAGAATAGACTTCAATAATGGCAAAAAAAAAAGCCCTTGGTCCACCAACCGGGTGGGTTTGGACTCTCCCTGCAGTGCATCGAGAAGACCGTTCAGGTAAGTTCAACGGTCCTTCTCCAATGCACTTGCAAGGAGAGTCCAACGTGGGATGTACCCAAGACATAATAAACGGGAGGGAAAATCAGATCCAAGGGCGTTCACGTTGTACACACCCTCTGCAACACCCTCCTCCCAAATGCTGCCTCTGCGGAAGCAAAAGAGTCAATCCAGTAATGCTTGATGAAGGTAGATGGAGCTGCCCACGTGGCTGTTCTACAAATCTCTTCGATCGAAGCTTGTGTAGTCCAGGCTGCCGAAGCTGCCACACTGCATGTTGAATGTCCTGTTATTCCCTGAGGAACAGTCTGTCCTGATGCTTTATAGGCTTCAGTGATGCAGTCTCTTATCCAACGGCTAATGGTCTGAGAAGACACTCTAGTGCCCATTCTGTGTGAGGAGAAAGAGATAAATAATGCCTCCGATGTTCTGGAAGCCTGTGTCCTACGAGTATAAATTTTAACAGCACGTCTCACGTCCAATTTATGCCATCTGAGTTCAGATGGGTGCGTGCCATGTGAGCAGAAATCTGGCAATACAGTGATCCCCCGTTTATTGCGTCCCCAACCATTGCGAACAGGGTACTTCGCGATTTTTCAACCCGGAAGTCAAAATACCATCTACGCATGCGTGCGTTTTTTCTATGGGCACGCATGCGTAGATGGCAACCGGGAGATCAGCTGCTGGGTGGCTTTCCTGGGTCTTCCCCCTCTTGCTGGCGTCAGCGAGGAGTTTCCCCACCGCCCACGCAAACTCCTCGCTGCCGCCCGCCCTTCGCCCGCCCACGCCGTTCATTCTCGCCGCTTTCGAGCTGAGTCCTGAAGCGAATTCGCTCCCGGACTCAGCTCGAAAGCGCCGAGAGACAGCGCCAAGGAACGGCCTGTCCATGCTGTCTCTCTAACGGGCCTGTCCACGCTGTCTCTCGGCGCTTTCGAGCTGAGTCCGGGAGCGAGTTCGCTCCCGGACTCAGCTCGAAAGCGGCGAGAGACAGCGCCAAGGAACGGGCCTGTCCACGCTGTCTCTCGGCGCTTTCGAGCTGAGTCCGGGAGCGAGTTCGCTCCCGGACTCAGCTCGAAAGCGGCGAGAGACAGCGCCAAGGAACGGGCCTGTCCACGCTGTCTCTCGGCGCTTTCGAGCTGAGTCCGGGAGCGAGTTCGCTCCCGGACTCAGCTCGAAAGCGCCGAGAGACAGCGCCAAGGAACGGGCCTGTCCACGCTGTCTCTCGGCGCTTTCGAGCTGAGTCCGGGAGCGAGTTCGCTCCCGGACTCAGCTCGAAAGCGCCGAGAGACAGCGCCAAGGAACGGCCTGTCCATGCTGTCTCTCTAACGGGCCTGTCCACGCTGTCTCTCGGCGCTTTCGAGCTGAGTCCGGGAGCGAGTTCGCTCCCGGACTCAGCTCGAAAGCGGCGAGAGACAGCGCCAAGGAACGTCCTGTCCACGCTGTCTCTCGGCGCTTTCGAGCTGAGTCCGGGAGCGAGTTCGCTCCCGGACTCAGCTCGAAAGCGGCGAGAGACAGCGCCAAGGAACGGGCCTGTCCACGCTGTCTCTCGGCGCTTTCGAGCTGAGTCCGGGAGCGAGTTCGCTCCCGGACTCAGCTCGAAAGCGGCGAGAGACAGCGCCAAGGAACGGGCCTGTCCACGCTGTCTCTCGGCGCTTTCGAGCTGAGTCCGGGAGCGAGTTCGCTCCCGGACTCAGCTCGAAAGCGGCGAGAGACAGCGCCAAGGAACGGGCCTGTCCACGCTGTCTCTCGGCGCTTTCGAGCTGAGTCCGGGAGCGAGTTCGCTCCCGGACTCAGCTCGAAAGCGGCGAGAGACAGCGCCAAGGAACGGGCCTGTCCACGCTGTCTCTCGGCGCTTTCGAGCTGAGTCCGGGAGCGAGTTCGCTCCCGGACTCAGCTCGAAAGCGGCGAGAGACAGCGCCAAGGAACGGGCCTGTCCACGCTGTCTCTCGGCGCTTTCGAGCTGAGTCCGGGAGCGAGTTCGCTCCCGGACTCAGCTCGAAAGCGGCGAGAGACAGCGCCAAGGAACGGGCCTGTCCACGCTGTCTCTCGGCGCTTTCGAGCTGAGTCCGGGAGCGAGTTCGCTCCCGGACTCAGCTCGAAAGCGCCGAGAGACAGCGCCAAGGAACGGGCCTGTCCACGCTGTCTCTCGGCGCTTTCGAGCTGAGTCCGGGAGCGAGTTCGCTCCCGGACTCAGCTCGAAAGCGCCGAGAGACAGCGCCAAGGAACGGGCCTGTCCACGCTGTCTCTCGGCGCTTTCGAGCTGAGTCCGGGAGCGAGTTCGCTCCCGGACTCAGCTCGAAAGCGCCGAGAGACAGCGCCAAGGAACGGGCCTGTCCACGCTGTCTCTCGGCGCTTTCCAGCTGAGTCCGGGAGCGAGTTCGCTCCTGGACTCAGCTCGAAAGCGCCGAGAGACAGCGCCCCCCGGACCCTCAACCCGGGTTTGGGGGGCTGCTAGGAAGCCCCCCATGCCGGCGGCAAACAGCCGCGCCGCCCCCAATCTTCGGCTCCTCGCTAGCGCTGTGGGAATAAAAACACCATCTGCACATGCGCAGAAGGTGTTTTTACTTCCGCATCGCTACTTCGCGAAAACCCGCTCGTTGCGGGGGCTCCTGGAACGGAACCCTCGCAACGAGCGGGGGATCACTGTACTATTTCTTGTGTTCTATGGAAACCAGAGTTCACCTTGGGGATGAAGGAAGGGTCCAATCGAAGAACCACGCTGTCCGGATGGAATAGACAGAGGTCAGGTCTCACAGATAGGGCCGACAGCTCCAACACACATCTGGCCGAAGTAATAGCGACTAGAAAAGCCGCTTTTATGGATAAGAAGCGTACCGGTACCGTCCTCAACGGTTCGAAGGGTGGAGTTGTCAAGGCCCTTAGAACAAATGGTAGGTCCCAAGAGGGGAACCTATGAACGGTAGCTGGTCTGATATTCGACGCTCCTTTTAAAAAATCCCTAATCCAAGGGTGTCATGACAGAGGCCGGTAATAGTCCTGACTTAATATTGTGGACAACGCCGCCACATGGCGGCGCAAGGTGTTTGGAGCCAATCCCTTTTCCAATCCTGCCTGAAGGAAGGTTAGAACAGTCCCCGGCAAGGCCGATGTAGGGTCGATCTTCTGGGCTCCGCAAAAGGTGCAGAAAGCCGACCAAGTCGACTGGCAGGTTCGCCTCGTAGATGGTCTGCGCGCCACCTGCATGGTAACTATGACCGTGTCCGGGAGATGTAGCCATCTCAGGCGGTCCCCCTCAAGTGCCACACGGTCAGGTTCCACCACTGAGGTTCCGGGTGTGCAATGCATCCCTGGCTGAGGGCTACTAGATGGTCTGGGATTCTCCAATGTGGAGAGATGGACAGCTCCATCAAGTCCGAGAACCAAGCTCGTCGAGGCCAGAAGGGTGCTACTAGCAGAACCTCGGCTCGTTCCTGTATGATCTTCTGCAGAACCCTCTGTAGAATGCGAGTGGGTGGGAACGCATACAGGAGCCCCTTTGGCCAGGGGAGTCGCAACGCATCCACTCCCTCCATACCCGGAGATGGAAACCGGGACAAGAAGCGTGGCAGCTGTGTGTTGTGACACGTTGCAAATAGATCCAAGATTGGTGTGTTGAATCGAGTTGTTATCTCCCAGAACACTCTGGGGTCTAATTTCCACTCTGCCGGGTCCAGAGTCTTGCGGCTCAGCCAGTCCGCCCACACATTCTCCTGTCCCGATATGTGTTCGGCTGAGAGGGAGGCCAAATGGACCTCTGCCCATCTGAACAGAGATTCGGCCTCCTGCATCAGGCGTCTGGATCTTGTCCCCCCTTGGTGGTTTATGTAAGAGTGGGCTGAGACATTGTCCGTTAGAATCAGGACATGGCTGCCCTGCACCAGGGGAGAAAAGCTGTGCAGTGCCAGGGAAACTGCCTTTAATTCCAAGAAATTGATGTTGATGTCCCTCAGATCCTGAAGGCTCCACAGACCCTGGGCCACACTGGATGAGAGGTGGGCTCCCCACCCCGTCAGGCTGGCGTCCGTCGTTATAGTGACAAAGTCTTGTCCTCGAAAAGGCGATCCCCTCTGGATGGCTGATGAAGTCCACCATCGCATGGATCTCCTGACCCCTGCCGGGAGAACCACCTGTGTATTGGTGTGACTGATCTTCCTCCATTGGAAGGGCAGGAGGAACCATTGGAGTGGACGTAGGTGTAACCTGGCCCAAGGCACGACATCTATGCAGGACACTAGCATGCCCAAGATCTTTGACAGGAAGGCCAGTGAAGGCCTTGGTTGGGATCTCAATGCCTGAGTCAGAGCTCGGATATTGGTCTGCCTGTCCTGAGATAGGAATACCTGGCACAACTCTGTCTATTGTGGTGCCCAGGTGAGCCAAGCGGGTTGTAGGTGTTAAGTGGTTCTTGTTCCAGTTTATGGTAAACCCGTGTGTTTGTAGGGTGGTCAAGGTAAGTTGAAGATCTCGTTGTGCCTGGTCCCAGGACTTTGACAATATCACAATGTCGTCGAGATATGCCATAAGGCGCACTGACCGGTGTCTTAAAGTGGCCGTAAGGACGTCCAATAGTTTTGTGAATGTCCTTGGTGCTGATGAAAGGCCGAATGGCATTGCTCGATATTGGTAATGAGATCCGTTTAAGCAAAATCGGAGGAATTGTCTGTGTGCCGGGAGTACCGGTACATGGAGGTAGGCCTCCTTGAGGTCGATAGAGGTGAGCAGGTCCCCTGGTTGTATGGCCTGTAGAATAGACCTGAGGGAGTACATTTTGAACTTTTGATAACGCACATACAGATTCAACCATTTTAGATTTAAAATCAAACGAACCCCTCCCGAAGATTTGGGGACCAGGAAAATGACTGAGTAGAAGCCTTTTCCCCTCAGGTGTATGGGAACCTCCTCTATCGCTTCTATTTGCAGTAGATGCTCTATTTCTTTGTGTAATAGCGCCCTCTTTTGCGGGTCTATCACGTGAGGCCCATTCCGGCTTTCCCCTCGAGTGGCGAAGGTCCCATAACGAGGCTAGACTGAGACAGAGCGGCCTGCTGCTGCCTCTGGGCCTCCAACTGTCTCTCAAGAGCCCGTATTCTCTTCTCAGCCTCCTTAAGGGAGGCTCCCTGGGAAGATTTGGTCTTCTCAGGGTGCTTGTCCTTGGGGGTACAGGGCCTGATAGTGGCGGGCAACTCCTCCCCGGAATGTGCTGAGGTATCAGCCATAATTCTTTGCCCAGTAACACTCACGGAGGCCTCAAACTCACGATGGTTCACAGATCACGCAGCCGATAATTCGAAGACGAATGTAAGTGTCTAGTGCGGCTGCGCGATATTAGGGAGGTCGGGGCATGGCTAGGAGCCTTCCCGGCTCCGTTCTACCCCCAGTGCTATCCTCGGCAGGAAAAAACATGGCCGCCGCGCCGTTGCCATGGCAACCGGCGGAGGCCGCAACGGCTTCTCCCGCCGTTTTTCTCTTCCAATAATGGCGGCCGCTGCCGATCTGCAGCGTCTGTGGCCTTTTCGCGCCGCCGCCTCCTGCCGACCAGGTCGCCTTCACCAATCTTCGGCTCTGGTATTTTCGTCGGGCGGGGCAGGCCCCTCCCGACGGCAACCACCTCCAATCAGCTGGGTGCGACCACGGGGGTCGGTAACCCGGCCCGCCCCTCTGATAAATCCCCCCCTTCAATCCTCTCAACACCTGGGAGAAAAACAGGTGTGTGTGGGGGGGGTCGGGCGTGACAGGCAAGGGGACAGAACCCGCGGAGGGTCTGGTCCCCTGCTGCAAGGGAGGGAGCCACTCTTCAGAAGAAACCTGCAAGGAAAAGGAAAAGAAGAAAAAGCATTAGTAATAAACAGAAAAGGTAAAAGACAATAATTTAATTTACTAATACTCGAATCACAGAGAGAAAACTCAAAAAGGTCCCTTTACTGCGACTGAGTTTTCATGACTGGTGGGCTAGGGGGCGGTACCTGCATAATGTTTAAAATTAAAACTCAGTCCCTCCAATGAGACTGGAGAAATATCCACGTTGGACTCTCCTTGCAAGTGCATTGGAGAAATGCAAGTTTGTGGTTTACAACCTCATTTTGATATAGCAGAAAAACGGACTTACTCTATGTTTCAGTGTATAAGACACAACTTTTTCCTTCAAAAAACTGCACCAAAAACTGGGTGCGTCTTATACACCGAATGCTGTTGGGTGGCAGTCAGCGGCGGCGGCAGCACCCTCACCATAGTCCCAATGGCGGCTTTTCACGTGTTTTGGTGACTGGCACCAGCCGCCACTACAAAACTGCGTGAGAAGCCGGTATTGCCAGACTACAGGAACCTGCTGCCGCTACTACTGACCACCCCCACCAGACTACGGGATTAGGCCCCAAGTTTAACGACATGGGGGAAAACCTGAGCTTCTGTCCTCCGTTGCATGGGCGCCTCTCTCCCTTGGTACATTCATCTCGCTTCCTCCTCTATAAACCAACTCAGCTCTTTCTCCTCTGTAAACATTTCGTTCACACAAGGGGAGGACAGGAGGTTACTGCTTCCGCCGCTGCTTCTAATGGAGGTGGAGTCAAACGTTCTCATCAGATCCGCTTCATCCTTCTTCCTCAGCCGTCTAGGTTTCGGTGAAGGCTGAGGTAAACGGGATGGAAACGAAACCCAGGCGGCTGAGGAAGCAGGATGAAGTGGATCTGACGAGAACGCAACGCTGCCCATTTGCCTCAGTCTCCAATAGAAGCAGCGGTGGCAGTTGAAACAGCACCCTCCCTTCCTCCCCTTGTTGGAAAGAAACGTTTACAGAGGAGGAAATTTAGAAGAAGCTATTGCCCTTTTAGAGCTGGAGCAGGCATCATATAGCTTGCGCTTCCAGAATATAGTAGAAGAAAAGGAAGAGAAGTTAGGAGAGAAGATGATAGAGATATTGGCTGAAATTCTACAAATGGATCCAGAGATAATACGTGAAGTCGATGAACTTTCCAGAGTGCATACAAATTTTGCAGGGAGGCACCATTTACCAAGGGAAGGTCATATAAAATTCACAAGAAGAACTATAAGAGATGACATATATAAATGGTCGTGAAATCAAACAATTAACACTGTGGGCTCACACTAACAAAATGATGTTCAACGTCAACAACAGCAAAATCCTTCACCTAGGCATAAAAAACCCTAGACACACATACAGCCTAGGAGAAACCGCACTTAGCAGTAGCGTCTGTAAAAGAGATCTCGGAGTCTTGGTGGATAATCAACTAAACATGAGCCAGCAATGTGCAGCAGCAGCCAAAAAAACCAACACAATCCTAAACTGCAGCAACAGGGGAATACACTCCAAAACTAGGGAAGTATTAATACCACTTTACTATGCCAGATGTGGTCTGACCATATCCAGTTCTGGTCACGCTTCAAAAGAGACATTGAAACTCTGGAAAAGAGCAACCAAAATGATTAGGGGACTTGAAACCAAGACTTACAAAGAGAGATTGCGATAACTGAGCAGGGATAGCCTAGAGAAAAGGAGGGCCAGAGGGGACATGATAGCAGTATACAGGTATATGAGGGGTTTCCACAGAGAGAAGAGGGTCACTCTATTCTCCAGGGCACCAGAGGGCCGGACAAGAAACAATGGCTGGAAGCTGACCAAGGAGAGATTCAACCTGGAACAAAGGAAGAACTTCCTGACCATCAGAGCAATCAACCAGTGGAACAGTCTGCCTGCGGAGGTTGTGAACTCCCCAACTCTGGACAGTTTCAAGAGGAGATTGGACTGCCATTTGCCTGGGGTGCTATAGGGTTTCCTGCTCAGGCAGGGGGTTGGACTTGATGACCTGCATGGTCCCTTTCAACTCTAACAATAAATAAAATAAATAAATAAAGTGTTTGTGTGTGGGGGTTTTTCTGGATATAATTTTTTTCTTTATTTTTCTTTCAACATAAAATAAAAAAACCATGAGCAATAAAAAACACAGAATCAGTGCTTAAAATAATAATTAATAATATTTCTTAGATATATTAAACATTCAGAGAGAAAAAAGTGCTAATAATACTTTCAATATGTACTTTTTATCCTCTTTTTGCTAAGTTAATTAAAATTAACCACACATGAGATATATTTCATCTACAAATAACAATATTATGAAATCTAGTCCCTTATATTCCCTTTTTCTATTTATAATAAAACATAAACATCTTAACATCTTAATTCAATATCTAATTTAATCCTTTCATCTCTGTGTTAACTCCTTATCCAATGCTGCCACCAGTCCTTATTTCATCATCCGGGTCTTTAATAGATTAAAATTAAATCATCATGTATTTCTTCAAAAGTAATTAAAAGAAAATACTTCTCAATTATTTTTAGTTTCTAACCATTCATAAAACTTTCCTAATAACTTTGATCCCTAAGACAGATAAAGATAAGGAAAAAATCCAAAACTATAGACCAATATCCCTTTTGAATACTGACTATAAAATATTTATCACAATATTTGCAACAAGGATAAACAAATTTTTAGATCCAATAATACACCAAGACCAAAATGGGTTTTTACCCCAAAGACAGATCAGAAATAATTTGAGAACAATAATCAATACACTTAAATACTATGAAAACAGCCCAGGAAAGCAGACACCATTGGTTTTTCTTGATGCAGAAAAAGAGCTTGACAATGTGAACTGGAGATTTATTAAGATACAATTAGAAGAAATGAAATTTGCCCCCAAATTTGTGAAATTAATTAATTCTATATATTACAAACAAAATGCACGAATATTAATCAACAGAGAACAAACAGACAGATTTGAAATTGAGAAAGGGGTAAGAAAAAGATGCCCCCTATCTCCCCTCCTTTTCATTTTAACATTAGAGACGCTATTAATAAAAATTCGAGAAGATAAAGAAATTAAAGGAATACAAATTAGGAAAGAAAGTTACAAACTACAGGCTTTTGCTGACAATGTGGATTTTATAACAGAAGAACCCACGAAAACCATCCCAAAATTAATACAACAAATAGAAGAATATGGAAAGGTGGCAGGATTAAAAATTAATAAAAACAAAACAAAAGAATATAACTAAAAACTGCACTAGAAATTTAATAGATCAATTGGAACAAATACCAGATATGAAAAAAGTAAGGAAAGTAAAATACAGTGGAACCCCGACATAAGAGCTGCTCTACTTAAGAGCAACTCGAGATAAGAGCTGGGAGGGGAGAGATATTTTTGTTCTACTTACAAGCCCAAATTCGAGATACAAGCGCCAAGGAGCTGTCTCCTGAAGCCAAACGCTAACTTCCGCGTTCGGCTTCAGGAGACAGCTGCGAAGCGGCGCGCGTGTTTTAAAAGGTTGCAGCCGGCCTGGGGGGCTCGGGGGGGTGCTTGCAGCTTTCTTTCTTGCTCTTTTTCTTTCTCTCTTTTACCTTCCCTTCCTCTATTTCTTCTTTTCTTTCTCCTTCCCACCTTCTTCCCTCCCTCCCTCCCTTCACTCATTCCTCTCTTACTCTCCCCTTTCATAAGTTTCCTTGCTTCCTTCCTCTGTTCCTGTCCCTTCCCCTTTCTTTCTTTCTTTCTTTCTTTCTTTCTTTCTTTCTTTCTTGCTCTTTTTCTTTCTCTCTTTTACCTTCCCTTCCTCTATTTCTTCTTTTCTTTCTCCTTCCCACCTTCTTCCCTCCCTCCCTCCCTTCACTCATTCCTCTCTTACTCTCCCCTTTCATAAGTTTCCTTGCTTCCTTCCTCTGTTCCTGTCCCTTCCCTCTTTCCTTCCTTCCTTCCCACCCTCCGTCCATTCATTCACCCATTCCTCTCTTGATCGCTTAAAGCCGGTCCCTGGTGCAAAAAGGGTTGGGGACCTCTGTCCTACAGGATTGGGTGGCAGAGAAGTTGAACATATGTAAATTTAAAAGTTTAAGAAAGTTTACAAGTTAAGTGAAAGAAACTTCATTATTCATTTATATGTACATGTACATTTCTTCATTAAAAACATGTCTTTCTGCATAATTTAGACTAACTTTGTGAGTTTTTTGAGGGCTGGAACCAATTAAAATTATTTACATTAATTCCTATGGGGAAAAGTCGTTCGAGATAAGAGCTGCTTGACTTAAGAGCCCAGGTCCGGAACGAATTAAACTCGTATCTCGAGGTACCACTGTACTTGGGAATTTGGATATCAGCAAATTCATTTTACCCACCTCGGAAGGATGAAAGGCTGAGTCAACCTTGAGCCAATGATGAGATTTCAACCACTGACCTACAGATTTACAGTCAGCTTCAGTGGCCTGCAGTACAGGACTCTACCTGCTGCACCACCCCAGAGGTTGAGATAATTAACAGAGCATTCAAATGTAATTTTTTTAAATAATCGGGAATATTTTAATATTCTATGCTTAATCTATTGTTAGCAAATGAACTGAGTAACTTTCTCTCATTATGAAGAAGGCAAAGGCTTATTGTTATTTTATATCCATGTATATCCCTCATTTCATCTATATATTCCACATAACACTCCCCTTTTACACCTCACTAACTTTCAAGAAATCCCTTGCTTCCTGGAACACACAAAGGACAGTGTCAGCAGCAGGGCCGCCATCAGGAATTTTGGGGCCCCATACAGCCTAAATGTCTGCCCCCCCCCGCCATTTTAAAACTACTGCCCCCCAAATCCCGTGCCATGCCCACCATGGCCACACACCCTAGGCAAGCCCTCCCCCGGCCCTCTGAGGTCAAACACAGCCCTGATGTGGCCCTCAATGAAATTGAGTTTAACACCCCTGGCCTAGAGGCTAAATCCTATGAACAAGGGCTAAGAGAACGAGTATGTTTAGCTCAACAAATAGAAAACTGAGGGGGAATATAATAGTAGTTTCCCAATCCTTAAAGGGCTGCCACAGAGCAGATGGCATCTATTTATTCTCCATGCCACCTGAAGGTAGTACAAGAAGCAATGGGCGGAACCTCACCAAGAAGAAATGCAATCTGGAAATAAGGAAAAACTTGGGACTGGGCGGCATAGAAATAATAAATAAATAAATAAATGAATGAATGAATGAATGAATGAATGAATGAATGAATGAATAAACAAACAAATCCCTTCTTTTTTATTAAAAGAAATTAATAATTTTAAAAAATCCATTACTATTAAAACTAAAACAACCAGCAAAAGTATTAATAAAAACAGGTGAGGGCTGGGGGGGGGTTTCTGTTATTATTTAAGTGCTTTTACCATATTCTTTAAATCAAGAGTCACTTCTCTCTCTGTTTCTCTCTCTTTCCTGTCATTCTCTGCCTCAATCATTTTCTCATTTCTCTTTTTTTCTCCCCTTTTTTCTATTATTTCTCTCTCTCTTTCCCTTCCACTTTTCTCTCTCTCTCTTTCTTCCTCTCTCATCTCTCTCTTTCTTTTTCTTTCTCTCTCTTTCTTTCTTCCTCTCTCTCTCTCTTCCTTCCTCTCTCATCTCTTTCTTTCTTTCTTTATCTCGTTCTCTATCTTGCTTTCTTCCTCTCTCTCACTCTCTTCCTTCCTCTCTCATCTCTTTATTTCTTTCTTTCTTTTTCTTTCTCTATCTTGCTTTCTTCCTCTCTCTCACTCTCTTCCTTCCTCTCTCATCTCTTTCTTTCTTTCTCTCTCTTTCTCTATCTCTCCCCCTCTTTCTCTATCTCTCCCCCTCTTGCTCTCTCTCTTTCTCACTTTCCCTCTTGTTTTCTTTCTCTCACTCTTTCGCTCTCTCGTTCTCTCTCTCTTGCTATCTCTTTCTCTCCCCCTTTCTTTCCCACTTTCTCTCTACCTTGCTCTGTCACTCTCACTCTCTCTTGTTCTCCGGAGGCTGGCGAAAGTGATTTTTCTTACTTTTAATGTTCCGGGCGGGCTGGCAGGGGGATGGGGAGAGCGCGCGCCGGCCCGCGCGCTGGCATTGAAAATCATTTTTGCTTGCCCCCACTGTGAGAACACCTGCACCGCTTCTCCTGCAGCCCCCTCGCTGAGAGCCCAGGACAAAAGCGCTCTCGGCAAAGGTGGGAAACGGAGGAGAAAGAGAGGCAGATCGGGCGGGCAGGGGCGGCCGCGGCTCCATGCGCGCCCTTGGAAAAGGGTGCTCGGGGGGGGCGTTTTGCGGTGCGCTGGCGCAGGCGTGCGCAGCCTACAGCAGGGAACGGTGCTGGGCACAATGACTGCTGCGGGCGCCAAGGGGCCGGCACACGGTTGCGGGCCAAAACCGCCCCCCCCATTTTTCAATTTGGCCGGGCCCCTGATGCCAGTACCAGTAATACTGACCTATCGGCGGCCCTGCATACAGTCATAAGTGGGAAGAGATCGGTGATAGGAATGATGGGGAAAAACTAGTAATAGTAGTGCAGACTTAGCAAATAGTTTGACAGTGTTGAGGGAATTATTTGTTTAGCAGAATGATGGTGTTTGGGGGGGGGAACTGTTCTTATGTCTAGTTGTCTTTGTATGCAGTGCTCTGTAGTGACATTTTGAGGGTAGAAGTTGAAACAGTTTATGTCCAGGATGCAAAGGGTCAGTGAGGGGTGAGAGATATATTTTCAGACTTGCAAATTTGTGTTACCATGAACAGAATCATGGTTGGTGCTTCTTTTCTACATACCTGCTAGAGCTGACTTCACTTTAGCAATAATTGTAAGGCACAATGGAAAATGCCAATCAACTATCTGGCAGCTAGCAGTGTGGCATCGGCGAGGGATCCTGGAGGTGCTTTAAGAGTGGAAATGGCTGTGAAAAACTAGGCTTTGATAGCAGATTTTTCCTGGCAGTGATAACATTTGATAGCAGCGGATTGGTTATTTCTCAAACCACGCTAGTGGATGTTGTGCAGGTCAATTACAGAATAAAAATAGAGTGTTGTAATACATCAATTTACACCATCAATACACAATTCTATTTACTGTGGAACCTCTGGCCAAACCCCCCAAGTTCAAGCCAATATTCCTATCTATCAATGATAGAAAATGGGATGAAAAACAAGTTCAGTGGATTTCAAGCTGGCTGAAGCATAGACATCAGAGAGTTATTGTTAATGGCGAGTATTCTGAGCAGAGACAGGTTACAAGCGGTGTGCCACAAGGGTCTGTTTTGGGTTCTATTCTTTTTAATATGTTTGTGAGTGACATAGGGGAAGGTCTGGTAGGGAAGGTTTGCCTATTTGCCGATGACTCTAAAGTGTGCAATAGGGTTGATATTCCTGGAGGGGTCTGTAATATGGTAAATGATTTAGCTTTACTAGATAAATGGTCAAAGCAATGGAAACTGCAGTTTAATGTTTCCAAATGTAAAATAATGCACTTGGGGAAAAGGAATCCTCAATCTGAGTATTGCATTGGCAGTTCTGTGTTAGCAAAAACTTCAGAAGAGAAGGATTTAGGGGTAGTGATTTCTGACAGTCTCAAAATGGGTGAGCAGTGTGGTCGGGCGGTAGGAAAAGCAAGTAGGATGCTTGGCTGCATAGCTAGAGGTATAACAAGCAGGAAGAGGGAGATTGTGATCCCCTTATATAGAGCGCTGGTGAGACCGCATTTGGAGTACTGTACTGTGTTCAGTTCTGGAGACCTCACCTGCAAAAAGATATTGACAAAATTGAACGGGTCCAAAGACGGGCTACAAGAATGGTGGAAGGTCTTAAGTATAAAGCGTATCAGGAAAGACTTAATGAACTCAATCTGTATAGTCTGGAGCAGTGATTTTCAACCTTTTTTGAGCCGCGGCACATTTTTTACATTTACGAAACCCTGGGGCACATTGAGGGGGGGGGGCTAAAAAAGTTTGGACAAAAAAATTCTCTCTCCCTTCATCTTTCTTTCTCTCTCTCCATCCCTCTTTCTTTCTCTTTGTTCTTTCCTCTTTTTTGATCTCTTTCTCTCCCTCCTTACCTCCCTCTATGTCTTTCTCTCTCTCCTTCCCTCCCTCTCTTGCTTTCTTTCTCTCTCTTGCTCTCTCTCTTGCTTTCTTTCTCTTGTTCTCTTTCTCTCTCTGCTTTCTTTCTCTCTCTTGCTCTCTCTCTTGTTCTCTTTCTCGCTCACTCGCTCTTTCTCTCTCTTTCTTTCTTTCTCTCTTTCTCTCTTTCTTTCTTTCTCTCTCTCTCTCTTTCTTTCTTTCTTTCTCTTTTTTTCTCTCTCTCTTGCTTTCTTTCTCTCTTTGAGCTTCGCGGCACACCTGACCATGTCTCGCGGCACACTGGTTGAAAAACACTGGTCTGGAGGACAGAAGGAAAAGGGGGGACATGATCGAAACATTTAAATATGTTAAAGGGTTAAATAAGGTTCAGGAGGGAAGTGTTTTTAATAGGAAAGTGAGCACAAGAACAAGGGGACACAATCTGAAGTTAGTTGGGGGAAAGATCAAAGGCAACATGAGAAAATATTATTTTACTGAAAGAGTAGTAGATGCTTGGAACAAATTTCCAGCAGACGTGGTTGGTAAATCCACAGTAACTGAATTTAAACATGCCTGGGATAAACATATATCCATTGTAAGATAAAATACAGGAAATAGTATAAGGGCAGACTAGATGGACCATGAGGTCTTTTTCTGCCGTCAGTCTTCTATGTTTCTAAGTATTTCCAGCCCACAAATCAGTTCTTTCTGTGAAAGTCAAATGTGAACCAGACAATTGCCACCCAATTTATCTGTAAAGCAAAGAGAAAGCAGGGGAGAAGAAGGGCTGCCAAATCAAATGTATAGATTGAATCTTGCAACTGTAAAAGTAGAAGTCTAGCACTGCTAACCACCACCACCCCCAAATCCCAAGAGCCCCACTGTCTTTTCTTTAACCAAAGAAAGAGGCTGCCTGAAGAGGTGGCGATGTGTATTTAGAGATGCTTAAAATGAATTGAGGTTTCTACCTAGACTGGTTGAATAATGTGAGGATATACTTTCAATTAAACAAAAGACGTAAGGGGTCAGTTCTGAGAGATGGAAACAGGACATCAGCCAAATGAGGACTCCTGTTACTGAGAAGGGCCTGACCAAGTTTAGAATAACTTCAGATCTCTTGCAAACCCAGTTGTGATCTGGACCACTCTGAAGGACTAACACAGCTGCACTAAGTTGTCCAGAGAGCACAAGGATTACAATTATGTATTTTATTACATGTGTTTGAATATCCTGTTTAATTGTGTGTTATTGTGTTTTATATTGGGGTAAGCCGCCCTGAGTCCTACGGGATTGGGCAGCATAGAAGTCAAATAAATTCAAATTCAATCCAACCAGGTTAATATGGCAGAGTTACCTCCACCCCAGCCTCCCTGCTGCATAGTTCAGTCATTCCAATGAAAGGGTTCTTTATTTTTTTTCCTGCACATCAAAAACATAGATAACATACATCACAAATACCTCCAATAGAAATCAATATATGTATATTGTCGCTTAAAAACAATAGGACAATAACCTAAACGTACACTGAGAGCATATGCACCAAGACAAATTCCTTGTGTGTCCAATTACACTTGGCCAATAAAATTCTATTCTATTCTATTCTAAATTGCATTCCAATTTTAATTTTACTATTTCAAACCATCTCAATCTTCCTTCTCCCCACTCCCCCCTTTTGATCTCAGATGGCTATTCTACCTCTAGTACTTATTTTCTTACACTTTCTCTCCCCTTTCCTACTATCATTTCCTCCTCCTTCCTTCTTCCTTCTCTGCCTCTCCTTCCATTCTCTCTCCTTCCTCATCTTTCCTTCCTCCTTCTCTACCTCCCCTTCTATTCCCTCTCTCTTTCTCACCTTCTTTCCTACTTCCTCTTATGCCCTCTAAATCTTTCCCACAGTGGATAATTTTACTTGCAATAATTTTTTCTTATTATTTTTCTCCCCACAAAAAACATACATCATATAGATCAATTTAGTAAATAAATATCATCTACCAAATATCATTAATACTACTTAGTTTCATATCTATTACTCTTGGTATATGTCATTAATCTCATGCTGCCTCCTTTGTCTAACTTCGTCAGCCGGTTTACACATATTGTTTCTGAAATGAATGAGACTCAGACAAGGAGTACAAGATGGTTCCGTTTATTCAGCTCTCTCGAAGTGACTTCAGCAAGGAACGCATCTGAGCTGTCAGTGTCAGAACAGCCCTTTTTATACGTTTAAGGCTCGCGCCTAAAAGAAACGGCCGTGCGTCTTAGCCAATCAGACGCGGCCAAGGTTTATTCATAGTTTAAACAGTATTTACAAGGCATTTTCTTTTACAGATTTTTACATTGGTTATATACAGACTTAACACCCCTCCCTCATTAGTTGAGACAACTGTCACTCAGTGAGCCAAGTGACGTAGTCCTCCAATCGATTGGGCCGGCGTGACGTGCGCTCAGACCTGCGCAGATCATTACCGGCTGGTATGTCTATGGTGGAGGTTGGCTCGTCGTTGTCTCCTGTCCGCGGCTGGGCCCAAGTTGGGGCTCTGGCCTGCGGAGATAAGTATGCTGATGGCGCACCGTGCCCAGAAGAGGAGGAAGGCTCGGCGTCGCTGGAGGAGGCATCTGGCCGTGGTAAGTCCTTTTGTAATTCCAAAAGTTCGAGTTGCGAATTAATGTCTGCTTGGGGGGAAGAATTTCCGTTAGCGGCCGGCACTTCATTTGATGTTATGCGCCCCCTTAAATGATCGATGTGCCGCCTCCATGTGCGGCCATCTTCCAGTTGTACCACATAAGACTTTGGGGCTGTTTGTTGCAATATTTTTCCTTTCAGCCAACTCAACCCCCCATCAAAATTTCTAGCAAAAACAAGTTGCCCTAAGTACATATTTCTTTCAGGTGTTATACATGTTTCATTATTTACATTTTGAGTACAATAACGAGGGTGCAACCTGTCCAGGGGGGACCTTATTTTTCGACCCATTAAAATCTCTGCTGGGCTTTTATTTGTGATAGAATTTGGGGTGATATGCTGCATTAATAAAAACTGATCTAATTTGTGTTGTATTTCCCCTGGGCCTGCCCTGCGCAAGGCTTCTTTGGCCACACGTACATAACGTTCTGCAAGGCCATTAACCCATGGCGAGTAAGGGGATGTGAGTGCGTGTCTGACCCCCAAGTTGCTTAAAAAACACTCAAATTGTCTGGCAGTCAATTGTGGCCCGTTATCTGAAACTAGGATGTCTGGGCACCCATGTGTGGCAAACAAATGGTATAGTGCCTTGATGGTGGCACAAGTAGTAATGTTTTGCATAGCAATGATTTCCACCCATCTGGAGAAAGCGTCAACCACAATTAAAAAGCTTTGAGTTCCAATAGGCCCTGCGAAGTCAATATGAATGCGGGACCATGGCCCAGTGGGTCTTTCCCATTCCAGAGGTGTTGTTTTCGGGGGATTGGGTCGTGACTCCTGGCAAGGGTCACAGTTTGCTACCCATTGCTCAATGTCCCTATCTAAACCTGGCCACCACAAGTAACCCCTGGCCAAACCTTTCATTCTGACAATGCCTGGGTGGCCTGCATGCAACATACTTAGTACCTTCTGTTTTAAGGTATTGGGAATGACCACCCTGTCGCCCCATAACACGCATCCCTTCAAGTAGGATAATTCCAACCGTTTAGATTTAAATTCTGACAGCCCAGTTTCCTCAGAGTCTCCCAACCATCCTTTTTGAATACAATTAATTACTTTTAACAATACAGAATCTTTCTTAGTGTGCTCAGCCACCTCTTTGGCAGTGGTCAGGCAGTTTTCCTCAAGGTCAATTAGTAAAACATCCTCTGTGGGGGTTGGATCTGAGACTAACTCGGGCATGGGGCATCTACTTAAACCGTCAGCATGGTTTATTGATTTTCCCCCCTTATGTGTTAGATGGTATTGGTATCCTGACAGGAATAGAGCCCATCTTATTAATCTAGGGGACATGAAGGGAGGAGTTGGTTTATTGGCAGCTAGAAGGCCAAGGAGGGGTTTATGGTCTGTTATTAGTTCAAAACTCCTCCCACAGAGATAGTAATGGAATTTCTTAACGCTAGAGACTAGGGCCAATGCCTCTTTGTCTAATTGGCTGTAATTTCTCTCTGCCATGGACAATGTTTTAGAAAAGAAGGCGATGGGGGCCTCTGTATTGTTGGGCATTATGTGAGCTAATACCCCGCCAACCCCATACGCCGAAGCATCGCACGTGAGCCTTATTGGCAAAGTTGAGCTATATTGAACCACTACGCTTTTAGAGGTCAATAACTGTTTTATTTTATGAAAAGCTTCGCGCTCCATTGTGCCCCAGGTCCAGGGAACTCCCTTCTGCAGCAGTCTGTGTAGCGGTTCTGCTGCCGTTGCCTTCTGTTTCAGGAAGACAGAATAAAAATTAAGGAGGCCCAGAAATGCTTGGAGTTCTGTCTTATTATTTGGCTCGGGTGCTTTGGTTATGGCCTCTAATTTATCTGCTGTGGGGTGTATTCCCTCACTGTCTATTCTATAGCCCAGAAATTCTATGCTACTGGCTCCCCACACACATTTATCTGGTTTTACTTTTAACCCCTTAGCTTGCAGTCTAGCCAATACTTCTCTGATGCGCATGTTTAATTCAGCTTGGTTCTTTCCTGATATGAATATATCGTCAAAATATGGGGAGGTTCCTTTTATACCTGCCAATAATCGTTCCATGAAACTTTGGAAAATACCTGGGGCGGTACTGACCCCAAATTGCAGGCGGGTGCACCTGAAAGCACCCCTATGGGTCACTATGGTTTGGGCCAGGGATGTGGCCTCATCGACCGGAAGCTGTTGGTATGCCTGTGCCAGGTCGATTTTCGAAAATACTCTCCCTTCCCCCAAGGAATGCAGCAATTGTTGGACTACTGGGATGGGGTATGGATGGTGTTGAAGGGCTTTATTGATAGTGGCTTTGTAGTCTGCACAGACCCTTAAGGAGCCATCAGGTTTAACTGGGGTGACTATGGGGGTTTCCCATGGCGCTTGTTCTACAGGGACTAAGATGCCCTGGGCAATCAATTTGTCCAATTGGATGTCAAGTTTAGGTAATAGTGGTAGGGGTACCCTACGAGGCTTAAGTCTGACTGGGGGTACCTTGGGATCTAGAGAGAAGGAGATAGGGGCCCCATTATAGGTGCCCAAAGTAGGGCTGAAAACCTCAGGAAATTCTTGGATAAAGTTAGGAATATCAGGTTCAGCATTTACATGACAAAGACCCAGGATTTCAATACCCAAAGGAGACATCCATGTTAACCCTAGGAGGGAGTGTTTGGCTCCCTCAACCACAATCAGAGGAAGAAAATATTCACAATTTTTAAACTTTACAGGCACATCTACTTTTCCCAAAACAGGTATGATATTACCTTGAAAATCCCTTATTATTAAAGTTGAGTTAACAAAGTCAGTTTTAAGAAAATTTGGCATATACATTTTGAATTTGTCCCAAGGCATAATAGAATGCTTAGAGCCTGTGTCTAATTCTAGGTTACATGGTTTGTTATTTAAAAGTAGCGAGATGATAATCTTGTTCCCTCCTTTAGCAGTTGCGCAATTTACGTAAGTTTGTGCTTTACCTCGTGTGTAGTCACGGTTAGCGGTAGAGTCGTTTCTGCGATTGAAGCCTCTGGAAAATTTGTTGTCTCGCGGTTGTTGTGCCTGGTTGTTGAAACGTTGTTGGCGGGGTGTAGAGAAGGACTCCTCTGGAAGGGGCGCTCTGCAAGCCTCGGCGATGTGCCCGCGTCGATTGCAGCGGCGGCAGATGGCGTCCCTGAAGGGGCAACGCTGTCGTGGGTGATTTCCTCGGCAACCGGGGCATGGGTTGGAGGGGCGTTGGTATCTGGGTTGTCTGGCTTGCTCGGATGGCAGCAGGAGACAGGTGTCGTCGTCCGTGGCAGCTGGGCTGAGGTCATCTGTGGTTTCGGCGCGGGAAACAGCAACGGAGATTTTGGAGACGGTCTCCTTCTTTTCGTGTTCCTTGAGTTCTTTGGCGGCCGCGTCAGCTACTTCGGCTGTTTGAGCCAGCTTGATGACTGACTGAAGCGTTGGGTCGTCCTCAGTCAGGATTTTGTTTCGGACCGTCGCATTCTTCATCCCAAAGATCAGGGCGTCTGTGAGGCGAGCTTCTGGGCTGTCAAATTTGCACTTTGACAGTACCGTGCGAAGTCTCGTGGCGAATTGATTGATTGTCTCAGACTCACGCTGGGTCATCCTGGAAAATTGATGTCTGTAGACTACGGCAGGCTTCGTTGGTTTGAAGTGGTTTGCAAGTCTTGCTTGGAGGTCGTCCCATGGAACGGATTTAGCTGGAAGCGGGTCGGTAAGCGTTTGGACGAGGTCAAAAATCTCAGTCCCGCAATAGTTCAAGAAGATCGCCCGCTTCCTGTCGTCTTCAGCTTCTCCCATTCCTGCCGCTTCTAGAAAGATTTCAAATTTCGCCATGTAGGCGTCCCAAGACGACTTCTCGGGGTCGAAGTAGTCGGGAGCCCGGCCGATCTGGAGGTGATTCATGCTTGACTCGTGGATTCTTCGTTCTCTCGTCGCCAGTGAAATGAATGAGACTCAGACAAGGAGTACAAGATGGTTCCGTTTATTCAGCTCTCTCGAAGTGACTTCAGCAAGGAACGCATCTGAGCTGTCAGTGTCAGAACAGCCCTTTTTATACGTTTAAGGCTCGCGCCTAAAAGAAACGGCCGTGCGTCTTAGCCAATCAGACGCGGCCAAGGTTTATTCATAGTTTAAACAGTATTTACAAGGCATTTTCTTTTACAGATTTTTACATTGGTTATATACAGACTTAACAGTTTCATTCTCCAATTAATTTTTAATGCTATTGTTTACTTCTTCTGCTATTTATTCTCTCTTGCTTAACAAATCAAAGCCATTGTGCTTCATTTATTTATTTAGAAACATAGAAACATAGAAGATTGACAGCAGAAAAAGACCTCATGGTCCATCTAGTCTGCCCTTATACTATTTCCTGTATTTTATCTTACAATGGATATATGTTTATCCCAGGCATGTTTAAATTCAGTTACTGTGGATTACCAACCACGTCTGCTGGAAGTTTGTTCCAAGCATCTACTACTCTTTCAGAAAAATAATATTTTATCACGTTACTTCTAATCTTTCCCCCAACTAACCTCAGATTGTGCCCCCTTGTCCTTGTGTTCACTTTCCTATTAAAAACACTTCTCTCCTGAACCTTACCGGTATTTAACCCTTTAACATATTTAAATGTTTCGATCATGTCCCCCCTTGCCGTTCTGTCCTCCAGACTATACAGACTGAGTTCTTTAAGTTTTTCCTGATACGTTTTATGCTGAAGACCTTCCACCATTTTTGTAGCCCGTCTTTGGACTTGTTCAATTTTATCAATATCTTTTTGTAGGTGAGGTCTCCAGAACTTGAACACAGTACTCCAAATGTGGTCTCACCAGCGCTCTATACAGCGGGATCACAATCTCCCTCTTTCTCCCTCTTCTCCTTAGACTTCTGTGCAACTCATGCTTTTTACATATACAGTAGTAGATTGTGTTGACTGGGGAAGACTGACATTCTAATTCTAGACAGGAGATTGACAAAGACTACCTTATTTAAATAGACATTCCTATGAGGGAAAATATGAGAGATGCCTGTTCTATAAACTTCTGCTTCATCCAATTTAACTCTAGAATCTACTTCTATATATTAGTTGTTCTACCTATGTAGATCATTTGGTAGGCCTGTGTAGATTTTGGACAGGATCATAGCCCTAACATTGTTTTAATTTGAAAATGTGAACAACTAGTTTTGGCAATCACTACAGCTTTCTCCTCCTCCTCTTTTCTAATTTTAGTATAACTTGATTTGCCATCCTAATCATTCCTACCCAGCAATCCATTAAAGTTTAATTATTCAACTATTTTTTTTCTCTCTCTCAAAGTAAAGTTACTAACCATATCCTCTATGTTCTGATAAACTAATGGGTAACTTAAGCATTCCAGATGGCGCTGATGTAAGTTACCACTCAAAGGCAAAGCTTTTTCCTATAGGCAGCACTACTTTTAATATTTTTGATTTTTTTTAAAAATCAAATATAATACGTTATTATACCTGATACTCTGAGGCTTTACTTTGAGTATAGCTTTGCAACTTGATAAGCCAGAAGTCAGGTGGGAGTGTTTTTGTTCTATACAATTGACTAGCCTAACTGTGTTGCATTGTTTTTCTTTCCATCTTACAACCAAGGTGTTTTTTCAAGAGGCAACTGGATTGACTTGTTTTTCTTTGAAGATATGTCACTACTCAACCAAAGAAGCTTCTTCAGCTCTGACTGGGTGATGGGGAATGGAAGGACCATCCAGTCCTAGCTAAAGAAGCTTTTTGGATAAGAAGCAAAATGTCTTGAAAGAAAAAAACAACAGATAAATCCAGTTACCTCTTGAAAAAGTGCCTTTCGGACAACCATGACCTGGATGACTGAGAGTCTCCACACACCTAAAACTATAGTAGCACTAGCTCGTAGTTGTTAACTTGGTTAAAATGGGGAAGAGGACGTATCCTCAAATCATCCAGGAATCAATAAATGAAAACTTATACCATACATTACCTAATTCCTGGTCCTGCCTTTATCATTTTCATTTTCAAAACAAAATGTGTGTGTGTGTGTCAATGCATATAATGCTTGTTTTAAATTTGATTGACTGGTCATGTGCCATTAAGTCAGTGCTGGCCTTTAGTAATCACACAGATATTTAGTAATCACATAGACAATCTGTCTCCAATTGGATCCTCCACGTCTCCAAACAATGCAGCCATTGCTGCTGTAATGAACCAATCCACCTTTCTGCTAGTCATTCTCTTCCCTTCTTTTAAAATATTTCTTTTAATAGGAACATCCTTATTGTGGTTGGATGGATTTTATCAATCGTTGCCCTGCAGCTGCATCCACACTAAAGTCTGCACTTTATTGTTCTAACAAACTCTGCTTTGCATTATCCTAACTAGGATACAGCTTTTAACAATATGAAAATCTGCAAAAACAAATTAGGCTTACAAATTACACTGACATAGCAAACTTGTTCCTCTACAGTTGGAGCAAAAGAATTCAACAACAGCAGAGTAACAAATGTTCATCCAACAACTAAATTATGTTTATAGGCCTGTTCGTGGGCTATTCAGATTTTAAAACTATGCCCAAAATTAACATGCTAACGTTATATCTGATCAGAGACAAAAAAAAAAAGGGAAGTATATGTAGATAATACTTAGCATGCATAGATCTAATTTGCTAATTTTCAGTATTAGATTGAAACTTGGAAATGAGGAAGCAAAACAGAATGTAATTTTCCTGTTTCTCTTTCTACTCTGAAAATTCTAACATTAAATACAATTTAAATATTTAGATATTATTAACCACTTGCACCCCATCTAGAAATGGTGGAAAACGTCAACTATTCAAAGATTTACTCAGGACTCTCATTTCCGTAGATATTGATAGGTGGGATTCAGCCAGTTCGCGACAGTTCGGGCGAACCGGTTGTTAACTTTTTATGCAATTGGGAGAACTGGCTAATCCCACCTCTAGCTGGCACCACCTACTCCACCCTTCCCAACAGTCCCACCACGTGCCGTGTTTTGATTTCCAGGTTGGTGCAGGAAGTCATCTAAGCCCAAAATAGGGTACGGGGGGGGCATCATCCAACCCCCCCTGCACCCCATTTTGGCTTCCAGGGTGGTGCAGGCGGCCTTCCATATGGTTTTTTTTTACTTATATCTGTTGAAGTTGGAAGTCATTCTTTTTCAGTTTTCCTTCATTTCCTCTTTCTTTCTTATACTTTCACTCTTCTTCTTTCCTGAGCCTTTCCTTTTTTCAAATTTGGTTTCTATTTGTTTATCCCTTAGCTTTGTATTTTTTTGATGTAGGAAGGATCAAATAGCCATTATAATTCTATACAGTGATCCCTCGCTCGTTGCGAGGGTTCCGTTCCAGGACCCCCCGCAACGAGCGGGTTTTCGCGAAGTAGCGCTGCGGAAGTAAAAACACCATCTGCGCATGTGCAGATGGTGTTTTTAACTTCCGCAGCGCTAGCGAGGAGCCGAAGATTGGGGGCGGCGCGGCTGTTTTAAAACGTCGCCGCCAACATGGGGGGCTCGCTAGCACCCCCCCGAACCCCCAACCCGGGTTTGGGGGGGTGCTAGCAAGCCCATGTCGGCGGCGACGTTTTAAAACACCCGCGCAGCTTTCCAATGAGTCCCGAAGACAAACGCAGAAGTTTGACGTTTGTCTTCGGGACTCATTGGAAAGCTCCGATCGTTTTAAAGCAGGTGCGCCGTTCTCCGCTGACTCCTAAAGCGGGGAAGTTCACCAGGAGTCAGCGGAGAACGGCGCGCCTGCTTTAAAATGATCGGAGCCGGCCGGCTCCGATCGTTTTAAAACAGGCGCGCCGTTCTCCGCTGACTCCTGGCGAACTTCCCCGCTTTAGGAGTCAGCGGAGAACGGCGCGCCTGCTTTAAAACGATCGGAGCCGGCCGGCTCCGATCGTTTTAAAACAGGCGCGCCGTTCTCCGCTGACTCCTGGCGAACTTCCCCGCTTTAGGAGTCAGCGGAGAACGGCGCGCCTGCTTTAAAACGATCGGAGCCGGCCGGCTCCAATCGTTTTAAAGCAGGCGCGCCGTTCTCCGCTGACTCCTGGCGAACTTCCCCGCTTTAGGAGTCAGCGGAGAACGGCGCGCCTGCTTTAAAACGATCGGAGCCGGCCGGCTCCAATCGTTTTAAAACAGGTGCGCCGTTCTCCGCTGACTCCTGGCGAACTTCCCGGGCGAAGGGCGAAGGGCGGGCGAGCGGGTGCTGGGGGGGGCTTTGCCCTCCCGCCAGCAAGAGGGGGAAGACCCAGGGAAGCCGCCCAGCAGCTGATCTGCCCGGCGCCATCTACGCATGCGTGCCCATAGAAAAAAGGGCACGCATGCGCAGATGGTGTTTTGACTTCCGGGTTCAAAAATCGCAAATTACCCTGTTCGCAATGGTCGGGGACGCAATAACCGGGGGATCACTGTACTCCTTATTTACAGAAATCATATCAAAATTCAGAATAAAATCCATCTTATATAAGGCAGGCTCTGAGTCCTTCTAACCAAAAAGTGTTTATTGATAGAATATTTGTTGCTCAGGGTTGAACTGTGGGGCTCTTGATGCTCTCTGAGCTTGTTGGTTTTCTTGCAGATGTTTCATTACCAAACTAGGTAACATCATCAGAACTAAAAGGGAGTGGAGTTTGCTCTTATTTTCATATACAGTGATCCCCCGGTTATTGCGTTCCCGACCATTGCGAACAGTCTAATTTGTGATTTTTCAACCCGGAAGTCAAAACACCATCTGCGCATGCGTGCCCTTTTTTCTATGGGCACGCATGCGTAGATGGCGCCGGGCAAATCAGCTGCTGGGCGGCTTCCCTGGGTCTTCTCCTGACTCCTAAAGCGGGGAAGTTCGCCAGGAGTCAGCGGAGAAGCGGCGCGCCTGTTTTAAAAGATCGGAGCTGGCCTGGGGGGGCTTTCCAGCAACCCACGAGCCCCCAACCCGGGCTCGTGGGTTGCTGGAAAGCCCCCCCAGGCCGGCTCCGATCCCCCAGGCCATGTCTCCTTCTCCCCCGGATCTTCGGCTGCAGTGAGCGCTGAGCGCGCCTCCGGGAGGAGAAACTCAAAGCGCCGCGGACAGCGAGCGGGTTGCCTCCGGGTCTGGGCTCTCGCGCTTTGTGTTGGGCGAGGCGGCGGCTGGCGCCATTCATTGACTCTTCTTCTCCCTTCCTGGCGCTCGCTGTCCGCGGCGCTTCGAGTTTCTCCTCCCGGAGGCGCGCTCAGCACTCACTGCAGCCGAAGATCCGGGTTTCCCCTTTCCGTGGGCAGCGGACGAAGGAACCTTCCCTGGGTCTTCCCCTGCTTCAGTGAGCGCCGAGCGCGCCTCCGGGAGGAGAAACTCGAAGCGCCGCGGACAGCGAGCGGGTTGCCTCCGGGTCTGGGCTCTCGCGCTTTGCGTTGGGCGAGGCGGCGGCTGGCGCCGTTCATTGACTCTTCTTCTCCCTTCCTGGCGACCTCGGCGGCGGAGGATGGAAGAGCGGGGAAGAAGAGGAGGAGGAGGGAGAAGGAGACACGGCAGCCGGACTCCTCTCTCGGTTGGAGGTGAGCTTGACGATCCCCCGGGGAAAAGACTGAAGTGGCCGCTTTCTCCGTCGTATGTGTGTGGGGGCTCGGGAGGAAGCTGCCGGAGGAGGGTCGATGACGGGTAGCCCCGCAGCTGCGGTCCCCGCCGGGATGGAGGCGCCTTGGTGCGCGCGCGCGCACATACACACGCAGATGGGGGGGAGAGCGCGAGCGAGCGAGAGGAGGGGGGAAGCCCAGACGGGATGAACCGTTGGGGGGCTTTCCAGCAACCCACGAGCCCCCAACCCGGGCTCGTGGGTTGCTGGAAAGCCCCCCCCAGGCCAGCTCCGATCGTTTTAAAACAGGCGCGCCGCTTCTCCGCTGACTCCTAAAGCGGGGAAGTTCGCCAGGAGTCAGCGGAGAAGCGGCGCGCCTGTTTTAAAACGATCGGAGCCGGCCTGGGGGATCGGAGCCGGCCTGGGGGGATCGGAGCCGGCCTGGGGGGGCTTTCCCTTTCAGGGCAGGCGAGTGGCGGGCGCGGCAGCAGCGAGGAGTTCGCGTGGGCGGCCGGGAAACCCCAATCTTCGGCTCCTCGCTGCTGGGAAGTAAAAACACCATCTGCGCATGCGCAGATGGTGTTTTTACTTCCGCAGCGCTACTTCGCGAAAACTCGCTCGTTGCGGGGGGTCGTGGAACGGAACCCTTGCAATGATCGGGGGATCACTGTACTAGTGGTTTACCCTGTCAGTGTTGATCAGTTGCTTCACAAAAAGTGATTTGACTGGTGACGAGTCTCTACAGCCTCAGGCAGAGAAGGGATATTCTGCACCCTCCCTCAAATGTTCTTTAAAATACAGAATTTCCTAACATTCCTTTAGAAACCTCCAACATGCAAAGTGTGGTTACTCATCCTAAAATGAACTCTCTACCTGGAGCTTCAAAATTGCTTTTTTGGGGGGAGATATGTACAGCAGCAGCTAAAAGTCAGTCTACATTTAGTGTACATCTGACTTTAGGGATATTTCTTCATAACCAAACAAAAGTATATTTTCTGTGCAACTCACACCCCTCGGTCGCTGGATCTGGATGTCACAAAGCAAAACCCACATTTTGTAATTAACCCCCGCACCCCATTTTGGCTGGCAGAGTGCTGCAGGAGGCTGAGTGCTGTCACGCCCCTTGGACACGCCCACCCTGGCCACACCCACTCAGCTACACCCATCGAGTTGATCATTATGGCAGAGAGCTGGTTGTTAAATTCTTTGAATCCCACCACTGTATATATTACAGGAGACCTGTACTATTTTTACAATATAAAATGCTTCCAATAATGATATTCTAATAGGTGATTCACCATAGGATCTGAGGATTTCTTACAGAGAGCAAAGCCAACCTTCTACACCTTTTTTAAAAAAGACCAGATCTGGCGAATAGCCCTCAGCTTTATATATGTCCCATACTACCCTCTTGTGAGAAAAGAGGAGTTCAGTTCCATGAATTGTTTTTGCTTTCTTGGGCGGCCTCTATGCCTTCCAAGACATCAGAAATTTATTATCAGTTACTCCCTTGTCAAGTCTCCAGAGGCTCCACCCAAAAACATCACATTAATAATTCTATCACCTAAAAAACATAAAACACTGGAAAGTTTCAGGCAACAATGAAATCCCTCAAAACTTTGGAATTCTGATACGAAATCATGGGAATGTGATGACTGAAATCTCATAAAGACTCCAGAGATTTTAAATATTTTTAAAAAGAATAACTACTATATATTTTTCAGAATTTTAGACACACCTTAGTTTGGGGGGAGGAAAATGGGGGGGGGGGGTTATCTACCAGGTATTCATCTGGCTAGCATCCTTAGTCTGGTCAGCTTCAGCGTATTATTTTATCCCCTGGTTAGGGCTGGGGGAAAAAGCTTCAAAAACAACCTACATTTGGAGTATAAGACGCACCCAAATTTTCAGGAAAAGGTATGTCTTATGCTCCGAAAAATACAGTATTTATATGATAGATGCCAAAGCCAAGGTAAGACTATGAAGATATTGCCAGTCACTTACAGAACCAAATTTATGTTGTGATTCAGCCTGAGGCTCCTCAGGGACCGGCTGGAGCTCTGCCGGATCCATGCCCAGAGGAGGAGGACAGTGACCAGGAGGGGGAGGACCAGGCAGACGGGGGAGAGGAACGTCAGGAAGAGGAGGAGGGAGAGCAGCCTGAGACCCTCGGGGGGGGGCCTCTCCCAGCTAGTAGCCTGGATTCATTGGATGAAGACGCACAGGCTATAACAGACATGAGGCAGAGATGTGCAGCTCAAAGAAGGGGCCAATTAGAAAGGTATTTCCATCCCTGAATTGGCAACAGCTGGGTTTGGGTGTGGTTCTCCTCAGCAGGGTTGAAAAGGCAGGCCCGCCCTTACAGTCTTGTGGAGAGTTATCAACTGGGAGTCCTGTGACCTTGCTTCGATTCTTGGCGTCTCTGATCTTGGCTTGTGGCCTAGAAGGCTGAAAGACTTGGGGGAGGCATGGGTTTTATTATCTCCAGTGTTGTTTTTGCCAGCAAGAATCCCGTTTTATTGCCTGACCTTCGTGAAACCTCTGTGAAGCTTCATCGTGTTCCTGTCTGTAAGAACAGTTTTTGTTACCTGTGTTTGCTTTCCAGTATATAAACTGCCTTTGCTTTTTACCAGTGTGTCTGGCTACTCTTTTGGGTTGGTGCTGGCGTCTGGGGGGACCCAGACAGAACAATTTAGAAAGGCATATTCAAAATGACAATATACTCCCAGACCAGCAAACATTTGTTGGCACCAGATAGAAGAAAAAAAACCTCCAGATAGCTACAGACTGCATGGAACATGCCTTAATCACTGCCTATCCGCACAGCCGTTACGCTGCAGGCCGAGATATCAAATTTTTCTTCATCCCCCTATCTTACTTGCCAACTCTACTGACAGATTATATTCTGACATATGGCCACCCCAGACCAGCCAAAAGTCTGTATTGATCACAGCCTCATAGTTTGTACAAGAATAAAACTACTCCCACTTCTCATTTAAACTCGGTTAAACCAGACATATGGCCACCCCAGACCAGCCAAAAGTCTGTATTGATCACAGCCTCATAGTTTGTACAAGAATAAAACTACTCCCACTTCTCATTTAAACTCGGTTAAACCAGTGTTTTTCAACCAGTGTGCCGCGAGACATGGTTAGGTGTGCCACGAAGCTCAGAGAGAAAGAAAGAAAGAGAGAGAAAGAAAGCGAGAGAGAGAGAGAACAAGAGAAAGAAAGCATGAGAGAGCAAGAGAGAAAGAAAGCAAGAGAGAGAGAAAGAGGGAGGGAAGGAGAGAGAGAGAAAGACATAGAGAGAGGTAAGGAGGGAGAGAAAGAGAGCAAAAAAGAGGAAGGAAGGAAAAGAAAAAAAGGGGTGGAGAGAGAGAAAGAAAGAGGAAGGAAGGGAGAGAGAGAGAGAGAATTTTTTTGTCCAAACTTTTTTTAGCCCCCCCGCCCCGCTCAATGTGCCCCAGGGTTTCGTAAATGTAAAAAATGTGCCGTGGCTCAAAAAAGGTTGAAAATCACTGGGTTAAACTGAGCCAATGGACACATTTATAACCAAATTTTACCTAACTGAACAATGCATACCGGTGTGTGATATTTGCGGTGTCTCTGTCATGGGTTCACTTAGCAATCATTTCACTGTTGCAACATAGGATTGCAAAACAAGAGATCGGTGTATAGAAATGACGAAACATGTGGATTATGGCAAGATGCGTTAGCTTTGTTAAAAAAATAATAATACAGTGATCCCTTGATTAGCGCGGGGGTTACGTTCCAAGACCTCCCGCGCTAATCGATTTCCGCGTTATAGTGGTGCGGAAGTAAAAACACCATCTGCGCATGCGCGCCATTTTTTTCATGGCCGCACATGCACAGATGGTGGAGTTTGCGTGTGGGCGGCGGGGAAGACCAAGGGAAGGTTTCTTCGGCCGCCCAACAGCTGATCTGCTCCGCAGCGCGGAAGCAGCGAGGAGCCGAAGATGGGGTTTCCCCGTTGCCCAGGCAAAGGGGAAACCCCATCTTCGGCTCCTCGCTGCTGCCGCGCTGCGGAGCGGATCAGGTGTTGGGCGGCTGAAGGAACCTTCCCTGGGTCTTCCCGCCGCCCAGGCAAAGGGGAAACCCCAAGATCGCTTGCCGCTTGCCGTATTGCAGCTTGGAGCCTTGCTTCGCCTCCTTCGCTGCAATACAGCAAGCGGCAAGCGGCAAGCGATCTCGGGGTTTCCCCTTTGCCTGGGCGGCGCTGGGGCCATGCGGAGCCGTTCATCTAGGGGGGCGTGGACCGGCAAGGTGCCCTCCGCTCTCTCTCTTTCTCTCCCTGTTACCGGTGTGGGGCAGTAGCTACGTTCACTCCTTTGTCCTCCTCGCCGCTGACACAGCCCTTCCCGGCAGAGCCCTCCCCAACAGCTCCCGCCGCCAGCGCAAAAAAGAAAAGAAAAAAAAATCCCCAAAAGAGGCAGGCACAAAGCGGGGGCACAAGGGGAGCTGCCCGGCAGAGGTTGCTTTTTTTCTTCTCGTGGGCAAGTGGAGGGGGGGAGAGAGAAGGGAGGAAGAGAGTGTGAGAGAGGAAGAAAGAGAGAGAGAAATGATAGAAAAAAGGGGAGAAAAAAAGAGAAATGAGAAAATGATTGAAGCAGAGAATGACAGGAAAGAAAGAGAAAGAGACAGAGAAGTAACTCTTGGTGATGATGTATGATGTCATCGGGTGGGAAAAACCGTGGTATAGCAAAAAAAACCGTGGAGTATTTTTTAATTAATATTTTTTGAAAAACTGTGTTGTAGCGTTTCGCACTAATCGAGACCGTGCTAATCGAGGGATCACTGTAATCCAATGGATAAAAGGAAATATGCAGTTCCAAATCTGTCATTTGAACAAAAATCTAAAACCTATCACGGTCAGTAAGTTTAATAGGGAACTGAAATTCATTTCCCTTAAAATCCTGCATAAACCTGGACCAATCCATTTTTATATTTTCACAAATATGTTCACTTTTGTGTGGTATTGTTCTGGGGTAGAATATTTTTTAACATATCTGTAGGATGACACTGGACATCGATTACCAAACCAAAAAAAAAGGAGAACTCAGTAGATTTTAATAGCAGTTTTTGGCAGCTGTGTACCTATTGATCAAAAAGTGAAAGGGCTCTGATTCTAAAAAGTCTGAGGTTGAAGTGACTTAAAAGGACCTTCGCAGGGGTGGGATTCAGCTGGTTTCGACCAGTTTGGGCAATCTGGATGTAAAAATAACATCCAGATTGCCCAAACTGGTCCAAAACAGCTGAACTTTTACATCTGGTTTGCCAAACCAATAGTTGAAAGGACTGACTTGCCCTGCCCACCCTGCCCCACCAATCCCAGGAGTCTCCAGGCAGCGTGTTTTGGATGCCAGGTAAGTGCAGGCCCCTCACAGAGGCTCTGGGAGGATGAAAAATGGGCCTCCCAGAAGTTCCAGAAGTCTGGAAACGGGTCCATTTCCAGCCTCAGGAGGGCCTCCAAAGCAAGGGGGTAGGCTGTTTTTGCCCTCCCAGAGGCTCAAGGAAAGCCTCGGAGCTTGGCAAGGGTAAAAACACTACACACACCCCATGGTGTAAGCTGCTTTGATAATAATAATAATAATAATAATAATAATAATAATAATAATAATAATAATAATAATATATTAGATTTGTATGCCGCCCCTCTCCGAAGACTTATTTACAAATAAGTAGGAAGCTACCTGATCAGATCTGCGGGCACCAATTAGAGAACACAAGGAAATAATTTGTCACAAGGAAATAATTCTGGAATGGGAGCTATAAAAGAATGGGAGCTATAGCAGGGCACGTACAGATAGTCCTCAACTTAATAACCACAACTGAGCCCAAAATTTATATTGTGCATTTATCACAATGAGTTGTGTAGGTTGCAAAGGAAGTGAAAGTGCTGGAGTAGTATTTTCAGAAACTAGCCCACCCAATTAGACCAGGCAGCCAACTTGTCTCTCAACAGGAATGTTGTCAAAATTATAATGGTGTAAGCAAAAGGTACGGCTGAGGATGGTAACATAAATAATTTTGAGGCCTGAACATATGCGATATTGATCTCAGTATCATACTGATCTTCAGTATTGTTCTGCCTGACTGGGCTCAGGCAATGCGTAACAGTCCAAGGAAAAGAAATCAAACACACACGTGCTCTTCTAATCAGCAAACTTGTATTAAACAAACAAAAAAGGGTTACTCAAAACAGTCCTTAGTGTCAGAAAATGACAGTGCAAGGCTTACTTCAGCCGCATACGAAAACACAGGAAAAAGCAAACAAAGACAACCTGGAATGAGCAGAGACGTTTCAGTATTCCTTTGAATCTTTGCAGCAAACAGCAAGTCCCAGAGGTTTCACCTCCCACGTGCCTGAAAAAGCTGGGTTGAAATCCAAAGGCACGGAACAGAAACTTCAGAGCAGGAGCCACAAAATAACACAGATAAACAGCCATAGTTTGCCTTGTGCCTCTGTTCCCTTTTATACCTTTAGCTCTCATTAAGGGAACCACACCCAACCCAGGTGCTACTCTGATGACCTGTAATAATCCTTCAATTGAGCCCTCCTTTGCATAGCTCTTCGGCTACGCATGTCTATGAATTGGTCTGCAGAGGAATCCAGGAACGAAAGACTGTCTGAGTGACTGCATGCCAAATCCCCTGGGCTGTCTGCTGAATCCTGCGAACCAGTGGCCTCATCCTCCTGGCTGTCTACCACATCTTCCTGGCTGTCAGCCAGGCTTTTGCACTCACTTTGTGGCGCATCTCTCCCATCTGTGGGAGCAACAGCTGGCCCAGGCCCAAACACAACAAGTATCAGGTAATTTTTATTTATTTACCATACAATGAGAACATGAGAGAAGAGAAGTAAACATGTACAGTAATCCACGTAATTATGTAGAAAATGTCTATGGGGGTACAAGAGGGACCTCATAGAACTGGATGCTCAATTCTGCTACCCAGGTGATCTAGCATTTCTTCGTACAGTTCTTTTAGGAACCAGAGAACTACAAATAGCAGTAGAAACAACAGAAAACATGGACAGCTGCCCATGGCAACACAAGTAGCAACATAAAGCTGGCACAATCCAGCTCTCTTTCTGGTTTAGTTAAATCCAATCTCCAGGGCACCACAGAATTAGCACTCTCAAGGAATATAAAGCCCAAGTTTATACAAACTCTGGTAAACCTGACACACCTTGGAAAGTGCAAATCAAGTATTCTGCAGAAACCAGATGCCCCAGTCTTCCCTGCAGTCAGGCAAAAATAACGCCTAAGGAGAGTGACCAATTATGGGAAGGAGAGTGGCATGTACTGGCAGATCCTGTTGGCTTTAGAAACCAGATGGTCAGTGTTGAATCCTATTTAAATAGTTGAATCCTTGTACAAAGCTGTCTCCGGGCAGAAAATGTAAATAACAAGAGGTCGCGTCTGATTGGTTCAGACACATGACAGTTCCTTTTGGCGCGAGCCGCAAAAGTATAAATAGAGCGGCTTTTCTCATTGACAGCAGACGCGTTCCCTGCTGAATGTCACTTTCCAAAAAGAGCTAAATAAAGGAACCGTCTTTGAACCTGCCTGTCTCGAGTATTCTTCACTGGCGGCGACGGACGGAGAAACCACGCGTGCAAGATGAACAACCTTCAAATCGGCCGGGCTCCTGAATACTTCGATCCGGAGAAGTCATCCTGGGACGACATGGCAAAATTCGAAATCTTCCTCGAAGCCGCTGGGATGAGGGACGCCGACGCCGACTGAAAGCGGGCAATTTTCTTAAACTACTGCGGCCCAGAAATCTTCGCCCTCGCACAGACTCTAACTGACCCGCTGCCAGCAAAATCCGTTCCATGGGACGACCTACAAGCAAGGCTCGCTAGCCACTTCAAACCCACGAAACCAGCCGTCGTGTTCAGGCACCAGTTCTCTAGAATGACACAACTCGACTCCAAGTCCATTAACCAATTCGCCACGCGACTTCGAACGGTGCTGTCAAAATGCAAGTTTGACAGCCCAGAAGCTCGCCTCACCAATGCCCTCATTTTCGGCATGAGAAATGCCACAGTTCGCAACAAGCTCCTCACCGAAGACGAGCCTACTCTCCAGGCGGTAATCAAGTTGGCACAAACCGCCGAGGTCGCCGACCCCTACACCGGCTGCTTCAGAAGGGAATTCCCTGGACCTGGGGCAAAACTGAGCACGAAGCCTTTTTTCAAATTAAACAATTATTAACCTCCAAAAGCGTGGTGGTTCAATATAGTACATTACTACCCGTCAGGCTTACGTGCGACGCATCACCTTATGGGGTAGGTGGGATTGGCACATGTTCTGCCTAATAATACTGAAGCCCCAATCGCTTTCTTTTACAGAACAATGACCAGCACTGAAAGAAATTATAGCCAACTAGATAAGGAGGCTTTAGCCTTAGTGGCTGGTGTTAAAAAGTTCCATAACTATCTGTTTGGAAGGAAGTTTGAATTGATCACTGACCACAAGCCTTTATTGGGCCTTCTGGCCTCTAACAAGCCAACACCTCCATTTATGTCCCCCAGACTAATTAGGTGGGCCTTATTTCTTTCGGGATACCAGTATGAGCTCATTCACAAAGGGGGCAAAACCATCAACCACGCTGATGGCCTAAGTAGGTGCCCTATGTCAGACTTAGTTGAAGACCCAGCCCCATCTGAGGATGTGTTAATAATAGATTTTGAGGAAAATTCAATAACAACAGCAAAGGAGGTGGCTGCGCACACCCAGCAAGACCCAACTCTACAAAAAGTTATAAATTGTGTACTAAAGGGATGGCACGGAGACCCCGAGGAGGCAAAATTAAGTGAGTTTAAAACCAAAAGGTTAGAATTGTCATTTATTAATTGTTGTCTATTGTGGGGTGATAGAGTAATCATTCCTGAAAGCCTGAAGACCAAAGTACTCACTATGTTACATGTAGGCCATCCTGGTATTGTCAGAATGAAGAGTTTAGCCCGGGGGCACTTGTGGTGGCCAGGTCTGGATACAGACATTGAACGGTGGATAGCCAAGTGTGACCCATGCCAGGAGTCACGGCCTAATCCCCCCAAAACAGCTCCAGTAGAGTGGGAAAAGCCTGCTAGGCCTTGGTCCAGGATACACATTGATTTCGCAGGCCCAATAGGGTCTCAGTATTTTCTGATTGTGGTAGATGCTTTCTCCAAATGGGTTGAGATAATTGCAATGAGTAATATAACCACTTGTGCTACCATAAGGGTTTTGCACCATTTGTTTGCCACTCATGGCTGTCCTGACATCTTGGTGTCAGACAATGGTCCCCAATTGACAGCCAGGCAATTTGAAATATTCCTCAGTAACTTGGGGGTCAGACACGCACTCACATCACCTTACTCGCCATGGGTTAATGGTCTGGCGGAACGGTACGTAAGGGTGGCCAAAGAAGCATTGCGCAGAGCAGGCCCTGGAGAAATTCAGCAACATTTGGACCAATTCTTATTAGTACAGCATATTACACCCAATTCCCTTACACACAAGAGTCCTGCAGAAATCCTAATGGGTAGAAAACTCAGATCACCTCTGGACAGGTTACACCCACGATATTGTAATAATAAATGTCTTGATTATATGTCTGTAACTCCTGAAAGGAATTTGTACCTGGGACAAAATGTTTTTGCTAAAAATTTTGATGGGGGGTTAAACTGGATTAAGGGAAAGATTGTGCAGCAAACTGCTCCCAAAACGTATTATGTACAATTAGAGGATGGCCGCATGTGGAAGCGGCACATTGATCACTTGAGAGGACGCATTGAATCCTCCCAGGGACAAACCGCTAATGAAAACTCTTCCCCCCTACCAGACTTTTACTCACAACCCGATTTACTGGAATTACAAATGGACTTACCAAGCCAGGAAAGGTCCTCCAGCGACGCCGAGCCATCTTCGTCCTCAGAGGTCGGTGTTGTGCCTGCCCACTCAACTCAGCAGGCTGGAGCTCAAACTCGGCCCCAGCCGCACTGTGGAGGTACAGGCAAACCGACCTCCACCGTTGAAAGCGAGGACTCAACTGATCTGCGCAGGTCGGAGAGAGCCTCGCGTAGACCAAGCAGATTGGAGGACTATATCACATGGTTAACTGATTGACATATTCTGAACTAAGGAGGGAGGGGTGTTGAATCCTATGTAAATAGTTGAATCCTTGTACAAAGCTGTCTCCGGGCAGAAAATGTAAATAACAAGAGGTCGTGTCTGATTGGTTCAGACGCATGACCGTTCCTTTTGGCACGAGCCGCAAAAGTATAAATAGAGCGGCTTTTCTCATTGACAGCAGACGCGTTCCCTGCTGAATGTCACTTTCCAAAAAGAGCTAAATAAAGGAACCGTCTTTGAACCTGCCTGTCTCGAGTATTCTTCAGTCAGCAAAGCACACCAAATCATAACCACATAAACAAAAAATTACAAGTAGTTGGAAGCATTTCGAACATTCCATTTTAAAACTGGAATGACATTAAACTGCCTCAGGGAAGTTCATGAGAACATGGCAAGAAAAATGGTTACAGGATAAGGGAAAAAATGACTTGGTGTTGCACTCAGACTCAGCTCCTTCTTTTTAATCATCAATACCAAATTACTATTGTACACTGTTTTATTGTCGCTGTTAGCCGTCCCGAGTCTCTGGAGAGGGGCGGCATACAAATCCAATAAATAAATAAATAAATAAAAGTAGTTCCCACTCAAGTATTGTGCAATCCGCTGTTCCCATATATTTGCAATCAGTTTTGGTCACCATGGTGTAAAAAAGATGTTGAAACTCTAGAAAGCATGCATAGAATAGCAAGAATGATTACTAGGGAACTTAGAGGTTAAAACACATAAAGAACAGTTGCTGGAATTAGATATGTCCAATGAAAAGAAGGACCAGGGATGACATGATAGCAGTCTTCCAATATCTCAGGGGCTGCCACAAAGAAGAGGGAGATAGGCTGTTCTCCAAAGCACCTGAGGGTAGGGCAAGAAGCAATGGGTGGAAAGTTATAAAAGTAGTTCCCACTCAAGCATTGTGCAATCAGCTGTTCCCATATATGATTTGTCCAAAATCAACAAATCATTCTGTTGTCAGAAACGCCTGCAAACATATACTGTCTGCCCCACCTGGTGCCTGCCATTCGGTCGGAGGGAACTTTGTTGGGGAACCGCCCGGTTCATGGCCAACCTCACTAAGATCCTGCAAAGACTGGAGACACCCAGCTGGCTGTTTGCAACTGTGAGATCTATGGCTTGAAGGGAGCAAAGAGGGTGACTGGCAGGGAGGATTAGATCACTATAAGTGTTACAAGTTAAATAGGTGGTGGGAGTATCCAGTGATTGCTGCTGAGAAGGTTGTTGTTCATGTAAAGAAGTTTGGTGAGTGCCAGAAGTTGTAGAAATGAAGCAACTTCGCCTGCAAACGCTTCTGTTGGAGTTTTGCTCCCTACGGCTTCTGGAACCTGACATATATATTGTTACATTTTGGGTTTTAACCCTTTTGCCCTGAATCTTAATGGGGTGCACGTGGCACAAAAAGGAATTTCCTGAAAAGCTTTCCGGGATTAAATAAAAGGGGGAAAAACCACAAAAGCCTGATCGCAATCAGGAATTTTGGGGCCCCATACAGCCTAAGTGTCTACCCCCCCCCCCCGCCATTTTAAAACTATTGCCCCCCAAATCCCATGCCATGCCACCATGGCCACACACCCTGGGCAAGCCCTCCCCCCGGCCCTCTGAGGTCAAACAAAGCCCTGATGTGGCCCTCAATGAAATTGAGTTTGACACCCCTGGCCTAGAGGCTAAATCCTATGAACAAGGGCTAAGAGAATGAGTATGTTTAGCTCAACAAATAGAAAACTGAGGGGGGATATAATAGTAGTTTCCCAATCCTTAAAGGGCTGCCACAGAACAGATGGCATCTATTTATTCTCCATGCCACCTGAAGGTAGTACAAGAAGCAATGGGCGGAACCTCACCAAGAAGAAATGCAATCTGGAAATAAGGAAAAACTTGGGACTGGGCAGCACAGAAATAATAAATAAATAAATAAATAAATAAATAAATAAATAAATAAATAAATAAATAAATAAATGAATGAATGAATGAATGAATGAATGAATGAATAAATAAATCCCTTATTTTTTATTAAAAGAAATTAATAATTTTAAAAAATCCATTACTATTAAAACCAAAACAACCAGCAAAACTATTAATAAAAACAGGTGAGGGCTGGTTTTTTTTTCTCTGTTATTATTTAAGTGCTTTTACCATATGCTTTAAATCAAGAGTCACTTCTCTCTCTGTTTCTCTCTCTTTCCTGTCATTCTCTGCCTCAATCATTTTCTCATTTCTCATTTTTTCTCCCCTTTTTTCTATCATTTCTCTCTCCTTCCACTCTTCTCTCTCTCTCTTTCTTCCTCTCTCACTCTCTTCCTTCCTCTCTCATCTCTCTCTCTCTCTCTTTCTCTCTCTTTCTCTATCTTGCTTTCTTCCTCTCTCTCTTCCTCTCTCATCTTTCTTTCTTTCTTTCTTTCTTTCTCTCTCTTTCTCTATCTTGCTTTCTTCCTCTCTCTCTCGTCTCTTTCTTTCTTCCTCTTTCTCTATCTTGCTTTCTTCCTCTCTCACTCTCTTCTTTTCTCTCTCATCTCTTTCTTTCTTTCTCTCTCTCTTTCTCTATCTTGCTTTCTTCCTCTCTCTCACTCTCTTCCTTCCTCTTTCATCTTTCTTTCTTTCTCTCTTGCTCTTTCTCTCTCTTGCTTTCTTCCTCTCTCACAATCTCTTCCTTCCTCTCTCATCTCTCTCTCTTTCTTTCTCTCTTTCTCTATCTTGCTTTCTTCCTCTCTCTCACTCTCTTCCTTCCTCTCTCATCTTTCTTTTTTCTTTCTCTCTCTCTCTTTCTCTATCTTGCTTTCTTCCTCTCTCTCACTCTCTTCCTTCCTCTCTCATATCTTTCTTTCTCTCTCTCTCTCTCTTTCTCTATCTTGCTTTCTTCCTCTCTCACTCTCTTCCTTCCTCTCTCATCTATCTCTTTCTTTCTTTCTCTCTCTTTCTTTCTCTATCTCTCCCCCTCTTGCTCTCTCTCTTTTTCTCACTTTCCCTCTCTTGTTTTCTTTCTCTCTCTCTCTTGCTTTCGCTCTTACTTTGAATGTTCCGGGCGGGCTGGCAGGGGGATGGGGAGAGCGTGCACCGGCCCGCGCGCCTGACATTGAAAATTGCCTTCGCCGGCCCCTGCTGTGAGAACGCCTGCCCCGCCTCTCTTGCAGCAGAGGAGAAAGAGAGGCGGATCGGACAGGCAGGCGGGGGGCAGCGGCGAGTAGCCAGGGGGGCGAGGTGGCTAGAGGTGTGGGGGGGGGCGGCCGCGGCTTCATGTGCGCCCTTGGAAAAGCGTGCACGGGGGGGGGGCGTTTTGGGGTGAGCTTGCGCAGGCGTGCTCAGCCTACAGAGAACGGTGCGGCACAATGACTGCTGCGGGCGCTAGGGGCCCGACACACGGTGGCGGGCCAAAACTGCCCCCCCATTTTTCAATTTGGCCGGGCCCCTGGCACCAGTACCAGTAGTACCGGCCTATCGGCGGCCCTGGTCACCAGGTTGAAAATAGCAGGTGGTGTAAGATACTAATATCATTGCACAATTGAACCTATATTTTCCTGTTTATATGATTTGTATTTGTTAATTTCTCCTTTTTCTGTATAAGGACATAATATTATGTATTGACTGTAATTGGTAGATATGATGACATGCCTTGGTCATCTGATATATTGTAAACTTATAAAAGTAGTCCCCACTCAAGTATTGTGCAATCCGCTGTTCCCATATATTTGCAATCAGTTTTGGTCAATATGGTGTAAAAAAGATGTTGAAACTCTAGAAAGCATGCATAGAATAGCAAGAATGACTACTAGGGAACTTAGAGGTTAAAACACATAAAGAACAGTTGCTGGAATTAGATATGTCTAATGAAAAGAAGGACCAGGGATGACATGATAGCAGTCTTCCAATATCTCAGGATTTGCCACAAAGAAGAGGGAGATAGGCTGTTCTCCAAAGCACCTGAGGGTAGGACAAGAAGCAATGGGTGGAAACAAATCAAGGAGAGAAGCAACTTAGAACTAAGGAGAAATTTCCTGACAGAACAATTAATCAGTGGAACAACTTGCCTCCAGAAGTTGTCAATGATCCGACACTGCAAATTTTTAAGATGTTGGATAATCTTTTGTCTGAAGTGGTGTAGGGTTTCCTGCCTAAGCAGGGGTTGGACTAGAAGATCTCCAAAGTCCCTTCCAACACTGTAATTCTATATTTTATATTTATAAGAGTTCCCTCTAGTTCAGACTTTTTTTCCCCACAAAAACATGAGACCCATTTCACATATTTTACAAAACTATAACTTGCTTTCTTTGGGTTTGATTTAACGTGTTACACGAACTTATGTGGGGTTTAGAAACATAGAAACATAGAAGACTGACGGCAGAAAAAGACCTCATGGTCCATCTAGTCTGCCCTTATACTATTTCCTGTATTTTATCTTACAATGGATATATGTTTATCCCAGGCATGTTTAAATTCAGTTACTGTGGATTTACCTACTACGTCTGCTGGAAGTTTGTTCCAAGGATCTACAACTCTTTCAGTAAAATAATATTTTCTCATCTTGCCTTTGATCATTCCCCCAACTAACTTCAGATTGTGTCCCCTTGTTCTTGTGTTCACTTTCCTATTAAAAACACTTCCCTCCTGAACCTTATTTAACCCTTTAACATATTTAAATGTTTCAATCATTTCCCCCCTTTCCCTTGTGTCTTCCAGACTTTACAGATTGAGTTCATTAAGTCTTTCCTGATACGTTTTATGCTTAAGAGCTTCCACCATTCTTGTAGCCCATCTTTGGACTCGTTCAATTTTGTCAATATCTTTTTGTAGGTGAGGTCTCCAGAACTGAACACAGTACTCCAAATGTGGTCTCACCAGCACTCCATATAAGGGGATCACGATCTCCTTATTAAACAAACTATAAGGAGACTTAAGTTGCCTCACTGTCTGAATCATAGTATCGTGTAACAGTTTCCTGACACCTCGGCAGTAATCCCTTCTTGGAAAGCTAGATTCATTCCCAACCAGCTAGATTCATTCCCAACCAGCCATTCTTTGTCTGTCCTTCTATCAATTCCACAATGCTTTCACAATAAGTTGCGTTTAGGATCAGATTCAAGTTTCATCTTGATTTCCACTTGTAACATACACTCTATATCAGGGGATGTCAAACTTGCAACGACATGTGATGTATTGCAACTTTTTTCTCCTTCGCTAATCAGGGAGCGGGCACGGCCAGCACATTGACGCATCCGGCCCATAGGCCGCGAGTACGACACCCCTGCTCTCTGTGTTAGAATACATGAGACTAACTACCCTTTCATTTCAACAATTGAATGCAAATGTGCACTCCCTTAATAAATACCAGTGCTATGCGGCAAATGAGATTGGAAGGTAAGAAATAAAAAAGGCGTGGTTATGGGGGGGGGGAAATAGAAAGGGAAAAATACAGAAGTGACTGGGTTTCGTTCTGCAACACGCTTTAACGTAGCCCAGCAATTTAAGGTTTCATTTCATAAAAAGAGATTTAGGGAAAACAATCTCACCATCTTCCATTAGAGGAAATGCCAGAAAAGTCAGGGTGGGAGCCAGGGGTGGGCTGCTGGTGGTTTGCAAGGGTTTGAGAGAACCTCTAGCTAAGATTCTGTGCAGTTCGGAGACCCCCCAAATTCCCACTCCTGGCTGGCCATGCCCAACCACCTGTCCCTCTCAGGAGTCCCCACAGGGCCTGTTTTGGATGCGGGTAAGTGTAGGGTGTGCATGGAGGCTTGGGAAGGGCAAAGAACAGGCCTACTGTAAGTTCAGAAAGGGCCTCCAGAGCCTGGGGAGGCAGTTTTCATCCTCCCGGAGACTCGAAGGAAGCTTCTGGAACCTGAGGAGGGCAAAAACACGCCCCCCCATGATGCAGGAGGCTGACTAGGCCACACCCACCATGGCCACACCCACCCAGCAACTGGGCAGAGAACCCGTTGCTAAAATTCTTGAAGCCCACCTCTGGTGGGAGCAGGAGCAGGAGCAGGCTACCATTCCCGGCCCTACTGGAACGGGCCGGGAGCACGTCCCCACTTTCCCCCCTTTGTGTGTGTACACACGCGCATGCACGAACATGATTCCTGGTTTTTTTTTCCATTTCTGCACATGTGCAGAAGAGAAAACCCCCCGGAAATCATGTTCGCTCGAGATTCAGCTTCTGCGCATTGCCACCAGTGCTAGCCTACGCGCTGCATGGCTGCCACCGGAACGGCGTTCCCCACCATTGAGGCTGGGGCCCATCATTGGGTGTGAGTCCTGAATTGCTGGAAATCAAAGCTAAAACCTTTACTACAAAAGGAAGAAGGGGTATCCACAGAGAATTTGCCTGGATCCCAAGAATGCGGGTTTGTTTTTTAGGAATTGATGATTTTTCCTTCTGTCCCTCTCTGCTTGTGTTTAGTTTTACCCAGTGTTTTTGCACCATTGTTAGTGTCCGTGGCTATGATCTAGCCATGCAATAAGTAGTTAGCCAGTAATTCATTTGTAAGTTTCCCTGATCTTGTACCAACATGATTCATATCTCACGTTTCAGGGAAGAGCTTCAGTACACTCCAAGAACTTCCATTTCGCCCTTAAATACACAACCATTGGCACATCTTGCTAAAGAGAAATCAGAAACCACTCAAAGAGCAGCATGATAATTCAGGCACTTCATAGCTTCCCATGACCCATGAAAAGTCCCACACGTCTTGAAACATAGAGTCTACGGAGAGGGGCGGCATACAAATCTAATAAATAAATAATTATCATGTAAGAGAACCCACTCTTAACATTATCTATTAATACAACTGCATTTGAAAAATTATTTCCTCTTGGGAAAATCCCCTTTTCAGATTAAACGTTGCATGGAAATGGGGAGAATTTGAATGCAGAAAGAGAAGGAATTCCCTTTTTGCATTCTCATAATGAAGATGTGTAAATTTTTGCAATGAAGATGTGTAAATCAGGGTTGGTCAATTATGCAACTGGATTATCTGATCTAGAGATAACTTGATAAGTGAAGATGTCTTGGAAAAATAGATTGACTGGATCTTCCGGTTTTAACTTGGTTATATGATATCATCCTACAGATGAATCTGGTATAGCAGACAACTGATGCCTTTTTATATAGATGTACAGTATGTATGTATGTATGTATGTATGTATGTATGTATGTGCGCACGTGTGTGTGTATGTATCTTTCCTTCCTTCCTTCCTTCCTTTCTCCCTTCCTTCCTTCTTTCCTTCCCTCCCTCCCTCCCTCCCTCCCTCTTTCGGCTTCCTGTGGCTGTTTGGTTGGGAAGGGTTTTTTCGCTGTGACTGTTAAACTACATCTGATTTGGGGTTGAAAAGAAAATGACTATAGGTAGTCCTCAACTTACGATCACAGCTGAACCCAACAATTCTATTGTTAAGTGAGACCTTTGTTAAGTGACTTTTACCCCATTTTGTTACTTTTCCTGCCATAGCTGTTAAGTGAATCACTGCAGCTGATCAGTAAGTAACCTGGTTGTTAAGCGAATCTGCTTTCCCCATTGACTTTCCTCGCCAGAAGGAGGAATCCCATGACTCCAGATGCAACCGTTGCCAAGCATCTGAATTTTGATCACAGGACCATGGAGATCCTGTAAAGGTCATAACCAGTGTTCCCTCTAATTTTTTTTTGGGGTGGGCGGAAAAGTATAGTGTCTGAGCGGCAGTTCCTTCAAGACTGGGCGGCACAGAAATAATAAATAAATAAATAAATAAACAAACAAACAAACAAATAAATAAATAAATAAATAACCCACCCTGTTTTGCCTCAGAGAATTTCAAAATAAAATACTGTACTGTGTGTGTCTATAACAGTGAGCTCATAATAGGGCAACTCTATCAATATCAAAATGCCACTTAAATAGTTGAGCTAGTTTCAAACTAGATTTTGATTTTCTTTCTCTCTTCCTTACTCCCATTCTTTTTCTTTCTCTTTTCCTTCCTCTCTTTTTTCTATCTGTTTCTCTCTCTTCCTCTCTTCCTCTCTCTCTCCTTCCCTCTCACTCTTTCCCTCTCGGCTTCTGGGCAGGTTTGGAAAACTCTGAGTTGATGATGATTTTTAAGTGAGCGATTGCTCACTGCTCAGCTTAGAGGGAACTATGGTCATAACTGTGAAAAAGTCATGTCCCTTTTTTCAGTGCCACTATAACTTTCAATGGTCACTAAATGAACTGTTGTAAGCTGAGGACTTCCTGTATTGGATCCAGCTCAGGGGTGTCAAACTCATCATGGTGGCATTACGTGAGGTATCAGGACTTTCCACCCTCCGCTAAACTAAGCGTGGGCATAGCGAGCACGTGACGCATCTGGTCCAGGAGCCAGGAATTTGATAGCCCTAATCTGGCTGATGGTTAATGGGACAAATGGGAAAAATGTGTTGAGCTGATGTGTTAATGTGCAGGTCTTTCATTATCTCTATATACAATTTAAATCTATATGTCTGTTCATTACTGTTTTGTGATTCTTCTATGCATATCTCTGACTGTGTTTATCTATAAAAATGAAGGGCATCAAAGGTAAGAATGCATGTGTGAACATATGCTGTGTGTGAAAGCACATAAGCATATGTTTAAGTGACTGGGTGTGTGCGGAAAAGGCAAAGTATGATTTTTCTTAAAAGCTGTTTACTGAATAAATTGGCATTAGCAGAACTCATTGAACATGCTAGACCAGTGGTTCTCAACCTTTCTAATGCCACGACCCCTTAATACAGTTCCGTATGTTGTGGTGACCCCCAACCATAAGCCAAGTGCCAATTCTCCCAACAGATCTTTAAGTTGATTGGCAAGAAGGTTAGAGCAGTGTTTTTCAACCAGTGTGCCGTGGCACACTAGTGTGCCGCGAGACATGGTCAGGTGTGCCGCGAAGCTCAGCAAGAGAGAGAAAGAAAGCAAGAGAGAGAGAGAAAGAAAGAGAGAGAGAAAGAGAGAGAGAGAAAGAAAGCAAGAGAAAGAAAGGCAGGGAAGGAGGGAGAGATAGAAAGAGAGCAAAAAAGAGAGGAAGGAAGGGAGAAAGAAAGAGAGATGGAGAGAGAGGAAGGAAGGGAGAGAGAGAAAGAGGGAGAGAAATAGAGCGAAAGGGAGGAAGAGAGAGAGAGAGAGAGATTTTTTTGTCCAAACTTTTTTAGCCCCCCCCCCACTCCCCCCTGCTCAATGTGCCCCATGATTTTGTATATGTAAAAAATGTGCCGCAGCTCAAAAAAGGTTGAAAATCACTGGGTTAGAGGGACACCCCCACTGTAAACACCTGATTGGTCAGATGGTAAAAATATGTTCCAAGGCACCAGAATAGAAGCTTTAGATCCTAACACCATGGGAAATTTGTCTTTCCTTGAGCCTAACACAAAATCAAACAATCATATTATGGTTTATCACAATGAGCAATTAGTGCAAAATATGATGGGAATGGCAATAGTTCTAACTGCATTTTACTTTGAGGCAGCCTATCGCTCACATATTACCCTGAGGAAGACTGTAGCCCTCAGATGGAAAATGGTTCCGAGGGTCTAAGTTAGGCCATAGACCTATTTCCCCACTGAGGTAACATTTCTGCCCCCAGGGCCAATCCCTCCACTGTGTCTGGGCTGAATCACTGCCAAATCTCATTGCCCTGATTTGAGAATGGGCCCAAGATGGTTTCCCCTCAGATGATGCTACTGCCCCCTTTTTAGCACAGGCAGTGGGGAAAACCTCCAACAACAGGGCCCTGCAAATCGGATGGATTGGCCTGACTTCATGACTTCACTTGGATTTGTTTGGGCTACTTCACATATCTGCCTCTGACAGTCTACCTGATGATTTATTTCCCCAGTTAAAATAAATAAAATAAGAAAAGTGGGTTTTGCCTCCCAAGGACAATTTCATCTGTCCATCCATTACCCGGGGGGGATTATTAACCCCCTCAGAGAGGGTCCGCAACGTGGGCGTACTCCTCAATCCACAGCTCACATTAGAGAAACATCCTTCAGCTGTGGCGAGGGGGGCGTTTGCCCAGGTTCGCCTGGTGTACCAGTTGCGGCCCTATTTGGACCGGGAGTCACTGCTCACAGTCACTCATGCCCTCATCACCTTGAGGTTCGACTACTGTAACGCTCTCTACATGGGGCTACCTTTGAAAAGTGTTCGGAAACTTCAGATCGTGCAGAATGCAGCTGCGAGACAATCATGGGCTTCCCTAAATATGCCCATGTTACACCAACACTCTGCAGTCTGCATTGGTTGCTGATCAGTTTCCGGTCACAATTCAAGGTGTTGATTATGACCTATAAAGCCCTTCATGGCACCGGGCCAGGTTATCTCTGGGACCACCTCCTGCCGCACGAATCCCAGCGACCAATTAGGTCCCACAGAGTGGGCCTTCTCCGGGTCCCGTCAACTAAACAATGTTGTTTGGTGGGACCCAGGGGAAGAGCCTTCTCTGTGGCGGCCCCGGCCCTCTGGAACCAACTCTCCCCAGAGATTAGAATAGCCCCCACCTTTCTTGCCTTTTGTAAGCTTCTTAAAACCCACCTCTGTTGTCAGGCATGGGGGAATTGAGATATTCTTTCTCCCTAGGCTTGTACAATTTATGTATGGTATGTTTGTATGTATGATTGGTTTTAAAATACAGGTTTTTAGCTGTTTTAGTATTGGATTGTTGCATGTTGTTTTTACCACTGTTGTTAGCTGCCCCGAGTCTACGGAGAGGGGCGGCATACAAATCCAATAAATAAATAAATAAATAAAAGTGTATGGAAAACTACAAGGACAAAACAGCTCCTAAGAGAAAGAAAGGCAAACACACTGCGTCTTCGGAGAAGGGCGGCATACAAATCTAAATAATAATAATAATAATAATAATAATAATAATAATGACTGTGGAACATGTCAGATTAGAGATCTTCAAACATGGCAACTTTAAGACTTGTGGACTTCAACTCTTAGAATTCTACAACCAGTATAGCTGGCTGGAGAATTCTGGGAGTTGAAGTCCACCAGTCTTAAAGTTGCCAAGTTTGGAGACCCCTGTGTTAGATCCTGCAGAGGAAAATATTGAATGCAACCATTGGGCAACTATCTTTCTCATTTCAGGTAGGAAATAACTGAAAGAATAATGTATGGAAATCAGCAAATAAGCAAGAAAGTCCCAATTTCTGGATATCTCTCATTATTTAGTAGACGTTGAAAGGAATACAGCTGCGAGAGCAATCATGGGCTTTCCCAAATATGCCCATGTTACACCAACACTCCGCAGTCTGCATTGGTTGCTGATCAGTTTCCGATCACAATTCAAAGTGTTGGTTATGACCTATAAAGCCCTTCATGGCACCGGACCAGATTATCTCTGGGACCGCCTTCTGCTGCACGAATCCCAGCGACCAGTTAGGTCCCACAGAGTGGATCTTCTCCGGGTCCCGTCAACTAAAGAATGTCGCTTGGCGGGACTCGGGAAGAGCCTTCTCTGTGGCGGCCCCAGCCCTCTGGAACCAACTCCCCCCAAAGATTAGAATTGCCCCCACCCTCCTTGCCTTTCGTAAGCTGCTTAAAACCCACCTCTGCCGTCAGGCATGGGGGAATTGAGACCCTCTTCCCCCTAGGCCGTTACAATTCTATGCATGGTATGTATGTATGTATGTTTGATTTTTTTATATTAATGGGATTTTAATTATTTCTAACATCAGACTACTATTGTACACTGCTTTATTGTTGCTGTTAGCCGCCCCAAGTCTCCGGAGAGGGGCGGCATACAAATTCAATAAATAGATAAATAAATAAATAATAAGAATAACTAGGCCACCACATCTAAAAGTAAAGTTATTTGATGCTGTTTCAACATACTGTTGACAGAGGATTGTGTAAATATGCCTTCTGTTCTCTCTTTGACAAAAAGGGATAACTGTCCCCTCTGGTTAGAAGCCTGAAGAGAAATAGTTTCCAAAATAGGGGAAAGGTCTGAAAAGAAACAAAGTGCTAACAGAGAGGGCAAATGCTTAGGGGGGAAAATAGCAACCAGAACAGAGGCTTAGCTAGTGATCAAAGGGGCAGAAGGTTACACATGTTTCTCAAAACTCCTAAAGTACATCTCTTGCCACAACCACACCTGATCTCACCTCCAAGGCACAGGTGGAAAGTTGTTACACATTTTACACATTTTGAAGCCATGGTGAGAAACTGCCTGCTTTTGTTCCAATACCTGCATTTGTTATACATTTATTTAGCAATGATTTGAGGCCATTTCCTGAACTCGGTGGGCAGGTGGTGAAGATTATTTATTTGTTTGTTTGTTTGTTTGTTTGATTTTTATGCCGCCCTTCTCCTTAGACTCAGGGTGGCTTACAACATGTTAGCAATAGCACTTTTTAACAGAGCTAGGCTATTGCCCCCACAATCCAGGTCCTCATTTTACCCACCTTAGAAGGATGGAAGGCTGAGTCAACCTTGAGCCGGTGATGAGATTTGAACCGCTGACCTACAGGTCTACAGTCAGCTTCAGTGGCCTGCAGTACAGCACTCTACCTGCTGCGCCACCCTGGCTGAGGAGAAAACGTCAGGGTATGATGCCCAGAAGCTCATTTCCCCTCCCCGTTATTTATTCTACATTACCCATCTCACCTAACCTAAGTGACTTTCTCACTGCTATTAGAAGAACAGATGCTGAGTTCTAGCCAGGGTAGCCTTATTGTTGAACTTTGCTAAAATCAGAGAACACAGGTCCATAGGCAATTATTTTGAAGAACACAAGATGAGATGCTAGCAACATCATATGGGCTCAAACAACCGTGTCAGGGGCTAACTGGGAATAGGTTCCAGCTAGTATTGCTGTCTTCTCTCCTTTTCATCACTAATGCAGAAGCAGCGCGGCAAAGCCAAGGAAAAAAAACAAGTGGATGCAAAACAAGAGAAGATGCTGTCGGTCTTAGAGGCCCTAAGCCAGAAAGGCAAAGTCTGCTTGGTTAATCAGCTACTGTAGGCCACATTCGTACATGCCGATTCACAGCTAAACCTTAGCAACCAACTAATTGGGAAACATCTCTCAAGACTTAGCTTATCTTGTTTCTTCTTCTTGCTTCCCTCCAGCAAAATCTACAGCAGATGTCCTCTGGTGAAAGATAAGGTAAACTCTACCTTGTGGCAACATCTCCATCTTCAATCAATCAATCAATCAATCAATCAATCAATCAATCAATCAATCAATCAGAACAGAGCTGGAAGGAGCCTTGGAAGTTTTCTAGCCCAACCCCCTGCTCAAGCAGGAGATCCTATTTCAGACAGGTGGTTGTCCAGTATCTTCTTAAAAGCCTCCAGGGATGAAGCACCCATCACTTCTGGAGGCAAGCTGTTCTACTGATTAATTGTCCTCACTGTTAGGTAGTATCTCCTTCATTCCAGGTTGTTTCTCCCCTTGATTAGTTTCCATCTATTGCTTCTTGTCTTGCCTTCAGTAATCAGTGATGGGCTACCAAAACTTTTACTACCACACTGTGGGCGTGGCTTATGCATTTTGTTTCAACATCTTTCAGTGCAAATTGGGTGCTCTGGGGTGGAGCTCCAAATTTTGCAACCGGTACTGCGTTCCTGACCGTACCCGTAGGAGCCCATCACTGCTTCAGTTGCTTTGGAAAATAAGTTGCCACCTCCTCTTCTTTGTGGCACTTCCTCTAATACTGAACTACTACTATCATGTCACCCCTATCCAAGGTTGGTCTCATCAATTAATTGTGCCTGTGACTACAGTTTCCATGTCCCACGCTCTTACTGTCTACAGTAATTGTTTTGCTGCTCTATCCTGGTACTTGATTCTATGCTGATTCTAGCTTTATATCCTGTTAATTCATCACTGATCTTTTTCTTGCCCTTTTAACTCAAGTTCATCTGCACCTTCTTTTCTGTGCTACAGTACTTATTCAGAGCAGTGCAATGGTTTGCAAGTAAATATTGGTTAACAGTAGTCAATTATAGTCTGTTAATTTAGGATATAAGTGAACATTTCTGGTTCCATGTAGATGTTTGTACATAAGTCTAAAACCTGTTCTGTAATACATGGCACCAAATCATGGTTTATTAGTCCAAACCATGGTTTATTAGTACACCACGTTCTTCCCAGTTGTACATTTGTTAAAGTCACTGTTAACATAATGCACTATAAAGATAAATTTATCACAAAGACTTCCATTTGGAATAAATTTAATACAAAGCTAAATCTGATACATAATTCATGTTAAGCCTTTAAGGAAAGGCATTCTACTCTGATTTCTTGCTTTTAAAGAAATGTTTTTGCAAATTAGTGGAACTTGTACATCATATTCCCCCCAAAAAATAACCCACTTCACTTTTTTCAGTGCCATTGTAACTTTGAATTGTCACTAAATGAACTGTTGTAAGTCAAGGATTACTGTACAAAAATACAAATAGAGCATTATGTTGTAGTACCATTCTTACAAAGAATGGATGGCAGCAGACCTATGTGTGTGTTTAACCATTAATTCATATTTTTTAAAAAACATTAATCCTGGTTCGGTTAGTAGATATGCCTGGAGGGCTGAGGAATTATCTCTATTTTAGTCTTTCAAATGTGGAATATTTTTATTTTTATGCCCTTCAAGCTTCTGTGAAACTTTAAGGCTAAAAGGCACAGTTCTTTAAGCTTAAGTGTTTACCCAGAAAAAAGTTCAGTTTCAGTGTTTCTCAAATAGTGGGGCAGGCCCCCCTGGGGGCATGGAGTGATGCCTGGGAGGGCATGTGACCCCAGGGAACATGCATTTTTTTGCTGCAGGGAGTAGAGTGTTTTTTGCACGGAACAATAGCACATCGTGCAGAGCAGGAGATATGAAGTGCATATAACAAACTCTTAAGAGACACTATGGAAAAATATTTAACAGGGATGAAAAGAAAGGAGGAGAGAGACGGAGATAATGAGATAAACATAAGTCTCCTGAAAACTCAGACGAGGAAATATGACAAAGCGTACATAGCACTTGTGACTATGTGGGAGACGAGGAAAGACCAGCATATTTACTGTGTCTAAAAATGTTGGCTGTGGACAGCATGAAGTCAAATAAATTAAGATGTCACCCAATCACGCTGATAAGCCACTTGAGTTTTTTCAGCAAAAACATGCTGAATATTGCAAACAATCATCCCAGCAGAGGATTGAAGGGGGGAGGGATTGTGAAATGCTTACTTCTTCTGGGGAGTGGGCATAACAGAAAATAATTGAGAAACACTGGAAATGAAGGAATGAGAGAGGAAATTGCTAGAGTATTTGTCTTTTTCTCCACTGTTGCAAGAATGGTGTGCCTAAGACTCACATGTAATCAAGTCAAGCTCACAGGACACTCAGATCGCAACAACAATTGTTCTCTAGAAACTCAAGCAGCATTATGGAGCTAGTAGTAGAGGAGTCGAAGTTAGGGCTTGGGTAGAAGTTGTCTTTTATTACTAACACAAGGCACTCTTAGTAGAATTAGCTACTGCAGAATTTAGCAATCCATGTTGAGGTTTAAATCTTGCCTCTCTTTCTTCAATTTTTACATTATACTGAAATGTTTTGCTGTTATTCATTTGTTTTTGTTTTTTTAAATCTGGAGGGGAGTTGCATTCTGTTTTGATCATAATCTGGTCTGATCTCTGATTCTTAGTTTCCAGCCTTGACAGTTTCAATTCTCCCTTCTTCATAGGTATATCTATGAAAGGTAGGGGGGAAAAAACTTCCTGCATTACAGTTTAACTTCACAGAAGCTGGGGGGTGGAGCTGCTGGCTGAGAGTTGGGAATCTGAGTGAGAGAACAAAGAATGGTAGTGGCCCGCATGCCTAACGGTGCGTAAATCATACAACTAAAAACCAACAAAAGTAATAATACATTCAGGGTTAGTGTGCTTGAGATTGTGATTTTACTTTATTTCAAAATGACTGGCTTAGCTCAGTGTAATACTTCTTTTACAGCTGTGTTTCAAAGTACAGTGATACTTTGTCGTACAAACTTAATTGGTTCCGGGACGAGGTTCTTAAGGTGAAAAGTTTGTTAGATGAAACAATGTTTCCCATAGGAATCAATGGAAAAGCAATTAATGCGTGCAAGCCCAAAATTCACCCCTTTTGCCAGCCGAAGTGCCCGATTTTGTGCTGCTGGGATTCTCCTGAGGCTCCCCTCCATAGGAAACCCCACCTCCGGACTTCTGTGTTTTTGTGATGCTGCAGGGGAATCCCAGCATTGCAAAAACGAGCGCTTCACTGGCAACGGAAGTCCGGAGGTGGGGTTTCCCAGCGAGGTGAGCATCAGCAGCATCGCAAAAACACTAAAGTCCTCAAAACCCCACCTCCGGACCTCTGTGTTTTTGTGATGCTGCGATTTCACTGAGGCTCCCCTCGCTGGAAAACCCCACCTCCGGACTTCCATTGCCAGTGAAGCACCCATTTTTGTGCTGCTGGGATTCCTCTGCTGGGATTCCCCTGCAGCATCACAAAAACACACGGAGGTGGGGTTTCCCATGGAGGGGAGCCTCAGGGGAATCCTAGCAGCACAAAAACGGGTGCTTCGCTGGCAATGGAAGTCCAGAGGCGGGGCATCCCAGTGGCGGCAGTGGGTTTGTAAGGTAAAAATAGTTTGTAAGAAGAGGCAAAAAAATCTTAAGCCCCGGGTTTGTATCTTGAAAAGTTTGTATGACGAGGTGTTTGTAAGATGAGGTATCACTGTATTCTTTTCAAATTTGGATACTGTCCTCTTTCTAAACATATGGAAAGATCCATCTAGAATCTTTAATCTGTGCTCTCTAAACAGAAATTAGGTGCCCAACTCAGCCATTCCATTCTATTGAGCTGCCATGCCACCAGGCCCCTATGCCACAAAGATCCTGCAGGAGAAGGGCAGTACGGACAACTGTGGGATCTGGCAGGATAAGAGCTGTGAACCGTAAACACAAAGCTTTTGCTGTGTCCCAGCTAACAGGTATAGTGCCCTTATTGACCTTTATAGGGACACTAAAGCAGGGAATGGGACTTTTTGCCTCCGCCAGTTGGATGAAGCTCTTTCCTCCGCAGCAGCTGATCGGCCGCTGCCTTCACTCCCTCGCCCAAAGGCCCCTAGCTCTTGGCCCCAGCCCTTTGGCCACAAAAATCCAAATTCAGCCACAGCCTTTTGGCCACATGGGACACTTCGCCACCATCCAATCAGAACGGTTGTTACAAAATGCTACTTTTGGAAGGGAAGAATGGGACAGTTTGCTCTTTCATACACAAACACACACATTGAATGATAGAGAGGGAAGGGACCTTGGTGGCCATCTAGTCTGACCCCTTCTCATTCAGGAGACTTACAGAATGATAGAGAGGGAAGGGAACTCAGTGGCCATCTAGTCTGATCTGGCCCACCTTCTCATTCAGGAGACTTACAGAATGATAGAGAGGAAAGGGACCTTGGTGGCCATCTAGTCTGACCCACTTTCTCATTCAGGAGACTCACAGAATGATAGAGAGGAGAGGGACCTCGGTGGCCATCTAGTCTGACCTGACCTCCCTTCTCATTCAGGAGACTTACAGAATGATAGAGAGGAAAGGGACCTTGGTGGCCATCTAGTCTGACCCACTTTCTCATTCAGGAGACTCACAGAATGATAGAGAGGAGAGGGACCTCAGTGGCCATCTAGTCTGACCCACTTTCTCATTCAGGAGACTCACAGAATGATAGAGAGGAAAGGGACCTTGGTGGTCATCTAGTCTGACCCACTTTCTCATTCAGGAGACTCACAGAATGATAGAGAGGGAAGGGACCTCGGTGGCCATCTAGTCTGACCCACTTTCTCATTCAGGAGACTCACAGCATGATAGAGAGGAAAGGGAACTCAGTGGCCATCTAGTCTGACCTGACCTCCCTTCTCATTCAGGAGACTTACAGAATGATAGAGAGGGGAGGGACCTCGGTAGCCATCTAGTCTGACCCCCAGCTCAAGCAGGAGAATGGAGGAGACCGCAGAGGCCATCTAGTCTGACCCTCAGCTCAATCAGGAGAATGAAATGGAATGACAGAGATGGAGGGGACCTCAGAGACCATCTAGTCCAACCCTCTTCGCAAGCAGGAGAATTGGTCTTCCGGTCAAATTCTTGGGCTGCTAAATTGGCTGGTGGAACTCCTTGCCTCACAACAAGCTAATCCTTTAACCCTGCTGTTCTGTTCGGGTTGTATGTGACCCGAAGCCAAGTTTGAGTCCCTGTAAAAAATTTTCCCTGCATATCTGAAACTTAAAATTTCATGACTTTTCATCATTTCAGGGGTTCTCTCTATGAGAATTTTTTTGGGGGGGTGGGGGGCTTAGTTTTTGCTGGGCAAAAAAAGTTACACTTCTTCTTTTCCCGGGTCACCCTGACCCGGACCGAAAACTCTTCATTTGCAGTGCTTATGTTTGGTCTTTTTGAAAGCTTTTTTCACTTGGAAAGTAGTCTGAACATTTCTGCACACAATGATATGAAAATTGAAATGAAAAAAGTAAATCTTATTGGTTTATTTTGCTGCTATAATGCATGCCCCCCCCCCCATTTTTGTGAAAGGTTTTTCAATTTGTGGATAGTTTTGCTTGCAAAATGCATTCTATTTTACTGAAGTTGGTGTGGGATTGGTAGCTTGAACATTTCTGAATATAAGAAAAATATAAAGGAACTGAAAAAAATGATTCTTACTGGTTTTTTAACATCAGAAATAACCCCCCCTCCCCCTCGGCTGCTTGCAACCATTTTCACTTTTTATTTTTTTATGCTCCAAATCCGAAATATTCTTTAAAATCTTAGGCATTCATTTACTCAATTTAACAATGCTGATCATCAAAAAAATATTTTTGGGGTGGTGGGTAATTGTTTTCTGGGCAAAAAAAAAAATCATCACTTCGAGTCTGTTTCTGTTCGTATATGACCGGACCAAAAAGATTTTTTATGAACAGGCCTCTCTCTCTCTCTCTTCAAACAAGAAAGGATCATTAGCCTCCCCAAGTTTTTCCCCACAAAGCCTCCTGCCCCCCCACTTTGGGGACCCATGCCTCTTTTCACCCCTCCTTCATTTGTCTTGAGGGTTACCAGAAGTGGGAGGGGGAGGGAGCTTTGGAAGCAGTATGTTCCCCTAGCCAATTTAGCAGGTCAGAATTTGTCAAATGTGTATGGGTGGAAGGAGAGGGTGGGACTGGGTGACCACCAAGGTCCCTTCCAACTCTTGTTAAATGTGTATGGGTGGAGGGCGGGGGTAGACCCTACCCCCACGTCTCGGGCCTCCAAATTTTTGCCTATCTTGACACTTTCTTTTGTCGTAAATGCTCCATGCATCGTAAAAATTCCAAAGATTAGCAGGAGGAGCAGGTCGTAAAGGGGCCCCAGATAGCAACCAGCCTTCACTTCTTTGCTACCTAGCAGTCTCTCCCAACCCTCTTTTGAGAGGACTGCTCTGATTGGGTTCCCAAATTAGTTTTTAAAGGATTAGCTTGTTGTGAGGCAAGGAGTTCCACCAGCCAATTTAGCAGCCCAAGAATTTGACCGGAAGACCAATTCTCCTGCTTGCGAAGAGGCTTGGACTAGATGGTCTCTGAGGTCCCCTCCATCTCTGTCATTCCATTTCATTCTCCTGATTGAGCTGAGGGTCAGACTAGATGGCCTCTGCAGTCCCCTCCATTCTCCTGCTTGAGCTGGGGGTCAGACTAGATGGCTACCGAGGTCCCTTCCCTCTCTATCATTCTGTAAGTCTCCTGAATGAGAAGGGGGGTCAGGTCAGACTAGATGGCCACTAGATGGTCTGTGTATGTGTGTGTGTGTGAAAGAGCTCCCAAAGCCCCCACACACTTTGGGGACTCTACACATGAACGGAGAAGGCGGCATGGGATCGTCTAAATGCCCAGAGTATGAACAGACCTCTCTGTCTCTCTGCAAAAAGGAAAGGCTCATTAGCCTTCCCAATTTTTTCCCACAAAGCCCCCTGCCCACCCCCACTTTGGGCACCCATGCCTCTTTTCACCCCTCCTTCATTCGTCTTGAGGGTCCCCAGAAGTGGGATGGGGAGGGGGCATTGGGAGCTCTTTCACACCCACAAACACCCACCCACACCCACACATACTAATTCTACTCAGGACCCTTCCTCAAGCAGGAAAACTGACACAGAGTCATAGAGATGGATGGTACCTCAGAGGCCATCTAGTCCAGCCCTCTTCACAAGCAGGAGAATTGGTCTCCCGGTAAAATTTCTGGGGTGCTAAATTGGCTGGTGGAACTCCCTGCCTCACAACAAGCTAATTTGGGAAGCCAATCAGATTGGTCCTCACAAAAGACGGGTGGGTGGGAGAGAGAGATAGGTAGGATTCTATTAGCAAACGACAAAAGGGAAGACTCGTTGTTGTCTGGGGCCCCTTTATGACCTGTTGTCATGATTATCTGTGGAATTTTTACGATGCCTCGAGGCAGATGCAAAAGGAACATTGGCTGGGGGAACACATTGCTACAAGCTCCTTTCTAAATCTCCCTTTCCATTTCTCTCTCTCTCTCTTTTTCTTCAGGGTCCCTTCCAACACTCTCCCCCCCCCCCACTTTGTGGACTATCCACATGGACAGAGAAGGGGGTGAAAAGGGCATGGGATCGTCTAGATGCCCACAGCATGAACGGACCTCTCTCTCTCTGCAAACAGGGAGGGATCATTAGCCCTCCTATCTTTCCCACACGCACACACACTTTGTGGACTGTCCACATGGACAGAGAAGGGGGTGAAAAGGGCATGGGATCGTCTAGATGCCCGCAGCATGAACGGACCTCTTTCTTGCTCTGCAAACAGGGAGGGATCATTAGCCCTCAAATCTCCCCCCCCACACACACTTTGTGGACTGTCCACATGGACAGAGAAGGGGGTGAAAAGGGCATGGGATCGTCTAGATGCCCACAGCATGAACGGACCTCTCTCTCTCTGCAAACAGGGAGGGATCATTAGCCCTCCTATCTTTCCCACACGCACACACACTTTGTGGACTGTCCACATGGACAGAGAAGGGGGTGAAAAGGGCATGGGATCGTCTAGATGCCCACAGCATGAACGGACCTCTCTCTCTCTGCAAACAGGGAGGGATCATTAGCCCTCCTATCTTTCCCACACGCACACATACTTTGTGGACTGTCCACATGGACAGAGAAGGGGGTGAAAAGGGCATGGGATCGTCTAGATGCCCGCAGCATGAACGGACCTCTTTCTTGCTCTGCAAACAGGGAGGGATCATTAGCCCTCAAATCTCCCCCCCCACACACACTTTGTGGACTGTCCACATGGACAGAGAAGGGGGTGAAAAGGGCATGGGATCGTCTAGATGCCCACAGCATGAACGGACCTCTCTCTCTCTGCAAACAGGGAGGGATCATTAGCCCTCCTATCTTTCCCACACGCACACACACTTTGTGGACTGTCCACATGGACAGAGAAGGGGGTGAAAAGGGCATGGGATCGTCTAGATGCCCACAGCATGAACGGACCTCTCTCTCTCTGCAAACAGGGAGGGATCATTAGCCCTCCTATCTTTCCCACACGCACACATACTTTGTGGACTGTCCACATGGACAGAGAAGGGGGTGAAAAGGGCATGGGATCGTCTAGATGCCCGCAGCATGAACGGACCTCTTTCTTGCTCTGCAAACAGGGAGGGATCATTAGCCCTCAAATCTCCCCCCCCACACACACTTTGTGGACTGTCCACATGGACAGAGAAGGGGGTGAAAAGGGCATGGGATCGTCTAGATGCCCACAGCATGAACGGACCTCTCTCTCTCTCTGCAAACAGGGAGAGATCATTAGCCAAGAAAGGTGTCAGACTAGATGGCCACTGTGGCTCCTTCCATCTCTATCATTCTGTAAAACTCCTGAATGAGAAGGTGGGTCAGACTAGATGGCCACTGCGGCCCCTTCCCTCTCTATCATTCTGCAAGTCTCCTGAATGAGAAGGGTGGTCAGATTAGATGGCCACTGAGTTCCCTTTCCTCTCTATCATTCTGTGAGTCTCCTGAATGAGAAGGTGGGTCAGGTCAGACTAGATGGCCACCGAGGTCCCTTCCCTCTCTATCATTCTGTGAGTCTCCTGAATGAGAAAGTGGGTCAGACTAGATGACCACCAAGGTCCCTTTCCTCTCTATCATTCTGTGAGTCTCCTGAATGAGAAAGTGGGCCAGACTAGATGGCCACTGAGTTCCCTTTCCTCTCCATCATTCTGTAAGTCTCCTGAATGAGAAGGGGGTCAGACTAGATGGCCACCAAGGTCCCTTCTCTCTCTATCATTCTGTAAGTCTCCTGAATGAGAAGGGGGTCAGACTAGATGGCCACCAAGGTCCCTTCCCTCTCTATCATTCAATGTGTGTGTTTGTGTATGAAAGAGCAAACTGTCCCATTCTTTCCTTCCAAAAGTAGCATTTTGTAACAACCGTTCTGATTGGATGGTGGTGAAGTGTCCCATGTGGCCAAAAGGCTGTGGCTGAATTTGGATTTTTGTGGCCAAAGGGCTGGGGCCAAGAGCTAGGGGCCTTTGGGCGAGGGAGTGAAGGCAGCGGCCGATCAGCTGCTGCGGAGGAAAGAGCTTCATCCAACTGGCGGAGGCTAAATGTCCTAAACCCCTAAAGCAACAGGTCAAGGTAATTGTGATATCACTCAAATAAACAGGGGATCATGGTCCAAGATGAAGAACTTATTTTGGAAAGGGAAGTCAGGGATTACACATCAGTCACACAGGAGCAGCAAGGTATCCAAAAAGAGAAACCACCTTCTGGTCAGTGATTCAATTGTAAGGGATAAAAATTTAGGAAAGGATATTGAGGATTTGAAAGTGGTCAGGCGTTTGCCAGGTGTTGCTGTCAGCATTGACAAGAGGAGTATTCTTAAAATAGTCAAGAATGTCAGTAACGACTGTGGTGTTGATGCTATTATACATATTGGCACAAATGATCTGTCCCAAAAAGATATACTTTCTAGTGCAGAATGACTTCCAGAACTTGGGGCATGAACTTAGCCATATAGGCTTATCTTTTCAGAGGTTTTACCAGTATATAAGGAACACAAAGGGAAAGGCCACCATGTACAAGAGTTTAATGTGTGGCTAAAGGAGTGGTGTAAAAGGGAAGGCTTTGGTTTTATTAGTCATGATATCTGCAGCTGGTCCAATGGAAAACTGTACAAAAGAGATGGTTTGTGTTAAGTATGCAGTTCAAGTTACTAGGGAAAAGTCAAAAGTTCTAGGATTTGCATATTCTTTACTGATTGGTTGGCCGCTTTGGTGCTAAAAATTGTATCAATGTCAAGTTACCTGTTGCTGGGGCTGGTTTGTATAAATACTGTGTTTCGCGGCATTTGCTTGTTAGCGCACCAAGAACTTGTTATAAAGAATCCATGAGAGTGTATTGCTCCTGTCAGCTAATAAACAAAGATAACTGTTTCAACCAAGTCTGAGTTATTACATTGGCGACGAAGGTGCTCGAACCTCCACTAAATACCATGGCTTCCCCTTCGGTAGTCCAGCCACCGGATTTCTTCGATCCGGAAAAGGCTACTTGGACTGCCTATATGGCTAAGTTTGAGATACAGTGGTACCTCAGTTCTCGACCACAATTTGTTCCAGAAGTGTGGTCGAGAACCGATTTGGTCGAGTACCGAATTAATTTATCCCATAGGAAATAATGGAAATGGATTTAATTGGTTCCAAGCCCCTGTTGACTCTCTGGGAACCAATTAAATCTATTTTCTTTATTTCCTATGGGATAAATGTTACCACCGGGGGCGGCTGCAATCCCAGCAGCTTCAGGGGGCTGAGGAGCTCTATAAGCGGTCCAAGCTGCAGGAAGGGTGGGGGCAGCTGCAATCCCAGCAGCTTCGGGGGTCTCCTTTCCTCAGTGCTTTGTCTTATTACCTGTAAACAGCTGCACCAACTTTCTCCTTCCCGGCGGCAGCAACGGTGGCAGCTTCCCTTCAAGTAGCAACAGCGCCAGGAACGTCACGTAATGAAGGGAAGTTGCTGGAGCAGCAGCAACTGCTGAAATGGCTCCGGCAGCTTCCCTTCATCACATGACGTTCCTGGCGCTGTTGCTACTCGAAGGGAAGCCACCGCCGTTGCCGCCGGCGGGAAGGAGAAAGTTGGTGCAGCTGCTTACAGGTAATAAGACGAAGCACTGAGGAAAGGAGCCCCCTGAAGCTGCCGGGCTTGCAGCCGCCCCCACCCTTCCTGTAACTTGGAGCGCTTATAGAGCTCCTCAGCCTCCTGAAACTGCCGGGCTTGCAGCCGCCCTCGGCGATAACATTTCAGATAATGAACAAAATTTGCTGTGGCTGTTCGATATCTGAATTTTTGTTTGGATACCGAAGGAAATTTTTGCCGAAAATTTTGTTCGGTATCCGAAATGTACAACAACCAAGGCATTTGAGAACCAAGGTACCACTGTATTTCTTGAGGCAGCCGGAATGAAAGACATGGACAGCGGACAGAAGTGTGCCCTTTTCTTAAATTACTGCAGCACACAGATTTTTGATCTCGCTGAAACCCTCACTGACCCAGAACCGGCTAACTCCATTTCTTGGGACACACTGTCTTCCAAATTGGCCGCTCACTTCAAACCCACGAAGCTGGCCAGAGTGTTCCATCATCAATTCTCCTGGATGGCCCAAGCCGAGGGGGAATCGATTAACCAGTTTGCAACACGTCTACGTACCGTTCTTTCCAAGTGCCATTTTGACAACCCGGAGGCTCGCCTCACTGATGCCTTGATATTCGGCATGCGTAATATCGTAATCAGAAACAAACTCCTGTCCGAAGAAGAATCCTCGCTTTAAGACGTTATTAAAGCCGCACAAACTTTTGAAGTTGCTGAAGCCGCGGCAGCGGAACTCAAAAGCAATGTCAAGCATGCCACGGTCTTCAAAATTGCTGATGCCTACTTGCCTACTCCTCATCCTACTGAATACGCTGACCCTGATGCCGAAGCCTACGATGACTACTGTTTCCAGATTAAGTCTCTGCCACCAAGGGCTACCAAACCACAATTTCCTGCCTTCTACTGTGCTGGCTGCCGAGGGAATCAACATGCCAAATTTTGTACATTAATTTCCAGATGTTTTTGATGCTACCTTAGGTACCTACAAGGGCCCCCCCATTTCCTTCTCCCTGGATCAAAGAGTACCCCCCGTGTGCTTGAAGCCCCACAGGGTTCCCTTGCCAATCCTTCCAAAATGGGACCAACAGTTAGATAAGATCATTGCATAAGGGATATTAGTACCAGTAGACCATGCCCCATGGGAGATGCCTATTGTCACCCCAATGAAACCAGATGGCACCTTGAGGGTTTGTGCAGATTATATATCTACAATTAACAAGGCCCTGCAGCACAACTCATATCCAATACCCATAGCTCAGCAACTATTACATTCTCTAGGCAAGGGCAGAATTTTCGCAAAACTTGATTTAGCCCAAGCTTACCAACAACTCCCTGTGGATTAAGCCATAGTCCTCTCACAAACGATGGTTACACATAGGGGTGCCTTTAAGTGCACCAGGCTGCAATTTGGAGTTAGTGTGGCTCCAGGGATTTTTCAGCGACTCATGGAACGCCTACTCATGGGAATAGAAGGCGTGGTGCTATATTTTGATGATATATTAATATCTGGCAAGAATTATGATCAATTGCACCTCAGGATCAGGAAAGTACTAGCTAGACTAAGGGATAAGGGCCTTAAATTGAGGGCAGACAAGTGCGTTTGGGGGACTGCGAGTGTTGATTTCTTGGGATTCAGAATAGATGGTAAGGGAATTCACCCCATCCTGGATAAGGTAAGAGCAATCAAAGAAGCCCCAGAACCCACTAACAAAGCAGAGCTGCAAGCATTTCTGAGCCTATTAAATTTTTATTCTGTTTTTTTAAAGCAGAAGGCCTCTGCAGCTGAGCCGTTGGATAAACTTCTCCACAAGGGAGCGACCTGGAGATGGGGAGACACTGAGCGAGCAGCATTCCTCAAAATAAAGAACCTTTTAACCTCTCAAAGTATAATAGTACAGTATAACTCTAACTTGCCATTGAGATTAACATGCGATGCTTCCCCCTATGGGGTGGGAGCAGTCCTGGCTCATGTGCTGCCCAATGGACAGGAGGCTCCTACAGCCTATTTTTCAAGGACCATGTCCAACACCAAGAGAAACTATGCCCACATTGACAGGGAAGCATTAGCCCTCGTTGCAGGTGTTAAAAAATTTCACCAATATATTTTTGGAAGACATTTTGAACTAGTGACAGACCACAAGCCATTGCTGGGTCTGTTAGGAGAAAACAAACCGACACCACCTTTTGTCTCACCTAGAATGACTAGGTGGGCTATATTTTTAGCAGGATATGATTATACCCTCAGTTACATTCTTCGAGTTCCAGGACTCAACTGAAGTGCGCAGGTCAGAGAGAGAAGTGAGGAAACCCAGCCGATTGGAGGACTTTGTCACATGCCTCTCTGAATGACCTGCATCTGAACCAAGAGGGGAGGAGTGTTAAGTATGCAGTTCAAGTTACTAGGGAAAAGTAAAAAGTTCTAGAATTTGCATATTCTTTACTGATTGGTTGGCCACTTTGGGGCTAAAAATTGTATCAATGTCAAGTTGCCTGTTGCTGGGGCTGGCTTGTATAAATACTGTGTTTCACGGCATTTGCTTGTTAGCGCACCAAGAACTTGTTATAAAGAATCCGTGAGAGTGTATTGCTCCTGTCAGCTAATAAACAAAGATAAATGTTTCAACCAAGTCTGAGTTATTACAGTTTGCATCCATCAAGAGCTACTTGGTATTAAATTTCCTGGATAAACATTTAAATTGAACAGTGGGGACAGAGAATTAATTGATACAGAACATTTTTGTCCCCAACAATCTATCAGTTATCAGTGCATGCAACTTAGATGTGTGGGCAGGTAAGCTTAGCAGCCCTGCTGTCAAGCAAAGCCAAGCATTTAATAGTGAGTGCCATACCATGTGCACTAATCAAACAGGTGGCAAGAAAGTAGGTGAAGTGGCTTGGTACAGATTCGGACACGTAATTGCAGCTTTGCTTGAACTGCTTTATTCCAGCATAAACATAACGTTAATACAACAGTCAGTATTCAACTGTCAAACCTCCTCGGGTTTCCCCTATTTAACTGCCAGCTGGCTGAGGAACGAACCAATGGTAATCCCTTATTTTCCCCGGTTGCTAGGTTACCGCCCCTCTCCCGGTGCCCTTTCCTGTTTTCATAACACTTCCTGCATGGAGCCTCTCTAGGCATCTCCTGTCGTTGGTCCTTCCATACATAACACTCCTCCCCCCTTACTCTGGAACATACATAATCCTTTAAGTAGGTTGGCTTCCGAACTATTCTACCCGAATGACATAGTCCGTCTTCCCCTGCTACCTGACCTCGCGGAGGTTCGTGGAATTCTGGCTCTGCACTTAAAGGAACGTTAAACTGGGACGGAAGGTGGGTATCTACGTTACTGTCCAAGACCCCTGGACCTGCCATTTCCGAACGTACTTCATTATCCTCTCGCGGAATGGAACTATTATCTTCCATGAGTTTCTCTGCTTTGCGGAGACGGACCTGATCTAAGTGTCTACGCCATATCCTGCCATCCTCTAATTCAACTTCATAAGAACGAGGACCCGACACTTTCACTATGGTGGCTGGAACCCAGGTTGGACCTTCCCCATAAGCTCAGGCAAAAACCCGAGATCCTACTTCCAAGTTTCTAGGAGGAGCCTCCGGCCACGGAGAATTGTTTCCGTACCATGGGTGTAACCTGTCTAAAATTATTCTTAATTTTCGACCCATTAGCAGCTCCGCTGGGGTTTTTTGAGTGGCCACACATGGAGTGGAATGCTGGGCCAATAACATCTCTGATAATTTCTTTGACCAAGACCCTTGTGGAAGTTTCTTAAGTGAATCTTTCGCTGACCATACCATTCGCTCCGCCTGTCCATTACTAGCCGGGTGCCACGGTGACATAAGGGCATGATGGATTCCCGCAGCCGCTAAGTCATTTTCAAATAGGACTGATGTGAACTGTGGTCCGTTATCCGACACCACAATATCTGGGTATCCATGGGTTGCAAACAATGCATTCAACGCATTGATAACTGCAAATGATTGGGTAGAATGTAAATGCACCACTTCCAACCATTTTGAATGGGCGTCCACAACTATTAAAAAATTTTGACCCAGGAAAGGCCCAGCTAGATCAATATGGAGGCGAGCCCATGGGCCTGCAGGGGGTTCCCATGCTAGTGGTGGTGCTCTAGGAGGTGAGGGCCTGTTTTCTTGACACCTTAGACATGCCTCTACACACTCTTCTATCTCGTGATCTATTCCCGGCCACCACACGTAGTCTCGGGCCAGGCCTTTCATCCTTACAATTCCGGGGTGCCCCTTGTGGAGAAGACTTAGCACTTGACGCCTAAGAGAGGGTGGAATAATTACTCTGGACCCCCTTAATAAAGAGCCCTTTTCCACTGATAATTCCGAACAGCACCTCCTATAACAGGAATATTCAGGTGCTTGCTCCTTTTTAGGCCACCCCCGGAGCACCCACTGTCTTACTATAGCCAACGTTGGGTCACGGCTTGTCTGTTTCGCTACCTCCGATGCGACTAAAACTAATGGACTCTCCTCAATGGCTAACACACAGGACACTGGCGCCGGGTCTTCCAAGATATCTGGAAGAGGACATCTACTTAACGCATCGGCATGGGCAATGTGCTTTCCCGGCCGGTACACCAACCTGTAAGTATAGTTTGCTAAGAATATAATCCATCTCGCCATGCGGGGTGACAGAACTACAGGACTTTGGCGATTTCCTGCTAAAATTCCTAGTAAGGGTTGATGATCAGTTACAAGTTCAAATTTTCTTCCGTAGAAATAATCGTGAAATCTTCACACCCCTGCCACTAAGGCCAATGCTTCTTTGTCTATTTGCCCGAAGTTTCGCTCAGCCTTAGCAAGAGTTCTAGAAAAATACGCTAATGGGGCCTCCGACCCATTTGGAAGTCTATGACTTAACACAGCTCCTACTCCAAACTGGGAGGCATCACAAGTCAAAACCAATGGTAATGTTGGGGAATATTGAATCAATATAGTATTGGAGGTCAGAACATCTTTTACGGCCACAAAAGCTGCCTCTTCTCTGGATCCCCAGTGCCAATGTGTCTTACTATCTAATAAACGATGTAACGGTTCTGCTATTGATGCTTTGTGTGGAATGAACACAGCGTAGAAATTTAGCAATCCTAAAAAAGCTTGTAATTCCACTTTAGACTGAGGAGTAGGGGCTTCCCTGATGGCTCTGGTTTTCTCAGGGGTAGGATGGATACCTTGTCCATCCACTATAAACCCTAAGAATTCTACTTTAGTAACTCCCAACATGCACTTACTCAATTTTAACTTCAACCCCTTCTCTTGAAATTTTGTTAAGACCGATTTAACTCTTGCTAATAATTCCGTCTCCGAGCAGGCGGATACTAGGACATCGTCGAAGTATGGCACGACCCCTTCCAATCCATAAAGAAGCCTCTCCATGAATCCCTGGAAAATTCCCGGGGCTATTGATACCCCAAACTGTAACCTTCGGCAACGAAACACCCCTCTATTTGTGACTATAGCTTGTGCTTCTGCAGTTTCACGGTCCACCGTAAGCTGTTGGTAGGCCTGCGATAGGTCTAACTTCGCATACAAATTACCCTTCCCCAGTGAGTGCAGAAGATGCTGTACTACTGGAAGGGGATAAGAAAGGTGAGCTAATGCCTTGTTTATGGTACATTTATAATCCCTACATATACGAATTCCTCCGTCCACCTTTACTACAGTTACGACAGGAGTTTCCCATACAGCTTGATCTGTTGGCTCTAAAACTCCCTGGGCTATTAGCTTATCTAATTCCTCATCTACCTTTGGTCTGAGTGCCAAAGGTACTCGGCGGGGCTTTAAGCGTAGTGCAGGCACTTTCGGATCCAAGCTGAAAGAAATAGGCGAACCGTTATAACAGCCTAGTTTCCCATCAAACACATCTGGAAATTCTTGGGCCAAGGTCATGAACGAAGAAACCCCCCTTACCAAATTTATTCCCGTTACTTCTAGCCCCAATGCTTGGAACCAATCCAACCCCAATAGATTAGAAAATGGCCCATCCACCACTATTAATGGTAATTGTCCCTTAAATTTTTTGAACTGAACAGCAAAACGTCCTTCTCCTATCACTGGAATAGCGCGGCCTTGATAATCTCGTAGATTCAATCGGCATGGTAACAACCCGTTTTTTGACAATTTCAGAAAACACCGCATAGCTGTAGACCACAACACCAGTGAGCAAGCCGAACCCGTGTCAACCTGCATGTTGCACGGCATGTGGCCCAGGCAAACAACCACTGTAATCTTTTCGGATGATGAGGAAGTTTCACTGACAACCGTAGACCTCTGCGATGGACGCGTGTATATTACGTCGGTAATTCGAGTCCTTGTAGTTCCCTCGTCCTCCGCTAAAGCTATTATACTTCTGGCTTGAGGCTGTTGAAGGTTGCTGTCGGCGGAATTGACAGGCTCTGGCTATATGGCCCCATCCTCCGCATCTCCAACAATTAAAGTCTTTAAAGGGGCAATTTGATCTAAAGTGATCTCCTCCGCACCCTCTGCATGGAGATGGTGGTCGTCTAGCTCGCTCAACTGGCTGGACTTTGTTTCTTGCAACAGCTAATTTGCAGACCTCTTCTTCTTCTAACCCCAAAGACCTTTCAATGTCTTGTGGAATTTGTTTTGTATTAACATCAGGAAGTAATGTGGTGGCATTTACAGTGCTTTCCATCTCTGCTAATGACTGCATTGAGAGCTCGAAAGCCCTAGCCTCCGCTAAAGCTGTCTTGAACATTAAGTCTCTGATTGACAATAAACTGCGTTTTAAACGGCCGTCTCTTACACCAAATACAAGTCGGTCTAGTAAATAATCTTCTAAGTTGTCAAACTCGCAGTATAATGCTGCGCATCGGAGAGCCGCTACAAAATCATTTATTGATTCTCCTTCTGTTTGATTACGATGGTAGAATTTATATCTCCTGGCACACCGGGAAGGTGCTGGGGCATAATGTTCCTGGAGGGTATTTAAGAACTGCTGCCATGGAATGTCATGTATTGGGGTGGGGGCAAATAGGGCTCTTGCTGTTTCGAACATTTCGGCTCCACAGAACCCTAGAAAATATGCACGTTTCCTGTCGTCTGAGATTTCTGTGAACCCATTAGCAATAAGGAAACAGTCAAATCGGGCCACGTATGAATCCCATGTTTCACTCTTAGGGTTGAAAGGCGGAAAATTAAGTTGTGTAGACATCATTTCCTTTTATTTAACTTAATTTCTTGGATTGTATACTTGCGTGGAAATCCTCGTCGCCAATGAAGTGGCTTGGTACAGATTCGGACACGTAATTGCGGCTTTGCTTGAACTGCTTTATTCCAGCATAAACATAACGTTAATACAACAGTTAGTATTCAACTGTCAAACCTCCTCGGGTTTCCCCTATTTAACTGCCAGCTGGCTGAGGAACGAACCAATGGTAATCCCTTATTTTCCCCGGTTGCTAGGTTACCGCCCCTCTCCCGGTGCCCTTTCCTGTTCTCATAACACTTCCTGTATGGAGCCTCTCTAGGCATCTCCTGTCGTTGGTCCTTCCATACATAACAGTAGGGGCAGTCAGACACAACATAGGTTATGTAGACAGTAAACACTGGGTCAATCAAAATTGACTCAAATGTCTATACACTAATTCATAGACTACGAGGAATAAACAGGGTAAATTATAAATTCAAGTAAATGAGGGAAGATATGATATTGTTGCCATTACGGAAACTTGGTGGGATGAATATGATAAATGGAATATACAGCTAGAGGGATTTAAATTATTTAAAAGAAATAGACCAAATAAAAGAGGAGGTAAAGTTGCACTATATATAAGAACTACATCTCTACAGAAACAGAGCACAATGGTAATGAAAATTATCTTGAATGCATTTGAATCAATATTAAAAGGAAGGGGAGTGACATTGCCATAGGTCTATACTATAGGCCACCCAATTAAACAGAGGAGATACATTAACTTTTTGCTAGTCAGCTAACTAAGGTATGTAGGAAGCACATCACAATAGTAATGGGGGATTTTAACTACCCTGACATCAACTGGGAAACAAACTCTGCACCAAGTGGAAGATCCAACAGGTTTCTAACAAACCTAGCAGACAACTTTGTTATCCAAAAGGTAGAGAAGGGAACAATGGGACCAGCCATATTGGACTTAATTCTCACTAACAGAAATGAAAGGATAGGAGGTGTTGAAGCTAGAGGAACCTTCGGGGCAAGTGATTGTGTAATATTGGAATTCAACATTAGGGAAACACAAGAACAAAGTCAAACTAGGTCTTGTACTTTAAGAGAGCCAATTTCAATAAACATAGAGAGAGCTTGGGAAGGATTCCATGGATGAGAATTCTCAATGGGAAAACAACTCAAGAAGCTTGGGAAATTTTGAAAAGTGACATTATAAAAGCCCAGTCTAGCACAATACCAATGAAGAAGAAAAATAATAGGTCTGAAAAGAAAACAGCATGGCTGCATAAAGAATTATCTGACAAATTGAAAGACAAAAAGGACAAGTATAAAAAGTGGAAAGAGGGGGAAATAACTAAAGCAGAATATCAGCAAATAGCCTGAGCCTGTAAAGACGAAGTGAGGAAAACTAAGGCTCACAATGAACAAAGGTTTGCAACAAAAGTAAAAACTAACAAAATTTATTCCAACATATTAAAAACAAGAAAAAAGTCAACCAAACAATTGCAAGGAGAAGGTGGCAAGAAGATGACAAGCAACAGGGAGAAAGCAAAGCTACTTAAGTTTTTTTGCATTTGTTTTTACACAAAGGGAAAAAACAGTCCAACCTATCAAAAACAGCATCACAAAAAACAGATTAGGAACACAAGTTAAAATAGGGAGGAAAATGGTACATAAACACCTGTCTATCCTTGACAGACCTGAACATTGGGGGCTATGTAACAACATGAAATTAAATGGTGAAAAAAAGTAAGGGTGTACAATTAGGCAAGAAAAACAAAATGCACAGGCACAGTATATGTGGTACCTTGCTCAACAATAGTAACTGTGAGAGGGATCTTAGAGTCCTAGTGGACAACCATTTAAATATGCCAAAAAAGCTAACACAGTATAGAATTGTGAAGTGTTAATACCACTTTATAATGCCTTGGTAAGGTCACACTTGGAATACTTCATTCAGTTTTGGTCACTACGATGTAAAAGGGGTGTTGAAACTCGAGAAAGAGTGCATGGAAGAGCAACAAAAATGATTAGGGGATTGGAAGCTAAAGCATGAAGAATGGTTGCAGGAATTGGGTATGTTTAATTTAACTAAAAGAAGCACTAGGGATAACATGATAGCAGTGTTCCAATATATCAGGGGTTGACACAAAAAAGAGGGAGTCAAACTATTCTTCAAAGCACCTGAGGGTAGGACAAGAAGCAATGGGTGGAAACTAATCAAGACGAGAAGCAATTTAGAACTAAAGAACTAAGGAGAAATTTCCTGACAGAACAATTAATCAGGGTTTCCTGCCTTAGCAGGGTGTTGGACTAGAAGTTTTCCAAGTTTCCTTCCATTTCATTACCTTCTTCCAGAGAATATTTTTTCCCCCAACTTTCCCATTTAGCTTACAATCATGGTTTTCTCTACTGGGCTCCCATTCAAATACCAACCAGGTCTGTCTCTAGTGAGGTGTTGTCATTTTCTGAGCCCAGCCATTAAATAAAGATTACAATTTCCACGTGCTATGAAACCAGAATGGCTGATTACATTACATTTGTATTGCATGATTACATTTGTATGCCGCCCCTCTCCGAAGACTCTAATAAATAATAATAATAATAATAATAATAATAATTATTATTATTATTATTATTATTATTATTATTATTATTGTTATTCACAACTCTGTCAAAAAGCTTCTTTGCTTACAAAAATCTGCCCTAAATACCCAGTTAGAAATGGGGGAATACACACCGAAGATCAATGACAGTCACAGCCATCATGGAAATCTAAACCATATTGAGTCCCCTCTGTCTGAATATCTTTCTTTTCATCAGCAATAGCTGCAACCCGGAATTACAAATCAGGCAGAGTGCCAGAGCACCTTGTGGAACTAAAATATACTGCTCAAAAAAATAAAGGGAACACTCAAACAACACATCCTAGATCTGAACGAATGAAATATTCTCATGGAATGCTTTGTTCTGTACAAAGCTGCATGTGCACAATAACATGTGAAATCGATTGTCAATCAGTGTTGCTTCCCAAGTGGACAGTTTGATTTCACAGAAGTTTGATTTACTTGGAGTTATATTGTGTTGTTTAAGTGCTCCCTTTATTTTTTATTTTTTAACAGTGTAATTAAAATGCAACAATAACGATCAGCAGCCATCTCTTGAAAGCTCTCAATAAAACAAAAAATTTTTGGAATAAAATAACAAACTGGTTAAAAGAAATAGTAAAAGAAGAAATTGAAAAAAAACCAGAATTGTATTTATTGGGTATTTTTAATAAAAAAATAGAAAAAGAGGTAAGATATTTAATTATACACATACTAACAGCTGCCAGGATAGTATATGCCCAACAATGGAAAATAGACAAACCACTGGAAGAAAATATAGTAATTAAAAAAATATTGGACTGTGCCGAGATGGACAAGCTATCTAAAAGATTAGAGGGATTCAGATTATTATAAAATATGGGCAAAATTTTGTGATTGGTTAAAGAAAAGAGCAACAAATAAATAAATAAAAATTTACGCAAAGCAACACGTCGAATAAAAGAATTGAAAAATTAATACTATGTGAAAGAAAGAAGTAAAATTCTCTGATCGAACATCTAAAAAGTGGGGAAACTTTTGTTTCCCAAATGTTGTATGTGTATGTTTCTGTGTATGTTTTTTCTTTTTTATGTTATATTTGAAAAAAAAACCAAAAAAATAAATAAATAAAAAAAGAAAGCTCTCAAGAAAGTGGGTGGGCTCACTTGAGCTACCAAATATTGAGCTAAAGAGACAAATTAGCGTAGTATATAATGGACCCAGATTCAAGTGTCTGCCCTCCCTAGCTTGCCAGGATCACAATAAAATTAGTACATGCCATAGATATCTAAATAAACTTCAAACCTGGTGCCATGTTACTAAGCCTTATTATCATGCAGAAAATACTCCTACCTCCTTTTGTTTTTCTTTTTAAAAATCTTATTATCAGTGAGCAACAATGTGCCTTGGCCCCTCCGAAGCAATGCAAGAGACTCCTGTCTCAAAGGTGCTTTTTTAAAGAAGCAACTGGACTTTCTGGAAACCAAGGAAACCCAGTCACCTCTTGAAAAAAAGCACCTTTGGGGCAACCTGAATGACTGAAGAATCCCCATAAGACAAGCAATTCCTGCGCTCAATGAACTGACAAAGCACCCTTTCAGACCCAGGAGAAGCAATCCCATAGATCCATTCGCATCACTGAAAAAGATACCGGCTGGTCTCACTCACCTCACAGGATATCCCAGGGAAATCACCCAGATTTAAAGTCACATTCCACCCTTCAAAGGCAGTTATAAAGTAAAATAAAACCACTGATTTTATAAGCTTGCATCTTGCCTCAGCCATTTCTTATGTAAATAGCTCTTAAGCAAACCAATCCCTCCTCCCTAAGCCTCTGTCCCAATAGGACTCTAGGGCCGCCTCCCCCTTGCTGTGCAAGGGCGGGTGGGCCTCTGCTTAAATTCACACATCTGGAAACATCTCTGATCCAAGGCTGGGAAGGATCCCTGCCAAAGACTGGCTACATCTTTCCCAGGGGACCTGGAGCACAGGCGCCTCCTTCAAGGCTAATTCCGTTAAACAGCAGGACCAGAAACCCCATTGGAGGGAAAGAGGGAAAGGTGCAGTTTGAAATATGTGTGTGTGTGTGTGTGTAACATATTTTATGTGTATATATGTATATATACATATCTATGTGTGTGTGTATGTGTATACACACAGAGAGAGACATATACATATGTATATATACATATACACTTATAAAATATGTTACACACACACACATATATATATCAAACTGTATAACATTTAAACACTTATAAAATATATTACACACACACACACATTACCTCATCGCTTTCCCATCGTTGAAGGGGAGAAAAGACCTTCAGTAGCCCCCTCCCCTTTTTCTAACCCCCCTTTTTTTCTTTTTAACAAACAAAGCAGCCAAATGGTTCCATTGATAAACGGAGAATTCCGGATCCAGGGAAGAAAGAGGGCCGCCATCGCCCCCCCTCCCCCTCCTCAATAGGGGACCTGGAGGCCCCGCCCCCTTCCGAGGTCCGCACTGAAAAGCTTTCCTCGGGATAATAAAACCTTCCCACCCACCCAGTCCCTCCATGCCCTGAAATCCACGCAGCGCATTCGGCCGCCTCCATCCCAAACCTGCCCGCCCGCGCGGCTCTCAAGCAAAACCCTGCGGAGAGTCTCAGCCCTTTTGGTTCGAACGACGGTACCTTGCTCCCTCTTTTGTGGTGATTTTTTTTTTCAGCGCCGCAGCATCCTTCTCCTCGCCGGTCTCCCCTGTGCCATTTTGGTTCCTTACATTTTGATTGCGGTTCTTTCCCAACCGGGTCTCCGTGGCCCCGGCGGCTTTTGCAGCTCTCTCGGCGCCTTTGGGCTCGCCGGTCCTTTAAGGCATCTATATTATAGGAAAACAAAAAGCATTTAAAAAGCCGGCTGCGAGCAACGAAAGGTCGGGAGCGGGAATCCGCCTTTTTAGCTTGCTGCGGGACCGAGAGAGAGAGACAAAACCGGTGCGCGAAGGCCCCTAGTGGTAAGAACTGGTACTTGAAACTTTGACAATCCTGCGGTGGGTTCAACATCTCCTAGGTCAGGAGTAGGCCAAGTTGACTCTTTTATGACACGTGGACTTCAACTCCCAGAATTCCTGAGCTAACATAATAGGAATTCTGGGAGTTGAAGTCCACAAGTCATAGAAGAGCCAACTTGGCCTATCCTTGTCCTAGGTCAGTGATGGTGAACCTTTTTTTCTCCTCAGGTGTCAAAAGCTTGTCTGCGCACGCTATCGCACATGTGCAAGTGCCCACACCCATGATTCAATGTCTCAGGAGGGTGGAAATGGCTTTTCCCCCACAAGGCCCTCTAGAAGCCTGAAATGGCCCGTTTCCTGACTTCCAGTGGGCCCAGTAGGCCTGTTTTTTGCCCTCCCAAGGCTCCAGAGGCTTACCTGGAGCTAAGCTAGGGCAAGGGCTCATGTGCCAGCAGATATGGCTGCATGTGCCACTTGTGGCATGCGTGCTGTAGGTTTGTTATCACTGTCCTAGCCTAGGTTTTCCTCCCTTCTCCACCTGGGCCAGGGGTTCTCAACTTTGACCCTGTAATACAGTTCCTCATGATGTGGTGACCCCCAATCATAAATAATAACATTATCTATCTATCTATCTATCTATCTATCTATCTATCTATCATTTATTTATTTATTTATTTATTATATTTGTATGCCGCCCCTCTCGCAGACTCAGGGCAGCTCATAACATACAATAGAACAATTCACAACAAATCTAATAAATTAAAAAAACACATTTAAAAAACCCATTATTAAACCAGACATACACACAGACATCCCATACATAAATTGCATAGGCCCGGGGGAGGGCGGGAATGCCTCAATTACCCCATACCTAATGGCAGAGGTGAGTTTTAAGGAGTTTATGGAAGGCAAGGAGGGTGGGGGCAGTTCTAATCTCCGGGGGGGGAGCTGGTTCCAGAGAGTTGGGGCCACCACAGAGAAGGCTCTTCCCCTGGGACCCTATCTATCTATCTATCTATCTAATCTATCTATCTATCTAATCTATCTATCTAATCTATCTATCTAATCTATCTACCTATCTATCATTAATTAGATTTCTATGCCGCCCTTCTCCGCAGATTCAGGACGGCTCACAACAGAAATAAATATAAAAACATACAAGAAACCTAACTTAAAATACACTCTAAAACCCCAATTCTTAAAACCAGCCATCCACATTTCATCCCGTCATACATTTTGAAGTTAGTTGGGGGAAAGATCAAAAGCAACATGAGAAAATATTATTTTACTGAAAAAGTAGTAGATCCTTGGAACAAACTTCCAGCAGATGTGGTTGGTAAATCCACAGTAACTGAATTTAAACATGCCTGGGATAAACACAGGATAAAATACAGGAAATAGTATAAGGGCAGACTAGATGGACCATGAGGTCTTTTTCTGCTGTCAATCTTGTATGTTTCTATGTTTCTACATTCAATCATCGGGCAGGGCTAGATGTTAAAATTCAATGGCCCCAAGCCTGTCGGCAAAGGTGAGATTTTAGTACCTTGCGGAAGGCCAGGAGGGTGGGGGCAGCGTGGATATCCAGGGGGAGTTGATTCCAAAGAGTCGGGGCTGCCACAGAGAAGGCTCTTCACTTAGGGCCCGCCAGACAACATTGTCTGGATGACGGGACATGGAGAAGGCCAAATCTGTGGGCCCTGACTGGCCGGCTGGGATGCATGAGGCAGAAGGCGGTCCCGCAAGTAATCTGATCCAATGCCATGTAGGGCTTTATAGGTCATAATAATATTGGTCATATTATTATTGTAATAACTTCGTCTTTTTTACTCTTGTAAGCTGCCCCGAGTCCGCAAGATGGGCGGCCTATAAATGCAATAAAATTAATAAATAAATTAAATTATTAGGAAATTCAGGGGTGGGATCTAACTTACCTCGCTGCCGGTTCCCTTCCTCCTGCGTTGTGTGGCCACCCTTGTGGATATGCAAAATTGCGCAGTGCTGTATTTTTAAAAAAATTGCAAAGAAAAAGAAGCTGAAATCAAGATGGCAACGCATGCGCAGTGCGGGAAATTTGATTTCTAGGCACGCTCAGAAGTTCCCAAGGGACAGATTTTTATTTTTTGCAATTGTCTGTCTACATGTGGGTGGACCCACCTGGACACGGATAGAGGAGCAATATCTCGGTTCCTAAGACCATCGGAAATATGTGTTTTCCGATGATCTTAAGTGACGCCTGTGAAAGGGTCACTGGACCACCCCCCTTAAAGGGGTCACGACTGCAGATTGAGAACAGCTGACTTAGGCCAAAATGCAGACAGGATGATTCCTGGCTGAAAATGTAAAATCTGTTAAAATGCAGTAATTAAAAATACTGTAAACAATGTCAAGGGGTTGTGAAGCACAAAGTGCTCCAAAGGCAAACTACTGTCTAACATTCCTTTAAGCACTCAATGACTGAGTAGGTTGCTTCCTGAAAGATGTGTTTTAATAAAAATGCATTATGGAACTGGCAGTCTAATCTAATAAATATATTTTATATGAGTAGATTGTTCTGAGTTCGGGTTTTGCCCTGTGTAATATTTTGCATGTCTATGCGACGTTTCGGTGAAATCACATTCACCATCATCAGGCTGAAGTTTTAAGCTTCGTGTTGCTGTAAATATATATATATATATTTAAATATATATATGTATATATATATATATGTATATATATATGTGTGTGTGTGTGTGTGTGTGTGTGTGTGTGTGTGTGTGTGTATATATATATGCAGCCACATACATTGGACAAACTAACCGAAGAGTGAGCCAACGCATAGCAGAACATGTGAATGCAGTCAAAAAACAAGAAAAGACCTCCTCCCTTGTCCAGCACATTAAAAAAACAGGGCACGAAATTGACTTTGAAAAAACTAAATTACTCCACAAAACAGAGAATTTATATAAAAGAATCTCTCTAGAAGCTATCGAAATTGAAAGGAGACCCCTTTGTTTAAATAAAAGGGATGATACATCCCGCCTGCCAGAGATTTGGAAACCAGCCTTAAACAAAATAAACACTTCATAATAATCAACATGTCAATCCTTCTAATTATTATGATTTTAGAATTTTATATTTGGAAATCAGCCTTAAACAAAAAACTTCATAAAATCTTCATGTCATTCCTTCTAATAACTATGATTACACCAACCAATCAGATCACTGAAGCATAGTCACCCAATCTATTTGCTACATTCAAAGCAAATCTCCACCCCCACACTACATACTAGAAAGAAATGTCAGTTTGCTAATATTCCATTTACAACAGCACAAAGATTGGAACTCCAGCCTGAAGATGGTGAATGTGATTTCACCGAAACGTCGCATAGACATGCAAAACATTACACAGGGCAAAACCCGAACTCAGAACAATATATATATATATATATATATATATATATAAATATATATATATATATATATATATAAATAAATATATAAATAAATATAAAATATATATATATAGTTTCCCCGACCTCCCCAAACAATATTCTTCTGTGTGTCCAAACCTGAGTGGAGTGCACCACACCCATAAGTATTTTCTTTTCCTTTGCCAACCTACTCTTGAATAAAGGTACAAAGAAACGATTCCAATGATATTTGAGATATTTGTATTATTAACCAGGAGTTCAACAGTTGCCTTTGGAAATTTACAGGGTAAACTTTTTTTTAAAGAATAGAATAAAATAGAATTCTTTATTGGCGAAGTGTGATTGGACATACAAGGAATTTGTCTTTGATGCATATGATCTCAGTGTACATAAAAGAAAAGATACATTTGCCAAGAATCATGTGGTACAACACTTAATGATTGTCATAGGGTACAAATAAGCAATCTGGAAGCAATATTAATATAAATTTAGACTTTTAATATTAGATTTGTTATTGTATATTGTTTTATCACTGCTGTGAGCTGCCCCGAGTCTGCGGAGAGGGGTGGCCTACAAATCTAATAAATAATAATAATTATTATTATTATTATAAATAATATTAATAATAATAATAACAACAATAATAACAACAACAGTAATAATAATAATAAATCATAAGGCTGGAAGTAACAAGTGAAGTCATACAGTCATAAGTGGGAAGAAATGAGTGATAGGAACAATGAGAAGACTAATAAGTAATAGTAAAGCAACCTTAGTGAACAGTTTGACTGGTGTGGCTTTTTAATGGAATTGCAGCACGATTAATATACATATTAATATTACCATTATTTATTTTGATATTGGAAGTACTAAATAGAAATATAAGAGAGGATGAGCACATTACAGGAATTAAAATTAGAAAAGAATATAAACTACAAGCATTTGCAGATGACTTAGCTAGAAAATACAGATACTGTAATACTAAAGGTGAGGAATGTGCAGGAAGAAATACTAATAAAGTGTCTGTTTGTAATTACCGAGATTTAATCAATGTCACAAAGAAATAGTTCAGAGAGAGGAACCGGGATTTAATCAACAGGAAGAAACGATTAACTCAGGAAAAGGACAGAGTTAATTAGTTAGTTAGTTAGTTAGTTAGTTAGTTAGTTAGTTAGTTAGTTAGTTAGTTAGTTTATCTATCTATCTATCTATCTATACATACATACATACATACATGCATGCATACATACATACATACATACATACATACATACATACATACATACATACTGTACTTGTATGCCGCCCTTCTCCAAAGATTCAATGGGACAAAAACCACCTAGCTCAGGGTGAAAATAGAAACATTAAGAAAACACCAGAAGGTACCAGACATATCCAGCCCCACTTTGATTGAATCTTAAAACAAAGGAATAATTGAAACAAGACAGGAATAAAACTATTAACAACTTGTTAGAATATTCATGACTGGGAGAGCCAGTGGTAACAATGTCAGCCGATGAATAGGCATAGCAACTCATCCAGCCAATAGGAGCTAACTACTACTGAGCTAACTACTACTACTGCACATCTGTGGTCATTTTGTTTCTCCATTTAAGGAAGGAAATATCTCTGAAATAGTGACACAAAAGGACACAGGTTGTTCAGTGAATTAATAAATAGCAAGATAAATTATTTGTTACGCAATTCTGCCTTGGTTTTCAATGTATCATTCTCATGGGAGTTTACCACCATATTTAATTTAACTGTATTAAATTGTAACAATTGAGGCAATAGATTTGCTACACCTTTTCTCTAATGTATTCTACTGTAATGCTTTTAAAAAGCTCTTTGTTGTTTCAAATAAAACCTAATTGCCTTGTTTGAGGTGCAAGTTTCATCAAAGTAGAATTTTTAAAAATGGCAAAATACAGAAGCACTTAGCTACATTGTAATCAATACTATATAAACTTACTTACCAGATTGTTTGTCTAAATGCCAGACTAGGACAATACCAGTAGTAACAATAACAGCCACAACAAAACATTGAATGTTATGATAGCACAATCAAACTTTCCAATACAGCTGGGGCGGAAGAGATCCATAAAGGGTTGCCAGAACACTTTCTTAAATTCTTATTTTAGTCTTGATTAGATAAATCAGCTTTAATCTCTAATTCATTCAAATACTAGCATAGAATTTGATTTCAATTCTTCTTTATCCCATCACATAGATTTTTTTTTCAAGGCTGTGCAAGCCTCTTTTGTGGATCCAATAAGAAAACATTTTTCAGGCCATCATTCTCTAGGTTTGTCATCTGTATTTCCTCTTTAATTTTTAAAACCTCATCAGTTTATTTTGTATACTATAATGTAAAGCATCCTTTTCCAACCATTCTCTTGGTCTATCATTTATTATTTCAATTTTGGTACTTTCTCTGTTTTGCCATTCCCTCATTAACATCATTTGTACAGTTTATCCATAGAGTCATATTAAAACTGATGCTGTTGATGCTGTAGCTGATTATTTTTGGCTCCATTTTTCAAATATCTCCTTTAATATTACATTAAAGGTTCTTTAAGGTTATTACGTTTTGTGTCCTTTTGTACTGGCTTGTATTTTCCCCCTTCTATTTAGAATATTTAGTCCCTTCTAGTGTCATAAAGTGACTTGTCTATGTTATGAACCTGATAGCAAAAATAAGTCTGGTTCCCTGGAGAAACTATATTTGTACAGTTACTTCCAAAATCTTGTAGAAAAAGTCAATATTCCAAATTTAATTTAATCCATTTATAACTTTCTTAAGTTTTTAAGCTTATAATTAAACTCACCCAGTGACTTATCAAACCTTTCACTCCGAAGAGGTCTAAATTGTTTTAAGATGATTAATTGGCAATTTCTGAAAATGAGGATTGTGAACTTTAAAAGGTTTCATCATAGTGACAAGTAAGATGGCTAATCCCTTTATCTCCCAGCACTCAAACCTATAAAGTGTTGTCCTGTTATCTCCTTGAGAAGAGCAGCCATCTGGAGCTCCTGTGGACAATATCTTGTCTGTTCCTGGTCTGCAGAAATTCTGAAGAGCTGTAGAGTAGATCAGTTCTTTAGTCATTGACTACTTCGGCTGAGATGTCTTCAGTGTACCATGCCTCCCCCAAAACTCAGCACCTTTTATTTCTAAGACATCAGTGTGCCTATCTTTATCTATATACCGTATCTATCATCATCTCTAGGCTAATTAATAAAGAACACACAATGGCATTTTGCAATATAAACAATTCCACAAAGTAGTTTGAAACAATCTGTAAATATTAATTGTGTTCATGGCAGGAACATACAAATAATTTATATAATTATGATTGCAAGACAACATAGGTCATTTATCACCTAAGTCATTTATTAGACACTCAAATATTTTTGAAAGTCTCATAAATGTCTATTCACCTGTATGGGGATGGAGGTATAGAATGCAGACTTTAAATGAAAAGGAGTTGCAGTTATTCACGCTTGTATAATTTATATTGATACCTGTTGAAACACACACTCTCTCTTTCTGTATTTAAATGAGATATCATGAGATGTTGATTTTAGCTATTTGAGAGAGGAACAGATACTTTTTAAAGGTCCAAAAATGAATAATTATCTGTGAGCACCAAGCCAATGAATGTTGCAATGATGCCAATTAAAACATTTGTAAGACATCCGAGGATATATAGTATAACTTTAGCAATATGCTTAATATTAAAAAAACTAATTTCAGATATTTATATGATTGTGGACTTTTAATTCTCACTTTTTAAAAGAAAATAAGAAAAACCATGTTTTCTATGAATTAAAGAACAAATATATTTATTTGGAATTATAGAAGTACCCTGCTGGGTAGTTATGATTCTAAGTTGTGATAGATTTACTTTTCAAATAGATCACAATTTCAACTGAAAAAGAATGATGAGTACTGGAGTACAATATATATTTGTATCAGTGGAGATCATGTTCCTCTAGTTCTAATGAAAAAAGCTGCCCTTTCTGTTCTTTGAGTAGAAATGAAAAGACAAAGAGGGAATTATAACAAAGGCATTGTGTGGATGCTCTGGGAAAGGGGAGTGAATGAATCCTGTCAATGTCAGAAAAAAAGCACAGTAGGGAACTTAGGCTAGCTCTGTCAGCGCTTTAGGGGCAACAAAGAGAAAGAGGCATGTCACCTGTCTTAAAAAGGTCACTCAGCAATTGCATGAAGGTCCTAGAATTTACGTTCTGAATCAGAGATGGTATTAGTGGAAGAATGCAATGCCCATCATATTCTGAGGTTCTATCTACAAATTCTCATCCTTTTTTGTTATTTAAGACTGAGAAAATGTTAAATGAAATCACTTGTTAAAAATTATAATCCCAGAATACAAAGTTACTCAACATAGGAAGAAAGATACAATACAATACTGACAATTTCTGATTGGGAATAAATGTGGAGCCCATATCCACAACAGAACTTACCTAAATTTAAATAAGAAAGTCTTCCATATTTTTGCTTTTATTGTGTTGTAAACCTTCCAGAGTCCCTCCAGGGTTAGTTTAACACCTATTTCCACAATATTCTGAGAGAAAAAAATTGGGGGGGGGACACATTTTTTAAAATATAAGAACAAAGATGATCACCTAAAGATTTTCCACTCATTTTAAATCCAAATTCAACTTTGAGGGTCTTTTCAAATTATGCCACACAGAATGAGGAAATCCTTAAAAAGTTACATTCAAGCATTTTAAGCAGAAAATTCTCTTCACCACTGTGGATCAAAAAGCTATTATGCAACAAATCAATTTTGTTTGTGGTGGAGAAAAAGACATAGGAGAAAAACTGTGTGAAACAAGGAAGAGCCACAGATGCAGATAGTTAATCAACCTTAGCTGATCTTAAAGAGCCTAAGCACAGTCATTAGTAATTGGGTGAGAGACTTTCAGGAAATCCGGGGCTATAAAATTGCCTAGGAAATTCATGCCAGGGAAACTACATAGATGTGTATACTTAGGGAGACTATATCTTAGCCCTGAAAACCTGTAATTGCTACCCAGCCCCCCATGTTTTATGTCAACATGGCCAACCATGCTTATCCTGACTTTGCAAACCCATCACAAAATGTTTAGAGACTATCCCCTAATGTCCCATTTCAGTAGACTAAATGAGAAGGGAAGGGAAATTTTGCACATCACCAATGGGATGGAAATTCTGGAGTTCCCTCTAAAAGATTTTTCTCCAACACCCAGCTGAAAAGATCGATCCTGATAGCTGGAGGTGTGGGTGTCCTCTGAAGGAGCAAAGCAGGGAAGAGGCGAAATCTCGACATGTGTGTGATGATATCATCATGCAAAGTGTGATTTGCATCCCCATGTCACATATTGAGAAATAAGTACATAATGGCTACTGTTGGATGATGATTCCTATCATTCTGATAGCACTGATGCTGTCTACAGGAGGCCCATCCAATTACCTCATTCTCATACATCATCAAATAAACTGATTTGCCCAAAGGCTGGAATGTGGCCCTTGTTCTGCAATATGCCAATTTCCTGTTTATAATTATTATTAATAATAATTTATTAGATTTGTATGCCGCCCCTCTCCGAGGACTCAGGGCAGCTCACAACAATAATACATTACAAATACAAATCCAATATTACAAAGTTTAAAAAACTAATTCAAAAATACATTGTCATAGAAATCATCGACTATACAGTCATACACATTCAGTCCAACTAATCATGATGCAGAGGTCAAACAAAAAGGGGGGGATTAAGCCCCCCACACTTGGCAGCAGAGATGTGTCTTCAACATTAAAAGCTTAAAACAAATTTCAAAGTTAATTAGATGAGGTGGTAGCATGGCAAAAACTAAGGAGAATGCTAACAGGCACTAGGAAATCTTTAACTTAATTTAATTTAATTTAACTTAATTTAATTTTATTTAATTTAAGTGTGTGTGTGTGTGTGTATGCCTTGGAGACAGTTTTGACTCTTGGCAACTGCCTGGAAAGGCCTCTGCAGTTTTCTTGGCAAGATTTTAGAAGTGTTTTGCCTTTGTGTCCTTCCTAGGGTTGACACACGGACTGGATCAAGATTTGGCTTTCAGGCTTTCAAACCCAAAGCCTGCTTTCCCCACCATTCAGTGTTCAGCCATTCAATCTTCTCCTGGTCCTCTTCACCCAATCTCTCAGGCATGTTAAAAGACACTTAAAGAGATTTAAGACTAGGTTGAAATTAGCAAGATTGCAAAGAGCACCAGCCTATTCAAATTAAGAAAGTATCTTTAGGATAACAAAAACTTCCTCCCTCTATCTGAGATTTTCCCATTTCCTAAACAAAGGGGTTCTTTGTTTCTGAGGCCATCATCTTGGTCCACAATGCAAAACCTACAAACTCAGCAGGGTCTATAGAGCTGTCTGTCTGGTTAACTGCACTTTCAAAACTGGCTGTCTTCATTTTTTTTAATTTAGCAAGCACTAGACACAGGTAGGTAGGTAAGAATAGGAACTATTCCTATATATCTGTGCAATACCTATTCTTTTATATCTGTGCAATTGTACAATTGTTCAGTGAAATTTTACAATTCCATATTTATAAAGACTCTTTTAACCACACCATCCAGTGAGCTGGTCCTCATTTTTATCCATGTTTTTTTCCTGATTAACCATCAGACAGAAAGCCTGTATACTCGCCTACAGTTCAGTCTGTAGAAATATCCTGGAAGCTTATCAAATATTGTTTGATTGTGATTGTTATAAGAAAATTCAAGGCTTAATATTCTAAATGTACCCAGTTTATTTATTGCTTCCTAAGTGATTTACAACTCCCTTAGTTAATTTCTAAGTTTTTATTTCCTTTTGCTTTCCTACTACATGTCGATGAAGATTCTCAGTCATCCAGATAGAGTTGTTTAGAAGTTGACTCCTGGCAATTAGATTTCTTTTTCTTTTTTTGTTATGGTAGTTTGTTTGTTTGAAATATTTCAAAGATGCTACTTAGATAAGCAGCGAAATGCTGGTAGCCTTCGGCTTAAAAACATAAATTGAACCCCAAATTAAGTGAGACATCTGATAAGTGCGTTTTGGCCCACTTTATGACCTTTCTAGCCAGTTGTTAACTAAATCATTGCAGATGTTAAGTTAGTAACATGGATGTTAAGTGAATCTGGCTTCCTCATTGACTTTGCTTGTCTGAAGGTCACAAAATAGCAATAGCCCTTAGATTACCCTGTTTCCCTGAAAACAGGGCTGCCTCTTTTCGCATACCTCCTGGAGACCAAAAAGAGCACACAGAGTTTGCCTCCTCCAGGTCCCGGCAACTAAGCAATGCAGGTTAGCGAGACCGCAGGGGGAGGACCTTCTCTGTGGCTGCCCCGGCTCTATGGAACCAACTACCCGCCGATGTCCATATTGCTCTCACCCCACTAGCCTTCCGTAAGGCCATGAAGACCTGGCTCTGCCGGCAGGCTTGGAGGCCATGAATTGTACATCTCTCATGGCCAAACTGTATGAATGGTGTGTATGCATGTTATTATGATTGTTTTTTAAAATAACAAATGATTTTTTTATTATGGGGTTTTATAGTTTGAGATATTTGACTTCTTTTTATTGTTCTGTATCTATTTGTATGTATTTATATCATTATTGTAAGTCGCCCTGAGTTATTTGGAATTGGACAGCACAGAAGTCTGATAAATAAATAAAATTAAATAAATAAGTAAACAAATAAGTAAATAAATAAGTAAGTAAATAAGTAAGTAATTAAATAAATAAATAAATTTTAACAATAAAAAAGTAAAAAATAAGATCCTGTCTTATATATACTACTTCACAGTGCTTTACAGCTCTTTCTAAGTGGTTTACGAAGTCAGCATATTGCCTCCAATAATGTGGGTGCTCATTTTATTGCCTTCAGAAGGGCGAAAGGCTGAGCTGGTGAGAATTGAACTAGTGAACTGCTGGTAGCTGGCAGTCAGCAGAAGTAGTCTGCAGTACTGTATTCTAACCACTGCACCACCATGGTTGAATAAAAGCTGTTGACATGACCCCAGGACACTACAACCACTATAAATATGAACCAGTTGCTAAGCATATGGATTTTGATCATGTGACCATAGGAATACTGCAAAAGTCATAAGTGTGAAAACAGCCAGAAGTCACTTTTTTCGATGTTGTTGTAACTTTGAATGGTCACTAAGTGAACTTTTTAAAGTCAAGAACTACTTGTATTTCAAAGAAAAGAAATCCAATTGCAATGATTCAACTTCCAATCTTTCCGATTATATATTAGTGTCTTATTTTGTTGTTGGGTTTTTTGCATTTGCTATTGTTGGTTCTTACAATAATTAAATCGTGTGTAAATAAAATGCATTATTTAGAAAAATCTATTGGTCATTAACAATATAAAAAAAGAAAAATTAAATCTAATACTGGTACTGCTGAAAATGTATCTTTGATACCTGAGAACAAGTGAAAACTGATGTCATGAAGATTCCTGTTGTATACAACTAAATCTTGCTTGGATTCTGAATTAACCCCCATATGCAAATTTTAGGCTATGAAATTCTTTTTAATTTTAAAGAGAGAGTTTGGTTTATTCAGTAGTTGTTACTGAATTCTGAATTCTGATCCTGAAGGCATCTAATTTTATTTATTTTTTTGCTTCAAAGTCATCTTGACTAGGTTTAAAATTATAGATACTACTGTTTACCTGTAGATTCACTAATATAGTATCCGTAGACTCCTTGCTCTGTTTCTATACCAAAAATTAATGTCAGCTAAGGATAAAACTGTATGCGCATTTTTGTGTGTGAGTAAACTTCATTAAACTCATTGGCACACTCTTCTGCAAAAACCATTGTAAGGGTATATTGAAGCAATATAGTGAGACTAGACAATAAGATCTGACAAGTAACAGACTCCAACCAGTCTTCCTCAATGTGGTGCCCACCAGTGTGAGAATTCAGTCACAGGGTCAAAAGCTGGCCCGGAGCTGTCATTCACACTGGAGAAGCAGGCTGTAACCTCTGGGTGAGAGCTTGCTATTGTGATCGGGTGTCAGCATGGATGCATAATGATGATGTCAGCCAGCCCTGCAACTTTCTGGAACCACGGAGGAACAGCTATTCACAAGCATCTACTGATTGTAAGCCCAGCATAGAGATTGGATAAGAATTAATCCCTGGGATGTGGCGCGGGAAGTGTAATGGTGGTAGGGAGCACTGAGTAGGGAACTTTGACAAAAATTGCACTTTGCAATTGATAGTGTTTGTCAGTTAGTGCCAGAGGAGGACTAAAAGAACTTATCACAAGCCAGGATTGCATGTGGACTCTTTATTACTCTACCGGAACCTGATATGTTACTTGTTAAAGTGTGCTGCCTATAAAAGCTTCCATTCATAAAGCATTCTGCACCTCTTTCATCTTTCCCTCCTTATGAATGCCCCTTGCCCCCACAAAAAGAGATGGAAAAAATAGTGGAACTGTTACATATAGACTACAATAACAGGTGAGGTCTCCTGAAGCATTTTTTTTGTTGTTCAAAGCAGAGCCATTGCGAAATGAAAATGTCTTCTGAAGCAGACACCTATAGAATGTATTTGCATAGCTTTACTCTTATTTATGTAGCTGTCAGGCATGTCTGATATCATTAGGATTGTTTTCTGGTAAGTAGGGATTAATACTTGAGAAATAATTTAGTACTTTTTGTTAGTTGCGAAGTCATGTCCAACCCATCGTGACCCCATGGACAAGGTTCCTCCAGGCCTTCCTGCCCTCTACCAGTCTTCGGAGAGGGGCGGCATACAAATCTAATAAATTGAATTGAATTGAAATTGAATTCTGCAGTCCATTTAAGCTCACGCCGACTGCTTCAGTGACTCCATCCAGCCACCACATTCTCTGTTGTCCCGTTCTTCTTTTGCCCTCAATTGTTCCCAGCATTAGGCTCTTCTGCAGTTAGTCCTTCCTTTTCGTAGATTTTCACGGGTATATGTATGTAGATTGTTCTAAGTTCGGGTTTTATATTACACAATATATATATACAATACACACACACACATACATACACCTATTCTAAATCTAAAGTAGATTTTCATGGATATAGTTATCTATTTGGTGTGTTGAGGTTTTTTCTCTTGTAGGATCGAGAGTGTTTTTGGGATGTTTCAGTGAGAACACACTTATCATCATCAGGCTGATGTCCTGGTCTTTGCGCTGCTGTGAACAAGTGAGGTTGGAGCTGCCATTTTTTTCTTATAAATAGTTGTTCTGTCTGGGTCACTCCGGAAGCTATGACCAACCCAAAAAGATAAGCCAGACACACCAGTTGAATTCAAACACAGTTTTATAATGGTAAAGAGAAAAGAAGCCAACAGAAAATGTCCTTACAAGTCAGGAAAGCACTGGAACTCCAAATAGATACACGAAGGCAATTGTTCATACATAAACACAGGATCCTCAATGCCAAACGAGGCTGTTGCTAACAGACACCAACCTCCCACGGGTCTTCAAGACTGCTGGGCCACGAGCCAGAAACAAAAATGCTGAGAGAAAATGCAGATAACAGCAACTCCACTTTGATAACACTCCACGCTGCCGAAAGGGTTTGCCTAACTTATAAACCCTTCCCTGCTAATGAGGACCCACTCAACCCCCTGGTGTTCCTCATTCAACGCTGATAATACCTATTCAGTTGATTCCTCCTTTGATCTATGCGTCTCTGTCGCATACTAATGATAGCTTGTGCGTCGTCATCCAGGGATTCCAGAGAATCAAAGCTACTGGCTGGAGAGAGCCCTTCCCCAGGGCTCCCAGGCCTTTCAGCAGCATCACTTTCGTGGCTGCTGTCTGACTGCCAAGAACTCTCCTCTCTGCTCTCAGCCTCCCCCGGGCATGGAGCCAGCAGAGACGCAGCTGGTCTTTGATCTGACTCAGGCGGAACCACAAGAAATAGTAGTGTGTGTGTGTGTGTGTGTGTGTGTGTGTGTGTGTGGAATGCTGGCTCAACTGCTACCTCCCCTGGGCATGTACAATTTATGCATGGTATGTTTGTGTGTATGTTTGCTTAGTAAATGGGGTTTTTAAATATTTTAAATTACATTTAGATTTGTCATGAATTGTTGTATCCTGCTGTGAGCCGCCCCGAGTCTGCGGAGAGGGGCGGCATACAAATCTAAATAATAAATAAATAAATAAATAAATAAATAAATAAATAAATAAAGTGGGCTAGATGGCTGTGCTGCAATGCCCTGATTGGCGGGTAGAGTCACATCTGGCCAGTTGATTGACATGATGGAGCTGTGATTCATTTGTTGACTAAGGCTAGCTTTCAGATGTCTGGTAGGTGGGAAGTGTCATCATGTTTATTCATATGGGGGGGGGTGTTTCTATTTCTATGGCTTCCATAATTATTCTTTTGTATAAGTGTTCAGTTTTGGGGATTAATTTAATTTTTTTGAAGTCAATTTCATGTCCTGTTTTTTTATGTACTGGAAAAGGGAGGAAGTTTTTTCTTCTTTTCTGATTGCATTTTTGTGTTCTGCAATGCATGCATTTATTCTTCTATTAGCTTGTCCAATATATGTGGCTATGCAGATTTTGCATGGTATTTCATAGACTCCTTGGTTTTTAAGCTGGATCCTGTCTTTGGGGTTTCTTAAGATGTTGGATATTTTCTGGTTAGTGACAAAGGCTTTTTTTGATATTGTATTTGTGGAGAATTTTGCTGATTGTATCTGTAATGCCTTTGATGTAAGGGAAGAAGGTGATGTGACATTATCCTGTTCTTTGTCAGACAGGATCCAGCTTAAAACCTTCAAAAGGGTCCCACTATCAATGCAAGGTATTACATTGAACTTCTGGACCAATTGAAGGCAGCTCTGAAGGCCAAAAGGTGTGGCAAGCTATCCAAAGGAATCTTGTTCCTGCAAGATAATGCCTCCGTGCACGCTGCACAAGCGATCACGGCGAAACTGGTGGAGCTAGGCTTCCAGCTGGTTGACCACCCACCTTATTCACCAGATCTAGCTCCCTCCGACTACCATCTGTTTCCAAACCTGAACAAACACCTCATGGGTACTAAATTTCACATCATTTATGATGCCATAGCTGCTACGGATCCCTGGTTTGAGGCACAATAGAAATCCTTCTTTTTGCAAGGCTTCCAGAACTTGGCATACCGATGTAAGAAGTGTGTTGACATCAGTGGAGAGGATGTGCAATACAGTAAATGTAAAGTTTCATCTTCGTATCTCATTTCTTTCTGGGTGAAGCCAAAGACTTATCAGCATCCTCACGTACAAGAAAAAAACGGCAGTTCCAACCTCACTTGTTCGCAGCAGTGCAAAGCCTAGGACACCAGTCTGATGGTGATAAGTGTGATCTTGTTGAAACGTTGCAAAACACTCTGGATCCTATAGGGAAAAAACCCAAACACACCAAATACTGTACATATGTGGTACACACACACACACACACACACACACAATTTAGCACCCAAGAAAGAAAGAATTCATCCCGGATGAGAAAAGGGGAGCCCACAACATCGGACAAGACATCCTTTCAGTAAAATTACAACCAACCGCCAGCAAACTAGCACTTTAGTTTTTAGTCAAATTTAAATGATGCAGATTAATTACTAGCGGGCATTCTTTCCCTACCCTGTGCGATGGAATTTTCCGAATAATTTCAACGCATAAATATATTCGTGGACGCGATTCTTACACGAGAAGTCGCATAGCAGGCAAATATGAACATTTAAATAAAATAGCTGCACGCACTTGTGCTCTTCCGAGACCGCAAGCGCTCGTCGTCCTGATTGGTTGCTACGATGACTTGACTTTGGCCAATTGTTAGCGAACAGATGCTTTCAACCTCAGCGTGTACTAGCGCTTGCCGTCGTGATTGATCGGTCCAATCGAGTTTTTCTAGGTTTTTTTCCCTCCCAGGACCCTCCCCCGGCTAGTCACTTCCCTTATCACGACCAATAGGAAACCTCCAATGGGATAACTGACACGTCCCAGAACCGTAGGAATTGAATGGATGGCGTTTCAAAGAACGGGCGGAAGAAGTCAGCGAAGCCGCCGCCACTCAGGGCAATAACAGGATTGAACCGTGAGAGCAAGATGGCGGCAGCGGTGCCTCGGTTGTCGGCCCCCTGCGGCCTTTTCGTGCTCTCTGCGGCGTTTTCGGTGCTGGGGCAGGGCGAGTCCTTTGGTACCTTGAACCTGCATGAGCTCAGCGAGCTGAAATACGGGATCGAGATCGGCGCGGAGCCTGTGATGGCCGGGCAGGTAAAGCGATCTGGGGTGGAATTGGGGCGGTCGGAAAGAGGAAGCCGGCGGAATGTCAGGTATCTAAATTCCGCGGTCGTTAAGCGGAACCCTAAGAAGCGCCTTCTGACGCGCGTCTTGTGGCTTCGGCCCTTGTGCCTCCGGATCCTCTGTGGTTTACGGAAACCCCGACCTTTGGCTGGACGGGAAATGCGGTTTTGCAAACAGCTGGCTCGAAAGGCTGTTTTGACCTGCCTGCTTTTATTCAGAAGGCAAATTTGCACCTGTGTTCCCCCCCCTCCAAGATCAGGAAATGTGTGTATGTAGGAATGAAAGAGGGGGAGAAACCTGGAATGGTTAATTGCCCAGAGCGTTGCAATCCGTGCAAAACAAGGAAAATTGTGAACTTTTTTTTGTGTGTGTGTGTGCCATTGGTTAGCACTTTGTAGTTTCTTCTCTGAAATATCCTATTGCCACAACCACCACCACTACCCTGCTGCCTTTGTACAAGTCTCTCCTCAAACCCTTTACACAGTGTTTTAATTATTTGAAATTCTTGATTTCAGGAACATGTGTTGTTCAGAATATGCTTTACATGGAGAAAGCCTCTCCAATTTGAATGGATTGGTTTTTGTGCCATCAAGTCATTTTTGCTGACCACATGGAGAGATCATAGATAGATTTAAAAAGAGAGATAAATAAAGATGACAATCTATCTCTAACCTGTTTTTGCAAGTCTCCCAATGTTGTCCTCATTGCCATTGTAACTGAGTCCATCTGCATTGCTGTCTGTCATCCACTTTATTTTTGTTTTTCCTAGCTTTTTCTACAATGTATCCAAAGTAGGATAATTTGTGTATCATTTGTGCCTCAGGTGAGATCCATTGTTGCCTTAGCTGTTTACAGTATCAGGGGTCTTGGAGACTTCTTTCATTGTTGTGTCACAGTCACAGATAAAGTAATTGGGCTGAAATAAGGCTGAAGGGGGTTATTTCTAGTGTTACAATCACACATGAACTGGTAAAAAAATTGCTGTGCAAAGGTCATCTTTCATGGGGAAAATTATTCTGATTATATAGCACTATCGATACAATGCAATTTACAGAGTTTCCTAAAAAAATACTTTGATACATTGGTAAATATTGTAAGTCTTTCTGAAAACTTGTATAATATATGGTTAGTCAGTTATAGAGACAAGAATCTATCCAATAATATGTTCCAGAAATGATAATGACATGACTGGTGTTCCTGCAATTTATTTTCTTACAATAAATTCCCACTGGGCCACTTACAGAATAGGGAGCATAGAAGTAATTCCTACATACAGTATTCTTAACAGCCTCCCATACTGCAATGGGGAGAGAGAGAATTGCTGGAACAAACTTATTCCAAACAAGTATTTACATCATGCTTTTGATTATTTGGTTCATTGTTGGATTAGAAAAAAAGCAATAAGTTAAAACCATGAAATAATTGGTTGAAACGCTTTTAGCAAATGTTTAATGCTGCAGTGTGTATACAAGGAGTAAAATGTCTGGACATTCAATATGCTTCGATTTATAGTAGATTAAATCAGAATGCAAATTTTTCTTTTAAAAATTCAATGTTTGTCTGAAGAATAGCCATGTAAATGGAATTGTCTAACTCAAATCATGATCTGTGTTTTAAAGAGAATTAAAACAATGCGTTGGATTAGATACTTTTGTGCTTAAAGCAATGTCTAAGATATATAGTGAATAAACAATTTAAGAAGTACTGTATAGCAAAGTATTGAAGAGAAGTGCCTAACCTAAAGATACTATCTTATTTCATGACTATTAGAGAACAATTATTTCTTAATAACATTTAAAAATAGTTTCATCTTTGCTTAATATTAATGGTGAACAACAGGCTACTCTTGAAATTGTTATCTGAATTATCTATATTTAGCTCAAATAAGGAATATTAGTAATATATTACTAATATTAGTAATATTTAATATATTTTAAAAAGTACTTTTATTTGTATTTGTTTAGAAAATTTATATAGCTACCAATATAAGAGAATCTAGGCAGCTTACAAAAAATGAAAACAAAATAAAGTAACAAAATAAAAAAACAATAACTCCCCACCCATAGTGACAGCACACACTTAAATAAGTCACTTGATGGGCTTATTTAGAATTGTTAAAAGAGGAAGTTTTAAAATATAGTCCTGTTTTAATATGATGGTGCCTTCCCCTTAGTATGGGTATTTTTGTACATTTTTTGCTTCACTACCTGCAGAAACTGGCAGAATCTTGTTAATGCCTTGTTTTTTAGACTTTTTAACCATTGTTATACTTACTGGGCATTGTCAGTGCTATCAGTAGCTTATCAATGCTTTTGGTGCTCTCTTTGCTTCTTACAGTATGTAACCTTGCTCTTTTGGAAAATAGCTGCCTACTTAAGCAATGTGTCACAATGGCTTTATATTTACTACTCTGGCAAGAGTTGCATCATCATACCTGAGGATTGCACCATCTGTGCTGTACATAGCCCACGAGTAATCAAGGATTTATTACTAGAGGTAGCTTGAGCACTATTGCCATTGATTTCTGTTGTAATTTAGAAAAGGCTTGCGTTAAACCTGCTGAAGCCAAGTGGTTTCTCTACTAGCTTGCTTCTTGATTTGCTGTCTTACTCTAGGAGAAAGCACATAGCTTGTAATGATGTTTGTAATGGACATTTTTTACTTTACATCCAGGTTAAGCCACCAACACGTTGGGCTACCCATACTAGTCAGCCTTGTTTCAAATGCCCTTATTAAATTCAGAGTTTTGTTAAGCAATACTGTTCTATCTGGCTTAGCGTACTGCTTGGGAGAGAGGGGGGGGAAATGAAAAGGGGGATAACTCTCATGCACAAATATTGTCCATTCTGCTTTACTGTTACATATAGGTAAGATGGCCCTCCAACCTAAGCTGCAGCTCCCATCATCCATGTCCATTGATCATGGATGTTGGGGGTGTTATTTTCAAACCAATTGGAAATATTTGATTGGGGCAAGGAGATAAAGGGCATCCCTGCTTGGTGCCATTTTGTATTTTAATTCTCTGCGTGGCTGGAATTAGAGGGCCAATTCAGTTTTGGAGGTTTTGGGAAGGAAGGATATTTATTTTAAAAAAATCAAATGACCATTAAATTTTAAATGAAACATGTGATTCTTTCTGCTGTGCTGGCACAGATGCTTTCTTGAATTGACTGCAGCCTAGCTGTTGGCATCTTCCGAGCAGTACTTTAATTAAGAATCATGGAAGTAGGCAATTTTACAATCCAGTTTTGTCAGTTAAGTGCATTTGTTAAATGGCAATCTGCTGCTAGTGTTTCTTGGAAAACCAAGTATCCAGAAACCCAGCCATGGAGTTGGAAACTCCCATTCTTCCAAGCCGGCCTTAATTTGCTTGCTATACACTTTAAATATTTTATTCTCTTTATTCCCTCTTCCACTATTAAGATGTCCCCCAGATTTTGCTGCAGTGCTTCCTACCTGCTGTTTAGATATTCTGCAGTTGCCAAACTACCCTCGTGATGTTTAGATTACAATATTGTGTTCATAAGCAATGAGTGTGGATCATTTGCTTACAACACATGTTTTTCAGGTATTTTCATAATCAGAGAAAGACAAAATGTCTCCTAAAGTAGTCTCCCAATACCATCAAGGAGAACTATGGAAGAATTTGATGCTCTTCTTTGATATTTTATTTTAACAAGCATCTGATTATTATGTGAACTGGTTTTCTTAATGCTATAGCGAACCTAATATTTTATTCCTAATGGCATTGTAGATAGAGACACTTGTGGAAACAGGTGCCATTTAATATACAGGGCGTGAGGTTTACTACGGTTACTTATTAAACTGGTTTTTAAATGTACAATTGTTATTTTAGATTCTAATTATTAGATTTGTCATTATATATTGTTTTTATCACTGTTGTGAGCCGCCCCGAGTCTGCGGAGAGGGGTGGCATAGAAATCTAATAAATAAATAAATAGATAGATAAATAGATAAATAAATGGACAAAATTAAATTAAAGGGATTTTGAATGTTTGTCATTGTGATCTTGAATCATTTGGTAAAATACCTGGCTGAAAAGATTTATACAGCTATTTTCAATAAAAATTAGGACTATGTGGTACTTCACTTTCAAAGGGAAAAATAATTTGGATTAAACGGCATCACTTAATGACGGTAGCTTAAAGTTGTGGCATCCCCCCCCCCAAATTATGTTTTACTGTATATTTGGTTTTAACGTTCTGACAGTATGTAGTATGTCGGTGTTTCCCAACCTTAGCAGCTTGAAGATATTTGGACTTCAACTCCCAGAATTCCCCAGCCAGCGAATGCTGGCTGGGGAATTCTGGGAGTTGAAGTCCAGATATCTTCAAGTTGCCAAGGTTGGGAAACACTGTACTATATGATATCTATTCTTTTCATTCTTCCACTTTCATAGTCTGAGGCATATTTTTTTCCCTTGACTCTGAAGTGCTAAATTGTAATGGGCACCTACAGCAATTCTCAGTACTGTTTCAGAGGACATTCTGAAAGGAAAATGTTAATTAACTCTCACAGACACTGACTTGCTGAAAGGGCCTTCTGGGATGTTTGGAATTGCTGTGTGTTTACTATGCTAAATGACTACCCTTGGGACGTTGCATAAAGTTGTCTTCTGAAAAGCAATGGCATGCTGGCGGCCATTTTTTATTAGTGGTGCATCAAAAACAACAAGGTTCCTCCAAGATGTAAATCGTGCCCACTTAATGCAGGTGTATGTGCCTTTAGATAATGCAGGAGTTGGCGGCTTTAGGTTCTTTCCCCCTGAGCGATCAAGCAGAAATATTTTATAAACCCTCTTTGCTATCTGAGAAACAGGTGTGGGCTGTGATATACAAGCATTTTTGCTGCCTTTCTGTTAAAAGAAGATAGTCAAAGCTTTATTTTGTTTATTTTGACAGTTCCTTTGAAGCAGGGCTTGAGCAGCTGCTCGGTTTTCAGCTGATACAAAGCCTTTGGACTCAGTGAGCAGGAGGAGTTGGATGGGTTATCAGGGTTTTGTTTTATTTTTTTAAGAAAAATCCTGAATGTTTCCCTCAAAACAATTTGTCTGCCCTCAACAATACAGGTAACCCTAGACACAGTTTATTTATTTATTTATTTATTTATTTATTTAGTCATTCATTTGTCCAATACATAAATACATAGGAAGAAAATAGACATGTGATAATATAAAAAGAGGGTGAAGGTGAACTTAGAGGAGAGGATATATGAAAGGAAGAGAATATATAAGATAGGTGAAAAAAAGGAAAGACAATTGGACAGGGGACGAAAGGCACACCAGTGTGCACTTATGTTCTTTTAGTGACTTTTCAAAGTTGTACAATGGCACTGAAAAGAGTGACACAGGACTGTTTTCCACACTTACGACCATATCAGTATCCCCATAGTCACAATTCCGGTCACAATTCAAAATGTTGGTAATGACCTTTAAAGCCCTACATGGCATTGGGCCAGAATACATCCGGAACCGCCTTCTACCGCACGAATCCCAGCGGCCGATAAGGTCCCACTAAGTTGGCCTTCTCCAGGTCCCATTGACCAAACAATGTCATTTGGCAGGCCCCAGGGGAAGAGCCTTCTCTCTGGCAGCCCCAGCCCTCTGGAATCAACTCCCCCCAGAGATTAGAACGGCCCCCACCCTCCTTGTCTTTCGCAAATTACTCAAGACCCACCTTTGTCGCCAGGCATGGGGGAGTTAGGATATTCCTTCCCCTAGGCCATTACAAGTTATGTATGGTATGTTTTGTGTGTATGTTTGGTTTTTATAATAAGGGTTTTTAGTTGTTTTATTAAATTGGATTGTTACATGTTTTTTATCGTTGTTAGCCGCCCCGAGTCTGCGGAGAGGGGCAGCATACAAACCCAATAAATGAATGAATGAATGAATGAATGAATGAATGAATGAATGAATAAATAAATAAATAAATAGTCACTTGATCAAAATTTGGAGGCTGGTCAACCAATTCATATTTATGATGATTGGCAGTGTCCCAGGGTCACATGATCGCCTTTTGTGACCTTCCTACAAGCATAGTCAATGGGGAAATCAGAATCATTGAATAATGATTGTGTTCACAATCAGTAACTGTTTTACTGACTTAACAGCTGCAGTGATTCGTGTAACAATGGTGACATGAAAGATTGCAATATGGGGCAAAAGTCACTCGACAAATGTTTCACTTAGCCACAAAAATATTGTGCTCAGTGATGATCATAAGTCGAGGACTATGTGTACTCCCTTGCTACGTGCTGCTGCAGATGGAGCAAGAGTGGGGAGATATGCAGGCAGTCCTCACAACCATTCATTTAACAACCATTTGAAGTTACCATGGCACTGAAAAAGTGACATATGGACCAGTCTTTGCACTTACAACTGTCACAGCATTCCCCACAGTCATGTGATCAAAATTTGGACACTTGACATATACTGTATTTTTTGGAATATAAGACGCACTGGAGTATTAGATGCAGCTTAGTTTTTGGGAAGGAAAATAGTGGGGGGAAATTTGCCTAGCAGATATTCATCTAGCTAGCGTCCTTATTCTGTTCAGCTTCAGCACATTATTTTATCCCCTGGTTAGGACTTAAAAAAAACCTTATTTGGAGAGAGTAATAATGAAAAAGCCTGCAAGCCTGTAAGAACTGGGACGATCATTAGCACCTCCTTAGGGCTGGGGAAAAAAGCTTTGAAAAAGCTACATTCAGAGTATAAGACGCACCCAAATTTTCAACCTCTTTTAGGGAGGAAAAAGGTGCATTTTATATTCTGAAAAATATGGTATTTGCAATTATTGTAGCATCCTAGGGTCATGTGACCACCAGGGGAGCTTCTGGCAAGCTGTCCACGGGGAACCTGGATTCACTTAAATGTCCACATGATTTATTTAATGACCACCACCACCACAACAAAAAGTTTGTAAAACCAGGCTTGATTCACCTAACAAACACATTGCTTAAAGATGGCAGTTCAAGTCTCAGCTGCAGTAGTAAATCAAGGACTGACTGTGCTTTTCCTGTGAAAATAACTGAATCTAATAGACTTTAACAGAGAACAGAGTTCATTTTTCAGTTCTTCTGACTCTATATGCTTTGAAATTAAATTGTGGAAATGTCAGAGATATTCTGAGTATGTTTTGCTTTTGATATTTTTCATGTAAGTGAAGGTTTCTGCAGAGATCACAAAATAACTTAAAACAATTACGATTAATACACAATAAAAATACAGCATCTGATTTTCTGCATTGGGAGTTATTGACTGATTGATTGATTGATTGATTTAAATTTATAGGCTGCCCTTCTCCAAGTAGACTTGGGGTGGCTTACAAGAATAAAAGACGCAAATACAATTATAAAAGTACCATTTGAAACCCCCAATAATAAACATTCATACTTCATGCATTTATAACTACTGGCCGGAGCAGAGTATAATGCTCAACTGCCCCAAGCCATGCCCAAAAGGCCATGAGGGTGGGGGCCATACAAATGTCTGGGGGAAGTTGGTTTCAAAGGACTGGAGCCATGACAGAGAAGGCCCTTCCTTGTGGTCCCGCCAGGCAACATCGCTTGGCTTACGGGACCTGGAGAAGGCCGACTCTGTGGGCTCTTATCGGCCGCTGGGATGTACGAGGCAGAAGATGATTCCTCAGGTAATCTGGTCCTAAGCCATGTAGGGCTTTATAGGTAATAACCAACACCTTGAATTGTGTTCGGAGACATGCTAATTACATGCTAATATAGCAAGATGCTAATATGGCATTAAAGAGAGCCTCCATTTGCAACAATTGCAATACAGTGGATATATATATTAATCTACTGAGGATAAGTTGCTATTATTTCTAAGTAAGTGGATACAGCAATAGCACTTAGACTTACAGTATTTTTGGAGTATACGACACACCTTTTTCCTCCCTAAAAGAGGCTGATAATTAGGGTGCATCTTATACTCTGAATGTAGTTCCCCTTCCCCCAAGACCAAACTAGCTTCTAACGATATTCCCAAATATTACCTTGCAGGCTCTTTCATTGTTTCTCTCTGAAAAGAATGTTTTTCAAGCTCTAAGTCTTTACAGGGTTTCTTTCATTGCTCTAGCTAACTCTGAATAATTAATAATTAATAAATAATAGTTTATTAGATTTGTATGCCGCCCTTCTCCGAAGACTCGGGGCGGCTCACAACAACAATAACAAAACAGTACAAATCTAATAGTTAAAAACTAAAGTTAAAAACCCACTATCATTAAAAACAATCGATACTACACAATCATACCATACTCAGGTCCTACTAGTCAGAAGGCGCATTAATCCCCCCATGCCTGGCGGCATAAATGGGTCTTCAGAGTCTTGCGGATAAGTTTCTTTCTAGCCCTAACCAGGTGCTAACAAGCTTCCCAGCTCTTACCGGCTTGCAAGCTCTTTCATTGTTATTCTCTGCGAAGAATGTTTTCCAAGCCCTAAGTCTTTGTAGGTTTTTTTTCATTGCTCTACTTGCCCCAAAAGTTTCTTTCCAGGTGCTAATGATGTTCCCAGCTCTTACTGGCTTGCAAGCTCTTTCATTGTTACTCTCTCCGAATAAGGTTTTTTTAAAGCCCTAACCAGGGGATAAAATAATGTGCTGAAGCTGATCAGACTAAGGACGCTATCCAGATGAATATTTGGTAAGCAAATTCCTTTCCCTATTTTCCTCCCCAAAAACAAAGGTGTGTCTTATAGTCTAAAAAACAAAGGTGTGTCTTATAGTCTAAAAAACAAAGGTGTGTCTTATAGTCTAAAAAACAAAGGTGTGTCTTATAGTCTAAAAAATACGGTATACAGTGATCCCCCGGTTATTGCGTCCCCGACCATTGTGAACAGGCTAATTTGCGATTTTTGAACCCGGAAGTCAGAACACCATCTGCGCATGCGTGCCCTTTTTTTCTATGGGCACGCATGCGTAGATGGCGCCGGGCAGATCAGCTGCTGGGCGGCTTCCCTAGGTCTTGCCCCTCTTGGCGGGCATCAGCGAGGAGTTTCCCCACCGCCCACGCAAACTCCTCGCTGCTGCCGCTTCGCTCGGGCCGCTTCTCAGCTGAGTACTCAGCTGGGAAGCGGCCCGAGCGAACGGCTTGTCCGCAGCCTGCCTGCCCGCGCGCCCGCGGCTCGCGCGCCCTTCTCCCGCCCACGCCGTTTGCTCGGGCTGCTTCCCAGCTGAGTACTCAGCTGGGAAGCGGCCCGAGCGAACGGCTTGTCCGCAGCCTGCCTGCCCGCGCGCCCGCGGCTCGCGCGCCCTTCTCCCGCCCACGCCTTTCGCTCGGGCCGCTTCCCAGCTGAGTACTCAGCTGGGAAGCGGCCCGAGCGAACGGCTTGTCCGCAGCCTGCCCACGCTGTTCGCTCCCCCTCTTGCTGGCGGGAGAGCGAGAAGCCCTCCCCAGCACCCGCTCGCCCGCCCTTCGCCCGGCCACCCGCCGTTCGCTCGCTGCTCACCCAGGTTCGGGGGGGTTGCTGGCAAGCCGCCCATGCCGGCGGCGACGTTTTAAAACAGCGGCGCGGCTTTCCAATGAGTCCCGAAGACAAACGCGGAAGTTTGATGTTTGTCTTCGGGACTCATTGGAAAGCCGCGCGGCTGTTTTAAAACGTCGCCGCCGGCATGGGGGGCTTGCCAGCACCCCCCGGACCCCCAACCCGGGTTTGGGGGGCTGCTAGGAAGCCCCCCATGCCGGCGGCGACGTTTTAAAACAGCCGCGCTGCCCCCAATCTTCGGCTCCTCGCTAGCGCTGCGGGAGTAAAAACACCATCTTTTTACTTCCACAGCGCTACTTCGTGAAAACCCGCTCGTTGCGGGGGTCCTGGAACGGAACCCTCGCAACGAGCGGGGGATCACTGTATACAGCTTCATACTGCTTTACAGCCCTCTCTAAGCAGTTTACAGAGTCAGCCTATTCTCCCCAATAATCTAAGTCCTCATTTTACTGACCTTGGAAGAATGGAAGGCTGAGTCAACTTTCAGCCTGGTGAGATTTGAAGTGCCAAATTGCAGGCACCCCGGCAGTCAGCAGAAATAGACTGCAATACTGCACTCTAACCACTGCACCACTGTGATATGTAGATTTGTAGGCTAAGAGGAATATCAGCTCTAAATCATTGTTTCTTTAAGATGCTAGTGTTTTGTTAAGAACAAAATATTTGTTTTTTATTAATTGCTGTTAATTAATTAACAGCAATTTATTAAGAACAGCAGTTCATTAATTAAAAAGAGCAGTTTGTTAATCAATTGGGAACCCAGTGGCTCAGTGGTTGAAGACACTGAACTTAACTGGCAAGCTGACTGCCTAGGTTTTGACACTCAAGTCCCGCATAACGGGGTGAGCTCCCATTACTCGCCCCATCTTCTGCCCACCTAGCAGTTCGAAAACATGCAAATGCCAGGAGATTAATAGGTATCACTTTGGTGGTCATTGCATCTTTCGCATGCTGGTCGCATGACCATGAAAAATGTCTTTGGGCAATGCTGGCTCCCTTGGCTAAGAAACAGAGATGAGCATCATGCCTTAGACCAGGGGTCTGCAACCTTGGCAGCTTTAACACTTGTGGACCTCAACTCCCAGAATTCTGGGAGTTGAAGTCCACAAGTCTTAAAGTAGTCAGGGTGGGAGACCTCTGCCCTAGACTTAGTATGACTGTCTAAGGGGAAACCTTTACCTTCCAATTACTGTATCTTGCTGAAGATCATTAAAAATGACTTCCTTTGAAGCTTTTGAGATCTCTCAGTTTAGAATACTCTGTTTATATCTAATCATCTTCTATTACAGCTTGTTAGTACAGTGATACCTTGTCTTACAAACTTAATTGGTTCCAGGACGAGGTTCTTAAGGTGAAAAGTTTGTAAGACAATACAATGTTTCCCATAAGAATCAATGGAAAAGCGATTAATGTGTGCAAGGCCAAAATTCACCCCTTTTGCCAGCCGAAGCGCCCATTTTTGCACTGCTGAGATTTCTCTGAGGCTCGCCACCATGGGAAACCCCACCTCCGGACTTCTGTGTTTTTGCGATGCTGCAGGGGAATCCCAGCAGGATAATCTCAGCATCCCAAAAACAAGCGCTTCGCAAAAACAAGCGCTCCGGAAGTCTGGAGGTGGGGTTTCCCTGTGAGGGGAGCCTCAGTGAAATTGCAGCATCGCAAACACACCAAAGTCCTCGAAACCCCACCTCCAGACGTCTGTGTTTTTGCGGTGCGGCGATTTCACTGAGGCTCCCCTCGCTGGGAAACCCCATCTCCGGACTTCCGTTGCTAGCGAAGTGCCTGTTTTTGCGCTGCTGGGATTCCCCTGCTGCATCACAAAAACACGGAAGTCTGGAGGTGGGGTTTCCCATGGAGGGGAGCCTCAGGGGAATCCCAGCAGCACAAAAACGGGTGCTTCGCTGGCAACGGAAGTCCGGAGGCGGGGCATCCCAGCGGCGGCGGTGGGTTTGTAAGGTGAAAATAGTTTGTGAGAAGAGGCAAAAAAATCTTAAACCCTGGGTTTGTATCTCAAAAAGTTTGTATGATGAGGCGTTTGTAAGATGAGGTATCACTGTATATCTTTGTTGAGGTACACACAGCCTCAAGAACAACAAAAGCCAAGAAGATGGGCTCGTTTCCCGCTATTCAGGATACTGCTTATAAGTGCCATGCCAGTGATGAAAAACCTAGGGCATGCATGCCACAGGTAGCACCTGGAGCCATATCTGAGGGCACATGAGGCGTTGCCTCTGTGTGTTGGTCAGTTGATTTTTGGTCTTCTTTTCAGCTGTTTTCGCTCTCTCCAGGCTTCAGGAAAGCACCCTGAACCCTGAGGACAGCGAAAAGTGGCTCAAAGGGCCAACCGGAAGTTCACTTGTATTTTCACTCTCAGCCTCCTTTTCTCTGTCAGAGATCTTCAGGGACTTCTTCAGGTTTGGATAGTTACAGCCAGGCTCCCACACCTCGGCCCATTTCTTCTGCAGCTGGCAAGGCTTTCCTGAAGGCCTCTGCAGCTGATAACAGAGCTCCAGATTGATCTGGAGCTCTGTTATTGGCAACACAGGCCTTCAGGCAAGCCTTCTCAGCTGCAGAAGAAATGGGCCGAGGAGTGTGAGGCCTGGATTCAACTATCTGTTTCATTTCCAAACTTCCAGCTGGCCCGTTGGGCCATTTTTGGCCATCCCCAAGCTTCGGGAGGCTTTCCTGAACCCTGGGGAGAGTGAAAAACAGCCTAATGGTCCTACCGGAAGCTTCAGTGAGGGCAACATGAGGCTGTATGCATGTGCCAAGTGAGGGCATTGCATTATGGGTGTGGGCACCATGTGCATGCTATTACATGCGCATTCTTTTGGCACACCAAAAAGGTTCACCGTCACTGCTCTATGTGTTTAGAGCTCAAAGCATTGAGACCCCACACACACACTTTATGGTCTGTTTCTGTTGCTCCTGTGTGGGAAAAGGTTTCAAAGTATTTCTAGCAGGATTTCCAAATTTTGTAACAGCTTTGTTCCCTATGCCATCCATCTGGTAAATCCCCAAGATTTGTTTCTTTCACCATGTATATCTATACATCTGAACTAGAGTTGTTTCTCTGTGTCATATAGTGAATGTGAGTATGTGGGTGCATGTATAATATTTATTTAATTATTTATGTATTTATTTTATGTATTCATGTAATATTTAGTTGTGGACACAACATTTAGCGAGGGATTAATGTGGTGCACCAGTTGCGGCCCTATCTGGACCGGGAGTCACTGCTCACAGTCACTCATGCCCTCATCACCTCAAGGCTCGACTATTGTAATGCTCTCTACGTGGGGCTACCTTTGAAAAGTATTCGGAAACTTCAGATCATGCAGAATGCAGCTGTGAGAACAATCATGGGCTTCCCTAAGTATGCCCATGTCACACCAACACTCCGCAGTCTGCATTGGTTGCCGATCAGTTTCTGGTCACAATTCAAAGTGTTGGTTATGACCTATAAAGCCCTTCATGGCACCGGACCAGAATACCTCCAGCACCGCCTTCTGCCGCACAAATCCCAGCGAACAGTTGGTCCCACAGAGTTGGCCTTCTCCGGGTCCCGTCAACTAAACAATGTCGTCTGGCGGGACCCAGGAGAAGAGCCTTCTCTGGGGTGGCCCTGACCCTCTGGAACCAGCTCCCCCCAGAGATCAGAATTGCCCCCCCCCTCGCCTTTCATAAGCTCCTTAAAACCCACCTCTGTCATCAGGCATGGGGGAATTGAGATATTCCTTCCCCCCAGGCCTATACAATTTGTGCATGGTATTTTTGTGTGTATGTTTGGTTTTTAATAAGGGTTTTTTAGTCTACAGAGAGGGGCGGCATACAAATCTAATAAATAAATAATAAATAAATAAATAAATAAATAAATAAATAAATAAATAAATAAATAAATAAGTGTGGCTTTACCTGACAACATTTAGACTCAAGATCATTTTTAAAAAATTTGCTTCAAGTAGGCCAGAGCACTGCACAGAGATGCCACGTATTAAACTTGGCTCTGTTGATGCATACTTGATTACATAACCTGAAATGTTTTGAAAAGGGATTAGGGGAAACTAAGTTTGGAGAGATTCTCTCATTACAAAATTTGCTCAATGGTCCCCTTGCTATCCAATATTCTTTCATGTGCAGCAGCTGCCAAAAAAGCCAACAAAGTTCTAGGCTGCATTGACAGAAAGATAGAATCCAGATCACGTGAAATATTAATGCCACTATATACTGTAATGCCTTGGTAAGGCCACACTTGGAATGCTGCATTCGGTTTTGGTCACTACAATGCAAAAAGGATGTCGAAACTGTAGAAAGAGTGCAGAGAAGAGTGATAAAGATGATTATGGGACCGGAGGCTAAAATACATAAAAAACGATTGCAGGAACTGGGTATGTCTAGTTTAATGAAAAGAAGGACTAGGGGAGACATAACAGTGTTCCAAAATCTCAGGGGCTGCCACAAAGAACAGGAAGTCAAACCTAATCTATTCTGTTCTATTCTACTCTACTCCACTCCACTCCACTCCATTCCATTCCATTCCATTCTATTCTATTTTAATAATGAGGTTCTAATAAGTACACCTTCCAAGCACAATTCCTATCTGTCCACTACCCCAAATAATGAACAGATTATCTTTCTTTGCCTTAAGTCAGCGGTCCCCAAACTACGGCCCGCGGGCCACATCCGGCCCGCGGGTGAGTGACAGGAGCACATCTAATTTTCCATGAATAAAATGCGGTATTTTGTTAGTAACTAATATCAATCATCAAGAAAAGTTGTAAAAGGCTTTTTTCTAATTTTGTCATCCAGTTACATTCATTTTCTTTTAATTAAATTCCCTCCTCAAAAAAGTACACCACCAAATATATTTCTAACTTATTAACCATTATGCCAAAGTGCTTCCTTCTTTCTTTATACATTTTTCTATAAGCCAAGGAAACCTTGTATAGCCAATCAGATGTTAACAAAAGAAAATTAAAAACGAAACATAAACATATATGAATTTCAAACTTCTTTCTCCCCCCCTCTAAATAGTACGTTCCCATTTTGTTTTTTACTTTAAAATAAGGTATGTGCAGCGTGCATAGGGATTTGTTCATAGTTTTTTTTATAGTTCGGCCCTCCAACAGTCCAAGGGACGGTGAACTGGCCCCCTGTGTAAAAAGTTTGGGGATCCCTGCCTTAAGTAATTCTGTAGAATGGATTTCAGTTTATACTTATTTTTTATTTTTGTTGCCATAAGGTACTTCTGAAAGGAGAACAGAGTATACTTTTTGCCTACATCTGCTTTTTCGTTAAGATGTACAGTAGCACAGGTAGTTCTTGACTTACAACAGTTCACTCAATGACCATTCAAACATCATTGAAACAAGTGACTTGTAACCATTTTTCACATAACCGTTACAGCATCCCCATTGTCCCGTGATCAAAACTCAGATAGTTGGCAGCTGACTGACATTTATGATGGTTGTATAGTATCCAAGGATCACTTTTGCAACTTTCTGACAAGCAGAGTCAATGGGTAAACTAGATTCGTTTAACAACCATGTGATTAACTTAACAACTACAATGATTCACTTATACAGCAGCAACATACCTTGGTTCACAGCTAAACTTAAACAGCTGCATTGTTCCAAAGAGGAAACCCACAGAAAAGGTGATAGAATGCTGTACAGTGAGACCAGAAATGTATTAACAGGGGAGATCAGAGCAGCAAAAAGAAGCTACTCTGAAAAGCTAAAGAATCAATTCTCAACAAATGAACCAGCAAACATGTGGAAAACTCTTAAAAATATCACCAGTTATGGTAAACCTCCTTTCCAGGTTGAAGGAAATCAGGAACTGGCAGATGACCTGAATGTGTTTTACTGTAGGTTTGAAAGCAAACTAGATCCACCTATCTCCACAGCCCCCATTTCAGACACCAACATCAGCCAAGCCTCCTACAGCTGATCCCATACCATTCTGATAACAGAAAAGGAAGTGCAAGACCTATTTCACAGACAAAAGCCAGGAAAAGCACCAGACCCAGACAAGATAACTCCTTGTTTAAAAGTCTGTGCTGACCAATTGGCCCCCATCTTCACCCAAATCTTCAGTAAATTGCTAGAGATGTGCTATTTCTTCTTTAAAATGCCCCAAAGGGAACTGATTCACATTTAGTTTTTCATAACTAACTTTTAAAAGGGCCCAATTTACAAAATTACCCTCTCCAAGTCCCACTCTTTTTGTGCCCTTGACAGTTGCTACCCTTACCCTCTTATTATTGATAGCTAATTCTCAATTCTATCTACCTCTCTTTTTTTTCTCTTTAGAGTAAGGCCACCGATGTAGTAACCATCTCTTCCAAATACAAGCAGAAGTATGAGTGCCGACTACCAGCTGCTGCAATGAAGATCCATCAAGACAAAGAGGAGGATCCACAGAGTTACTCTGGACTTGGGATCTCAGAACTGCTGAAACCAATGGAAGCAGCTCCGTGCCTTATTAAAGTAACTTTAGGAGGGGTTTGAAATTAAGGGGACATTGGGAGACTTAGGCACAAACAAAAGACTTGGAAAACATTTACTGAATGGGCTTTGTTAAAGGCTCTGCTTTCTCATATCTCTCCCGGAGATTAGTGATAATCTTGATCCCTAATAACACAGAAAACAAGGTCAGTTTAGTAAAAGCTGTCATTATTCCTGATCACATTACAGTAATGTGAAATGCTTTTACAGTCCTTATTTCCTTAACCTCCCCCAAATCTTTGGGAATAAATCTTTGATGTCCCTTTTTAAAAAATTGATGGAGAAATTGGCTGCTCAAATGAAAAGTTATTTGCCAAAGGTTCACCCATTGAATCTATGCAGGGACCATACATTTGTTTTCCAATGTCTAAACCCAACAGTAACTGACTTTACAAATCAAGGAAATTTATGCAGCCTATTTGTCCTCGGTAAGCATGTTATGGAAATCTGACTCTTTGCATCTTATTTAGTAAACAGCTTAAAACGAAACCAATCCTTTCTTCCTTTATGACATATTGATACATCTTTCCCCCACAATTTTTTCTAACTAAGAGATTTGCTTGATATAGACAGACACATTGATATTTTCCTATAACAATAGTGTCTGGGGAAAAAAAGCACTTGGAGAACTTTTGCTACCAAAAATCATACCATTCAAACAAACTGATGCTGGAATTTACCTATTTTATACACCACACTTACCCATTATTCAGCTGAAGGTTGAATATGCCACTTGCATCCAATGCCGAACTCACTGCCATAACTTCATTTCTCCTAATCAAAGTGAAGCTTGGATATTTTAAAATTCTACAACTATCTAAAAAAGTTTATTTATTATTTGGATTTGTATGCCGCCCCTCTCCGAAGACTCCGAAGTTCCTCTAGATTCAGTGCATTATGTTCATCCTATTTTTTAAAATGGCCTAGTGTTTTCTGACTGCAGAATTTTGCGATGCTGCTACTTTAGGATGGTTTTTCTTAAACTTGATTGAGGGCGGAGTGTTATGGGAGGTGAAATGAAATGATCACCAGGGTTTTTTTGTGGGTTTTTTTTGGTGAATTCTGATTGAATTGTCATTTTAATTGTTTAATTGGATCTTTACTTTCTCCCTTTTCTCTTAGACTAAAGACTGGTGGACATATGAATTCTGCTATGGAAAACACATCCAGCAATACCATATAGAAGGTATTGATCTTCTACTCTATTGCATTTGTGGTTGAAGTGTAAAGGAGTGGTGGTCAAGATTGGAAAATCTAAAATCCATAACTATTAGGCTTTATTATTAAAACCAGGTGTGTGGTTTCAAGGACTTCACAGGGCAAGAGGTTTCTTAGAGTCTTAATTGCAGAGGTATTTGATCAAATCCAGCACTCCCTCAGCTTGCTTGAAAGAAAACATATGCAAACAATTGTGCCTCTACATACTTGCTCGAATCTTAAAATCTCACTGAATACTACAAGCTTCCATCCTTAGTAAAACTCATGTTTATAGGAAAATGAAACCTGTTGCAAGATAATAATAATAACAATAACAATAATAACAATATTATTATTATTATTATTATTATTATTATTATTGTTATTATGTCAGTACAACACAGCAAACGAGATCACTATGATGGATTTCGTATTTCATCACCAGTCGGGCGCTTCCCAAGCACCTAGGACTGCATGATGTAGCGGCAAATTATGTTTGCCGATCCCAGTAAAGCGGCCTTTTGCAATTGACAGATGGAGATTTTGTCAATTCCGATGGTTTTCAAATGTCCGCTGAGATCTTTTGGCACTGCGCCCAGCGTGCCAAGTACCACTGGAACCACTTTCACTGGCTTATGCCAGAGTCGTTGCAGCTTGATTTTTAGATCTTCATATTTCACTAATTTCTCTAGCTGCTTCTCAATTCTGCTGCCTCTGGATGGATTGAAATCTTTGATTCTGCCTGTACTGGGTGATCCTAGCTTCATATCACTCAATTTTCCTGGCTGCTTTACAATTTCCAGAGCTTCCTCGATCTTTCTTGTACTAAGCCAGTACAGTAGTACCTCTAGATACAAGCTGCTCCACATGCGAGTATTCCAAGTTACGAGCCGAGACGCGAGCAAAATTTCTGTTCGACACCCGAGCTCAAATTCAGGATACCAGCCGAGCTTCTACTAGGTGGCGCAAGAATTCCTTGCTTCCAGTTATCTGGGCGCGAAAAACAAAGTCTAAAGGCATTCGTTTGAGATGCGAGTTGATCGATATACAAGCTCGGGTCTGGAACAAATTAAACTGTACTTTTTTGTCAAATAGTCTTTGATCTTCTGATTGTTCAGTTTCTGCTCCTTAATGTTCTTCAAGTTACTTGCATCTGATCTCAAGCTTTTGATTTTCAGTTCTAGTCGGATTTTCAATTTTGGTTCTCCAGTTGGTTTTCCGATTCGTTTCTGTTGCAGTAACCCTAGTTCTTCAGTTACTACCACGACAAGGCACGACAATCAGTGGGGATTATTATTATTATTATTATCATTATTATCATCATTATTATCATCATCATCATCATCATCATCATCATCATTCTAGCTAAACAAGAGATCTTCGGAGAGGGGCGGCTTACAAATCTAAATAATAATAATAATTATTATTATTATTTAGATTTGTATGCTGCCCCACTCCGAAGATCTCTTTTGTTTTACCTAAGTTTCTGAATACGCATTCTGTAATACTCAATCTTAGACTTCCAGAAATGAGGGGGAGAAACAATTGATCAGGATATTTTTTGGAAGATGCTGGGTGCAGCTTAATAAGATCTGTACAACTGATAAGGCCTACCATATTTTTCGCACTATAAGATGCCACCAGAGTATAAGACACACCTTCGTTTCTTGGGAGGAAAGTAAGAAAAAAAAATTCTGCCTACCAGCATCATTCTAGCATTCTTAGCAAACAGCTTGGAACAGGTATATTAGCCTTGCAAGGCTCCGCTTGAGGGGTTGTTTTTTTAGCCTTGCAAAGTTCTGTTTGAGAGGTTGTTTTCAGCCTCCGAAATCTCAGTTTGAGAGGCTGGGCAGGGCTACATTTGGTGTATGAGACACACCCAGATTTTCATCCTCTTTTAGGAGGGAAAAGATGCATCTTATACCCTGAAAAATACGCCAATTTGAATCTTTGCCCAATTTACAGTCTTGTAGTGGCGGAATCTGTTTGACATGCTTTCTCTTTCTGGCTCAGGTGGCAGAAATGAAACTTCTCATTTTGTGTCATGTTTCTTAACTAAGAATCTCAGACTGTCAGTTAGTTGTGGTTGGGCAGTAGGAAAAGCAAGTAGGATGCTTGGCTGCATAGCTAGAGGTATAACAAGCAGGAAGAGGGAGATTGTGATCCCCTTATATGGAGCACTGGTGAGACCGCATTTGGAATACTGTGTTCAGTTCTGGATACCTCACCTACAAAAAGATATTGACAGAATTGAACATGATCGAAACATTTAAATATGTTAAAGGGTTAAATAAGGTTCAGGAGGGAAGGGTTTTTAATAGGAAAGTGAACACAAGAACAAGGGGACACAATCTGAAGTTAGTTGGGGGAAAGATCAAAACAAAGTGAGAAAATATTATTTCACTGAAAGAGTAGTAGATCCTTGGAACAAACTTCCAGCAGACGTGGTTGGTAAATCCACAGTAACTGAATTTAAACATGCCTGGGATAAACATATATCCATCCTAAGATAAAATACAGGAAATAGTATAAGGGCAGACTAGATGGACCATGAGGTCTTTTTCTGCCGTCCGTCTTCTATGTTTCTATGTTTACTGACTCTCACACCCCTTTATATTTTCCAGAATCTGAAGTCAAAGGTGATATTCTTCATCTCGGGTATTATCAGTCTGCATTTGATTGGGACAATGAAACAGCAAAGGTGGGTGTTTCCCACACTTTTAAACCCCCCCCCCCCATGGTCTTGATAAAATATTCCTGAGATTAATACTAAGAGCTTAGACACACATTAAGCTTCCTGTCTCTCAGCCTCAGTGTTGGAATTAAGTTAGAAACATTTCACATCACTTTTTCTTAGTTGTTCTTTTCCCGCCCTATCTGCCAATGTTTTAAGTGCCTTGGTACCTGTTCTGCCGGGCTCTCTGGTAGGAGCCTCCCGAAAATTCAAGGGTACAAATTTCAGACACACACACGTTTGAAAATTCAAAACAATGTTCTTTATCACAAAATTCAAAATAAACTAAGCACTCTTTTTGTATTGCAAAGAGCACTCATCCCAAAACAACTGGGTAATCTGTACAATTTCCCTTAAGCAGTCATTAAGTACTTAGTTAGCAGCTGTGAAGAAACTTCACACCCCTTCTTCTTCCAAGGAAGTGAGACACACACACACACGTTGCTCTGCTTTGGTTTCAAAGGCATGAAAAATCAACAAAGTCCAGAAAACAGCAACACAGGATTCCTGAAGAACTGCGATCAGATACTCTTCCACAATGGCCAAACCCACACGCTGCTATTTATAGCAGCAGCCCTAATTACTGGAGCCCCACCCAAACACAGGTGGCCTCTCTTATCTCCTGTAGTATGTCTTAACTTGGTCTCTTCTACACATAATTCTGCACTTGCGTGGGTCCAAGATGTCTTCATCTGAATCAATGGAAGATAATGGAGATTGACTGCCTGGGCTGTGTGCCAAGCCCCCCTCTTCCAAGTCACTCCTACCTTCTTCTTCGTCCGAGAAAACTAAACTCTGAATTAACTCTGTCGGCAATAACACAGGCCTATGACATGTTGAATTTTCCCCTGCATCCACCTCCACATTCCCTGGGGCAGCAGCTGGGCCAAAGCCAACCACAACAGTACCCAAGACTGATCTCCTGTTGAGAAGCACAGCATGTCTAGGAGCCATTAAATGCTTTGAATTTCTATTATGGATGTCTCTGAATGAAACAGAGGGTTAAATTCAAGTATTGTAAGTGACCATTTCCAGCTTACTGGAAATTTATCAGTTCTGTAAATTTATGAACTTGGTTATGCTATGTGTAATTGTTTTATGGTATTTAAAATAGTATTTTTATTTTATTTTAAATAGCTAATTCAAATTTTAAAATTGGTGAAATGTAAATGCATTTGTATTTTGATACTAAATTGTGTTGGGTTTTTTTGTAAAAGACCTTAAGGATAGTGATCTTGGAAAGAGGCCAAGAAATATATAATACAAAAATAGAGGTGTGAAATCTGCTGTGAGGAGTGGGATTGTGCAGTCCATATACAGTGGTACTTCTACTTAAGAATGCCTCTACTTAAGAACTTTTCTAGATAAGAACCAGCGTTCAAAATTTTTTTGCCTCTTCTTAAGAACCATTTTCTACTTAAGAACCCGAGCCCGGAAAAATTCCCCAGGAAATTTGAGAGCGGCATGAAGGCCCGGCCAGTTTCCTGCCATTCTCCCTTTAATCCTGGCCATCTTGGGCTTTTCTGGCCTTCCAGAGGAGCCTTTTGGTGGCGCTTATGGAGGCTTTCGCAGTCCAGAGCGACCAAAGCATTTTCCTTTCTCTGGGCGCTTGGAAAGGGAATAAACCTCTGCCAGAACCCAGAGAAAAGAAACGGTCCCTTTGCTGGGCGTTTTCGGAGCATCTCTGGGTGCTTGGAAAGGGAATAAACCTCTGCCAGAACCCAGAGAAAAGAAACGCTCCCTTTGCTAGGCGTTTTCGGAGCATTTTCCTTTCTCTGGGCGCTTGGAAAGGGAATAAACCTCTGCTAGAACCCAGAGAAAAGAAACGCTCCTTTGCTGGGCGTTTTCGGAGCATTTTCCTTTCTCTGGGCGCTTGGAAAGGGAATAAACCTCTGCCAGAACCCAGAAAAAAGAAACGCTCCCTTTGCTGGGCGTTTTCGGAGCATTTTCCTTTCTCTGGGCGCTTGGAAAGGGAATAAACCACTTTGTTGTGGTGACTCCCTTGCACTGCCTCCCACACACCCAGCTCAAGTTACCTCCTGGAGTGTCTGGGTGCAGAAAGGCAAAAGGGGGCGCTTTGCCCCGCCCGGATCAACTCGGCTTCAGCCAAACCGAGGAGTCACCACAGTGAAGGAATGGCACCGGCTACAAAGCGAGCGAGCGAGAGAAGAGCGGAGTCCTTCAGCATGGGAAGGAAGAGGAAGCAGGTAGCAGAAGCAGCAGCTGCCTTTCGATTAAAGGAGTGGGAGGTTCCCCCCTCTTGCCTGCCTGGGTTTCTCTCTTTGGCGTGGTGTATGGGGGGCAGCCTTGCGCTGGGTGTGTGAGAAGCGTGTGCTCCTCCTCACCACCTCACCACCTCAGTCCCTCTTTGTTTTTTTAAGCCTTAACATTTTGGATTGTTTTGATTCCCCTCACCTCACCTTCTTCCTTCGGCAGTGACTGTCCTCCTCCTCCTCCTCTTCTTCCTCCTCCTCCTCCCACCCAAATTCCGAGCTTTTATTTCTTTCCTAATGGGTTTGCATGCATTATTTGCTTTTACATTGATTCCTATGGGAAAAATTGCTTCTACTTAAGAACTTTTCTACTTAAGAACCTGGTCGCGGAAACAAATTAAGTTCTTAAGTAGAGGTACCACTGTATGTACTTTGTTTATTTTTTCTTCTGTCAGACTGGTAGCTAAGGTAGCTCATTGGCTACTGCCTCATGATAGAGAGAATTTGGGGCCGAAGGTTCCCTTCACTGATCAATCTGACACAAAATGATCTGGGATCTCTTCAGATCTTGATGTGTTACACCAAGGATTGCCTCAGTACGCCTTCTAATTTGTTATATCACAAGGAATCCCCAGTAATTCTGTTCTTCCCCTTCCTACCATCTTCATACCATTTATTTATTGATAATTACCCCTGCATATATCCAGGGGATCACAAGAAAAATCTCCTGTGTTTTGCTACAGACAGCCTCTTTTCTTTTTTCTAAATACATCTGGCTGTAAATACAGTGATACCTCGTCTTACAAACGCCTCATCATACAAACTTTTTGAGATACAAACCCGGGGTTTAAGATTTTTTTGCCTCTTCTTACAAACTATTTTCACCTTACAAACCCACCGCGGCCGCTGGGATGCCGCGCCTCCGGACTTCCGTTGCCAGCGAAGCGCCCGTTTTTGCGCTGCTGGGATTCTCCTGAGGCTCCCCTCCAGCGAGGGGAGCCTCAGTGAAATCACAGCATCGCAAAAACACAGAGATCCGGAGGTGGCATTTCGAGGACATCGGTGTTTTTGCGATGCTGTGATTTCACTGATGCTTCCTTCACTGGGAAACCCCACCTCCGGACTTCCGTTGCCAGCAAAGTGCTCGTTTTTGCGATGCTGGGATTCCCTGTTATTTGTTAGGTGAAGTCCGGAGGTGGGGTTTCCCATGGAGGGAAGCCTCGGTGGAATCCCAGCAGTGCAAAAACGGGCACTTTGGCTGGCAAAAGGGGTGAATTTTGGGCTTGCACGCATTAATCGCTTTTCCATTGATTCCTATGGGAAACATTGCTTCGTCTTACAAACTTTTCACCTTAAGAACCTCGTCCCGGAACCAATTAAGTTTGTAAGACAAGGTATCACTGTAGATTTATATTTTACTGCTGTGTAGGGGAGTGGGAGGGTGCCTTTAGTTTGAAGCAAATGACTTCTAAATTGTGGCCTGAGCGTTTTCTGGTTTTGTTTCTCATCCCATTTGCAGGCATCAAAGCAACACAAGTTGAAACGGTATCACAGTCAGACCTATGTCAATGGATCCAAGTGTAACCTGAATGGGAAGCCCAGGGAGGCCGAAGTTAGGGTAAGACAAAAGAGAACAGAAAGCGTACAGAATTGGGGAGAAAGCTATGGGAGAAAAAGGCTATTTTTATTTTTATTATAGTTTTCAATTCTATTCTATTGCTATTTTCAAAATGAGATGATCCAGCTACTTTTCCCTTTGCTTCCCTCTTCCCCAATTCATGAAAGCAGTCTCGGAATAGCTTTCATGCCATAGCTCCAAGAAGATGCAAACTTTAAGAGTCCATTCTCAGTTTAAAGGGTCTCTGGGAGAAGGATGAAAAATGTTGATCCTTGAACCCCTACAGAAATGCTGCCTGCGACAGTCATACCGACTAGAGCAGTGTTTCCCAACCGTGGCAACTTGAAGATATCTGGACTTCAACTCCCAGAATTCCCCAGCCAGTGAATGCTGGCTGGGGAATTCTGGGAGTTGAAGTCCAAATATCTTCAAGTTGCCAAGGTTGGGAAACAGTGGACTAGAGCAGTGATTTTCAACCTTTCTTGAGCTGCGGCACATTTTTTACATTTACGAAACCCTGGGGCACATTGAGCGGGGGGGGGGGGGGGCGCTAAAAGAAGTTTGGACAAAAAAATTTCCCTCTCTCTCTTCCTCCCTTTCGCTCTATTTCTCTCTCCCTCCCTCTTTCTCTCCCTTCATCTTTCTTTCTTTCTCTCTCCATCCCTCTTTCTTTCTCTTCCTTCCTTTCTTTTTTGCTCTCTTTCTCTCTCCCTCCCTACCTCCCTCTATGTCTTTCTCTCTCTCTCCTTCCCTCCCTCTCTTTCTCTTTCTCTCTCTTGCTTTCTTTCTCTCTTGCTTTCTTTTTCTTGTTCTCTTTCTCTCTCTCTTGCTTTCTTTCTCTCTTTCTTGTTCTCTTTCTCTCTCTCTCTCGCTTTCTTTCTCTCTCTGAGCTTCGCGGCACACCTGACCATGTCTCGCAGCACACTAGTGTGCCACGGCACACTGGTTGAAAAAGACTGGACTAGAGGACAGGTGTGAAGTTTCCCAAAAACGCTCTTACTAATTCAGGAGCCTTGAGCCCATGTCCAAAAGAAATGCAAAGATAAATAAAATAAAAGTGACATCTCGGCAATATTCCGCTGTAGCCAGAACTGAGTTCACTCTGGCTGCATGTTGTTATGACCCTGTTTCCTCCCTTCTCATTGGCCATGTCATAAATCACATCCTTCACTTAATCACATTGGCCAGTTGGGATCCCCACAGCCCTCATTCTGATTCTGGTAGCCTAGGACATGATCAGTAAAAGAAACATTTGTGGAATGCATTTTAATGTAATTTAATTTATTTGATTTATAAGCTGCCCAACTCCTTCTGGACTCTGGGCAGACTTTTCAGTTAGGGAAACAGTCTTCCTTCAGTTCCCTCCCCCCCTTCTTTTCATGGCAACTTGAAATATTTACAAGTTGACAGTGTGTGTCTACAGCAGTGATAGTGAACCTTTTTTCCTCGGGTGCCGAAAGAGCATGTACGCACACTATCATGCATATGTGAATGCCCACACCCATAATTCCTGGGGAGAGTGCAAACAGCTTCCCCCACCCACCAGAGGCCCTCTGGAGCCTGAAAATGGACTGTTTCCCAAATTTTTGTGGGCTCATGTTTCGCCCTCCCCAGGTTCCAAAGGCTTCCCTGGAGCTGGGGAGGGCAAAACACCCTCCCCCACCTCCCTTGAGGCTCTCTGGAGTCCAAAAACGCCCTCCCAGAGCCTCTGTGTGAGCCAAAAATCAGCTGGCCAGCACACACATGCATGTTGGAGCTGGGCTAGGGCAGTGGCTTGTGTGCCAGCAGATATGGCTCAATGTGCCACCCGTGCCATAGGTTTGCCATCACTGATCTACAGTGTCTCAATGTGTTGAACTCTCATAAGATAGCATCATTGATTCCCCCCCCCCTCCCTTACCTTGATTCCAGTTTTTGTGTGAGGAAGGTTCCGGAGACTACATTGCCCGTGTTGACGAGCCCCAATCTTGTTCCTATGTGCTGACGATCCATACCACCCGTATCTGCCACCACCCGTTTCTGCGGCTGCCATCCACTGCCACCCCTCAGTCCATCCGCTGTCACCCAGCCCTGAGCCCTGCTGAATATGTGGAATATGTCAAGGCCCAAGTATGTAAGTATACCTTGCCAGTAAAGAGGGAGCGGGCCCTTCCACACTTCCCTTAGTGAGAGTGAAAACCCCTATACTGTTTCCCTGAAATTGTTCCCAAATTCAGTGTCAAAAAGTGACTGTAGAAGCTTTTTGCACAAGTGTGTGCTGGCTTAGATCATCTTTTTTTAAAATTTTTGATAATTACGTAGGATAGATGCAGGTCTTGGAAGATTCTACTCTCTATAACAGTGATGGCGAGCCTTTTTTCCCCTCAGGTGCTGAAAGAGCATAGGCGCCTGCTATTGCACATGTGTGAGTGCCCACACCCATAATTCAATGCCTGGGAAGGGTGAAAACAGCTTCCCTCGGCCCCTGGAGGCCCTCTGGAGGCTGGAAATGGCCTGTTTCCCAACTTCTGGTGGGCCCAGTAGGCTTGTGTTTCCCCCTCCCCAGGCTTCAAAGGCTTCCCTGGAGCTGGGGGAGAGTAAAAACCCCTCCCCTATCCCCCCCAGAGGCTCTCTGGAAGTCAAAAACGCCATCCCAGAGGCTCTGTGCGAGCCAAAAATCAGCTGGTCAACACACACATGCACGTTGGAGCTGAGCTAGGGCAACAGCTCATGTGCCAGTAGATATGGCTCCGTGTGCCACCTGTGGCACCCGTGCCATAGGTTCACCATCGCTGCCCTATAACCTCCTATATCCGTAAACTGGAATATAGACCATTCCAATTCGTTACACTCAGGTTGTCCTTCTGTCTCATTTTCTATGGATGACAGGACGGAATGATGAGGCCAATATAGGGCAGCGAGAGCAGGAATCAGAGAGCACGTTACAAATTTTCTCTGAACCATGAAGTCATTGAATGATTCTGATTTGGTTTAGTGTAACTATTAAGTTAGGTTCGTATTTGTGAAGTGTGCTTAGTGGTGGCGGGGGAATGTATCTATATTTCCCTTTAGAAGGAAACATGAGGTAGAATAAGTCTCTACATCTCTGCAAAAGGCCCTGCACCCACATGACATTTAAGAGAAATGTATTGAATGGCCACCTTGTCCAAACAGGACCAATAGCCTCTAGGTCTAAGGACCATGGGCTGGGGGGGGGGTATCATGGATTGTGCTTTTGAAAGGTCCCTCGGCTACTGCTGCTCCTTTTCAGCTTTCCTTTAGTTCTGATTAGACTGTAAAAAGAAATGCAATATTCTCAACAAAGAATCTACTACAGTAGTAATTCCTTTGGAGAAAATTGTGATGTTATGATGATGATCCGTTCAGTGATCTTCATGGGAGGTAGAGTTTTATAAAATAATAATAATAATAATAATAATAATAATAATAATAATAATAATAGTAATAGTAATAGCAATAATAATAATAATTTATTAGATTTGTATGCCGCCCCTCTCCAAAGACTCGGGGCGGCTCACAACAATAATAAAAACAATATTCCAGCAAAAACAAATCTAATATTAAAAAGCACATAAAACCCTATCATATTTAAAAAAGAGAACAAGATATATACATACCCAAACATAAATATAAAAAAGCCTGGGGGAAAGGTGTCTCAACTCCCCCATGCCTGGCGGTTTAGATGGGTCTTGAGTAATTTACGAAAGGCAAGGAGTGTGGGTGCAGTTCTAATCTAATCTAATGTTTTAAATTGCTGCAGCTGATACCAAGCGCAAAGTGGAGGAAATTTCAGAAGAGCTGAAGACTCTAGACACACAGCTGTGGAGTGAGCAAGATGCTAACCCTGCTACTCAGGAGTCCAATGAGAATGGTAAGCTACTATTAACCTTTCGCTAACCTGAGGCCTTCAAATATCCCATCAACCCAAACACGCTCAGTGTGATGCTATTGAGAATATCTGAAGGGCACTAGATTGGGGAATGCTAAATCAGACTCAGAAAAGTATCCCTGAAATTTTTAACGTAGATGGTTTTCAGTGCCAAATTCCATCAAGGATAGCAACAATTTGTACATGTAGGCAGAAAGAGAAGAGTGAATGGATAAAAGTATCAACCTCCTAAACAAATGCACAATGGAGTGATTTATTTTTATTTTATTTATTTATTTATTTATTTTGTACACTACATAATACACATTGAAGAGAAAGATATGTAATAATATAAGTAAAGAAAAGAATAGAAGAAAAGATATAAAAGTATAGGTGAACCTATTTGAAAGGAAGAAAATATAAATGAGATAAGGAGAGACAATTGGACAGGGGACGGAAGGCACACTGGTGCACTTATGCACGCCCCTTACTGACCTCTAAGGAACCTGGAGAGGTCAATCGTGGATAGTCTAAGGGAAAAATGTTGGGGGTTAGGGGTTGACACTACTGAGTCAGGTAATGAGTTCCACGCTTCGACAACTTGGTTGCTGAAGTCATATTTTTTACAGTCAAGTTTGGAGCCGTTAATATTAAGTTTGAATCTGTTGCGTGCTCTTGTGTTGTTGTGATTGAAGCTGAAGTAGTCATTGACTGGTAGAACGTTACAGCATGTGATCTTGTGGGCAATACTTAGATTGTGTTTTAGGTGACGTAGTTCTAAGCTTTCTAGACCTAGGGTTGATAGTCTGCTTTCGTAGGGTATTCTGTTTCGAATGGAGGAGTGAAGGGCTCTTCTGGTGAAGTATCTTTGGACATTTTCAAGGATTTCCCAAACAAACCCTTAAAGAACAAGATGATTTCCATAGTCCTTAAGACACTCTGGGTGTAGAAAAGCGAAATAGGAGATTGACTTGGTTGCCTTCTTTATTGTATGCAAACAATACCAAGTGCTCTGAAGGAACAGAATAGGTGGCATCACAGGGCTAAGTGAAAGGAATATGGCATTGGAAGTTTATCATTGAATAATACAATATAAATTCTTAAAAATAGCCATAGGGTAATCATAACATACATACCCATCAAAATTGATTAAATAATAAAGACAGGAGTATTTGAACCCTAGATCTTATGATGATACTAGTCAATAAAACGTATCAGTGGAAGGCTGTGAAATACTAAACTGTAAAAAGAAATCCACTGTTTTTATAATCACTAAATCTCAAAAGCTTGGGAGAAATAGCCTCAATTTATCTTGGTATTGAAATAAAACTCAGGTACTGATCTGATTTTTTTTTGGGATGAAAGTTAGTCCATAACCAGAGTGACTCACAGAGTATCTCTCTTACTCTTTAATGTTTTTTTTAAAAGTAAGAATCTTCCAGATATAACTAAAAGAGTGCTTTTGGTTGTAGAATAAAGAGCTGCAAATCTTGGATTCAGATGGCTAAATAAAAATTTCCTAATTCATCGATGACCAGGACAGGGCAAGATCTCTAATGTTTACCAATTTAAATATAAATATAATGGCTTGCAGCATTTTACTATACTTTCAATATTCTGTTTTATAACTTGATTCTAATTTATGGATAGGGGCACTGCTTTAGCAACAGAAGCTGAAGACAACAACTAGTTCTGTTCTGAGAAAAAATAGCATTTTTGTATTATGGGCCAGGTTAATGACTTCTTTTTAATCCCATGCTTCTTATGTGTGATATTGCCAAAAAAATACAACTTAAAATGGATGAACTACACATAAAGAAGTTTAAAGCAACCACAGAACCACACTCTTCTTTTCAAATGAAAAACTTTTCTATAAGCAAATGAAGGTGGCTGGAACCTGTTTTGTTTTGTTTTTTTAACTCTTTTTACTGAATTTCTTATCATTGTGAGAACCAGCTCTCGTTGCATGCTTCCGATTCAAAAATGACTGGGCAGCTTCCTTTTTTGGTAAACGTAGTGACTAGAATAGCACTTAGACTGATATACTACTTCGTAGTGCTTTTAAAGCCCTCTCTAAGCAGTTTACGGTATCAGAATATTGCCCCCAACAATCTGGGCCCTCATTTTACTGACTACGGAAGGATGGAAAGCTGAGTCAACCTTGACCCGGTCAAGATCGAACTTCTAGCATTTGGCAGAATTACCCTACAATACTGCATTCTAACCACTGCACCACCCAGACCTCTAAATAAAAATCTCTAACTAGGACATGAGATTCTCCACATGCTGTCATCTTGATTCACAAATGCCTGGTCCAAGGGCATTATAGAGATGCTTGGCTTGGATGTTTCCCTCTCATTTAATGCCCTCTGCTTTTTGCTTCTTTGATCAGTGGCCCCAACCCCTTCTCCTCCTCTTGAAAATGAACCTGGGGATGAATCTGAGTTCTGGGAGAAAATGGCATTGCACAGAGAGGGGAAAACAGCTCAGACTCCAGACCAAACAAAGGTAACTTCCTATCACCATATTGCAAGTTCAGTTATTCCAGAGCCGGTGATGTTAAACACGGATTTTTATCTCAAAACTAGGCATGCTACCTTTTGGACCATGAGATTCTCTTTTTGCTGGAAGAAGATGATCTGCCTTTTATTTTGTGCATCTTCCTCATGGCATCCAATGTAGTTTTATGCTGGATGATCTATTTTAATTTAATTTGGCATGCCTAGGCATCCTGCCTTTTTTAGTATATTTTGTAATGTTTAAATGTACTTATACCTTGTGGTTGCACTTACTGTAAATATAACAGAAGGTAGCTAAAATCAGTGTAAAAACTTGCTAAAACGTTACATTTAAACAGTATTAAACAATATTTCCTGATAGAACAGTCAATCAGTGGAACAATTTGCCTCCAGACGTTGTTGGTGCTCCAATGCTGGAGGCTTTTAAAAAGAAATTAGACAACCATTTGTCTGAAATTATATAGGGTTTCTTGCTTGAGCAGAAGGTTGGGCTAAAAGACCTCCAAGATTCCTTCCAACTCTGTTATTCTGTTAAAGCTACTGAAAGCAAAAGAGGCTAAAAATATTAGAACTAAAATTATTTAAAATACCACCAGCAGTAGAAGTGCAAGAAATTACAAAAGGAGAACTGAAAGACCGTTCATGCTGAAATAATAACATAATGCTCATCAGACAAACGTCTTTAGAGAAATAGGTGAGCACAAATTTAATTATAAGAAGGCTTCCTGACTAAACATCTTATAAAGTGCAATTAAATATTTAAAGTTTGTCACATTTCAACAGAGGAGAGAATCCATAATCTTAAGTGGTGCAAAAATGTTTTTTTGTTGTTACTTGCCGATTTTTATTTTAAAAAAGAGAAGGAAGAAGATACAGCCTTTGAAGATTAGATGGGTTTCTGTGATTAAATATCATTTCATAGGACAATCCTATTAAGAGCAACCATAGCTAAAAAGAAGTCCAAAAAATGTAGAGGATCCTGACGTTCAAGGGTGTTTTTTCAGAAGGCCGCTGATTTTCTTGGTTTTTTTTTCTTTTGAAGCGTTTTGCTTCTCATCCAGGACGCTTCTTCAGTTCTGACAGGATAGTAAGGAATGGAAACATTTATATTCCTAGCAGATAGCTGGTAATCTGCATCTTTCTAGAACAGGGGTTCCCAACCTTTTCTATACCCTGGAATGCTTCTGATATATTCTCGCACCCCTTACAACAGTAAATAATTATATGCATATAAATATGCATATACATTATAATTTTGAAACTTCTTTTTTTTAAAAAAAAATAATTTTTATTTCAGATATATACATTTAAAAGGACATTTTCTCAATCATTACATCTTTATATTCACCATCAAAGCAAATAGAAAGAGAAGTGAAAGAGAAAACCATAGACGTAACAAAAGAAGAAGTTTAGAAGTTTGAAACTTCTAAACCTGAGTTTTCGCACCCCCTGGAATATTGTCTTGCACCCCGGTTGGGAATCCTGATTTTAGAGGGTTGTTGAAGCACTTGGAGGTTTATCTTTATCCCTGAGGTAACCTGAGTAGTGATCAGGTGTTCCTAGAGACACAGGTAAACCTCCAAGCGCTTCAATAACCCTCTAAAATGGGGAGGGGGAGTCAAAGTTGCGTCATCATGTAACATATCGCAACTTCGCTATATCAGGCATGGGCGTGGCTAGTGCGTGATGCACCCAGCTTGTGGGCCGCAAGTTTGACACCCTTGCTCTAAAAGTATGCACATTACCAGCTGACTACAAAGAATATAAATCCTTCCATTCCCCACTCTCCTGTCAGAGCTGAAGAAGCTTCTTCGATGAGAAGTGAAACATCTTCAAAAGAAAAAAACAAGAAAGTCCAGTAGTTGCCTCCTGAAAAAGCATCTTTGGGACAACCATGCCCTGGATAACTGAGAATCTCTACAGACTTTTAGAGGTTCCTGGACTAATAATAGTGCAGTTATGAATTAATAACCACAATGGTACATGTATAGAACAGCCTCAATATGTCTGTGTGTGTGTGTGTGTGGCGGTAACTGGTATGTTGAATTGAGTACCTCAGCTGGGATGGAATAATTACCCAGATCCACCGGGCAGAAATGAATGGCAAACCTCAAGAGATGTGCCACTTGGACATTCATTTCTGAGGCAGCATTTTTAATGTGCAACATTTAAAACGTTCTTCTTTTTCTCCTTTTTGTAGGAGGAAGAACTAGGGATAAGGACAGCAGACAGTCGCCTAGCAGGTAAACGTAAAGTGCTTTGTAGATGGATCTAGAGCAGGGATGTCAGACTCGATTTAATTGAGGGCCGCACCAGGGTTGTGTTTGACCTCGGGGGAGCGGGGTGGGCATGGCCAGCTCAACATCACGTCGGGGGTGCCTGTGGTGGCCTGAGCACTCTGCCAGCGAAAACGGCCCTCCCGAGCTCCATTTTCTATGGTAGAAGAACCGCGGGCTGGTCCTTTGCTGTTTCTAGGGAACTTAGATAACTGATCTAAATTCCCTGCGGGCCTTGTGTTTGACACCCATGAGCTAGACGATGCCATGGGAGCGAGATCAGCCAAGAGAAGATTTGGGCGGTCAGTATATCCTCTCTTGTTTTTCAGCCGGGGCCAACCCTCAGGCTTTGCAATTAGCTTTCAGCAATGACAGTACTCATGCAGGACATTTTATGTCTTTAATTACCTCAGTGGGGGTTAACTGCCCATTCAGCAGCAACACTGAATTTTAATTTTAATTGCGTACAGTATTTTAAAACATATAAAGGAATAAATGAAATATAAAGGAAAAAGAAATCTATATTTAGATATATATTTAGATAGATAATGAAACCAAGCAAAGAGAAGAAACTAGAATTAGAATTATTTATTGGCCAAGTGTGATTAGACACATGAGGAACTTGTCTCCAATGCATAACTATTAGGCATAATTAAAAGCATGTTGGGGAAACGTCTCCACTTTCTTTCCATTTGTTTCTCCAACCGCTGACCACAACTTCAACATTTATACTTTTAATTGAACATTGAAGATTATTCTAATATTTAAAAGTCTTTTCATTTGTTTTTTTAAATTATTATTATTTATTTATTCAGTTTTTTAAATGCTGCCCTTCTCCTTAGATTCAGGGTGGCTTACAACATGTTAGCAATAGCACTTTTTAACAGAGCCAGCATATTGCTCCCACAATCTGGGTCCTCATTTTACCCATCTCCGAAGGATGGAAGGCTGAGTCAACCTTGAGCAAGTGATGAGATTTGAACCACTGACCTATAGATCTGGCAGTCAGCTTTAGTGGCCTGCAGTATTGCACTCTACCTACTGCTCCACCTCGGCTCATATAATTGGACTCATAATTTATATTATAAAAGCCATGTTCCAAGTGTCTAAATGTGTAACTAGTATAGAAGGCAACCATTCTTGCTTACATTGAGTTAGTCCAATGTGATAGATATGTACTCTCACTTTGGTCTTCCACTCCAATATCAATAGTAAAGTTTCTCTTTTCCAATGTAATGCTGAATTTGTTCTTGCAGTTTTCAGCATATATCTTAGTAAACTCTGGCTATTTATTTAAGTTATCTGGGATTATTCTCAATAAACAGATTGGTGATTTCAATTTAAAAAAATCTTCAGGACTTGGTGAATATTTTGATTATTTCTTCCCAATATTTTAGGTTCTTTTTACGTAACCACTGCCTAGGATAAAATGTTCTCTTTTTTTGGTCATACAGTTTCCAGGATTTATTGTTATACAATTAGTCTAGCTTGGAAATTATTTGCAGATCAATATGCCATCTGTAAAAATGTTAATCTTTGATAAAAGTAAAACAACTTGCTGTGGTAAAACTGTCACACGCTGGGCTTAGCTTTGGTATATTGTAAAGCTATAACATTATATGCTGCTGTTCCATTTTCCCAGCTCAAGGAAGAGAAAGGAAATGTTTCCTTCATAGCATTTTGCTGCTATGGCTTGTCCATTATATATACTGCTCAAAAAAATAAAGGGAACACTCAAAGAACATAACCTAGATCTGAATGAATGAAATATTCTCATTGAATACTTTGTTCTGTACAAAGTAGAATGTGCACAACAGCATGTGAAATTGATTGACAATCAGTGTTGCTTCCTAAGTGGACAGTGTGATTTCACAGAAGTTGGATTTACCTGGAGTTCTATATTGTGTTGTTTAAGTGTTCTCTTTATTTTTTGAGCAGTGTATTTTGTTTTATCTACCATAATATGTGAGTTCCACCTCTTAATAGTTTAATTGAGCAAACCATGGTTTAAAATGCTGGTTTAATGATATGGGTAAATATAATCTTTCTGCATTTCTGTTTCACAGTAATGTTTTTGTCATTAAACTGCCTGACAATGGTTGGAGAATAAATAAAGAGAAACGCAATATATGAACTCATGTTTCAATAGCATAGTACGTTTTATTATAGGAATAGGAAGCCACGAGGTAACTAGAACATGCAGACTGACAATTGCACCACATTTCTTTGCCTAAAGAAAGCCAGTGGAGGCATCTGGTTAGTAGATGCAGTGCAGTAAAGGAAGCCTAATGAAAAGATAGGATTTCTATCTCTTTACATACACAGAAGAAATTATATAAATAGATACATGCAAATTTGCATAGAGTTAATGCAGGTCACAGGACGAAATATCACTGGGTGCTGTGTACAGATTCTGAAAATTATCTGACTTCCTGCAGTTATCTGACTGTCGAATAAATTGAATTCATTTTGTCTGTGTTTTTGCAGATTTTAAGAAAAAGATACATTTCAAAGTTATTCGAAACCCCGGGGACTTGGTGCAGTTTATTCGGGAGATGAAGGCAAATTCCCAGAAGGTGAGGCTTTTTAGTAGGACTTCCTAAACTGACTCAGGTTTACTATATGACAGGCATCTCTTTTACCCGTGTAGCTACACCAAGCAATCTTCCCCTTCTTGGTGCTCTGCTATCCAGAGATTCACGCTTACACCAATGCACATAGAAAGGGAGAAGCATAATTTTGTTCATTTTTTCTCTAGAACAGTTGATTTATATACCCAAAGTCCTTTCTGAATGTGTCTACCAATGCCTACAAGCCCTTTTTTCCCACCCTTTGCCTGCTTGTAGCTTTAAAAAGCATTCCACATCTTTTATCTGTAGCTCACATTTGGACTGGGTGGGTTGACCAAATGCTTTCTCTCCCCCACCTCGCACTCTCCCATTGGCAGTTTTCTGAACTTCCCCCATGTCCTTTTAGGGCAAAGAGAAGGCTGGTGAATCTGAAGAAGGGGTGCAAGAAGGCTCACCCCAAACTAAGGCAGATCCAGAAACAGGACACCCTGAAGATGGAATTCAGGAGAAAGAAGAAGATGAAGAAGATCTAATAGGAAAATTTGAGAAGGAATTAGAAGACATTTTGTTACCTAAGTCTGAAATGGCCAAGCTGAAGGAAGAAGTGAAAACTGAAATGGAGAAGGAGTTTGACAACATCATTGATGAGGTCAGGATTCCTTGGATTAGCTCCACTTTTCAGGTTGTTTTGATCTCTCCTTCCCAAAAGAGTGATGGGGCTATTACTGACTATTCCTAAGACTTGCATTCCCATTTCCTTCCATACTGGATAAAGTGAAGCCCTAGATTGGGCAGGAGAGAGGAAAAAATGTAAAAAGATTCTATAAAATGATGAATGAATAATTTTTATTAAAATTTATGAATTCATGATAAATCATGAATGAATTCAAGATTTATCCAGTAACATGCCCCCTTCACATTGCAAGCATCCCACATTGCAAGCTTCCTACATATTGCCTGAGGGAGAAGAGTAGGTCCTGTGCTTTTTCTTTTCTTTCTCTCTCTCTCTCTCTCTTTCCTTCCTTTCCTTTCTTCCTTTCTCTCCTTCCTTCCTTCTCTCTCCTTCCTTCTTTCTTTATTTCTCTCTCTCCTTTCTTTCTTTCTTTCTTTCTCTCTCCTTTCTTTTTCTTTCTTTCTTTCTCCTTCCTTCCTTTCCTTCTTTCTCTCTCTCTGCTTCTTTCTTTCTCTCTCGCCTTCCTTCTTTCTTTCTCTCTCTCTCTCTCTTTCCTTCCTCCCTCCCTCTTTTGTGTCTTTCTTTCTTTTATTAGGTTGTTTTCCTCTGATTTCCTCTGGGAGAAAAAAAGACGAGTGCCTACTCAGTTGAGATTGGCTTTATGGCATGGTTTTCAACCCTGACTGCAGAGGATTTAAAATATTACGCTGAGAACTGCATACACCGCACCCATTATCTCTTCAATATATTAAGTGTCTTGATGAGCTTACAGCAGGAAGGGTAGCAAGCATTGTACCTCCCATATACATTGTACAGTACTTCTTGTATCAGACGTAGGTTGCTACCGGCTTTACAATCCATTCGCTGAGGGTGTGTTTTGCTGCGTGCGCATGCACACTTCAGAGGAAATAGAGCTTCCACGTTACAAATGAAGCAAGAAGCATGGAAAAGAGCTATAGCGCAGCAATTCAATCTGCCGCCCCTGATCAGCTGGGCCTCGGAAGCAGAGATAATAGTCAGTACAGTATAACCTAGACCTGGGCAGAGAACCGGTTCCCTCTTGGCTTGGAGTCAAAGCTACTGGTTCAGGTGAACCAGTCCAAACAGGTAGCAACCCACCGTCTTGTACTTTTCCCTCCTTACTATGTGCTGGGTAAAGGTTTAGTCACATTCCACATTTTTTTCCTTCTCCCATATTCTTACCACCTTCTGATATATTTTAAAAGGGAATGTGTATCATCTCCAGTGTCTAAAAATGTCCTTTAAATTGCTTCATGAATCTAGGTTTTGGCATTGAATTGCTGAAAGTAATAAGAACCTGTTGAACAAACAAGTACAGGCAGTCCTCGACTTACAACTGTTTGTTTAGTGACAGTTTAAAGTTACAATATCATTGAAAAAAAGTGGCTTAGGATGATCATTTGTCACACTTAATAACCGTCATGGCAATTCCACGGTCACATACTCAGAATTCAGATGCTTGGCAATTGACTCATATTTACGACGGCTGCAGCATTCGGGGGTCATGTGATAATCTTTTGCGACCTTCTGACAAGCAAAATCCATCAGGGAGGCCAGGTTCATCTAACGCCCATGTTATTTTAACAAGTGCAGTGATTCACTTCTCAACTGTGGCAAGAAAAATCGTAAAATGGGTCAAAGTTCACTTGGCAACTGTCTTGATCAGCAACATAAATTTGGGGCTCGATTGCGGTCGTAAGTCGAGGACTACCTGTATCAGATTCAGCTCTGGTACTTCTGAAGAGCCCTGATCTAATAATCCATCACTGCGTACCAACAGGTTGAGGATGAAATGGGAACGAAAGGCATGAAAGGTGAGTTTGACCGAAAACAGGCCTCCAAGTCTTTGGCGTCCACCCTCAACAAACTCATTGACAAGTTGGATCCTGGCAAAGCCCCACCTGAAGAAGAAGAGGCTCAAAAGCAGCAGCAGCAGCAGCAAGTGGAGGAGGAGGAAGAGGAAGAGCAGGAGGAGGCAGTGGAGGATAGCAACACTGCTAAAGAAAACCCACCCAAGCCAACCCCGGGTATGATACACAAGCAGCACAATCAATATTGTCTTGAGTGTTGATCATTTGGATAATGTTTTTGAATCAACTAGCAGGTTGATTTGCCATAAATTGCCCCAAGTAATGGCTTCCTTGAGCTGATGAAAGATCAAGGTAAGGTACTGTATTTTTTGGATTATAAGACGCACTCCCCCCCCCAAAAAAAGAGGCTGAAAATTTGGGTGTCTCTTATTCTTGGAATGTAGCTTTTTCGAGGCTTTATTTCCCAGCCCTAACGAGGTGCTAAGATCTTCCTGGTTTGCAGGCTTGTTTTCAGTGATACTCCTTCCGAAATAGATTTTTTTTCCAGCCCTAAGTCTTTGCAGGCTTGTTTTCATTGCTACTCCCTCCCAACAAGGTTTTTTCAGCCTTAAAAAGCTGCTAACAACTCCCTCCAAAAAGGTTTTTTTCCAGCCCTAAGTCTTTGCAGGCTTGTTTTCATTGCTACTCCCTCCCAACAAGGTTAATTCAGCCTTAAAAAGGTGCTAACAACTTCCTCCAAAAAAGGTTTTTTTCCAGCCCTAAGTCTTTGCAAGCTTGTTTTCATTGCTACTTCCTCCAAAAATGTTTTTTCCCAGCCCTAAAAAGGTGCTAACAATCTTCCTGGCTTGCAGGATTTTTTCATTGCTACTCCCTCCAAAGTCTCCATGGTGATTCTCAGTCATCCAGGTCATGGTTGTCTCAAAGTTGCTTTTTTAAGAGGCAATTGGACTCTCTGGATTTCCTTTTGAAGACATTTCGCTTCTCATCCAAGAAGCTTCTTTAGCTCTTCAAAGAAAAACAAAGTCCAGTTGCCTCTTCAAAAAGCACCTTTGGGATCCCTCCTAAATAGTTTCATTTCATTGAACTTACCCGATCACCTCTGCTGGACTGGAGCTGGGTGGCACTGCTTTGCAGTAATTCTCCTTGCTGAGATATAGTTCCATCTGGAGGTAAGGAGAAAGATCTGCCCAGAAACATCTGTTTTGTGAATTCTGGGCTCTCTTCACTTCTTAGTAGCAGATGATAAACTACCTGAAGGTGGCTATACATTTGCATTGGTCTAGAGCAGTGGTTCTCAACCTTTCTAATGCCGTGACCCCTTAATACAGTTCCTCATCTTGTGGTGACCCCCAACTATAGGTTTAGTGCCAGTTCTTCCAACAGATCTTTAAGCTGATTGGCAAGAGGTCAGAGGGACACCCCCCTGTAAACGCCTGATTGGTTGGATTGTAAAAATATGTTCCGAGATGCCAGAATAGAAGCTTTAGTTGCTAACACCATTGGAAATTTGTCTTCTCCCATGGTCTTAGGCGACCCCTGTGAAATGGTCGTTCGACCCCCAAAGGGATCCCGACCCCAAGGTTGAGAACCACTGGTCTAGAGTCATCCGTATGCTGACATATCATCTAACACAGTGTTTCCCAACCTTGGCAACTTGAAGATATCTGGACTTCAACTTGCAGAATTCCCCAGCCAGCATTTGCTGGCTGGGGAATTCTGGGAGTTGAAGTCCAGATATCTTCAAGTTGCCAAGGTTGGGAAACACTGATCTAACAAACATTTCATCTTAGGCCAGGCAAGTAATGTGCTAGAGGTCCTATCCCAGGGTTTGGAAGCTATCAGGGTTAGATGGAGAGGAACACATTCAGAGACTTCTTTTCAAGATGAAGGCTATGTATTTAGAGGCGAAGGATTCTAGAGAAATACCATTTTTGACTCTCAATGGAATAATATTCCTTCTCACATTTTAAAATGGTTTATTAATTTTCTAAATACAAAATAAAAACTAGCAAGAACTAATTACTTAGAATGGAGGGTAGAATTAAAGAAGCCAAATTAAAAGAGAAATATTATATTATATTAATTATATTATATTATATTATATTATTATATTTATATGCCACCCACTCTCGAAAGACTCAAGGTGGCTAGGAGAAGTGACTTCCTATTCTTTTATAGCAGTTATAAACATAAATATAAAACAATTTCTTACTCTGCTTGCAGTATTGTTTACATTCTCTCTGCATTCTATTACTTTTATTCTAATCCTCAAAACCATATATTCTAACATCATTTTTATGGTTTCCTGTAAAAAGTCCAAAAGGTTTCCAATCATCATTAGGTTTAGACAATGTCCTGTCTGTAATTAAAGTAATCAATTTGGCCATGTATGCAAGTTCTAATATTTTCCCTATCCATTCTTCCATGCAGATAAAGTCAGATCTTTCTATCTTTATGCATATAATATTTTTTCAGTTTTTTCTGTTCTTTCTTCTATTTTTATTTTCTGTTCATTGTTATCTATTGCCTCTTGAATTTTCTCCATTCTATCATTTAATTCAGTGGTTCTCAACCTTTCTAAGGCCACGACCCGTTAATACAGTTCCCCGTGTTGTGGTGACCCCCAATCATAAGTCTAGTGCCAATTCTCCCAACAGAGCTTTGAGCTGATTGTCAGGAAGGTCAAAGAGACGCCCCCACTGTAAACGCCTGATTGGTCGGATTGTAAAAATATGTTACAAGATGCCAGAATAGAAGGTTTAGTTCCTAATACCAGGGGAAACTTGTCTTTTCCCAGGATCTCAGGCGACCCCCATGAAATGGTCATTCGACCCCCAAAGGAGTCCTGACCCCCAGGTTGAGAACCACTGATCTAATTTCTTCACATTCTTTCTTACTCCTCCAAAATTCCCTTTTGTATCCTCATGATTGTTAGCTGTCCTTTCCTATGTCTTAATCATTATCCCCTGTATCATATCCTGTATCATATTTAGGGTTTTTGAATCTTTTGCAAACTAGGTGTAGTTCCTAGCTTCTCTGTACTTTACATATCTACAGTTGTTTTCTGTCCGGCTGGAGAAACTATCATAGATGTAATTTTCTTTACTAGATTTAGTAGTTGCGTAGTAGTAGTAGTTTAGCAATATTGGTCTATAATTTCTTGTCAGTCAGATCTTGTCCTACGGCATATATACATATGCCGTATATATAGTATATTTATATTATGAATGTATATATATGGCCAAATACTATACAGTATATAGTATCAGTGGTGGGTTGCTCCTGGTTCAGCCCGGTTCCAAGTACTGGCAGCAGGACACTCCACCCACTCCATCCACCCACCCACCCATCTACAGGCATGCACGCAAACCGGTAGTAAAGAGTTTTAGAATCTATTACTGAATAATAATAAGTTTGGGTTTGGCATTCGGCGTTCGGGAGGCTGCCGAGAAGCCCCCTGGCTGTTTCAAAAGGTGACAGCTGGGCGGCGGCGGTTTTTTGCGGGGGGGTGGGTTTCGTTGCACGTATTGATTTTACATTGTTTCCTATGGGAAACAATGTTTCGTCTTACGAACATTTCGTCTTACGAACCTCCCCCGGGAACCAATTAGGTTCGTAAGATGAGGTATTACTGTATTTGATGTTGCCCATTTTCTTTCAATTAAGATGGCTTTATTATTTGTTAACCACTAGACTAAATTTGAGCAAGGGAGAGCATGATAGTTGTGGGAACCAAGATTCATATGAATGTGACTCGCATGCAGTTCCCAATGAAGTATTGTATCAATTCCCTTAGAAATTGCTTTCTCTAAAACACAGTTTAATGGCTTGCTGCTTCTCCATTCCATGGGGAATAACTCTTTGCTTTAAAATTATTCTGACCTTTGTGTTATAGTAAATGTTCCCAACATTTGTCTTTTAAAAACCTGCTCCTCAACTTGATTTTTGACTTGGCTATGTATAAATGCTGCTATTTGGGCTTTCCCCCCCCCTCTCTCTAGTATTTTATTCCTTCTAATCAGGCCCAAGGTAGCTCAATGAAGTTTGGGGTCACCCAGGTCAATGTTTCTATTTTCTTTCTCTTTTTTTGATATTCTATCATGTAGACATCTACAGACCTGGAGGGCAAGAATGCATTTTTGATTCTTAAGCTGGGCTTTACATAATGCTATTAAATTATCGGCTGAATGTAGCCTATCCGGTAGAGTCCGCAGTTTTTCTAGTGTTTAAGAGCCAGGGCAGATTTTTGTATTCTTGGCAGGCACTAGAACTGAGAGGTTTATGAGCTCTGAGCAATGCATCACTCGGGGATTGCATTCAGTTTTAATCGTCAGAAGTGGTATAGCCTTGGCCAGCTGACCAACCTCCTGTGACTTCTTGCCTTCCTTTTCCTCTGCTGTCCAGAAAACTTCTGCTTTTGCAAAAGTCTTGAAATGCTTTGAAGCCTCAGTCTTCTGCTCAAACAAATTATGTCAACCACAACAACAACAATAATAATACTTTATTGATGTGCAACTAAATTGGTATATGGGAGCTTCCATCCAATCACTGCATTCGTATTTTGTAAGCTGCCCAGAGTTTACTGGGCAGTTAGAATATAATTAATTTTACGGGCAAACTGTACCCAGCCTTGCTAGTGGGCACCTTGCAGTTTGCACTTTCCTTCTCTCTCAGAAATGCTGGCAGGCTGACATGCCCCTATCCCCCCCTTTTCTTTATCTCAGATGGCGACCCAGACGGGCGCGTGAATGTCAGGGTTACTAAAGTAAAACCGGGTAGCGCTCAGCAGAAGGAGCTGCGAGTCCAAGAGATGAGCAGGGACAACCCACAGCTGCACCACATAGAGAGTGTGGTTAAGGACCTCTTGGAGAAGGAAGGCCTGAAGGCAGAAGGTAATGCAGTCATGCTCCCTGGGATTGGTGTGTGTGTGTCATAATAGGAGTTCATGGTTAGGCTGTCGGGGGTCGGGTGGAGGTTATATGGTTCGTCGGGCCTTTTTGGGGCAGAGTGGTCAAGGGCAGGAGGCTGCCAGCAGTCCAGAATTGCAGGCTGCACAATGTCATGGGCATCTGGATACTAACCTGGTTATTCCATTACCTTGATTGATTGGTTGGTTGGTTGGTTAATTTATTTTCTAGGAAGGTTTTTCAGGTTGCCCATGTTTTTTCTGTAATGAGGTTCGTTGGGAGAGCCTTTAAATGACTGGTAGAACAAGTCAATGTTCTACCAATTTTTAGCTCCTCATATTATCTTTCTTCCCATATACAAACAATCTCAAGTTCCATCTTGGCATTTCAGATTTCATTATTTTAGGTACCAGTGCTAGAAAAGGCCTGTGGTTGAAAATTGCCTATAGAATGGAATTGTCAGTGAGAAAGTCTCATTAAAAGTTTTAAAAGGATATGTAGATGATGATATGCCTATGAATAACCAAGGTATGCAATTCATCATTTATTTTCAGTCCTCCTTTAAAAAGAAACAAGGAACATGCAACATGGATCGAGTCTTGTTAATTACCAGGGAGGAAATAATGAAATGAGTAGTGTAAGATATCACCCTAGTGTAAGAGCTGCGTGTACCTTACATTACTCTTTTTAAAAACAGAAGGCAACATTTCCAAAAGCTGTATGATTAATGATGGAGATTCTTGTTTGATTAGCTCTTTGAGATTCAGGTAAACTGGAAAGGAGAAGATAAGGCATCATTCCCAGCGCTCCAAGAATTTGTCAACTATGACCTTATTTGTTTTTGAATAAATTTGCCCATTTGTCCTAAAGAGATGTACACTGAAAATAATTATCTAAAGCCAAAACATAACATTCATCTTTTTCCTAAAATACAAAGCTATCAAAGAGTAATTTCAGGGATCTATCTATCTATCTATCTATCTATCTATCTATCTATCTCTATCTATCTATCTATCTAACTATCTATCTAACTATCTATCTAACTAACTATCTTATCTATCTATCTATCTATCTTATCTATCTATCTTATCTATCTATCTATCTTATCTATCTATCTATCTTATCTATCTATCTTATCTATCTATCTTATCTATCTATCTATCTATCTATCTATATCTATCTATCTATCTATATCTATCTATCTATCTATCTATCTATATCTATCTATCTTTCTATCTATCTATCTTATCTATCTATCTATCTTTCTATCTATCTATCTATCTATCTATCTCTATCTATCTATCTTTCTATCTATCTAATCTATCTATCTATATCTATCTATCTATATCTATCTATCTATCTATCTATATCTATCTATCTATCTATCTATCTATCTATCTATCTATCTATCTATCTATCTATCTACACATATAAACACACAAACGTGTACATGTGTATGTACAGTATATGTATATATATTTCTGACAAATCACAGATACACAAACACAAGCTGACATTCCATTTCATAAAGGAAATAAAAACATCTTTGAAGAATGCTTTCTTCCAGTGACAGGATTTTATCTATCTCATAGTGCTGGGGGGGGGGGGGGAGCAGATTTTATAAAAAATAAAGATAATTGTGCTTACATATAACTCCATTTTTATATATTCATACTTTAATAAACTAAATAATATAATATTGACTGTTGTTTTGCATAGGTTCCTAAACATTTTGCCATCACACTTCCCTTTCTTATAATTTTAATGTACACACCTCACCTAAAACTCCCAACAATAAAATGAAGGCAAATGAACAATGAGAGGTGGGAAATTACTATACAACTAAAATGTTATTTACATCTACTCTGGACTCTTGTCTGCACCCCCAAAAGAAACAGGGGATGCCTCATAGTTTGGGAACCCCTAATCTAGACTGAAATAGTTACAGGGTGGGTTGGAGGGCTGCAGTAGAAGGATAAGGAGATTAGAATTGCCCCCACCCTCCTTGCCTTTCGCAAACTCCTCAAAACCCACCTCTGCCGTCAGCATGGGGGAATTGAGACATCTCCCCCAGGCCTATATAGTTTATGCATGGTATGTTTGTGTGTATGCTTTGCTTTTTAAATTTTTTAGAGTTTTTAAATATTAGATTTGTTATACATTGTTTTTATCATTGCTGTAAGCCGCCCCAAGTCTACGGAGAGGGGCGGCATACAAATCTAAATAATAATAATAATAATAATAATAATAATAATAATAATAATAATAAATGGGGAAGGGGCTACAGTGAGAAATGGAGAACTGAGATCTAGCAGATTTAGCTGATTTTTTTCAAGAGCCACAAAGAAGGCACCCAGGAGCCTCAAGTTGCCAATAAAGTCTTTTCTGGATCATTAAGTAATATTGCCTTTTGTCTCATGAAAATATTTGTCACCATGCATATGCATTGCAATAACTGTTTGCAGTGTATTTATTTATTATTTATTTATTACTTAGATTTGTATGCCGCCCCTCTCCGAAGACTCGGGGCGGCTCACAACATGTAAAAAACAAATCATAAGCAATCAGACAAATTTAAAATATTTAAATATTTAAAAAAACCCATATGCTAACAGTCACACACACAGACATACCATGCATAAATTAAACGTGCCCAGGGGGAGATGTTTCAGTTCCCCCATGCCTGACGGCAAAGGTGGGTTTTAAGGAGTTTACGGAAGGCAGGAAGAGTAGGGGCAGTTCTAATCTCCGGGGGGAGTTGGTTCCAGAGAGTCGGTGCCGCCACAGAGAAGGCTCTTCCCCTGGGGCCCGCCAACCGACATTGTTTAGTTGACGGGACCCGGAGAAGGCCCACTCTGTGGGACCTAATCGGTCGCTGGGATTCGTGCGGCAGGAGGCGGTCTCGGAGATATTCTGGTCCGATGCCATGAAGGGCTTTAAAGGTCATAACCAACTCTTTGAATTGTGACCGGAAATTGATCGGCAACCAATGCAGACTGCGGAGTGATGGTGAAACATGGGCATACCTAGGTAGGCCCATGACTGCTCTCGCAGCTGCATTTTGCACGATCTGAAGTTTCCGAACACTTTTCAAAGGTAGCCCCATGTAGAGAGCATTACAGTAGTCGAACCTCGAGGTGATGAGGGCATGAGTGACTGTGAGCAATGAGTCCCGGTCCAGATAGGGCCGCAACTGGTGCACCAGGCGAACCTGGGCAAACGCCCCCCTCGCCACAGCTGAAAGATGTTGTTCTAATGTGAGCTGTGGATCGAGGAGGACGCCCAAGTTGCGGACCCTCTCTGAGGGGGTCAATAATTCCCCCCCCAGGGTGATGGACGGACAGATGGGATTGTCCTTGGGAGGCAGAACCCACAGCCACTCCGTCTTATCCGGGTTGAGCTTGAGTCTGTTGACACCCATCCAGGCCCCAACAGCCTCCAGGCACCGGCACATCACTTCCACCGCTTCGTTGACTGGGCATGGGGTGGAGATGTAAAGCTGGGTATCATCCGCATATTGATGATACCTCACCCCATGTCCTTGGATGATCTCGCCCAGCGGTTTCATGTAGATGTTGAATAGCAGGGGGGAGAGGACCGACCCCTGAGGCACCCCACAAGGGAGAAACCTAGGAGCCGACCTCTGGCCCCCCACTAACACCGACTGCGACCGGCCAGAGAGGTAGGAGGAGAACCACTGAAGGACAGTGCCTCCCACTCCCAACCCCTCCAGCCGGTGCAGAAGGATACCATGGTCGATGGTATCGAAAGCCGCTGAGAGGTCAAGGAGCACCAGGACAGAGGATAAACCCCTGTCCCGGGCCCGCCAGAGATCATCTATCTGTTCATTAATAAGTCAGTTTCTGTGGAAAAATAACAGTTTTTTCATAGTTTTCCAAGAATGCATTTTGCCCTCCTAAAGTCTAGGAAGTGTGCTTTTTTTGGGTTACTTTTAGGTACTTTTTTTAATCCTAAGCATTGATACATCCTACCAGTTTATGACCTGAGACTGTAGCTTTTTGTGTTGGTTGCTTTGGAGACCTAACAAAGAATAAACCTTGAGCAAATGGTAGGATTTTTTCCCCCTTGAAGATCAGGCTTAGGGATATTGGATTAGCCTTCCTCCTTTACCTCCAAATTCTTTATTATATGGCTCTTAAAGACCTTGCTAACAGAATTGAGAGGGGTGTTAAACCAATCTCATTTTGCCCTGAACTGATTTCCCCCCCATAGGTGCTGTAAGGTCAGAGTAAGCATAGGCATCCAGGATGTGCCAACTCATTTCTTAATTCTAGCAAACAGGATGTCAGTGTGCTCAGTATTTGCCTGTCTCCGTTCAGCTTGTTGGCAGTAGCATTGGGTGATATTTCCTTTTCTGCCAAATTATGGTGAGAGAAATTGGTTCAATGACAATCACAAATTTAAGATGACAATGGGTTTGGGCATGAGGCCAGCGCCAGGTTAGTCTTCTAGTGGTTTAATCTTTTGCCATTCCATTGCTTCTCTTTATTTAGGAGGAGCTGCCCTGTTTTTCCCAGTAGCAAGAGGGAAATTGTAAGAATTGTAGGTTCAATACATTTGAATGGCAGTAATTTAGAGAAGATTATTGCAAGGCTCTTATTAATGCTTGGTTCACTGTGATTGGCAGGAAAAATTGAAATTAAAATTGTGACCACTGGTGGTTTTGGAGATGATGATGACACCCACTGGCTCTCAGAAGAAGACACTAAGAACCTCAAAGACATTTTCTTCAATATTTTGGTAAGGACTTACATCCAGACTAATATAATGGGGGCAAATGTTTCTTTCCTATCATCCCAGCATAATGTTTTGACCTAGGATTCCACAAACCATGTAGCAGACTCCTTGTCCCAACAAAAACCCTTTTTTATTAAAACACTCTGAATTAATTAATTAATTAATTAATTAATTAATTAATTAATTAATTCAATTTCTGTGCTGCCCAACTCCCTAGAGACTCTAGGCAGCTCACAACAAAAATATAAAACATCAGTAATAGTACAAAAACCTCTAAAAACAGTTTAAAAACTATTTACAATACAAATAGTTAAACCTCTGCATACCATTCATGGCCGGAATCTCGATGGTTACTACCATAAGATCATTGGCCTCAGGCCTCTTGGAAAAGCCAGTTTACCACTTTCCAGAAGGCCAATAGGGTGGGGGTAGTCTGGATCTCAGGAGGTAACTGGTTCCAGAGAGCTGGGGCAGCCACAGAGAAGGCCCTCCCCCACAGACCTGTCAGCCAATACTGTTTAGCTGATGGGACCTGGAGACGACCAACTCTGTGGACCCTAGCCTGTCGCTGGGAGCTATGTGGTAGACAGCGGTCTTGAAGATAGTCTGGCCCTGAGTCATGTAGGGCTTTAAAGGTAATGACCAACACCTTGTATTGCATCTGGAGACCAATTGGGAGCCGGTGCAGTTTGTGGAGGATTGGTGTAATGTGGGTGTACCTAGGTACACTCACAACAACTTGCGCAAATGCATTCTGGACCACCTGTAGTCTCCGGACACTCTTCAGGGGTAGCCTGACATAGAGCGTGTTGCAATAATCTAACTGTAAGGTGACATGGACATGAGTGACTTTGAGAATAGCCTCCTGATCCAAGTAGGGCCAAAATTGTTGCACTAGGCGAACCTGTGCAAAGGTCCCCCAGCTACAACTGTCAAATGTTGGTCTAATCAACTGTGAGTCTAGGAGGACACCCAAATTGCGAACCCATTCAGGGGGAGGGGGCAATTTCTCTCCCCCCAGAACCAAGGATGGATAGTCGATATAGTCGACTGTCAGTACTGACGGCCACTCAGTTATGTCTGAGCCTGAATTCTTCTCATTCACATCCAGCAAAGTCTTTCAATGGTAAAATTATAGTCGCAGAAGTCTCTGAGTGTCACGAACTTAATTACCATATTTTTCAGACTATAAGATGCACCTTAGTTTGGGGGGAGGAAAACAAGGAGAAAAATTTCTGCCTCTGCCTCCCATCAATTTGCCTCCCAGTAAACAGCAAACAGCACAGATGATATACATTGTTTGCTGCGCATTTTTGTGCATATGTGCCTGACCCATAGAAATAGCAAAGAATTGGAGAAATGTATACTACGGGGTATATTAATGCCAGAAAGTTTTCTTAAATGGAGTCACAGTAATTCCTCCCAATTATTTAAATAGGTATACTTCAAACATGATTAAGTCAAAATTTAACTCAGCTGCCTTATCTTAATACTAAAACAGGACACTGTTACATTTCAGATTATACTTTTACAGATCTTTAAAACTGATGTGGCTTTCTGGAAGTATACATTATTCTCTGCTATTTAAAAGAAGATACAAAAGCATTGGGTCTCTTCAAATCAAGGATTTATTTTAAAAAGCTTCAGAGTGGAATTGGAGTGCTCCTGTGCATTTCAGTGTATTGCTTTTGTTAAGTTGTCGAGAACAATAATAAAGCAGTCTGTAAAAATAAGTCTAATAATTTGAACATTCTATAGACACTTACATTTATTGACTGACTTACTAGCAGCCAGTTTCAGAAGTCCAACATTGCCTGCAGTCCACCTCCCAGCAATTTGCCTCTTTGCAGCTACTATTATTTTCAGTTTAGCATGTGGCCTGCCTGCCTGCAGCCTCAATTCAGCTGAGGTTCGGGAAGCTGATAATGAATTGCTTGTGCTAATCAGGCTCTGTGCTGTTTGCTGCAAGGAGGTAAATTGCTGGGAGGCAGAAGCCAAAGGGTGGGGGCATATTCAACGTATAAGATGTACCCAAGTTTTCACTCACTTTTGGGGGGGTAAAATGGTGCAACTTATACTCCGAAAAATATGGTAAGCAAACTAATTGTCTCCTGCAAAGTCCCATCCCTTTCGCTCCTCGTTTATTTCCTGTGGGTAGGACCATTCATTATCGATCTGTGGCATTACTCTCAGGTCAACCCTTGTTCCTTAGATGTTCCCTTTGGCAGCTTGGTGCTGCGCACCCTGGGAAAAGATTTTAGCTGTTCCTCTTCCTCACTGATGTCTGACTCCAAAGGCAGCTGATAACTGTCAGACTGCCCTGGCCCTATCTTTGCCTCCAACGCAGAGCACTCATTAGAGCTGCCTCCAGATTCCAAGGCTGGCCCATGTTCCTCCCCAACCTCCTCACTGTCCGAATCTGCTGCCACTTCCCCTGGCCGCTGGAGGACCACAACACATAACTCCCAAATTGCTTACAGCAAAAAAAGCTAGCAGGCTGGCTCCCAGGATTTCATTGGGAGAGCAGCATTTTGTGTGTGTGTTGTGGCAGTAGTACACAACTCTGACGGGGAGTTTCTCAAGTTTTGAGGCACAAGGGTGGGACAGCAAGGAAGGAAAGTGAGAAGCCCCATCATGTGAGAAAGATTCCCTTTGCGCAATGTTGCATTCCACTTCTTGCTTGTTGGTAGAGGGGACCAGTTGGTGAATTTTGGAACGTTGTTGAAGATGGCAAAGGTGAAAAACCAAATCAGATTTCAGAGTGGAATTGGAGTGCTCCCATGCATTTCAGTGTATTGCTATAAATTAATCCCAGTGAAATACTAGCAGCATTTCTCAGCCCTTTGAGGAAAAATTAGGAAGGAGCCCTATGACTTTTAAGTTTTTTTCATCTTCGAGTGGCAAAGAACTTCGCCCAAAAATTAGCTTCCTTTTTGTCTTATACGTGGGGCGTTTCGTCTGTCTGTTTGATTGCTTTGGCATTTGTTTCTTAGATCCAGGGCACAGAGGAAGCACATAAAGAACAACGGCGGCAACGCCAACTGGAAGACAACTATCGTTTTGTGTGGGGGCGTAACCAGGAAGAGCTCCCTAGCACCGGTGGGACTGAATCGGATGACTTAGACTTTTGATCTTTTGCCAATCCCCAGAACTCTTGGCACTCATGGACGTTCCTTTGCAGGATTTGGCAGCCATCGATTCCCTCATGTGCATCAGGAGGACCAATTTGTTTTGTTGCTAGAATCTCTGTTGAATGCGTGCAAGACATCGGCAAGCTCAAGGCGAGCACCACTCCGAGCTGTGAATTGTCTCTTTTAAAGCTATTGCTGTCAAGTGAGTTTCTCTAGGGCATCCACTGTGACATTTCCTCCCGCACCTTAATGGCTCCTGTAGGGCTGCCTCAGATGGAGACCATGGCATTTCATAAAATTCCAAGCTTTCCCCCCTTTTTCAAACCACTGGCCTCAGCCTCGGTGCTCAAATCTTGGTCTTCAAAATGATTAAAGATTCACACAAAAGAGAGTAAAAGAGAGGAGCCCTGTACAAAACAAAATTCCCGCTGATTCAGGTGTGAATCAAGTTGGAGAGTTTAAAACTGGTGCCCTCCTGTTTCTAATACCCTCATAAATTGGAAGGATCTTGTGTTTCTTTGTCTCACCTGTGTGCCTTGAAACGTCAAATCAGAGGAGAGGACAATCTTCCCTTCTACGGTGTTGCTCTCCTCCCAACAGTTTGTTTTTCTTTAGGCCTGAATGTTTGAATTGTGAGCAAACCTGCTCCAGTGTACAGGCTGTCCCTTGACTATCTTCATTTCTGGAGCCGACAGCTAGGACACATCCTTTGTGTACCGAAATCAGCAGAGAAATGTGGAGGGTTGGGAGAAAAGCTACTGTAGGCCGATCTTCCTAGCCATGTTGTTTCACATACTAAAGGGCCTTAGATATATGAGTATGTGAACTGCATTAAAAATGTTTCCTTTGTAACAAAGATTCATGGAGGTACGGGACTGGCTGTTCCTTCTGTGAAGTCTCAAGAAGTGAAGCTAGCTGAAATTTGTGATTTATTTCCAATGCCGTTGAACAGTCTTGGCTGCTGCATGGGTGACTGGAGGTGAGGAATTGCGGCTCAAGGGAAGCAGCAAGGCTGAAGAAATAGTGTTGCCTTCCTTGACACATCCAGGACAAATCGCAATTCATTTTTCTATCAATAAATCCAGGTGAACCCAACTGGAATTGATGTTTGCTTTATGTGGCTCTGAGTGGATAGTGTTGGCTCTATAGAAGTGCTCTGAGCTGAGCATCAAGTCATTTCTCTATTAAAATAAATAGGGTGGCTTCTCTTTACTTCTTGTAAAACAAAGCATCACATCCAAGTAGGTTTTTGCTGCAGGAATCAGTGATCATTCTAATTTATTTTTTTGGCTAGTACAATAAATGCTGCATTATGGAACTTCGGTGAAGGTTATTTTTGTAAAAGATCTTGATAGGAAAGAAACTGATTCTTTTGCAATTTTAATAAACAAAAAATAATTACTAATTGTAATACCGATGATTGAAGTAAAGGAATGGTCTTCTCTTAAGTTTAGCAGACAATCGGTTCCATTCTATTGAATTTTATTATATGGTCACCAGGAGCATCCAAGAACTTACAAGGTATTTCCCTCAATGCCATCCAAGTCCTTTAGGCCACCTGGCTTGGTTTTAAGTTACTTTTAAGATAATAAAGAAGTGGAAAACTGGCTTTTCTATTGATATTCCAGAAAATCATCAAACCGTATCAATTTATGATTGACATTTGTAGAAATAAAAATAGCTACTTGACTATATAGCCTCATGCTCTGTTTTGCAAGGGTGCCCCGGAGAACAGATCAAAACAAGTGAAAAATGATAAACCAAGATAGAGTGATACCTTGTCTTACAAACTTAATTGGTTCCGGGACAAGGTTCTTAAGGTGAAAAGTTTGTAAGACGAAACAATGTTTCCCATAGGAATCAATGGAAAAGCCATTAATGCATGCAAGCCCAAAATTCACCCCTTTTGCCAGCCGAAGCACCCGTTTTTGCGCTGCTGGGATTGCCCTGAGGCTCCCCTCCATGGGAAACCTCACCTCCAGACTTCTGTGTTTTTGCGATGCTGTAGGGTAATCCCCGCAGGAGAATCCCAGCATTGCAAAAATGAGCACTTCGCTGGCAACGGAAGTCCAGAGGTGGGGTTTCCCAGTGAAGGGAGCATCAGTTAAATCGCAGCATCGCAAAAACACCGAAGTCCTCGAAACCGCACCTCCGGACCTCTGTGTTTTTGCGATGCTGCGATTTCACTGAGGCTCCCCTCGCTGGGAAACCCCACCTCCGGACTTCCGTTGCCAGCGAACCGCCCCATTTTTACGCTGCTGGGATTGCCCTGCAGCATCACAAAAACACAGAAGTCCAGAGGTGGGGTTTCCCATGAAGGGGAGCCTCAGGTGAATCCCAGCAGCACAAAAACGAGCACTTCACTGGCAACGGAAGTCCAGAGGCGGGGCATCCCAGCGGTGGCCGTGGGTTTGTAAGGTGAAAATAGTTTGTAAGAAGAGGCAAAAAAAATCTTAAACCCCGGGTTTGTATCTCGAAAATTTTGTATGACGAGGCATAAGACAAGGTATCACTGTAGTAGGTTAGTGAGAGGAAAGTCATAGAGGACAGCCACATTTTGTTGTCTTGGAATTTTTTAACTTTTCATAATCCACTTCAGTAATTATAAGTAGCTGAGAGCAAGAGTCCTCAGCAATGACATGAGATATGGCAGTGAAGAATCTGTGCAATAGAAGCAAAAACAAAAATACCATATATAATTGGTTTAAACGCTGTGGCCATCCAGACATAAATCTGCCTGCACTTGTGTCTTTGCCAAATAAAATAACTCCAGAAGATTCATGCACATAATTTGTCAGCAGATGAGATTACCCGCAGAACTGCCTAAGTAATTGCTAGATCTGGAGATTACCCTGGCCTGGCCTGCGGGATGGGCATTGCAAGGTAGAACTGAAATTGTGGCAGTATCTCGCTCCATTGGTTCAGGGATAATGGAGGGAAGGGGATATGTACAATACATGATTACGTAACTCAAGGTAGCCAGGCATCAAATGGATAGCCAAAAGTAGAACTAGCATTCAGAATTGTGCAGTTTATCATAAACTATGATCAACTGCTGACAGGGGACGATGAACAAGACAGCAATGAAACGAGACCAAGTACGAGTCAGGAGGAACTAAGAGTTAGCCATTATGGGGAAGAACAGGAAATATTGAGATAGAAAGGTATGAAAGAGAAGGGGCAAGGACAAGGGCACAAAATGAACTGCTGGCGAAGGGAAATGCAAAATCAACTAACACAATAAAAAGGAACAGAATTTCAGCCTACTATCGATTAACATTAATGGTCTAAATGCACCCACAAAGGGGAAATGTGTTTTGCTGAGTCTTAAGAAACAGAATATGGATATAACCTGTATACAGGAAGTACACATTAAAGGAAACTCGAAAAAATTATGGGAATCTCCCGAATTAGGAAAATTATACTGCGCACTATAACAAGTTAAAAAAAGTGCAATCTACGTAAATGAGTACTTAAACTCCAAAATTGATATACACTGACAAAGTAGGATCTTGATACTGCAAATAACAATGGGGAAAAAACAAAGGCTGCTGGTAGCAATATACACACCTAATAAACAAAAATATATATATTCCAAATTAAAATACACAGCTCAAAAATAAAGGGAACACTTAAAAAAACAATATAACTTCAAGTAAATCAAACTTCTCTGAAATCAAACTGTCCACTTAGGAAGCAATACTGATTGACAATCAATTTCACATGCTGTGGAGCAAATGGAATAGTTGTGCAAATAATGAGAATATTTCATTCATTCAGATCTAGGATGTGTTATTTGAGTGTTCCCTTTATTTTGGGGGCAGTATAGTAACAGAAATGGAATGGGAGAACATATGCATTGTAGGTGAACAATAAAATGGATTAAGTGCACAAATAACAAAAAAATTAGAAGACAACTACAGAGAGGGGCGGCATACAAATCCAATAAATAAATAAAATAAATAAAACCCTTTTTTAAATATAGTCAAGGAAATTGAAATACAGATAAATGGGGAAAATTAAATCCTCTAGACCAGTGATTTTCAACCTTTTTTGAGCCGCGGCACATTTTTTACATTTACGAAACCCTGGGGCACATTGAGCGGGGTGGGGTGGGGGAGCTAAAAAAAGTTTGGAGAAATTTTTTTTCTCTCTCTCCCTTCCTTCCTCTTTCTTTCTCTCTCTCCATCCCTCTTTCTTTCTCTTCCTTCCTTCCTCTCTTTTTTGCTCTCTTTCTCTCCCTCCTTCCCTCCCTCTATGTGTTTTTCTCTCTCTCCTTCCCTCCCTCTCTCTCTCTCTTGCTGTCTTTCTCTCTTTCTCTCTCTCTTGCTTTCTTTCTCTTGTTCTCTCTCTCTCTCTCTTGCTTTCTTTCTCTCTCTCTTGTTCTCTTTCTCGCTCACTCGCTCTTTCTCTTGCTTTCTCTCTCTCTCTTGCTTTCTCTTTTTTCTCTCTCTCTTTCTTTCTTTCTCTCTCTGAGCTTCGCAGCACACCTGACCATGTCTCGCGGCACACTAGTGTGCCACGGCACACTGGTTGAAAAACACTGCTCTAGACTACAGGCTCTGCTCCTTACCAGTTGTACGAGGGAAGGTTATATGTGATCTTTTGTCGAGTCACCCTGGTATACCCAAATATGGGATGAGCATACAGCTTCCTTAAGGAAAGGAGCTTTTAGTCTAGAAGCTAAGGCCGCTGCCTTACAAGGAAAATCCCAGTAAGGGCCTGGCTGGCTAATGAGAGCAAATAAGCTCAAAAAGTAGAAAAGTTCTTAAGAAGAAGCAATTTTTCCCATAGGAATCAATGTAAAAGCAAATAATGCGTGCAAACCCATTAAGAAAGAAACACTCGGAATTTGGGGGGGGGGGAGGAGAAGGAGGAAGAAGAGGAACAGGAGAGTCGCTGCTGAAGGAAGAAGGTAAGATGAGGGGAATAAAAAAAATCCAAAACTCTTAAGGCTTAAAAAAAAAAAGAGGGACTTAGGCGGCAAGGAGCACGCGCCTCCAATACACCCGGTGCGAGGCTTCCTCCCATACACTGGCTGCTGCTGCTGCTGCTACCTGCTGCCTCTTCCTTCCCATGCTGAAGGGCTCCCCTCTCTTCTCACTCGCTCGGTAGCCGGTGCCTTTCCTTCGCTGTGGTGATTCCTCGGCTGCCCAGAGCGAAGGGAGCGTTTCTTTTCTCTGGGCACTGGTAGAGGTTTATTCCCTGTCCAAGTGCCCAGAGAAAGGAAAATGCTTCGTTCGCTCTGGACTGCCAAAGCCTCCTTAAGCGCCACCGAAAGGCTCCTCTGGCAGCCCAGAAAAGCCTAAGATGGCCAGGATTAAAGGGGGAATGGCAGGAAACTGTCCGGGCCTTCGTACTGCTCTCAAATTTCCTGGGGAAAATTTCTAGGCTTGGGTTCTTAAGTAGAAAATGGTTCTTAAGAAGAGACAAAAAAATCTTGAACACCTGGTTCTTATCTAGAAAAGTTTTTAAGTAGAGGCGTTCTTAAGTAGAGGTACCACTGTATATATGTATACACAGAGAGAGAGAGAGAGAGAGAGAGAGAGAGAGAGAGAGAGAGAGAGAGAGAGAGAGAGAGAGAGAGAATACTACTTTTGTAGTTCGTAAATGCTACACTATAATCCAGAATAGAATGAAGAATAAAACTATTCTTCTCCTCCTCTTGCCTTGAACCTAGCAGAACTTTGCACTTATTGGAAGCCTAGTTAGTGTTTTTGTAAAGGTTATGTGAATGTTATTCAAGAGCAAAATAATAATATAAAATTTAAAAATAAGAAATGCTTGCAGTATGTAGAGCTGGGTATCTCTCTACTGCAGCCTATGAATTCACAGCAACAAGACACATTGATTAATATGTGCCATCAAGCCAGTGTCAGCTCTTAGGAGCCACATAAATTTTCTCCTTGATGATGTATCTCTAATTTAGTCTTTCAGATCTTCTAACAGTGCAGTCATCACTACTGCAATTGAATCCACCCATCTTGCTATTGGTTATCGTCATCTTTTTCCTTCAACCTTTCCAAGTATTAGAGCCTTCTCCAGAGAGACCTATAGAGCTACACAAATCAGCTCAGCATAGTTCACATTATTTTGGATGCCAGAGTTGTGAGGCTAGTAACTCTCCTGTCATTAAATGGGCTAGCATTATCTGGCTTGGCTGTTAAGCCTTTTTTTCTTTCTTTTTACTTTTGGCATCTGCAATGGGACCACACCCTCCACTGCTATTTTAGAATTACGAAACTAGGATGTTACATCCGTACCGTGTTCATACCCAACAGTATTATTTGTTTCCATCCTACCCTTTTCTAATCACAGACCTAGATCACGCTTCATGCAAATTGCTATCAAATTAAACATCTAGAAATCAACTTTTTCCTATTTCAAAATGACTTGCAGAGCAGACTTTCTAATTATTAATTAACAACATTTTTCTGCTTCTATTTTAAGAAAACTTTCACTTTATTCTTTCTCTCTCTTTTTTAAACGATTTAGACTAAATCAAGGAGAATCTTGTTGAGCAAGGTAGAAGGAACAGGATGACATCTGACAAATGGAGTGGTTTAAACATTTACAAATACATATAAAAATGTTCAGGGAGCAGCCAGAATTATGCAAGTAATTCTAGTTTACCCACTTTGAAACGAGAAGATTTTCAAGGTTATCAGCAAAAGCCAAACATATAGTATATATAAACCTATAAACCCATTTTATAGCCAAAGTGGAAAGTTGTGTGAATGACACTGGTTGGAACTCGAGCTTTTGTTCGCTTATAATATTGTGTGTGATATATGTTTCTTTAATGCCCTTTGCTATATCTCTCATTTAATGTGATTTAAAAATTGTGTTTTTATTATATCAAGCAGTCCCTAGTAAAGGCTACCTGATTAGAGAATTTCTGCCGTGTAAGGAGACAGGCCTCAAGAATGTAAGCTCCCATATGTCCTTTTCTCTTCTATGGGGGTTGTCAATCTGTCAGAAATTAATTCACATATCAATGGTATTAATCCGTGTTTCCTTTTCAGGAATGTGGCTTTATTTTACATAAGGAAGAGTATTGTGTCTGAGCTCCTTTCCGTTTCTCTTATTTCTGAATCAATTATCTATATTTAAGGTTTTCTGCTAGTTTATATTTAAATTGTTTTTGATCAACAAAATATAAGACCAATATAATTTCTTGGCTCTACCTCTTGGTGCAAGAAGTCAGGGGCTCACTCTAACCTGCTGGCTTTATAAACCATTGTTCAATTGTTGGTGCTTTGTCAGTGAATTTTCCACCAGAGTGACTGAAATCGATACTTTTGTCCCTATGGAAAAGGCTTAAATCAGCAGAGTTGGCTGACAAAAAGAAATAAAGAAATAGTGAAGTTGGCGAGAAAGAAAACACTTTGGAGACACACATATGTATTGGTCTACTTACATGGACTTATTTGCTTACAAGTGTGAATTTGTGTGCAATAGTTACTGATGTAATTTCATCCTTCTCCAGCCTACTGCCCTCTAGATATATGGGCTCACACTATCTACTTATTATTTAAACAGGGAAAGTAGGGGGAATAGTGTTTCCAGAGTTTGAGACTCTTTCTTTCTTTCCTTCCTTCTTTATTTTATTTATGAGGTTTGTATGCCGCCCTTCTCTGAAGACTCGAAGACTCCTTCCTTCCTCCCTCCCTTCTTTCTCTCCTTCTTACCTACCTACCTACATTCCTCAAGAGGCATCTGACCATCCACATTTGGAAATGGGACACAGAATTAGTTGAACTGGTTTTGCCTTCTATTTGTTAATATAATTTTTAAAAAACCTAAATTATTGTGGAATAAAGATTCCATGTCCAATGAATAAAGGAGAGTAACCAATGAAGAGAAAACATAGAATATTGTAAGACCTACCTGCCCTGCAAGACAGATAATAGGTTTAAAAGAGTTGTAGAATTTATAGTTCAAAGGCAGGCACAACACAATTCATCCATTTCATTGGCTACACGTGTTACTATCTTACCTACAAAACAAAGATTGAACATATACATTGCTTAAACAGTCATTAGGAAGCTAACATAGCAATAGCACTTAGACTAATATATTTCTTTGCAGTGCTTTACAGCCCTCTCTAAGTGGTTTACAGAGTCAGCATATTGTCCCCAACAATCTTCGTCCTCATTTTAACAGCCTTTGAAGGATGGAAGTCTGAGTGAACCATAACATGCTGAACGGCCATTTCCCCATGTTGAAGTTACCTGCATAGAATTTGGCTGTGTCCTTGTAAGTGACTTGCTAATCCAGAGATAATGTGGTGGGCTTTCCTTTGTTACAACTGGGAACATCATACCTACCTCACAAAGGAGAAAGTGGGAGGGGGCCTGAGGTAGCGGCTGATCAGGAGCAGCAAATTTAAAACTATCTCTTGATAGATGAGTAATGTGGTAGCACCACTTCACCAAGCAGTGTCTCTCCTAGGGAACAGTGAGAGGCAACGTTAGCTTTGGGTGCCAGAATCGACTTACTGGTCCTTGCCCTGCTCCTCCAGAAGAATGCCATTCCGGAAGTCATTCCCCATGAAGAGAAGGGAACACTTCCGTTTCAACTCCAGTGCCTATCACAATAAGATGGTGGCCAGGGGACAACCTGCAATTGACCCTTAGACTGGTAGGAAATAATAATAATAATAATAATAATAATAATAATAATAATAATAATAATTATTATTATTATTATTATTATTATTATTATTATTATTTATTGGATTTGTATGCCGCCCCTCTCCGCAGACTCGGGGCGGCTAACAACAATAATAAACACAACATGTACAATCCAATAATAAAAAACAACTAAAAACCCCTATTATAAAACCAAACAAACACACAAACATACCATGCATAACTTGTAATGGCCTAGGGGGAAGAGCTATCTCAACTCCCCCATGCCTGGTGGTATAAATGAGTCTTGAGTAGTTTACGAAAGACAGGGAGGGTGGGGGCAGTTCTAATCTCCGGGGGGAGTTGGTTCCAGAGGGCCGGGGCCGCCACAGAGAAGGCTCTTCCCCTGGGGCCCGCCAAACGACATTGTTTAGTCGACGGGACCCGGAGAAGGCCAACTCTATGGGAACTTATCGGTCGCTGGGATTCGTGCAGTAGCAGGAAATGTTTTACATCGATTCTTATATGGTTTTCTTGGTGATACTCCTTCATAGCATAAAACAGTTTTCATTTCTGCACTTCGTTGTAAGCACATACCAAATGAAAGTATTACATCACTACCACTAAGGCTGGATGACATCTTCTGCAGGCACCTCTGAGCTCCTTTAGTTAGCTTGCCGTCTGGATCTGTCAGAGGTAGGATTGTAATGTGTGCCATGTTGTCTCTTTCGGAACTAAGCAAACTTGTTAGCTAGAGCTGACAAAGTGAAGCAGGTCAAGCCCTCCACTCCTTACCAGTGGTGAAATTGAATTTTTTTTACTACCGATGGGCGTGGCTTGGAGGGTGTGGCAGGGGAAGGATACTGTAAATCCTTGTTTCCTCCCCACTCCTGGGGGAAGGATATTGCAAAATCTCCATTCCCACCCCACTCTGGGGCCAGCCAGAGTGGCATTTGCCAATTCTTCAAGCTACTCAGAATTTGTACCTGAATAAAAACCCATTTTTTTTCTTCCTAAAATGCCTCACATTTCTCAGGGTCTAATTTTAGACTGTTATTTCAGAGGTGGAAACTGACACTGAAATCAGGCATCCTTTTCCCCCCCAAAAAGAAGCATGCTTGCAATTATCTATAATAATTTATAATTCTCGTTTCTAAAGCAGACCAACTTCTCAACTATGAGATTTCTGAATCTCTAAAAGAGATGTGTGTTTGTGACAAGAAGATGGATGCTGTTACAATCAAGGGGTCCTCTTTACATGCCATTATTAAGGGGCGTACATAAGTGCACTGGTGTGCCTTTCGTCCCCTGTCCAATTGTCTTTCCTTTCTCTCACTTATCATATATATTTTCTTTCTTTCATATATCCTCTCCTCTAAGTTCACTTTTACCCTTATATATATTACCACATGTCTATTTTTCTTCCTATGTATTTGTGTATTGGACAAATGAATAAATAAAAATAAAAATAAAATAAAACCTGGTGGATTTCACCCTTGTTCCTTACTAAGTAAAATGTGGAAGAAAACGTTTGCAGGAAAAGACTGTTATTCCTTGGAAGCTCCTTGGAAGGCTAGAGCTGGATTTAGTACTATCTGGGTCTGCCTGTTACAAATGGAGAATCTTTGCCACTTAACAGATTGAGAGAGTTGGAAGGGACCTTGGAGGTCTTCTAGTCCAACCTTCTGCTTAGGCAGGAAACCCTACATCACTTCAGACAAATGGTTATCCAACATCTTTAAAACTTCCAGTGTTGGAGCAGCCGCAACTTCTATTAAATTTTTCTTAGTAGTCCTGAGTTGAAACCCCAATTTATAGAGGTAGCTAGATCATCTTGCTCTACCTTCTTCCTTATTGGATTCGGCTAGGGCTGTCTGACCAAGGGAGCATCTGAGATTCCTCTTTGGACTTTGGCATGAGCCCTTTTGGGGTGGGGCAAGAGAAGCAAGGCTTGATTGATTCATCAATCCTAGCCCTTGAGTGGCCTCTTTCAAACTTCCTCATGGTGGAAAGTCCGTTCTCTTCTTCCTTCCCCTCTTGTGCTGTGAAGAGGAAGAGGATACAGGGAAGAATGTGTAAGAGATGCTCCCTAAAGGAGGAGACTCCATTTCCTTTTAGCTTACCAGGCTGTAGAACTGCTTGTGCCGCCCTATTGATGGGCAGGAACTGCCCAGGGCGAAGTAGCCTACCTTCAGCTTGAAGATGGAGTGAGGTTGGGAAGGAATGTTCCATAGCTGGGTAATACAAGAGGAGAGGAGAGCAGACTGTGATGTCTCTTTCCTTGGAAATAAAGGAGATGGAGTATGGAGAGTTACATTATTAAGGGATTTATTTTATTTATTTATTTAGTCCAATACATAATACACATTGAAGAGAATAGATAAGTAGTAATATAAATAAAGAAAACAACAGAAGAAAAGATATAAAAGTATAGGTGAACATATTTGAAAGGAAGAAAAGATAAATGAGATAAGGAGAGACAATTGGACAGGGGACGGAAGGCACACTGGTGCACTTATGCACGCCCCTTACTGACCTCTAAGGAACCTGGAGAGGTCAATCGTGGATAGTCTAAGGGAAAAATGTTGGGGGTTAGGGGTTGACACTACTGAGTCAGGTAATGAGTTCCATGCTTCGACAACTCGGTTGCTGAAGTCATATTTTTTACAGTCAAGTTTGGAGCGGTTAATATTAAGTTTGAATTAGACTGGGATTGAGGGAGATCAAGGTTTAAGCCAGCCTTTAGCCACTGAAAGTCACTGGATGATTTTAATCCAGACATTCTCTCTTGGCCACTAATCTCACAGAGATGAAGAGAGATCCTGAATTTGTTCTTCATTTATTTTATTTATCATTAGGGTTGGAATGGACCTTGTAGGTCATCTAGGGCTAACCCCTGCTTGAGCAGGAGACCCTACACCGCCCCAGACAAATGGCAGTCCAATCTCCTTTTGAAAGTCTCACGTGTTGGAGCATTCACAACCTCTGCAGGCAAGCTTTTCCACTGGTTGATCGCTCTCACCATCAGAAAGTTCCTCCTTATTTCCAGGTTGAATCTCTCTTTGGTCAGCTTCCATCCGTTGTTCCTTGTTGGACAGATGAATGATTTAGACTCACGGGCACTGAGTGGAATCCATATTTTGAGCCTCCCAGAAGGAAAGTGTTAGTTACTGCAGTATAAGAGCCAGGGTGGCACAGTGGTTAGAGTGCAACACTGCAGGCTACTTCATCTAACTGCTAGCTGTAGTTCACCAGTTCAAATCTTACCACTGGTTCAAGGTTGACTTGGCTTTCCATCCTTCCGAGGTTGGGTAAAATGAGGACCCAGATTGTTAGGGGCAATATGCTGATTCTGTAAACCACTTAGAGAGGGCTGTAAAAGCACTATGAAGCGGTATAGTAGTCTAAATGCTATGGCGTGATTTATTACCCTTCTCTGGAGGTTTTTAAACAGACTCTAGATATTCATCTATCTATCTATCTATCTATCTATCTATCTATCTATCTATCTATCTATCTATCATCTATCATCTATCTATCTATCTATCTATCTATCTATCTATCTATCTATCTATCTATCTATCTATCTATTCCAATACATAATACACATTGAAGAGAATAGATATGTAGTAATATAACTAAAGAAACGAATAGAAGAAAAGATATAAAAGTATAGGTGAACATATTTGAAAGGAAGAAAAGATAAACGAGATAAGGAGAGACAATTGGACAGGGGACGGAAGGCACACTGGTGCACTTATGCACGTCCCTTACTGACCTCTAAGGAACCTGGAGAGGTCAATCGTGGATAGTCTAAGGGAAAAATGTTGGGGGTTAGGGGTTGACACTACTGAGTCCGGTAATGAATTCCACGCTTCGACAACTCGGTTGCTGAAGTCATATTTTTTACAGTCAGGTTTGGAGCAGTTAATATTACATTTTAATCTGTTGCGTGCTCTTATGTTGTTGCGATTGAAGCTGAAGTAGTCATTGACAGGTAGATTGGGAAATGACAGTAAATCTCGTAATATGCAGTGGGTTGGACTTGATGACCTTATAGATCCCTTCCAACTCTGATTCTATTGTCTTCTAGAAAGCATTACTGAAGGGCCAGCTTAGCTTCTTTAGGAAAGCTGTTCCAGAAGATGGAAGCATGTTTCCTGGTTCTTACCCTCCTGGCTTTATGTAAATAAGAAGTGCATCTGTAAAACCACTCCTTAATGCTTATTTACATAGTAGGGTAGTGGATTTTTTGGGTCGGGAATTTATATGCTCTGTTTATTACTTTTCCTCCATTGACTTTTCTTTCCTCGAGTCCAAGTACCGTTCTGCTCCACGTCTCTTACAAGGAAGTGCTCATTTAATTTTTTTATTTGATTTACAGTATGAGTACAGTATGAGTAATCTACCATTTCATCAGTTAGGAAGCAAAGATTTATAGAACATCCTAAAAAAAAAAGTCAATATGATATTTGAGTGGCAAGATTGCTAAATTTTAACTCCTTAGCTAAATTTTGGGGAAAATGTTCAGAAGATAAAGTCTTTCATATGAGACCATTAAGTCACTGTCTTTTCCACATTTGACTGAGGATGTCCCAATTCAATCTGTCCCCCATAATCAACCAAAAGAATTATCAGTAAACTTTGACATCTCTGGCTTGGTGAACTGGACCTTAAAATAATGAACTAATAATTAGCTGCAGATTAATATTAATTATATTTTAATTATATTTTAATTTTTCCCCTTGCATGAAGAGTGTGAAATCATGTGATGCATGATTGATAAGGAACCAGTCTCTGCAACTCTCTCTCAACTTTGGCCTGAAATAAATCCAGTTTAAGGAGCATTTTGCAATAAACACACCATCTCTGTGTGTGCAAGTGCACACCCCACGCATACCTGTGTATACAAGTGCACACATGTACACAGACACATACACACACACACACACACACACACACACACACACACAGAGGTCCTTAATGTAAGTCAGCAAGTAAGATAGCAATAAGCTATCCTTAACCTGGTTGACATGTCTGGCTAACAGTGGTCACAGGGCAAATATTCTGATGGCACCAAATAACTGGTGAACGGCCAATGGCAGATATTTCTCATTTACTGTCCCAAAATACAAGAATCTCCAAGAGGAATTTACCAACCTAGATCACAATTGGACTAGACTGGTGCAGAAAAAAAAGCAGATCCTAAGATTGCTGAAATCTTGGAGGATATTCCCTGAATATAAAGAGCTGCCAAGATCTTCAGTGCTTATTTATTTATTTATTTATTATTTATTTATTTTGTCCAATACACAATGAGGTAAGTTTTAGTGGGTATATATATTGTTGTGGTTCAGCCTGGGACCCCTCCGGGAATGGCTGATTTGCTGTCGGCTTCCAGCTCAGAGGGAGAGGCTGAGGACCAGGAGGTGCAGACTGACGAGGAAGCGGAATCCCAGGCTGAAGAAGAAGGACAGCCAGAGTTCCACCAGGGGGAGCTCTCCCCAGCAAGCAGCCTGGATTCCCTGGGGGAAGATGCTCATGACATCATAGATATGCGACAAAGGAGAGCTAATCAGAGATGAACTCAATTGGCTAGGTATTTCCAGCATTAGAGGTCACAGCTGGGTTTGGGTGTGGTGCTTGGGAAAGGATAAAAGGCGGCCCCACCCTTCCTGGCTTGTGGAGTTTTATCTTGGAGATTCGTGAGACCTGTCTGTGAACTTTGGTGGCTACAATCCTGGTTTGTGCCTTGGACTATTGAAACCTTGGGGGGGTGTGCCAGCAAGAAGCTTGTGAAATTGACTGGACATCAGGACCCTGTTGTAACGTATTGTAACCTGTCTGCTGTGAAGACAGGTTTTCCTTTGTGCTTATTTTTTCCTGCTATAAAATACTTTTGGGATTTTACCAGAGTGTCTGGCTGTTTTTTCAGTGGGTGTGGAGGTCTGGGAAAACCCAGACAGAACATATATATACATAGTAAAATACATGATGAAGGTTATAGAGGAGATACTCATAGTAAAATATATCTAATAAATAATAGAAAAGAAGATATAGTAATAGAACATATCAATGAAAGAATAGAAGAAGAGATATAGGAATAGAAGAAAGGTATAGGAGATATAGGAGAGCAATAGGACAGGGGACGGAAGGCACTCTAGTGCACTTGTACTTGCCCCTTACTGACCTCTTAGGAATCTGGATAGGTCAACCGTGGATAATCTAAGGGTAAAGTGTTGGGGGTTTGGGGATGACACTATGGAGTCCGGTAATGAGTTCCACGCTTCGACAACTCGGTTGCTGAAGTCATATTTTTTACATTCAAGTTTGGAGCGGTTAATATTAAGTTTAAATCTGTTGTGTGCTCTTGTGTTGTTGCTTAAGCTAAAGAGCAAAGCAAGATCCAAGGGCTCAATATTATTTATTTGTTTGTTTGTTTGTTCGACTTCTATACCGCCCAATTCTGAAGGACTCAGGATGGCTTACAAGAACCATTAAAAATACAATATAAATACAAAGGGATAAAAAAGAAGTCAAACATTATCTAAAACTAAAACATTATCTAAAACTAAAACCCCATTAAAATTTTAAATTTTAAAAAGGCAGTTTATGAGAGCCCTGGATTGAAGGAAGGGAATAATGAAGGCAAAAAGTCATATAGATTTGATTTGCGGGGCGATGGAAATTATAAAATTGGTGAAAAATATTGTCTTAGTCGCTGGTTCATAAAATAACTTTAACGTTGGTTCGGAGGGGAGGAAGCTCTCCACGTGCTCTGACTCTACATGTCCTGAGGGTGCTTTTTTTTCAAACTGGATTTCCTTGGGTTTTTTTTCCTTTGAGGAAGTTTTGCTTCCCATCCAAAAAGCTTGTTCAGCTCTTCAAACGTCTTCAAAGAAAAATCAAGGAAGTCCAGTTGCCTCTTGAAAAAAAAGCCCCTTTGGGACAACCATGACTGGGATGATCAAGAATCTCCATAGATTTTTAAAAGAGATCTCAATTCACGACCAAGTGGAAATGAAGTGGGATGGATTCCTCTTTGTGAGCCTCACTTATTTTATGAACCAGCGACTAACCCAATCTTCTTCTCCACCGGTTTTACCATTTGCATCGTCCCACAAATCAAATCTCTCTGCCTTTTCAGTTTCCTTATTCCCTTCCTTCGACCCAGTGCTGTAGTGTAGGGTTTCCAGCCTATGCAAGGGGTTGGACTAGAAGACCTCCAAGGTCCCATTGTTGTTGTCGTCGTCGTCCTCCTCCTTCTCTTCCTATTATTATTATTGTTGTTTTTATATTATTATTATTACTATTACTATTATCATTATTATTATCCTTTGTTAATGGCTACTTCAGCTTCAACCCCAACAACACTCGAGCACACAACAGATACAAACTTGAAGTAAACCGCTACAAACTCGACTGCGGGAAATACGACTTTAGTAACCAAGTAGTTGATGCATGGAACTCACTACCAAGCTCTCTAGTATCATCACCTAACCCCCAAAACTTTACCTTTAGACTATTCACTGTTGATCTCTCCTGATTCTTAAGAGGTCATAAGTGCACCAGAGTGCCTTCCGTCCCCTGTCCTATTTTTTCTTTTATCATGTATATAAATATTATTATAGCTTTGTATGCCACCAATACATACTTGACAAATCAAATAAATAAATAAAATTATTATTATTGTTGTTATTATTATCACTATTATCACTATTATCACTATCATTATCATTATTATTATTATTACAGCGAGCAATTGAGTCGTGCTTTGCACTTTACCTCAACCCCTAAAAACCTTGGCAACTCTTCACATTCAGGGATTATCCCACAAGCTTTTAAATAGCCATAACCTGCAGTAAGGATCTGCTTTGGGGAGCCGAAGACGTGGAGTGGGGGATTCCTCTCACTCCCTCGGCCCTTCCGCCGCCTCCCGCCGTCCACTGTGGAAAACAAACATTCCGTCTCCGGCTCCCACATACTTTCCCTCCACGTGCCTTCTCCGCCCTAAAGCCCCGCCCTCGCCTTTAGTCTTCTGGTCAGGGAGCCAATCGTAGCTAGGCCTTGCGGGATTCCAGCCAATGGGTGCGGCCGTGGGTGGGGGCGCCCGTGTGCCTTGGAGCCGCTTGAATTTGGCACCCAGGATCGGCGAGCGGCTAAGCGGCTGGCGGCTTCTCAGGTAAGCGCAGCAGGTCCGGGCGAGGGGGTGGGGGTGTTGATTGAATTGCCTGTCTCCCCTTCGTATGACTTTGGAGTCGTGGTGGCCTTTGGTCGTCTTTTGCCTTCTTGCGATGAGCGGCGACATCCCGAAGCAGCGGAGATAAAAAGCTTTAAGAGAGTTGGAAGGGACCTTGTAGGGTCATCCAGTCCAGGGGTAGGCGAAGTTGGCTTTTCTATGACTTGTGGACTTCAACTCCCAGAATTCCTCAGCCAATCATGCTAGTTCAGGAATTCTGGGAGTAGAAGTCCACATGTCATAGAAGAGCCAACCTTCCCTCCCCTTGATCTAGTTCAACCCCCACCAAGCAGGACACCCTGCACCATTTCTGTCCAGTCTCTTCATTAAAGCTTCCAATGATGAAATAACCGAATAACAGAGTTGGAAGGGACCTTGTAGGGTCATATAGTCCAACCTCTACCAAGCAGGAGACCCAACACCATTTCTGACAGGTGGCAGTCCAGTCCCTTTTTGAAAGCCTCCAGTGATGAAGTTCTCACAACTTCTGAAGGCAAGCTCTTCCATTGGTGGATCGTCCTCAGTTTCAGAAATTTCTCCTTATTTCCAGGTTGACTCTCTCCTTGGTCAGTTTCCATCCATTGTTCCTTGTCTGGTCTTCAGGTTTCTTAGAAAATAGCTCGACTCCCTCCTCTCTGGGGCAGCCCCCCCCTCTAGTAGATTTTTTTCTTTTACAGTACAATGTGCTCCCCGCTCCCCAGTATCTATTTCTTTCTTTTGGCTCTGGCTCTGCCCCCCTCCCCACTACATTTTCTCTCTCTTTCCCTTCCGAATTTTATATGTTTTAATTCAGAAGAGATTGAAGAGCAAAAAGTGCCTTTCTTCCCCATTTCTCCTCTCACTTTTCCTGATATAAATGATGGATTGAGGGAATGGATGGAGTTCTCAGAGAGGGGCGGCATACAAATCTAAATAATAATAATAATAATAATAATAATAATAATAATAATAATAATAATAGCAATAATAATAATAATAATAATAATAATAATAATAATAATAATAATAATAATAATAATAATAATGTATCCCAGTACAAGTAGTCCCCGATTTACTTAGTGACAAAAGTTAAAACTTTAGCCCTTGTTTCTTTACCTTGGCACCTGGGTGGATTTCAACTGGCAGACTTCTGGAAATTCTGGGAATTGAACTCCACTCTTCTAGACCACGGGTGTCAAACCGGTGGCCCATGGACCGAATCTGCCACATGTAGGCAGTAGCTGGATTCTTGCTAGCAGTTTGGGAATGGGAGCGTGTGGGCATTACTGGTTTGCCACACCAGTTTCAATGGTAGCAACCCACCACTGCGTGTAGGCCATGCCCACCCCGGCTCTGCAAAGGCAAAAGAATGTCAAGATACATCACAATACCTCACGATATGTCACAATGCGTCACATGACACGATCAAGTTTGACACCTGTGTTCTAGAAAAACATTTATCTATAGAATCTTCCAAGGAAGGAGAATCCATCATCCTCTTCAGGCTGTGCTGCTGTTCTTTCTCTTCCTCCACCGTCACTTTCCATCTTGTAACCTCCGAAAGGTTTCTAGTTGGGTTCCTGTTGTGGTTAGCTCTGGCCCAGCTCCTGCCCCAAGGAATGTGCAGGTGGATGTGGGGGAAACATCCACATGCCGCAGGCCTGTTTTGCTCCCGATGGAATCTGCCGACGAAGCTTCCTCTGGCAGACTTCTGGAAATTCTGGGAATTGAACTCCACTCTTCTAGACCAGGGGTGTCAAACCGGTGGCCCATGGACCGAAGGAAGCGTGAGTGACAGGGAAGAGGGGAGTTTGGCAGACTAGCCCAGGAGGAGATCAATCATCTGTATCATCCCTGGATTCTGAACAAGAATTAATGACACATCCACGCATGTGTAGAGTGATGCATAGGAGACAACAACTGAAGGATTATTACAAGAGAAAATGAGGCCACCTGTGGTCGGGTGGGGCTGCTGTAATTAGTGCTACAGATAAAAGTGCAGCTTGGTGTTTTAGCCTCATGGCAGTTTATCTGATTCATTGTTCGTCAAGATCGTGGTTTTTGTGCTGTTCAAGATTGTGTGTGGACTCTCTGGACTTTAGAATTGGACTCAATTTCCCAGTTATTGTGTGAGCAATTGGATTGCATTTAACCTGTGCCTTTTGTGTACCAGAAAATCCCTTTGACATTTAAAAAGGGAGCTGTTTCTGTTTTTCTGTTTATAAAAACTTCTGGGGTTTCCTTTTATTGTGTGGTATGTGTCTTCCTGGACTAATTACCCTGTAATTACGGATGGTTGAAACACGCCGGCAGAACAGGTTCCCTTTGTGTTTTGGATCTTGGACTGTGCTCAGCTAAGCCGCTGTTGTGGACAGGGTTCATGTTTACATCCCAATTTTCCCATGGGGGACTCAGGAGACGCTTCTTCACTATTCTCAGTGATCTTTTAGGGCAGTGATGGCAAACCTACGGCACAGGTGGCACGCAGAGCCATATTTGCTGGCACACGAACCGTTGCCCTAGTTCAGCTCCAACGTGCATGTGTGTGCCAGCCAGCTGATTTTTGGCTTGCACAGAGGCTCTGGGAGGGCCTTTTTGGTTTCCAGAGTGCCTCCGGGGAAATGGGGGAGGGTGTTTTTACCCTCTCCTAGCTCCAGGAAAGCCTTTGGAGCATAGGGAGGGCGAAACACGACCCTACTGGGCCCACCAGAAGTTGGGAAACAGGCCATTTCCGGCCTCCAGAGAGGTGGGGGAAGTTGTTTTTGCCCTCTCCAGGTATTGAATTATGGGTGTGGGCACTCGTGCACACACGAAAGCACACATACACTCTTTTTGGCACCCAAGGGTAAAAAGATTCGCCATCACTGTTTTAGGGAATGTCTCTTGTGTCCTGAAGATCCACCTGGGTGGATTCACAGAACACAGAAAAGAGAAATAATGGAATTGAAAGGGATCTTGGAAGTCTCCTAGTCCAATGATCACCAACTGGTGGTCGGTAGACCACTGGTGGTCCGCAGGAAAATTATTTGCATTTTTATATTGCACTAAATACTACTACTGTATTTATCTTTTTTTTAAAAAGAAATCATATTAGTGGTCCGTGGGATTTAAAATTATGAATTTAGTGGTCCCTGGGGTCCAAAAGGTTGGTATCCCCTGTTCTAGTCCAATCCCCTACTCAAGCAGAAAACCCTATATCACTTCAGACAAGCGGCTATTCAGTCTCTTCTTAAACAGTGATGAAACTCCCACAACTTCTGAAGCAAAGCTGTTCCGCTAGTTAATTGTTCTCACTTAGGAAGTCAGATTTTCCCAAGTAAAATACAGTTGTGCAAACTTTGCAAAGTAAACATATGTGTCTCTATTTAACTTACCCGTATCTCTGTTTAATCTACCTTTGTTTAAGCCCCTAAACTCACTACTGTAATCTCCCAGATCCTAGCCTGGTGCCTTTAACCATTGTGCCAAAGTAGCTTAGGGGGCCGAAAACAGTTTGTATAAGCACATGCAAGGGATATTACTGGTGGCGGTGGCTACCATAGCTACCTCAAAGTGTCTTCTATTTCGGACAGCCACATCCCATAGCTTGGACATCCTAATCTTGAGCCGAGGCCTCCATGACTGGAATGGATTTCATTGGGGTTTGCTTTACTACTCTCTCTGCTCTGCTGTTTCCATTACCTAGTTGTTCGTGGTCTTATCTTTCTTGAGCAGGCTGTGGTCATCTTTATTTATTGAACACCTTGCCTCTCATGGAGAAATAGAAACAGTGTGTATACTGCTCCCTCTTTCTATTTTTCCCCACTATAACAGCCCTGTGAAGTCACTTGGCAGAGAGAGAACACAGCCGGTCCAAAGTTCGCACTGGGATTTCCTAGTCCAATTTCTCAACAATTAGATCCTAGAATTATTCCACTGCCTGCTCCCAGTTACGATCTTATCCTGATCTTCCAGCCTAGCTTCCAGCCTTTGTTCTTTATTTATGTATTCTTTCTTTCTTTTTCTTTCTTTCTTTTTCTTCTTTCTTTCTCTCTTTCTTCTTTCTTTCTTTCTCTCTCTCTTTCTTTTTCTTTTTCTTTCTTTCTCTCTCTCTTTTTCTTTCTTCCTCTCTTTCTTTTTCTTCTTTCTTTCTTTCTCTCTCTTTCTTTCTTTCTTCCTCTCTTTCTTTTTCTTCTTTCTTTCTTTCTTTTTTTCTTCTTTCTTTCTTTCTCTCTCTCTTTCTTTTTCTTTCTTCTTTCTCTCTCTCTTTCTCTCTCTCTCTCTTTCTTTTTCTTTCTCTCTCTTTCTTTTTCTTCTTTCTCTCTCTCTTTCTTTCTTTCTTTCTCTCTTTCTTTTTCTTCTTTCTTTCTTTCTTTCTTTCTTTCTCTTTCTTTCTTTCTCTCTTTCTTTTTCTTTCTTCTTTCTTTCTTTCTTTCTTATTATTTGCATGCATATAGTTGTCCATCTCATATGTATGAGGGGTGGGGTTTTTTGCAAATAATTAAAGCCAACATAAAAACAATAACAAAAAATGCAAAAAGAACAATTTAAAGAACAAGAAAAACAAAAGGAAGGAAACAACCTCTGTGTTGACTTTGCCATATTCCCTGGTCTCCTTGCCCATTGGCCAAAAACATGTTTTCAGAGTCTTTTCAAAGGGCAGAGTTTAGGCATGGTGGGTTTTCTTCATAGGACGTGCTGAAGACTGGCCACTTGTTCTAACTAAACACAGGACTATTGTCTTGGAGACTCTCCCTCGAACCACTCCAGGGCCATCAACTTTCTGGCAATGAAAACCAGCTCATTGTCTAGACCAGGAGTAGGCAAAGTTGGCTCTTCTAGGACTTGTGGACTTCAACTCCCAGAATTCCGGGGCCAATCATGCTAGCTGAGGAATTCTGGGAGTTGAAGTCCACATGTCATAGAAGAGCCAACTTTGCCTACTCCTGGTGTAGGCTAAGAAAGGGCACCAACAGGGGGCTGAGACCTCAGTCATTTATTTATTAGATTTGTATTCTGCCCCTCTCCGTAGACTTCGTAGTCATGGGGATGAGCAGACAAGGTTTGGGGGACCCAAGAGGAATCGTTTGTCCACCCCCTGATGGATGATTTCCAAAATATTAATTGCCAGCCTTGGCAATTTTAAGACTTGTGGACTTCAACTCCCAGAATTCCTGGCCCAATCTTGCTAGCTCAGGAATTCTGGGAGTTGAAGTCCATAATGTCATAGAAGAGCCAACTTTGCCTACTCCTGGTCTAAGCTAAGAAAGGGCACCAACAGGGGCTGGCTGAGGAATTCTGGGAGTTGAAGTCCACAAGTTTTATAGTTACCAAAGTTGGAAACCACTGTCCCGGATAATATTTTGGAAATCAGCCTTTGATCCCACTTCCAGCCCACATAACTGCCCTTCTTTGATATTTGAGATGCAGTTCATCAGGATTGCAGAGTAGCCCAAATCTCAGATCTTGCTTTTTAAGCAAACAGTAGGCTTGGAATTTCTGACTGTTCTCTAACAGAGATCAACTCAAGGCTGCCACTTTCCAAAGCAGGGGAAACAGCAGTTCCTTTCTTGTAAAACCAGGAACGGTGCTGAGCCAAAAGGAAGTGAAGCCATCACCGCCTCTGGTGTTTGCCCTTATTGTCTTCCTGGGACTGAGAGTAACTAGCTCAAGGTTGCATCCAAGGCAGGACTAAACTCATGATCTCCCAGCTTCCAGCCAGTTTCTAATATGATAGATAGCACTGGCTAGGACTTGCCTTTAATTTGTCCCTACAGCTCTGCTTGTGTCGAGGCATTAAGAATTAGGTAAATCTTCAGCACAAGAGGGATTAAAGAGCAAATATTTTAATCCGATTAGGAAGAAGTGGAATTGGGTTTTAATTACCACATCGGCCTTCTGCCCTGCTACCTACAAAATAGTTTGATGTCACCCAACCTAATCTCCCAATTGTAGGCTTGGCTGGTAGAGTAGCAAACACCATAAGTGTACAGTATATAGTATATTTGGTGATAGATATTGATGCAGAAATAGATGCTATAGATATAGGAGATAGAAATTGCGGTCACAGTCCCTTCACTGTGAGATATTCCTATCTAGATTTTTTAAAAAACCAGTTGTTGTTGTTGTTGTTGTTATTATTATTATTATTATTATTATTATTATTAATTAGATTTGTATGCCGCCCCTCTCCGCAGACTCGGGGCGGCTAACAACAGTAAAAAGCAATATAAACAAATCTAATTTTAAAATAATTTTTTTTAAAAACCCAATTTAAGGAACCAATCATACATACAGACATACCATGCATAAATTTTATAAGCCTAGGGGGAAGGGAATATCTCAATTCCCCCATGCCTGACGACAGAGGTGGGTTTTAAGAAGCTTATGAAAGGCAAGGAGGGTGGGGGCAATTCTGATATCTGGGGGGAGTTGGTTCCAGAGGGCCGGGGCCACCACAGAGAAGGCTCTTCCCCTGGGTTCCGCCAAACGACATTGTTTAGTCGACGGGACCCGGAGAAGGCCCATTCTGTGGGACCTAACTGGTCGCTGGGATTCGTGCGGCAGAAGACGGTCCCGTAGATAGTTATGCTAAGCTAAGGCAATTTAAAGGAAATGAAATGTTTTAGAAAAAATAAGTTGCAGGCAGTGGTGTGATAGTGATTGCTGTGGACTTTTTATCCAGCAGACCAAACCAGGTAAGATATCTCTTCTAACCTTTGTGTTCTGTTTGGGTCTATATGACCCGAAATGAAATTTGAGATCTTGTAGATTTTTCCCCCTACAGATCTGAAACTTGTGATTAAATGACTTTGCCTCATTCGAGGGGTTCTTACTATGAGTGTTTTTGGTTTTTTATTTTAACTTTTTGATGTGTGACCCGGACGGTTTTACAGGTCTGAAACTTGTGATTAATTGACTTTTACAGGTCTGAAAGTTTGTGATTAATTCCTCATTTGAGGGGTTCTTACTATGAGTGTTTTTGGTGGAGGTTGGTTTACTTTTTGCTGTGGGCTGATTGTTATATCTGTACTGTTTGGATCAGTATTGACCTGAACAGATTTACAGGTCACTAATTATTTCTGTCTGCAAAATTTATTTCTTTTTCTGTGTACTTCATCTCACTATTCAAAAGGGTGCATATTGCAAAGACATTTTGGACTACTGTGCCATGAAGCAGGCTAATATGTGCCATTGTAACAAAGAAGAGTGAATGATTGTTTAGGAGGGGGTGTATTCTCACTGCTGTGATATATTGATTGCATGGATGAGCATTAAGTACAGATTTGAACAGGGTCTGTTTCAGGGCCCCATCACACACATACAGATGCACCCTGCGATTGTGATGAAAATGGAATATGAAGAACATGGTACCTAGACAACTAGTCAGATGCAAAAAATCCATTCTAAAAGCAAGGGTGTAATTTGGAACTTGCAACTTAGTCATGCTGGTAGATTGGTCACTGAAAATATTATAAAAGCTACTCCTGGTCCTACTAGGTACGCTATATCAAGAATACCTGATATAGGATAGGTCGGGTCATATTGACCTGAAAAAGTACATGGTACCCAGACAACTAGTCAGATGCAAGAAATCCATTCTAAAAACAAGGATGTAATTTGGAACTTGCAGCCTAGTCTATGTATAAAGCGAACATAATTGCAAACAGCCTGTGTTACCTTTTTCTGAAAAAAAATATTAAATTTTAATTTCATTTTTTATTTGTTTATGATCAACAATGTTCACAGACAGTTTAATAATGGAATAGGTATTAAAAACATTTACAGTATTTGTTTGTTTGTTTGTTTGTTTATTTATTTACTTACTTACTTACTTACTTACTTACTTACTTACTTTATTAGATTTGTATGCTGCCCCACTCTGTAGACTCGGGGCGGCTAAAATTAACATTTTAAGGTCGGGTCATATAGACCTGAAAAAGTACAAGTGTATAGTAAAAGCAAACAGAACACGAAGGTTTAAAGGATAAGACACATTGATCTGTGTCTTCTTAGATGAGGAAATTGGATCCTTAGACGTGTTATTTATGGTTAGCTAGCTGCAGTTGCAATCTCAACACATCCAAAGCGCACCAAGTTGGGGAAAGTTGGGGAAATAGACTGCAGTCTTCTACTGTCTGTAGAGCTATAACCTCTGATCCAAGACATATATTTTTGTTAGCATTTGTTTCTTTCTAAGAGTTTGCTACTAGGGTCCAGGAAGAACCTGGGATATATCCTATAGCCTGTAGTAGAGGTGTTAAAACTGAGCAGATGTAGTGGCCTAATCACAACTTGAAGCTTTCTGGAAGCTTTCAAGAAAAGACTGGACTGCCATCTGTCAGAAATGGTGTAGGGGCTCCTGCTTGGGCAGGGGGTTGAACTAGATGACCTACAAGGTCCCTTCCAACTCTGTTATTCTGTTAACTTTATGTTATAGATTTTGGAACACCCTAGAACAGTCCATACATCTCAACATTAGATGTATGTGCAATTCCCACCCAACATCTTTGATCCCAGTGGAGATTGGAGTAAAATGAAGATAGGATTTCACAGCTGACCTTGGGATGTAACAATAATGTTGGCAGTCAACAGAGGGCTTCTTCACCTTAATTCTGCTTTCTTCCCACTGCAGGGTATGTGACACATCCTCACTTGGGGTTTTTATCCTTGGCATGGGCGTATTAGGCTCCAAGTCTTCCTTTTTGGTTTTCCTTGTTGGCCTAGTTTCTGGCTTTCTAAGCATCTTTTGCATTGTGCAAAACCTGACATGGGAACAATCCCTGCGTCTCGGCCTCCAGATGCCACATCGCTCCAAGGCTAAATCAACTCTTGTCAGTTCTGCACACTTAGGCGAAGAAGGTAAGAACTGAAGAAAACAGGTCCAGCAGAATCCTTTCCCCTCCCATCCTGGTGTCCTTGGGTCTACCCTAGCAGTCATCAAAAGGGGTAAAAAGCCAAGAAATTTTGGGGAAAAAATTAAAAATTTGATGGAGGAAATTATAGGAGAAAAAAATACCATTAAAACCGGAACTCTTTCTTCTTGGAATAATTAGACATAAAGTTACAATAAATGACAGGCATCTAATCCTACATATAACGACCGCAAGAATTGTATATGCACAAACCTGGAAACAGGAAATCGTCCCAACAATGTTTAATTTAATAACCAAATATATGAGGTAGTAGAAATGACAAAGCTTACATACGAACTACAGGACAAAGATATTAAGGAATTCCACAAAACCTGGGGCAGGTGGTATATCTGGAGTGCTTAAAATAAAATAAAAGAACAATGAGAATAACGATAAAGTTATTCAAGTTATCAAATTTAGAGAGAAAAATTAAATTGTTATTAAGAGGAAATATTGTCATTACAAGGGACTATTATACCATAGAGAAAATGAAAATAATCTCATAAAAACGGATATGTTAATGGAAAACTCAATGTATGTGTAACAATTAACAAAGGGAAAATACTGCTATAAATTAATGAGCTGCAAAATCAATCATCCTGCCATTTACCAGGTGTAAATATTAAGTTCTGATACCAAAATAACCCATGTATAAAGCATAATGCTTTATTTTTGTTATGAGTGTATATATGTTATTATTTCTTTCTTACTATCTTTTTCTCTTTATAGATTTCCATGTATGTACATTCTGTAAATGTTGTACTGTTGTTTTGTCTTTTCTCTTTTTTAATGTATATAATTAATAAAGTATTAAAAAAGGGGGGGTAGGAAATAGAGCTTGGATTCCAAATATGAGGAAGACATCAGGTTAGGGAAGGAAAGTGCATTAAAAAGGAATAAGCGTGGTTATATGCCTTTTCATTTAGACTGATATTAAGCTTTTGACTAAATAAATAGTTGAAAATACTTATAAAGCCTCCAATGTGTTTTTTGTAGGCTTATAGGCTTGACATCTGCTATCTTGTCCGTTGATTGCTGGGCAGTTTCACTTCACATTAGTTAGTTGGGGAAGCGTTTTTGCCCTATCATACTTACCAAATTAAATATAGAGTGTGAGTCCCCAGTTTAATCTTTTGTCCAATTTCAAATGCTCCATACGGTCCTGTTGTGGCCCGCCAGCAACCTTTGCAGCTGTTAGCGGACCCCATCCGAGAAGAGGCCGATGTGGTGATGCACCAGTGGCTGTGCAGCTGGCATCCGAGTCGTACAGTAAGGAGGCTGGTGAGAACTTGGTGCCTGAGGCAGAAGTTCAGCCAGGGCCTTTGGAACCTTCAGCACCTCACATCAGGCTCCTCCTCTTCTTAATCCATGGGCACTCAGAGGTGCCAAAAGGCAGGAATGGTTCCTCAGGAGGAGATCTCCTCGGGAGTAAGGCTTGAAGCTGCCACTCCCTTAGCCTATTTAAGGGATGATGACAGCAAAAACTCTGCAGGAAACAACTTTTGTTCATTCAGGTGCCTCTGTGGTCTGAAAACATCTGCTCAACTTAGCTGTTTTGGCTTTTTTCCTGCGGCCTGCTTCTAGGCATTTTGCCAATCCTTGTAAGCTTTTTGAGACATCCAGGACTAATTGCTTAGACTCATGACTTTATGGACTTTTGCTAGCTGTTAATGCCGTTTAATTAACAGCTGGCTTTTCAACAAAAAGTCTACGGAGAGGGGCGGCATACAAATCTAATAAATAAAAGACTGCTTTAACTTGTGTTTGTGTGTGTCAATTACTAAGCAAGATTATTAGTAGTTGTTAATTGGGTAAGCATAGCTTTGAACAAACTGCATGTGTGCTACGTTCTTTTTGGTCCGTAGCTGGGGCAGAACAGTCCAGTCAAGAGGGATTACAGTCAGAGGTGGTATTCACTTACTGTCAGGCATATGTGGCAGGCCAAAGTCTCCAACTCAAACGATGGCTTCGGCCTGATACTTGCCTTCACTACTAAATTCACTAAATGTTAGCATGTGCAGAACCTCAAAAACGTGGATAAATGGGACAATATTTATATAAAGTGGACTCCCGCAATCGTCCCTACCAGTTCACTCGAGCTGAATAGAACCGGTTGAATACCAGTCTCTGGTTACAGTCAAGCAGATTGTGCTGGTTGATGATCTGGACCATGCTAATGTTTGTCAGAGAACATCATGGAATGAATTATATTATGCTACTGAGATATAGAGTGTGCTTCTCGATCACCTAGTCTTGGCTGCTGATTCAGCAGTTTCACCTTGCAGCCCATGAACAAGAAACCTGCAGTAAATGATACAATTCTGTGTACATTATTGTCATTGTGACAATTGTGGTCACAGAATCTGAGAATTCTGAAGTGGGATTTTGTGGTTTGGACTTTAGGAGCATCTGCTGATGTAACCACTGATCACCAAATTTAACCTACAAGTTAAATTTGTAATCAATACAGGTAGTCCTTGACTTACAACTACAATTGAGCCCAAAATTTCAGTTGCTAAGTGAGACATTTATTAAAGGTGTTTGGCCCCATTTTTATGACCTTTCTCGCCACAGTTGTTAAGTGAATTGCTGTAGTCATTAAGTTAGGGATATGGTTATTAAGTGAATCTCTGCTTCCCCATTGTCTTTGCTTGTCAGAAGGTCACCAAAGGTGATCACATGACCCCAGATGACATGACCATCACATGACCATCATAAATGTGAAGCAGCTATCAAGCATCTGAATGATCACGTGACCAACAGGTATGTAAAAAATATGGTCACGAGTCACTTTTTCCACTGCTGTTGTACCTTTGGACGGTAACTAAATGAGCTGTTGTAAGTCAAGGACTGCCTGTACCTAGCACAGTGGTACCTCTACTTAAGAACTTAATTCGTTCCGTGACCAGGTTCTTAAGTATAAAAGTTTGTAAGCAGAAGCAATTTTCCCCATAGAAATCAATATAAAAGCAAATAATGTGTGCAAACCCATTAGGAAAGAAATAAAAGCTTGGAATTTGGGTGGGAGGAGGAGGAGGAAGAAGAGGAGGACAGTTACTGCCCAGAGCGAAGGGAGGGTTTATTCCCTCTCCAAGCGTCCAGAGAAAGGGAAATACTTTGTTCGCTCTGGACTGCCAAAGCCCCCACCGAAAGGCTCCTCCAGCAGCCCAGAAAAGCCTGAGATGGCCAGGATTAAAGGGGGAATGGCAGGAAACTGGCCGGGCCTTCATGCCGCTCTCAAATTTCCTGGGAAATTTTTCCAGGCTCTGGTTCTTAAGTAGAAAATGGTTCTTAAGAAGAGGCAAAAAAATCTTGAACACCCTGTTCTTATCTAGAAAAGTTCTTAAGTAGGGGTGTTCTTAGGTGGAGGTAACACTGTATACAAACGTCTTAGGTTCTTCACATGGCTAATCGTTGAAAAAATGGTAACTCTTTGGTTCCCTCTTCCTCAGGTGAGGATAACGGCATGGCAGATGACCTGTATGACAAGGTGCGGATTCTGTGCTGGGTGATGACAGGGCCCCAAAACCTGGAGAAGAAAGCACGCCACGTCAAGGCCACTTGGACCCGTCATTGCAACGTGGTGGTTTTCATGAGTTCGGTGGAAGACAAAGACTTTCCCACTGTAGGACTGGGTACCCAGGAAGGCAGGGACCAGCTCTACTGGAAAACCATCAAGGCTTTCCATTATGTGCACACACATCACTTCGAGCAGGCCGACTGGTTCCTCAAAGCCGACGACGACACCTTTGTGGTGCTGGAAAACCTCCGGTGGCTGCTCTCCAACTACTCCTCCGACAGGCCCATCTATTTCGGGAAGCGCTTCCGGCCCTTCGCCAAGCAAGGCTACATGAGCGGGGGCGGGGGCTACGTCTTGAGCAAAGAGGCCCTGCGTCGCTTCGTGGCCGGCTTTGCCACCAAGGTCTGCAGCCACACGTCTTCCATAGAGGACCTGGCTCTGGGCCAATGCATGGAGAAGATGGGCGTGGAGGCTGGCGATTCCCGGGACACGAGAAAGAGGGAGACCTTCCATCCTTTTGTGCCTGAGCAGCACTTGACAGGGAAGGTCTCCAAAAGCTCCTGGTACTGGACTTATTGCTATTATCCTGTCGTGGAGGTAGGTGGCACACGAAGCAAGGGTGAAGCCATTTCCTTTGGGGTTTTCCGTCAAGAACTTTCTTCATTGCTGCTCAGAGGCGGAATGGGACAACTTGACACAGTCAACTTATAAGAGCCAGGGGTGGTGCAGTGGTTAGAGTGCAGCATTGCAGGCTACTTCAGTTAAGTGCTAGTTGTAGTTCAGCGGTTCAAATCTCACCACCAGCTCAAGGTTGACTCAGTCTTCCATCCTTCCAGGTTGGGTAAAATGAGGACCCAGATTGTTGGGGACAATATGCTGACTCTGTAAATCGCTTAGAGAGGGCTATATAAGCACTATGAAGCAGTATATAAGTCTAAATTGTATTGCTATGCCATTGCCAACTCACTGCAGTCAACCTGCCATGGACAGTTCACCATGGCCAGCTCTCCATGGGGCAACTCACCGCAGGACAAGAGCCACACTGATATTGAAGAAATGTTGAAATGGAATCACTAAAGAAAGAATGCCCAAGGAGGGACAAAAGGAAATGAGAATGACAAAAATTAAAATATTTTGTTAACTGTTTTAAATAAATTAAATTGTTGAATTATCCTGTGGCGAGTTGGCCCATGGCAAGTTGACCATGGTGAGTTGGCTATGGCGAACTAGCTGTGGCAAGTTGACATAGAACCTGCTCAGAGGTGCCTGGGGTTGAATCTGGAATCTCTTGGATGTGGATGGCAAGGGCAGACCCTTTTGCCTTCCCTGAAACCCCTGTAAGTTACTGGCTGTAGCTGTAGAATACAGTTGAGAAACCATAGAGGTGGAACTGCTACCATCCCCATTTTTCTAACCCTAGACCTGTGGTGGTGAACCTATGGACCGCGTGCCACAGGTGGCATAAGGAGCCATATGGGAGGGCACACGAGACTTTCCTATGTTTCAGCTCCAGCACACACAGCTGATTTTTGGCCTTTGGAAAGGCAGTTTCTTCCTCCGGATGCTTCACGACAGCTTCCCCGAAGCCCCGGAGGCAAAAAAAATCCCCCAATGACAAACCGGAAGTAGGAAAAACACACTTCCGGTTTGCCAGTTTAGGCATTTTTTTTCAGTGGTGGGTTTATTCCAGTATGGTCCGGAGATTCACATTGTTATGAACCCACTGGTTTTTGGTGATTTCCCCCCCCCGGCGTCTCCGTGTGGAAAAACCCTCAGCTGTGCTTTAGATGAAGAATAAAGGTCAGCATTAAGATGGGGGGGGGGGGCAGGGGGCCTTCTTCTTCAAAAGTCACTGGGTTCATATCAGTGCGGCTCTCTGGACCACACTGGTATGAAACCACTACTGCCTAACAGGCTTTAGAAAGGCCTGTGCGCATGTATGGTGGACAGCGCAGGGGTGGGGCGTATGCGTGGGGGAAGAGGGAAGGCACGCATGCTCATACACCCACCCACACCCCTTTTGGCATGCAAACCAAAAAAAGGTTCACCATCACTGCCCTAGACCAGTTTTTTCCAACCTTGGCAACTTGAAGATATCTGGACTTTAACTCCCAGAATTCCCCAGCCAGCGTTCACTGGCTGGGGAATTTATTTTATTTATTTTATTTATTTATTTATTCATTCATTCATTCATTCATTCATTCATTCATTCATTCATTCATTCATTCAATTTTTATGCCGCCCTTCTCCTTAGACTCAGGGCAGCTTACAACATGTTAGCAATAGCACTTTTTTAACAGAGCTAGGCTATTGCCCCACAACCCGTGTCCTCATTTGACCCACCTCAGAAGGATGGAAGGCTGAGTCAACCTTGAGCCGGTGATGAGATTTGAACCGCTGACCTTCAGATCTACAAGTCAGCTTCAGTGGTCTGCAGTACAGCACTCTACCTGCTGCGCCACCCCGGCCCGACTCCAGTTCTGGAAGTTGAAGTCCAAATATCTTCAAGTTGCCAAGGTTGGGAAACACTGCCCTAGAGTATGCTGCTGAGGCCAATGGACTGAAATATATAAACATGAAACATAGAAACGTAGAAGATTGACGGCAGAAAAAGACCTCATGGTCCATCTAGTCTGCCCTTATACTATTTTCTGTATTTTATCTTAGGATGGATATATGTTTATCCCAGGCATGTTTAAATTCAGTTACTGTGGATTTGTTAACCACATCTGCTGGAAGTTTGTTCCAAGCATCTACTACTCTTTCAGTAAAATAATATTTTCTCTCGTTGCTGCTGATCTTTCCCTCAACTGACCTCGGATTGTGTCCCCTTGTTCTTGTGTTCACTTTCCTATTAAAAACACTTCCCCCCTGAACCTTATTTAACCCTTTAACATATTTAAATGTTTCGACCATGTCCCCCCTTTTCCTTCTGTCCTCCAGACTATACAGATTGAGTTCATTAAGTCTTTCTTGATAGGTTTTATTCTTAAGACCTTCCACCATTCTTGTAGCCCGTCTTTGGACCACAGGTTCTTCAGCAGCTTTACTGCTTACCTCTAACTCAACCATTTCTATGCTTCGGGCATGGTCATGAGGTTTTCTTGGCAACCACAGAAATGCCTCTCCAGCTGTTGGCGGGTCTGTTGTGGATGGGACACATATCTGTCTTTGTGTAGGGTGATCAGATGAAAGAGAAGACAAGGCTTTATGTACTCGTTTGTACTGGTCTAGAAAAAAGAACTTTTCAGCAGGTAGCCTTACCCTACAAACCTTTTCTCTTTAGATTAATCTGAAGTGAGGAATTGGAGGGCAAAGATGCCAGAAATACGTTTAATCTTTGTAGGGGAATTGGGATTCAGTGACCCTAGAGGATTAAGTGATTAATTGGAGATTAGCTAATGCTTGCTGTGAGCTGAAATGGAAAGATGCCAACTGTAATTGCTCTTTCAGTAAACTTTTCAAAGCAGATTACTTTTGGCTGTATATATGCATGAATGTGTATGTATACATGTATGTGTATGTATGCATATATGTGTATGTATGCATGAAATGCATGTATGCATGAATGAAAGGGTTTTTTTTGTGCTATCAGAATAAGGAATTTGTGGTTCTTCAATATCCCAGTGGCCACTTAGTCCAAGCCAGCAAGGTGTTTCATGAAGACTTCACCTCGAGGCTCGACTACTGTAATGCTCTCTACATGGGGCTACCTTTGAAAAGTGTTCGGAAACTTCAGATCGTGCAGAATGCAGCTGCGAGAGCAATCATGGGCTTCCCCAAATATGCGCAGTCTGCATTGGTTGCCGATCAGTTTCTGGTCACAATTCAAAGTGTTGGTTATGACCTATAAAGCCCTTCATGGCACCGGACCAGATTATCTCAGGGATCGCCTTCTCCTGCACAAATCCCAGTGACCAGTTAGGTCCCACAGAGTGGGCCTTCTCCGGGTCCCGTCAACTAAACAATGTCATTTGGCGGGACCCAGGGGAAGAGCCTTCTCTGTGGCGGCCCCGGCCCTCTGGAACCAACTCCCCCCAGAGATTAGAATTGCCCCCACCCTCCTCGCCTTTCGTAAGCTTCTTAAAACCCACCTCTGCCGTCAGACATGGGGGAATTGAGATTCTTTCCCCCTTAAGCCTTTACTATTTATGCATGGTATGTTTTGTATGTATGTTTGGTTTTATAATAAAGGTTTTTAGCTGTTTTACTATTGGATTGTCACATGTTGTTTTATCACTGTTGTTAGCCGCCCCGAGTCCACGGAGAGGGGCAGCATACAAATCCAGTAAGTAAGTAAGTAAGTAAGTAAGTAAGTAAGTAAGTAAGTAAGTAAGTAAGTAAGTAAGTAAGTAAGTAAGTAAGTAAGTAAGTAAGTCTGATAACTAGTGAAGTCATAGGTTCCTCACTCTTATTTGTATTTTTCTTAACAGAATAGTTTCTTGTGACTTAAAAAAAAAAACCAGAATCAAGAGCCTGCCAGGCCTCGCAGTAGGGCCCCATCCTACTTCAGATTGCAGAAATCTCACCAGAACCTAGCTTGCTCTCCTGAGATCTTTCCAAAGCTCTTGCGGAAATTATTCATGCAGGAATATCAAAATATTCCTGAAACGGAATGGCCCTTAATTTCTCAGTTCCATTGATACCGGAGCCATATTTTGTTTTTGTTTTGTTTTGTTCTGATCATTTGAGAAGCAACCACATCCATATGAACAGGTCATCTAATGCAGGGCTCACCAACCTTTCGGACCTCAGGGACCACTAAATTCATAATTTTAAATTCTGCAGACCACTGATATGATCTGCCTAGTGACTGGCTGGGTGGGTGTGGCTAGGTGATCATGTGACTGGATGGGTGTGGCCAACTCAATGTCACTCACATCACCTCGCCAACCTCTACTCACCCCTCCCATCCACTCCTCTCCTCTTGGCCTGGGCTCTTTAGGGCCCCAACAGGAAGCAGTTATTGGAGCTAAACAGCCACCATGAGAAAGAGTTGGCAAAACAACTCAGTTCAAATTGGATCTGACCGAGAAGGAGGCTCAGCAGAAGCACCTCACTGAGGACTACAAGCATAGACTGTCCAAGCAGAGGGAAGACCTGCCGGAGTGCAAGGCCAGGTACCGTCGCCTGGAGGTTCAGCAGGCTGAGATGGTCAGACAGTTGCAGGCCATGATGCAGTCCCACTGGAACCAGGTCCTCTGGCTCTTCGCCACCAGTGGCACTACCCTCCAGCCTTCACCCAAAACCCCACACCTGGAGACTGAAGCAGACCCCACCAGAATTTCTGCCCCCCTCCAACCTGCACAAAGACCCTGAAAGGGGGAGACACTTTGCAGCGACATTAACGTTCATTGCACATATCTTGCCCAGGGGCCATAGTTTGAGGACCCCCGATTTAGTGCAATATAAACAAATGTAAATGACTTTTCTGTGGACCACCAAATGAACCACCGATGGTCCACAGACCACCAGTTGGTGACCACTGATCTAATGTAAAGATTTGAGATTTGGGATAACGGTGTGACTTCTACAACTGCATTGCATTGGGATGGAAAAAAGTGGATAGAGAAAAATTCTTTTATTTATCACACAATACTAGGGCGAGGGGACACTCCCTAAAGCTCATAGGTAAGAAAGTGAGGTCAAATAAAGGGAAATATTTCTTCACTGAGAGGATCATTGGTTTATGGAATTCTCTTCCAGAAGAGGTCGTGACAGCTGTCAGCCTGGATAGCTTCAAGACAGGATTAGACGTTTTGCCTTCTCTTTCTGCTCAAGATCCCCATGGACAATTGGTGGGCTACTGTGTGTGACACAGAATGCTGGACTCAATGGGCTTTGGCCCGATTCAGCATGGCTCTTCTTATGTTCTTATTGGGTCCCAGAGGTGTTTTCTCAAAAGCCAACTGGAAGCATCACCCAGTCCTCAACCCAGCTTACAATGACCACAGGTAGGTCTATAGTTTAGCGTCAGCAATTAACACACTCTCCTCTTTTTTTTTTCCCTCAGGGACCTCAGTGTTGCTCTGACCTGGCTGTCTCTTTCCACTATGTGAACTCAGAGTTGATGTACACCCTGGATTACCTCACCTACCATCTGCGTGCCCACGGGTATCGCTACCGCTACCAGCCACCCTTGCCTGAGAATGCCATTCACCTTCAGCCCCACCCACCCTTGGGGGAAGACCCTAAAAGGAGCAGCAACGCCACTGAGCAGGGCAAATTGTAAGAACTGAGCGCACGTTCAGAGCAAAACCCATCCAGGCTTACAGATGGTGAGGCCTCAATCCTGCTGGCCCCTCTGGTTTTTAGCATGTTTTAAAGTAAGTGGCTTCTTCCTGGAAAGGAGAGGAATGAATATGCCCTAAGCTGAGGTAATTTTCTCATTCCCCAAAACCTCTGTATACGCCCGCTAGCCAAAAGGAAGGATGTTATTGAAGAAGCCATTTTTGTTGCTGTTGTTGTTGTTGCTGCTGACAGGACATGAGAAGAAGGCAGAATCTGACCCAACACGATGCTGCTTTTATCTGCTACTTTTTTGCCCTGGTGTTGGAAACTGTTATGTCCTGGGTTTTTCAGGCGGGAAAAATCCAGAGTAATCATTGATTGGCCACGCCTGGCAGCGGGGTATATAAATAGCCAATCAGTTCTTTGCTGGCTGGTGAATTCTGGGAGTTGAAGTCTTTTAGGCTTAAAGGTGCCCTGCTCTGTATGATGCACATTGGGTTAAAACGCTGAGGGTTTGGCCTTCAAAACGTGATTTATTTATTTTTTTTAAGCAGTGGGGCAGAATTTTCTCGAGTGACGGGGAAGGAAGTTGTGAAGATGCACAAAAGGAACATCTTGGAAAATGGGATAGTGTCATTGTCTTCCCTCCCCAAACAGGATTGCACCGTGAGCAAAGAGGTGTCATATAATAGCCGGTGTTTGGCTAGTGGGAATGAGTAAGAATCCTCTCTTCGACACTGAGAGATGAGATGAAAATAGGACGTTAAGTCTACCAGGTCACACGAGCGTGACATCAGCAGTTTCAGTCCACTGAAGCAGGGGTCTCCAACCTTGGCAACTTTAAGACTTGTGGACTTCAACTCCCAGAATTCCTCAGCCAGCAAAGCCTTGAAGTCCACAAGCCTTAAAGTTGCCAAGGTTGGAGACTCTTGCACTGAAGGATTCAGCCTATAATTAGACACTCCACCGATGGGCTTCTTCATGATTCAGGGTGTATTGTCAACAAGGATTATTGTTTAAAGGAAGATAATGGAGACGAAGAAGGAATTGGCAAGCCGCTTCTGGGAAATGCTACCAAAAAGGACTGCAGGGGGCATTTCTCAAGAATCAAAATTGACGTGAAAGGGCAATATTTTCCCCCTACATCACCGCTGATTGCCCAACAGCTGACTAGCTTGAAGGCAGGAGCCAATCCTGCAGCGGGGAGATTCAATTTTTTTTACTACCGGTTCTGTGTGTGTGTGTGTGGTGTAACTTGGTGGGTGTGGCTTGGTGGGTGTGGCTTGGTAGGCGTGGCTTGGTGGGCGTAGCAGGGGTAAAATCTCCAATCCCACCCCTCTCCAGGGGAAGGATACTGCAAAATCTCCATTCCTTCCTCAATCCAGGGGAAGGTTACTGCAAAATCCCCATTTCCCTTCCGATCAGCTGGGACTCGAGGCAGAGAATAGATGGGGGCGGAGATTTACCGGTTCTCTGAGCTACTCAAAATTTCCACTACCGGTTCTCCAGAACTGGTCAGAACTTGCTGAATCCCACCTCTGCTGCAGTTAAATATGTCTTCATCCTCCTTACTGCCTGTACTCCCTTGCCTGCTATTGAAGGTTAACTCCATTCTAACGCTATAGGAATCCTCGTCCACATGAAGCTTCTGCAGTGGTGTTAATCTCACACTATAAGAGTGTCCTTATGCCAATAAGAGAGAGTTCTGGAGACAGGAGAACCAGCAGATGCCCGCCCTTGAGGGAATATTACCCATCCCTGTTTTGTGGCTCAATCCGCCAGAATAACCAAGTGCTTTTCAGTTTTCTAACTGGGCAACGTCTGATGTTTCCAAGCATCCCCCAGTGGCAATTACTGTCCTATAATGGAGTTCTATTTTTGATAAATTGATCCGTGTTGTGAAAAACGAGCACATGTTTTCCGAAGTCCAAAAAGAATGGAAAGTACGTACACTTCCACCTATATCCAAGACAAGGATGTAGACAAAAAAGAATCTTCTGGGAAATGTAACAACTATTGCTTCTCTTAAAAGCCACTAGACTGTATGTAAGGCAAATAACTAAAGGTAAAAGGAAGAAGAAACCGCTATGGTTTAGCAATGATGTAAGGGCTATAGTCAATGAAAAAATGAACTCAATCTGTATAGTCTGGAGGACAGAAGGAAAAGGGGGGACATGATCGAAACATTTAAATATGTTAAAGGGTTAAATAAGGTCCAGGAGGGAAGTATTTTTAATAGGAAAGTGAACACAAGAACAAGGGGACACAATCTGAAGTTAGTTGGGGGAAAGATCAAAAGCAACATGAGAAAATATTATTTGACTGAAAGAGTAGTAGATCCTTGGAACAAACTTCCAGCAGACGTGGTTGGTAAATCCACAGTAACTGAATTTAAACATGCCTGGGATAAACATATATCCATCCTAAGATAAAATACAGAAAATAGTATAAGGGCAGACTAGATGGACCATGAGGTCTTTTTCTGCCGTCAGACTTCTATGTTTCTATTCTACTTCCTTGTAGAAGGCAGAGATGACTAAATACATTGATCAGTCCTTCCTGTAATGTGCTAAAAAGACCCACATGGAGCTAGGGAGATTTAGAGGCCCAGCATTTGAGTCTCCTTGTGAAGTCTGAAGTTAAAGCAGGCAGCTGATGAAACTCCCACCCCGTGACCAAAGGTGAAATGCTAATGGTTTGGCCCAGTTCAGGCGTACTGGTGGTGGCGGACACCGGTGGTTCAGAGAACTGCTAGTGGCGGCAGGGTGAGGCTCCGCCCACCTACCTGGACGTTGCCATTTTCTTTTTTTTAACCCTCCGCGCATTCGTAAAGCCTCCCGCACTTCCAAACCAGTAGAGAACGTAAGTAGATTTCATCACTACCCATGTTCGTACATTGCCAAAGCTGTGAATTTTTAACTCGTCCTGATAAATGGAGGTGGTGGACCAGACCATTAATATTGAATAACTGTGAAGATTTCTCAGGGCTTAAAGAAATGTTTAATAGATTGCCCTACTCCTTTTCAACTCTTTCTGATGTAGTGGATAATGATATATTATTCTATTGTTCTGTGTAAGATTCTGGGGGAGAGGGATTTATTATACAGTATCTGTCACTAATTACAGGTTGGAATTAAAATTAGCCATTTTGGGATATTGAAATAAATGGAGATGTTGCTCATATGGAACTAAAATTGCATTTGTTTCAATGGGTCAACACAAGGTTTGACACTAATCTTTTGAGTGCATTTCACTATGCATAATGACTTTTAGGAGGTAGGTAAATATTCACAGTACCCATTGAATTTCAGTGCTAGAAAATTCAACCAACACCTATTTTCTTCCAGTCATATAACAGTGCTCTGTCCACCATCACAATTTGTGGTGCACATATATTATTCACGTAGAAATAGAGAGTGTATGATTCATCTTATTTTGTTTTTCTTAACAGAGAATTCAGATCCTTAGCTTTATGATTTTTGGCAGGAGGGTAGGCCAAAACCCTAACCCCAACACATGTGTGCTAGTTGTTTCCAGCTCTAGGGGAAGTGCTCATCTCCATTTCAAAGTCAAAGAGTCAGCAGTGTCCAAAGACGTCTTTGTGGTCATGTGACCAGCATAACTCAACGCCGAAGGCGCATGGAACGCTGTTACCTTCCCACCAAATGTGGTCCCTATTTTTCTACTTGCATTTTTTACATGCTTTCAAAGTTCTAGGTTGGCAGCAGCTGAGACCACTAATGGGAGGTCACTCTTATGCGGCACTAAGGATTCGAACTGCTGAGCTGGCAACCTTCTGATCGACAAGCTCATATAATTGTTTATGCTTACAGCTGGTTAGAACCGGTAGCATCACTTTACAAACTAATATCAGCAATGCTTTTAAGAAAATGTTGGTGCTCAACTAAATCTAAAACAAGGGATCTGAAAATAGGAGAAAAATTTAGCATTGTCACTTATCTGTGAGTGGAAAGGAAGTGTACAATATTCTTTCTTCCAAAATGCACATCTCCATGGTATATAAGGCTTAATCATTGGTGGAGGTGAGAGGTTGCTTTTATTTTCTAGTGCAATTTAGCATGAATACTGGAGAGATTTACACACTAACCCTACGGCTGATTTGGTTTTACAAAAGGAAACTATAAAGTTGAGGCACCAGTCAATAAAATTCAGACTCATAGACAAAAACAAGAAAGAACCAGATTACTACTTTCCAATGAAGGTTTTTATATCAATTGATGTTAAAAAATACAGACTTGTTTTAACAATAATAGCACCATCTTTAGTATCGTACACAGTAATCTTGCTTTGATACGCACTTGGAATGGAGTGGGGAGAAGATTTGGCTACAACCAGGATTGGGGACATCAGCAACTTGGAGAGAATGGCCCTTCATATATACTTGTGAGCTTCCTATCACCACCTGACCCAAGAAAGGCCCTCTAGGAAGACAATAAATAAATAGTACCATTATTAGTTCTTCCTCCCTCCCTCCCTTTCTTTCTTATGCTGGTTTTGTGATCTACTCAAGCAATGATGGCCACAAAAAATGATAAGAAGATCCAAAAAAGGTAAACAAAAAGGTTTTTTTGGGGGAAAGGGAGGAGTTTGGTTCAGCCATTCAGTGCAGAAGTCCTAAAAGTGATTGGGAAGTACTTGGATTGATAAAAAAATATTGATTTTAGGGTTTGTTCTCCTTTTACAAAAAGCACACGGGGCCAATGTCAACACCAAATTCCTGATTGGCGCCACCAATGTCCATAGGCGCAATGTCAATGATGGGCAGGCGTGAAGTCTTCTGAGAGCGATACTCGATGATTGTCTTCCCCCACTTGCCAGTATGTTTCTGGAATGGTGAAAACACACACACACACACAAAAGAGCGCATTAGTTCAAGATCTCTGGTACTCCAGTTTCAATGAGGTGCTTGGATAATAATAAAACACACCTGGATATGCATGGCATGCTTAGACTGGCCCTGACTACTTTCAAATCAGTGGCATTTTATGGCTGCATCAATATTTCAAAAATCTGAGTGGGGAGTTACGATGTCCTTTTTGGCTTGCAATGTAGTTCTGAAGAGTGATGTCATAACACTTGCTCATGGATCTGGTATGGGGTTCTAGAAGATTGTAGGATTCTAGAAGATCAGAGTCTAACGCTCCTTGGAATACTTATATCTTCAGACAGGGTGGGTTGATGGAACACCTATACCAGTGATGGCGAACCTACGGCATGGGTGCCATAGGTGGCACGCGGGACCATATCTGCTGGCACACAAGCAATTGCCCTAGCTCAGCTCCAATGTGCATGTGCTTGTTGGCTAGCTGATTTTCGGCTCACACGGAGGCTATGGTAGGGCATTTTTAGCTTATAGAGGGCCTCCGGGAGAATGAGGACACTTTTGCCTTCTCCTGGCTCCAGGGAAGCCTCTAGAGCAGTGTTTTTCAACCAGTGTGCCGCAAGAGGGGAGAGAAAGAGAGAGAGAGAAAGAAAGCAAGAGAGAGAGAGACAGAGAGAAAGAGGGGGGAGAGAAAGAAAGCGAGTAAGAGAGAAAGCAAGCAAGAGAGAGAGAAAGCAAGAGAGTGTGAGTTTGAGAGAAAGAAAGAAAGCAAGAGAGAGGGAGAGAAAGAAAGCAAGAGAGAGAGAGAGACAGAGAGAAAGGGGGGAGAGAAAGAAAGCGAGTAAGAGAGAAAGCAAGCAAGAGAGAGAGAAAGCAAGAGAGTGTGAGTTTGAGAGAGAAAGAAAGCAAGAGAGAGGGAGAGAAAGAAAGCAAGAGAGAGAGAGAGACAGAGAGAAAGAGGGGGGAGAGAAAGAAAGCGAGTAAGAGAAAGCAAGCAAGAGATAGAGAAAGCAAGAGAGTGTGAGTTTGAGAGAGAAAGAAAGCAAGAGAGAAAGCATGAGAGTGAGTGTGTTTGAGAAAGAAAGCAAGAGAGAGGGAGAGAAAGAAAGCAAGAGAGAGAAAGAAAGCAAGAGAGAGAAAGAGAGAGAGAGGAGAGGAAGGGAGAGAGAGAGGAATGAGAGAAAATGGAGAAAAAAAGAAATGAGAAAATGATTGAGGCAGAGAATAAGAGGAACGAGAGAGAAACAAAAGAGAGAGAGAAGTGACTTGATTTACAGCATATGATAAAAAGCACCCAAAGAATAAGAGAGGGAACCCCCCCCAGTCCCCACCTGTTTTTGGAAATGGTTCAAGAGTGTGTACACACACATGCACACACAAGGGGGGCATAATATGTATAATATGTACTGTCTTAGAGTGTCATTTTGTGTCATTTTGGTTGTTGGTGTGCCCCAGGATTTTGTAAATGTAAAAAATGTGCTGCAGCTCTAAAAAGGTTGAAAATCACTGCTCTAGAGCCTGGAGAGGGTGAAAAACGGGCCTACCGGACCCACCAGAAGTTGGGAAACAGGCCATTTCTAGCTTCCAGAAGGCTTCCAGGGGGAGGGGGAGGCCGTTTTTACCCTCTCCAGACATGGGTGTCAGCATTTGTGCATGCGCGATAGCATGCACGCACACACTTTTGGCACCCATGGAAAAAAAGGTTTGCCATCACTGAGCTATACCCTGTCTGCTCTGATTAATAAAATAATGTGGCAGATTTCAAATATTTCTGGCTTTACAGTGATCCCCCGTTTATTGCGTCCCCAACCATTGCGAAAAGGGTACTTCGCTATTTTTCAACCCGGAAGTCAAAATACCACCTACGCATGCGTGCCCGTTTTTTCTATGGGCACGCATGCGTAGATGGCAACCGGGAGATCAGCTGCTGGGCGGCTTCCCTGGGTCTTCCCCCTCTTGCTGACGTCAGCGAGGAGTTTCCCCACCGCCCACGCAAACTCCTCGCTGCCGCCCGCCCTTCGCCCGCCCACGCCGTTCATTCTCGCCGCTTTCGAGCTGAGTCCTGAAGCGAATTCGCTCCAGGACTCAGCTCGAAAGCGCCGAGAGCCAGCGTGGACAAGCCGTTCGCTGGCGCTGGCTATCGGCGCTTTTGAGCTGAGTCCGGAAGCGAATTCGCTCCCGGACTCAGCTCGAAAGCGCCGAGAGCCAGCGTGGACAAGCCGTTCGTTGGCGCTGGCTATCGGCGCTTTTGAGCTGAGTCCGGAAGCGAATTCGCTCCCGGACTCAGCTCGAAAGCGCCGAGAGCCAGCGTGGACAAGCCGTTCGTTGGCGCTGGCTATCGGCGCTTTTGAGCTGAGTCCGGAAGCGAATTCGCTCCCGGACTCAGCTCGAAAGCGCCGAGAGCCAGCGCCCCCCGGACCCCCAACCCGGGTTTGGGGGGCTGCTAGGAAGCCCCCCATGCCGGCGGCAAACAGCCGCGCCGCCCCCAATCTTCGGCTCCTCGCTAGCGCTGTGGGAGTAAAAACACCATCTGCACATGCGCAGATGGTGTTTTTACTTCCGCAGCGCTACTTCGCGAAAACCCGCTCGTTGCGGGGGGTCCTGGAACGGAACCCTCGCAACGAGCGGGGGATCACTGTATATACTTTTGACTCCTTTTTGGTAACCTGGTCAAGACAGAATATGTAAAATGGTCAATGGTTGGCTGGCCAGGCAGAACAGTCAACAGAAGACCTCCCTTGCAGAACTGGATTCAGAATTGCCTCTCTTCTTCCTTTCAATCTGATATCGCCTAGTACAGTGATGGCGAACCTATGGCATGGGTGCCACAGATGGCACGCAGAGTCATATCTGCTGGCACGCGAGCCGTTGGCCCAACATGCATGTGTGTGACGGCCAGCTGATTTTTGGCTTGCACAGAGGCTCTGAGTGGGCATTTTTGGCTTCCAGAGAGCTTCCAGGGGGGTGGGGGAGGGCATTTTTACCCTTCTCCAGGTCCAGGGAAGCCTTTGGAGCCTGGAGAAGACAAAACAAGACCCTACTTGTTTCCCACCTGAAGTTGGGAAACAGGCCTTTTCGGGCCTCCAGAGGGTGGGGGAAGCTGTTTTCTCACTCCGCAGGCATTGAATTAGGGGTGTGGGCATTTGTGCATAGGGTGCACACACGATCTTTTGACACCCAAGGGGAAAATGGTTCGCCATCACTGTCCTAGGATGATTTAAACCATCATTCTCCTTTAGCTATAAAGCTTGCATCACTAAAAAGAAAAACAAATCCTACTCAGGAATTACTCAGAATGATCCACGTAGAAAAATATAACTGGCTACTTGGCTGAAATGGTAATTTCTGCTACTCTCTTTGATCAGCAAGCTGAGCCTGGTACTGTCATTAGGACCTCTTGCCCTTGAATCAAACAATTGTGTAGTATTTGTATTTACTTTCTTGGTACAAATTAGCCCAATGTTAAATAAATAACATCAAACTTCCAGCAGATGTGGTAGATAAATCCACAGTAACTGAATTTAAACATGCCTGGGATAAACATATATCCATCCTAAGATAAAATACAGAAAATAGTATAAGGGCAGACTAGATGGACCATGAGGTCTTTTTCTGCCGTCAGACTTCTATGTTTCTATGTTTCTATCTTCAAGATCACAGCTCAAAAATTATTTTAGAAATGTGTAAAACTATGATTAGAAATTTGTTCTATGTAGGCAACACCGCTGCAATTTCTTCCCACTTTATGCTCTCCAGAATGAGAGCATTATGCCACCCAATTAGGCAGAACGCTAATTCCCAATAAATAATTTAGAATAATAGGGATAAGGAGGGGACCTTGGGGGTATTCTAATCCAAACCTCTGCCCTGGCAGGAAGGAAGCCCTGTTCCATTTCAGACACGGCTGCTTTCTTTCTACTTACAGTACATCCATCCTGCAAGGCAGTGTAGGTGAACCTGCTATTGCCCTCGGCTCTCATCTCCACGTCGTTGGATCCCTGTATCAGCAGAGCTTTCTTAAGGTTGCCGGATGCTGCATCCATGTAGGCAATGCTGTTCTTGCAGTGGTAGGTAAGGTTTTGTGAGCCTTCAGACGACAAGAGCCGCAGGAAAGTCATCTGGATGTTGGCAGTGTTAGGAGCCAAGTTGTCATCTCCGTAGCTAAACTGGAAAAGGACAAGGCAAAGCCATTAGGACGTGGAAGCCTTAAAAGGAGCCAAGGGAGAAGGGACAGGAATGGCACACGGGAATGGCCAAGAGGACAAAAGCCTGGTGTCAGCATTCCAAGTAATTCACCCATAGAAACCAGAACTCCAAGGCTGACAGATTCCTCAAAGGACAGTTTTATTGGGTAGATTATATTGGCACGGATGGTGAAAACTGACTCTAAAGGTTCCCACAGCTTTCAACTAATTTAAAGTATTATTAAACATAGAAATATAGAAGTCTGACGGCAGGAAAAGACCTCATGGTCCATCTAGTCTGCCCTTATACTATTTTCTGTATTTTATCTTAGGATGGATATATGTTTATCCCAGGCATGTTTAAATTCAGTTACTGTGGATTTATCTACCACGTCTGCTGGAAGTTTGTTCCAAGGATCTACTACTCTTTCAGTAAAATAATATTTTCTCATCTTGCTTTTGATCTTTCCCCCAACTAACTTCAGATTGTGTCCCCTTGTTCTTGTGTTCACTTTCCTATTAAAAACACTTCCCTCCTGGACCTTATTTAACCCTTTAATATATTTAAATGTCTCGATCATGTCCCCCCTTTTCCTTCTGTCCTCCAGACTATACAGATTGAGTTCATTAAGTCTTTCCTGATACGTTTTATGCTTAAGACCTTCCACCATTCTTGTAGCCCGTCTTTGGACCCGTTCAATTTTGTCAATATCTTTTTGTAGGTGAGGTCTCCAGAACTGAACACAGTATTCCAAATGTGGTCTCACCAGCATTCTATATAGCGGGATCATAATCTCCCTCTTCCTGCTTGTTATACCTCTAGCTATGCAGCCAAGCATCCTACTTGCTTTCCCTACTGCCTGACTGCACTGTTCACCCATTTTGAGACTGTCAGAAATCACTACCCCTAAATCCTTTTCTTCTGAAGTATTTGCTAACACAGAACTGCCAATACAATACTCAGATTGAGGATTCCTTTTCCCCAAGTGCATTATTTTACATTTGGAAACATTAAACTGCAGTTTCCATTGCTTTGACCATTTATCTAGTAAAGCTAAATCATTTACCATATTACAGACGCCTCCAGGAATATCAACCCTATTGCGCACTTTAGAGTCATCGGCAAATAGGCAAACCTTCCCTACCAAACCTTCCCCTATGTCACTCACAAACATATTAAAAAGAATAGGACCCAGAACAGACCCTTGTGGCACACCGCTTGTAACCTGACTCTGCTCAGAATACTCGCCGTTAACAATAACTCTCTAATGTCTATGCTATTATTATTTTTATAATAAGGGTTTTTAGTTGTTTTACTAAATTGGATTGTTACATGTTTTTTATCATTGTTGTTAGCCGCCCCGAGTCTGCAGAGAGGGGCAGCATACAAATCCAATAAATAAATAAATAGATAAATAAATAAAAAATTTCCTCCCTCCCCCCCACAGGTCACTGATCATACTGTCCAATCCAGAAGCTGGTCAGTTGCTTGGTTACTTTACTAGAAGTGCCCTCCACTCCTCCACTCGCAACAGACTACCCTACGTAACTAGACTTACAATCCTAGGTTCAGAAAGCGTAGAACTACATCGCCTTAAACACGACCTAAGCATAGCCCATAAAATCATCTGCTACAACGTTCTTCCTGTCAATGACTACTTCAGCTTCAACCACAACAACACACGAGCACACAACGGATACAAACTTGAAGTAAACCGTTCCAAACTCGACTGCAGGAAATATGACTTTAGTAACTGAGTAGTTGATGCATGGAACTCAGTACCAGACTCTGTAGTATCATCACCTAACCCCCAAAACTTTACCCTTAGACTATCTCCACTGTTGACCTCTCCCGATTCCTAAGAGGTCAGTAAGGGGCATGCATAAGTGCACCAGCGTGCCTTCCGTCCCCTGTCCTAATGTTTTCTCTTACTAGTATCATGTATATAAACATTATTATATCTTTGAATACCACCAATATGTACTTGACAAAACAGACAAACGAACAAATAAATAAAAATAAAATAAATTATCTTCACCCCCTCCTCTAGCCAGCCACTTGTAGGAATGCCTTTAGGTTCCCAGAGGAATGTTTTATTGTTTTGGATTAAAAAAACATCTAACTATCTGCCCCTCCCTCCCTCCAAGCCACGATCACTTCAGGGTTGACATACGGAATCCAGCAGGCTATGAACTATAAAGCCTAGAACTACGGCGTCTAAAACACGATCTAAGTATTGCCCACAAGATCATACGCTGCAACGTCCTTCCGGTCAACGACTACTTCAGCTTCAACAGCAACAACACAAGAGCACACAACAGATTCAAACTTAATATCAATCGCTCCAAACTTGACTGCAAAAAATACGACTTTAACAATCGAGTTGTCGAAGCGTGGAACTCATTACCGGACTCAATAGTGTCAACCCCCAATCCCCTACACTTCTCCATTAAACTCTCCACGATTGACCTCTCCCGATTCCTCAGAGGCCAGTAAGGGGCGTATATAAGTGCACTGATGTGCCTATCGTCCCCTGTCCAATTCTCTTTTCTTACCTCTTTTATCTTATATATTCTCTCCTCTATATATATTCTCTTCCTATCCACTTCCCTTCTTTTTACTTCCTATCTTTATATATATATTCCTAATGTATATTCTCTCTCATATGTATTGTATATTGGACAAAGAATAAATAAATAAAAAATGTGATTCAGGACACTTCCTTCAGACAGCATTACAGAAAAACTGCAGTTACTAAATGGATGTTGTGTTGTTAACCCAGAGAAGCTGAGAAAGGGAACTGGGATGCTCACAGTACACTGGCACTCTCTCCAAATCTGTCTAATCAATGCAAAGGCAGCTATTGATTATTGACTACTCACGTGAAAACCTCCATTGATGCTTTCTCCAAACCAGATGTGCTTTTTTTCCTTGTCCTTGCTTGTCCACCAATTCTTCCTGGGAATGCCCTTTGGCTTCGGGTAGACACAGGACTCGCCAGTCTCCATGTTGCAGAAAACCTTTATGGCATCCAAAGTGCAGCCCTGGTTGGGGTCAATCCAATAATCACCTGTAAAAGGGAAACAAAGTCACTTACAAATAAATGTATGTTATGTCTCTGTTTTCACATGCATAGCAATAGCAACAGCACACAGTTATATACTGCTTCACAGTGCTTTACAGCCCTCTCTAAGTGGTTTAAAGTGTCAACATATTGCTCCCATCAATCTGGGTCATTGTACATATACTGTATATTACTTTTTTTTTTTTTTGGTCACACTTGGTAAAAAAAACAGATCCTGCACTGGCCATATTCCTATCCAGGGGGTAGCCTCAGATGTCTAACTAATGCACTAGATGTCTAATTAATCATATTAGAATGGAATTATAATTGAAATTTATTAGTAATCAGGACATGAATGTAAACAGTGAAAGGTTGAAATATCAAGTACTCTAGAAATTATGAAAAAGGCTAAATCTTAAAAGTTTTTGTAAGGTTTAGCTTATAAACATATCTCTAATGTTTACTCTAATATGAACATCACCACTACAATATTCAATGATTAAAGATTCCACATTACATGTTAATATTTTGGACTGTAGTCTATAGTTTTCAGGTTGTGTTAGTTGATTCACTCTGATAACAGAATGGGCATCTAAACTTAGGGAAAAATAGCTACATTTTATCATTTAGTACAGTGTGGTTTCCAGTGATATTCTGGGAAAAGAATATGGCCAGATTTACAAGCTATGGTATCTCTAATATTTTCAAGGAAGCGGATCAAATATCAATAGCACTTAGACTTATATACTGCAGTTTACAGTTAGCCTAATATCCCTAACAATATCCCTAACATTTTACTGACCTCGGAAGGATGGAAGGCTGAGTCAATCTTGAGCCAGTCAGGATTAAACTCCAGGATGTGGACAATGTTAGCCTGCAATACTGCATTCTAACTATTGTTAGAATTCCACATTTTGGGGTGACAGAAATCAAAAATATCCAAGCCACTCTTGCCAGTGAGGGGCTGCCAAAATTACTGCCACACTGTGGGCGTGGCTTATTTTGTGGGTGTGACTTGATGGGCATGTGACTGGGTAGGAGTGGCTAGCTGGGCATGTAACCAGGTGGGAGTGGCTTAATACTCATGTGGCCAGGGGTGGCTTAAAGGTCATGTGACTGGGTGGGAGTGGCCAAGATAAGTTTTCAAATAGGTGCTTGGACTCTTTTTCAGTTGATTAAGTCACATTATTTGAATAGCCACAAAAAGGACAAATGATTTTTGTTGAGTATTATTTGTTGAGGAGCACAGTAACATTTTAAAGTTTTGTACTGAACCCACAAGGTTCAGTATGATAACAGATTAGGCAAGTAGCTCGATTTTCTTTAATTGCTATAAAAGTTCAGTTCTCGATAATGATTAAAATGATTAGAGCGTTTATGGGTAAAAACATACTATTTAATTATCTCCTATTTTAAAAGTAATTAAGGATCATACTAAGGTACTAGAGAAGAAAGGACAATAAAAAAAACTATTAAGTACAGTATTCAATAAATACTGCATAAACCTACTACCCCCACTGCATCCCACTCCTGTGGGGGCAGCAACCCATCACTGACTCTTGCTCTGAGAGACATTTATATATGCTTCGAATGGGAATCATTTGGTTCTCTCTGGGTATAGGTTTTACATAACTCTGCTGACAGAACTCCGGCCCACCCCAAATCAGTTAGGGGCACTCCGCCTGGAGACTCACCACTCTTCCATTCAGGGTGGCATAGTTTCAGGTCACGGCAGGTTCGAGCTGGGTTCTTCTTGCTGCCCTCAGGATTTCGGATGCTCTCAATCTGGTTGTTGAGAGTCTTCAAGGTGGCATCGACCTCAACGTCATGCTGCCGCAAATTACTGAAAGCCTGATCAGATCGCATGTAGCGCATTGGGTCAGGGCCTTTCTCAGTCTGGCCGAGGCCAGCAAAGGCTGACATGTCAATCCCAGTTCCAGGGGGGCCAGGTGGGCCTGGGGGGCCAGGATTGCCAGGAGGACCCTGTCAGAGAAGAGGAAAGGAGGCCATTCTAACAGAATTGCCTTAGGACAGAAATCTCTCCCTCCCCTCTCTCTCCCCCTCCCTCCTTCCCCTCAAATATATATGTGTACATAAACATATATACATACATATATATAAAGCTCAGTGTGCTATGTGCAAATGGCATATAGTTGCTGTCCTATAATTAGAAATGCCTTTTGAAATAGGATAGTTTATAAATGTAATAAGTAACAAGCAAATAAATATAAATATTTCATCATACACTGCTCCAATTAAATGAAGGGAACACTTAAACAACACAATATAACTCCAAGTAAATCAAACTTCTGTGAAATCAAATTCCACTTAGGAAGCAACACTGATTGACAATCAACTTCACATGCTGTTGTGCACATTCAACTTTATACAGAACCAAGTATTCAATGAGAATATTTCATTCATTCAGATATAGGATGTGTTATTTGAGGGTTCCCTTTATTTTTTTTTTGAGCAGTATAGAATACCATGTTATTTTTTATTCATAGAATAATAACATTCATACAAAATACCTAGTCTTTCAATTAATTCCCCATGAAAAAAAAAAGCCAACATCTTTTATGTAATGTATTGTAGCTTTTTATTTCTGTAGACCTTGATTTGTAACTGTTCATTTAGTGATGGTCTGAAGTCATGATGGCACTGAAAGAAGTGACTTATGACCATTATCCACCCATGATCCAAAATTGCAGCCCAAATTCAGACACTTGTCAACTGACTCATATTTACAATTGTAACAGTGTCCTGGCTCATGTGATCACCTTTTGCGACCTTCTAACAATCAAAGTCACTGGGGAAGTCATATTCTAACTAACTTAACTAACTTAATGACTGCAGTGATTCCCTAAGAGCTATGCCAAGAAAGGTTGTAAAATGGGAGCAAAGTTCACTTAACTGTCCTGCTAAATGACAGAAATTTTGGGCTCAATTATGGTCATTAAGTTGAGGACTACCTGTATTTATAGCTTTTTAAAAAAAGTTACTTACAGCTGGACCAGTTTCTCCACTACGACCACGTGGGCCAGGGGGGCCAATTGGCCCAGGCATTCCATTTGAGCCATCCTTGCCAGAGGGACCAACAGGACCTGGGGGACCCTAGGAGAAAGCCAAAAAAAAAATTACAGGTGAGAATCAGCTGATCATAAATGCTGCCTATATAATAAATGTACGAGGGAAAGAACTTTCGGGCTGCATCATAAATTTGTCCAACCAACCAATCCATCCATCCATCCATCCATCCCACTGATGCTCCCAAGTTTCTGCTACAACCAAATTGCAGTAGGAGAGCCTTTCCTAATCTGACCTGCTCCACATACGGCGGAAGCTTCCCAGCCCTTATAGCGATTGCAATAGCACTTAAGACTTATATACCGCTTCATTTATATACTGCAGTTTACAGAATCAGCCTATTGCCCCCAACGTTCTGGGTCCTCATTTTACCCACCTCGGTGTTGGATTTAACCACTCTACTACATGCTTGCACTGTCTTGTAAACACATCTCTATGGTCAGGTCACAATTAACTGACCAGCATGTCACCTTTTGATGACCAAAAGGGGCGGGTACTCTGCAGACTATATAAACTTCTGCAGAGTAGGTACTCCTCCCCTTTCGATCCTCTTTTTGGCCCTGCTGACCCTTTCTTCCACCTCCTTCTCTCTCCCTGTGTGTTCCATTGTCCTCGGCTGAGGACACATGTGTGAGATCAATCCGAAGACATCCTCACACATGGAAGCATCCAGAAGTTATTGATATATATTGAAATATAAGCATATGTGCCTGCATTACGTAAATGCAGGAATCAACAGAATTGTAAGTAAAGATTACAGTTTATTTCCTCTTTATGAAGGGCTGATCATTCATTACCAACAAATGGGATTCTAAGCCATACAATTGATTTCTTGCCATGCTGAATCCGCTGCAACTTAAGCCAGCTAAACTCTGCTAATACTAGTAATATTAATATTAACCAGGATACCCAACAAAGCCCAACACTCGGAAGGATGGAAGGCTGAGTCAACCTTGAGCTGGTGGTGAGGTTTGAACTGCTGAACTATAGCCACAAGTCAGCAGAAGCAGTTTGCAGTACTGCACTCCAGCCACTGCGTCACCAAAGCTTAGGATGTGAGCCAGAAGGAGATTTGGAAACAAGAGATGTCCTATTGCTCCTCTTTGACTCAGTAGTAATTGCTTCTATCCTCTCCTTAAACCAATCAACCTCAAGAATTCAGAGCCTACTGTCACTCTTGGGAGGAAAAATATGAAGTTTTGCAAATCACAGCATCGTCGTGCCTGATGAATCAAGAGTCCGTGCAGCAGATTGAATACCCATAAAATGACAGGTGACTTAATTGTTCACGAAATTAGGTTTTCTGAAGTACCCTGTTCATTGTACTTACCCTGGGACCAGAGGGACCACCGGGACCAGATGTACCTTGATCTCCAGAAGGACCCTAAGGAAGAAAGGAAAACAGCTGCATGGTTAAATCTGAATATTGTGCATTATAGTTTCTCCGCAGTCCAAGTGGTCTCTACGACATGGAGCCTTACTCCTTGTGGGCTTTGATTCATTGACCTTTGTGCATGAATTAACATGCCAGTGATCCTCTATGGACCTTCACGTCAAAGGAGAAATTTATTACAAAGTACAAACTCATCCAATGTATCTTGCAACTGTATCTTTTGGAGGAGGCCATTAGTAGGGAATAGAATGGCCAAATAATAACTATGTCCTGGACTGAAGATCCTTTGATCGGTTTTCAAAGACCTTCTGTGTTGCATGGGAGATAATTTAAATTCCCAAGCCTAAACAGGGCTTGTTTACTATATAGAATTTCAGTTCACAAGTCTTACCAAAAGTTATTGCATTTATGAAATCTTTGTAGAGAGCAATGCATACAGCAGATTCTTATGGACTGATTCTTATCCTTGTTACAATAGGAGGAACAGATCATCAATCAGACTAGAGCTGGAAGGGACCTTAGAGGTCTTTTAGCCCAACTTCCTGCTCAAGCAGGAGAACCTCTACCATTTCAGACAGCTCGCTCTCCAGCTTCTTCTTAAAAACCTCCAGCGATGAAGCACCCATAATTTCTGAAGGCAAAGCTGTTCCTCTGGTCAATTGTTCTCACTGTTAGCAAATTTCTCCTTAATTCCAGGTTGCTTATCTCCTTCATTAGTTTCCATCCATTGTTTCTTGTTCTGCCCTCTGGTGCTTTGGAGAATAAGTTGACCCCTTTTCTTTGTGGTAGCTCCTCAGATATTGGAATCATCACTGCTCTCATGTCACCCCTCCATCCGTCTTTTCTCTAGCCTGCCATACTATGCCCAGATTTATTTATTTTATTTATTTTATTGGATTTGTATGCCGCCCCTCTCTGAGGACTCGGGGCGGCTCGCAACATATATAAAGAGACAGTAATAAAGTCAATCCAGTTAATACATAAAACAATCCTTAAACATCTACTTTAAAAACTTCCATTACCATTCATTCAACAATAGTACTAGAAACATTCCTTGGCCCTCCCCAAGCCTAGAACGGAGCCTCTGGGGCTGAATCCCATCCAGGACCTGCTGAAATCAAAACTTACAGGAGGTCCAGGGAGACCCTGCAGGCCAGTGAATCCTCGGTGACCCTTCAGACCTCGTTCTCCTGCCTCTCCAGCTTCACCTTTGTCGCCACGAAGACCTTGCATACCCTAGAAGTATAAAACACAAGCCGTCATCAGCAACAGAGTAATCAATGCCTGGAATTCACTATCTGACTCTGTGTTTTTTTCCCCAAGCCCCAAAGACTTTAACCTTAGACCGTCTACTGTCGACCTCACCCCATTCCTAAGAGGTCTGTACCTATCATCCCTGTTTTACTGTCCTATTGTTCTCTTTGCTTATGTTTATAGCTATCTTGTACGTTTGACAAACAAATAAATAAAGGACTGGAGAATCACAGGAAAGCCCGCTTGCTACAGAATACAGGAGACGATGTTGTTGTTACTCCACAATGCTTTATATATTTGCCCAATAGAAAACGTGAATAATTAACTTTCATATTGACAGTATCTCTATTTCAGGCTTGGCAAGTGAGTTTCATAGTTCTGGTTGTTATGTTCTTATGTCATAAAGCCCCTTTGTTCCTTGCAAAGGATGTTATGACATCAATCCTTGCCCTAAAATTCCAATCGTCTCTCTTGATACAATGCTAACTATAGTGATTAAACTAGAAAAAACATTGGTTACTTTGAGCTTAATTTGAATGTACTGAAACATGTTTATACCATGTTTAATTTCTATGAACTTTAGATTTGGACCTTTTGGGCAGAATCAGACAGATTACCTTGATGTGTACAAGTTAAATAGAAGACTATAGTGGTTTGGTCTTTCTTTGGCAGTAAATGCTTATAGCAGAAGCAACCAGTTAAATGCTCATGTGTCTTAATGTGTCCACAAATATCTCTTTTCAGTAAAAAATAAAAATAAAAATGGAAACTAGTATGTCGCAATGTAAGCAAAAAAAGCCTCCAGCGTTATTTTTATCTACAAAAAAAATACCTCAGGCGCCAAAAGAAATGCCCTGTGAGCATACTTAAGGGGAAAAATGATGGCTGTAGTTATCTGTTTGGAATTGTACTCATTTTCTGTGGAGCAAATAAAGAAAAATAAAGTCTTGGGTGGTGGTAGTGAATAAGTAGAAATTACCTTGGGAGCTAAAAAATAAAATGGCAAGGAATTATTGTTCCATTTGTCCATATACGCCCTGGCAGAAATTCTATGATTAGACTAAATAGGGAATGCTCTCAGCATTTTTAGTGCATTCTAGCCACAGGCTAATAGTGCTAGAATGCTGTCCAGCACTCACTCATGGTGACCTCAAGTGATAAATGAAAAAGATGTCCGCCGACTCGCCCTCCTGGGTGAAATAATTAGTTGATCTTTGATGTGTTTTATGGCTATCTGGTAAAAAGTAATTCCAGTTTTAGAAACATCTTATTCATGTGTAACATATATTATTTCAAGAAATGAACATTCGAGATACAACTATGGTGGGGGTTTTTTGGAAATCTCGTGCTGCTTCTCAATCTGAGACATCTTTAAATGATTGCTGGTATTTAATAATACATATATTGGTTGCTGCAAGAATTACATTTGCACAGAAATGGAAAGAAAAGGAAATACCAAAAGATGTAGAAGTATTTAAAAAAAAATTATAGAATGTGTGGAATTAGACATGATGACAAAAAACCTTGAACAACCAAGTTGAAACAGAATTTTATAAAATATGGGATAAAGTATATAAATGGTGGAATTTTAAAAATAGTTTTAAAAATTAAATAAGTAAGAATTTATAATTATTTGAAATTATTAATCTGATGGTAAACTGTATGCATATATGAATAGTTTAAAAACAATATAAACATAGAGTAGTTTTGCAATATGATAAATTTAGAAGTGTTATATTTTATATTTTATTTTAGATTAAACATTTGATATTTTATAGATAAGAAAATTAATTAATATAGAGAATATAGAGATAAATTTAATAAGAATATAGAGTACGTGTATTATGGTTTTGTATTGATCTGATTATAGTTAGGCTTTTTTTGTGTGTGTACTAGTTAGACTTCTACGATAAGTGGAGCAATGGTAGCTCCTTAAATGTTGAATGTTGTTTGTTTTTTGTTTGTCTTTTGAAAAATAATTAAAAAAATTGAAAAAAGAAAAAGAAAGCAGAGGCAAGGAAAGACTACCCCACTTCAGATAAATGTGCAAAGTGCTCCTGTACAAGCAACATCCGGTTATCGTACCCGAGAGGCCTCTATTCAAGTATCACATAAACATACATGTATATAGGTTTGCACTGCACTTGGCCTCCGTCCCTGTAATTTGTTTTTTGTTGTTGTTCATATGGCAGGGTTCACATATTTAAGAGCCAGACCTACTTTACCAATTGGCTTTGCAAAACATGAAGTGCTCCCCACGGCATTGAGCCATTGTGCTAATCGCACAAATTGAAAATGAATTCTCCTGGCTAGACATAGCAAGGGCACAGCTGCAATTTGACTTGATTGCTTTTGGTTCTGTGGGGAATTCCACAATGTTTACTAGGAAGTCAGAAGACGATGGAGCTGGACAAAAGGAAAAAGTACTTACAGGTAAGCCCCTTGCTCCTGCAAGGCCAGTCGGGCCAATGGGACCTTGAGGACCCTGGAAAAACAAAGCAAAAGAATGAGATGTTGGCCTAGCCTTCTGTCAATGAGAAGATGGAAGACTGCAGTTCTCAGAATGGATCTGAAGAGTTGGTTTCATTCCAGCTTCTTCCTTGTTACTAAACACTTAACTGTTTCACCTCTGTCTCCTTGTTTGCCAGTTGGACCAACAGGCCCTGGAGAACCAGGTGAGCCAGGAGCACCATGACTTCCAACAGGACCAGTCTCACCACGTTCACCCTGTTTGGAGAGAGAGGAAAGACACAAAGTTCAAATATTTAATGCCGCATATATGAAGGGTGGTGGAGTAAGAGACAACTACCCAATAGAAAACTGCCTTTTCATTTGTAACAAACATGAAATATCATCATTATCATTATTAGCCCAAATTCAGGTCTATGATATTAGGAGACACAGGATACCATTGTCAATACAAGGGCTGAAGAAGCCATTTGGGAAACATTTGGGGAAACTAGTCAGTTGCAGTTGTTTATAACCCGACCCAGTGTGACAGAGTTATGAGACTCCAGAAATTCCTCCTTTATGTTATCTATTCACATTTATTATTTGACTGACCAACTACTCATAAATGATTTTGGATAGTTTATATGGATTACCGTAAAAGCAAAAATGTCAGATTAAAACCATCACCGATTCTATCCATGCTACCCTCCTGGTCAGGCACAAAGGATCAAGACCGCATGTTAATTTGCAGTTCAGAAAATTTACTGTCAAAACCTATATACAGGAATTTAGTTAAAGTTTAATATTAAATTGCCGCCAGATAAGGGTCAACAAAATTTAAGAGGGTTTGGACTTAAACTGTTTGTGGGAACGTAATTAGTCTAAGCTGATGACATGCTTAACTCTGCCCCTCAGTTCTGCCTACTCTTCTATACACTCCATTCTAACAGGGGGAAACAGCTTGGGTTGTCTAGTACTGCACTCTATCATGAAAACTATGCTGCCCTCGGAGGCAAAATGGGATATTTAAAAGTCAGAAAATGGTGGTTGAGAATATGAATGAAGAAAGAAAGCCATATAAAGGGCAGGCATCCTGTCTGAGATTATTTGGGTAAATTATTATCTCTATAACCTCCTAGCCAAAAGCAGTGATGAAACACTAACCAAATAAAAGAGGTGAATTAAAATAGATTCCTGGAGCTGATCAACACCTCCAATACACTTACCTTCGGTCCTGGGGAACCATCTCTGCCTGGAGGACCATCTGAACCAGGATTACCCTGAGAACAAGAAGAGGGTAGTTATTTCTGAGAAAACTAGGAAGGCGCTTGTGCAGCTGGGGTCTGGCAATTAATTAGGAGTTGGTAGAAACATTTTCTACTAATGAAAAACTGCATATGTTCTGTGATGACCTGATCCTTGAATTGTCCCATACCCCCCTACTCATCTTAAACAGAAGGTATCCTCTTTCTCTTGGAGGTCAAACTAGAGCAAACTCTGGTTTGGTAAATTCTCATCTGAAATACAGTAATACCTCGTCTTACAAACCTAATTGGTTCCAGGGGGAGGTTCGTAAGACGAAAAGTTCGTAAGACGAAACATTGTTTCCCATAGGAAACAATATAAAATCAATTAATCCGTGCAACGGAAAAAAACCACAAAAAACGCCACCGCCCGGCTGTCACCTTTTGAAACAGCTGGGGGGCTTCCCAGCGTCCTCCTGAACTCGAACGCCAAACCCGAACTTCTGGGTTTGGCGTTTGGGAGGCTGCCGAGAAGCCCCCCGGCTGTTTCAAAAGACGACAGCCGGGCGGCGGGGCTTCCCGGTGGCCTCCCGAACGCCAAACCTGGAAGTTCGGCAAAGGTTCGGGTTCGGGAGGCTGCTGGGAAGCCCCGCCGCCCGGCTGTCACCTTTTAAAACAGCTGGGGGGCTTCTCGGCAGCCTCCCGAACACCGAACCCGGAAGTTTGGGTTTGGCGTTCGGGTTCAGGAGGATGCTGAGAAGCCCCCCAGCTGTTTCAAAAAGCGACAGCCGGGCGGCGGGGCTTCTCGGCAGCGGCGGCGGGTTCGTAAGAAGAAAAAAGTTCGTAAGAAGAGGCAAAATTTTTCTTGGGTTGTTCGTAAGACGAGGGGTTCGTATCATGAGGTACCACTGTACAGTTGTTATACTATTAAAAGGCTCCTCGGGGCTTCATGCTGTAGTTACCAAGCTTTAGCCTAAGCTAACCAGCACGATATATAACCATATCCTGAACATGAAATTCAAATACTTTGGCCACTTCATGAGAAGGAAGGACTCACTGGAGAAGAGCCTAATGCTGGGAACGATTGAGGGCAAAAGAAGACGGCAGAGAATGAGGTGGCTGGATGGAGTCACTGAAGCAGTCGGTGTGAGCATAAATGGGCTCCAGAGGATGGTAAAGGACAGGAGGAATGTTGTCCATGGAGTCGTGATGGGTGGGATAGGACTTCTCAACTATCAACAATTACTAGCAAGAGCAAAAAGGGCACAGAACCAGAGCTATTTCCCATTTGCTACTGAACCCAAACCCTCACAGTCTTCTAGCTTTCTGCAACCCACTTCCCAAATTCACCCTTTAAATTTTTTTTGGTATAAGCTCTATTTGTAACTGCAGCTTCTATCAGCTTTGTCATCTTATTTATCCGCTGATGGTGATGGACAAAGGAATAAATTGAAAAGGTCCTGTCTATTAGTCTGATCATCTGCTTCTTTGATGCTGTTATTACACCATGTCTAAAATTATTCCATCAGAAAACAAAAAAATGTTTCCATATTTTTAAAAAAATATGGCAATAAGAGCAATGGTTTTAAATTAGTGTATGGGTGGACCATATGAACAAGAGAAGGTATGTGCCAAGCCCTCCCCAAAGCCGTCATATCATGCCAACCTTCACACTATTTTGCCATGAGCTTCCTTGTCTTCCATGGTTGTTAATATGGGGAAAAGGCATCTCCCCTCTTTTAGAGGGGAGCCATAGGTGTTTAATTAATTTTCATTCTGCATTAACCCCATTCATCAGGAGGAACTTTCAATAAAGGTCAAGGCTCAAGGAATAAATATGTTTGGAAACAGGCAATATACTCTTCAAGAACTTTGAAATGACTATATCAGATACTCCTTGAGTTGTGAAATATTGCATTGAATGTCGTGCTGTGGTTGTATTATACCTAGTCATTATATAATGGGAAAGGATAGATATTTATTTAAATACTCTCCTGAGAGGAAGCACCCTTGTGAGGAACCAGAAATGCATCTTTTATATTCCATTTGAGAAACGTGCCTAGGTTAATTGGACTCACCTCACGGCCAGGTTCACCAGAGGGACCAGTCAAACCAGGTGGACCAACTGGGCCAGGTGGGCCTCTATCTCCTGGACCTCCAGAAGATCCTTGTTTACCAGGCTCACCCTGGGGGAAGAAAACCAATTTGAGCAAGCAGAAGACTATTTTGACAGTAAACTGGACAAGGTAAAATGAAAAACCTAAGTCGATTTTCCCCATCAAAATTAAGCTAAAAATTAAACTAAAAATTGTTTGTCCAGTTTTACTCCATAATCATATGAAGATGATGAACCTATTTTGTGCAAGGTCAGTTTGTGAGTTTTAAAACTTGGATGAATTGAAAATTGTCAGAAAAATCTGGCAGAATTGTCTGAGCAACTGATAATATTTTTTTTATTTGAGCCATCTCTAATATCCCAATAAAATACAATTTCCTCTACTAAGACAGTAGTTGGTTACTGATTCAGGTAAGTATGAACAAACTGTGTTTTTGCTATGTTTCTTAGCTGGGGAAGAACACTTTATTCCCAAGAGATCAAATGCAGAGAATGCAATTGATATACACTGCTCAAAAAAATAAAGGGAATACTTAAACAACACAATATAACTCCAAGTAAATCAAACTTCTGTGAAATCAAGCTGTCCACTTAGGAAGCAACACTGATTGACAATCAATTTCACATGTCAGCACATTCAACTTTGTACAGAACAAAGTATTCAATGAGAATATTTCATTCATTCAGACCTAGGATGTGTTCTTTGAGGGTTCCCTTTATTTTTTTGAGCAGCGTAGTTCTCACAGATGCTGTGATGCCATGTTGAAGGGATACAAGCCAGACTACGAAAAATCAACAGAACACTTGATACAGTAAGTAGCAGCTTAATACTACCACTATATTCATTCATCCATCCATCCATCCATCCATTTATTTATTGGATTTGTATGCCGCCCCTCTCCGCAGACTCCAGGCGGCTAACAACAGTAACAAAACAGCATATAACAATAATCCAATACTAAAAACAGTTAAAAACCCATTACTGTATTATAAAAACCAATCATACATACAGACATACCATGCATAAAATTATAAAGGCCTAGGGGGAAAGTGTATCTCAATTCCCCCATGTTGAAAGCACTACCAAGGTGCTTCTGTATTGAAAAGATAATAGCCAGTGTGACATCACCGTTGCCCAGGGGATGGCTGAGGCGGCTCCTTTCATGCCCCCAGCATCTTCCCACCAAAGTGGTACCTGTTTGTCTATTTGTATTTGCATGCTTTTGAACTGTTGAATGGACAAAGTAACAGGAACTTATTCTGCCAGGCGGGTTGTTCTCGGGTTTCGAACTGCTGAACTGCTGATCTTTGAATGGTCTTTTGAGACTCAGCATCCCACCCACATGAATCAACACAGCCCCTTTAGCTTAACTCTCAAAACATTAAAAACTATTATTAACCTAATATCGATTTTGTAATAAAAAGAAAAAGGTGACAAAAGCATTGGACATCTCCCAAATTCAGAAGCTGGGAAATGGAATGTCCAAGGAACTGAGTGTACATTGTTCACGTTTCAACTTATATTTTTCAAGGTCGCTAGCCTCCAAGGTACTTACAGAAGGCCCAGGCAGACCAGGGAAGCCTCTTTCTCCTCGCTGACCAGGAAGACCAACTATTCCTCTCTGTCCTGCCAAACCCTGAGGTCCAGGTGGGCCATCTGCACCCTGATAAAAAGAAAGGAAGACAGGAAGGAATTTGCCCCAGAAATAGCAACGGGCCAAGTCAGTAACTTATACAAGACCACGAGCTGAATACATACAGGAGGGCCATCCTCTCCAGATTCTCCCTTCTCGCCTGCGGAACCAGGTGGGCCTTGCAAACCTGGATCACCGGTACGTCCAGCTGGACCTGCATCGCCACGGGCACCCTTGGGACCGTCTTTTCCAGAAGCACCAGGTGGGCCTGCGGAACCCGGATTACCCTAGAAAGAAAAAAGAAAGCAAATGCAATCCTGGGTTGTATAAACAGAGGCATAGAATCAAGATCACCTGAAATATTAGCTTCACTTTATAAAGCCCTAGTAAGATCACCACACCTGGAATACTGCAACCAATTTTGATCACTATATATATTTGATCACTATATATATCACTATATTTTTATATATATATATATATATATATAGTGATCAAATATATATAGTGATCTCTCTCTCTCTCTATATATATATATATATATATATATATCTATATACAGTATATCTATATATATATCTATATATCCATATATCTCTATATATGTTTTTGTAGATTTTCACAGGTACAGGTATGACGGTCTTGGCATATTTGGGTTTCTTCCCGTGTAGGATTTGGAAATTTTTGGCGACGTTTCGACGAGGTCCCACTCGTCATCTTCAGGCTGGTGCTTCTGTCCTTGTATTCGCCCTAGAACAAGGACAGAAGCACCAGCCTGAAGATGATGAGTGGAACCTCGTCGAAACATTGCCAGAAATTTCCAAATCCTACACGGGAAGAAACCCGAATATGCCAAGACCGTCATATCTCTATCTCTATCTCTATCTCTATCTCTATCTCTATCTCTATCTCTATCTCTATCTCTATCTCTATCTATCTATCTATCTATCTATCTATCTATCTATCTATCTATCTATCTATGATGTTGAGGCTGGAAAAGGTTCAAAGAAGAGCAACTAAGATGAGCAAAAGCCTGGAGACTAAAACGTATGAAGAATGGCTGCAGGATTTAGGTTTGGCTAGTCTAGAGAAAAGGAGAACTAGGGGTGATAGCAGAATTCCAGTATTTGATGGACTGCCACAAAGAAAAGGTTAACTTATTTTCCAAAGCACCAGAAGGCAAAACAAGAAACAATGGATGAAAACGAATCAAGGAGAGAAGAAACCTGGAATGAAGGAGAAACTTCCTAACAGTGAGGACAATTAACCAGTGGAACAGCTTGCCTTTAGAAGTTGTGGATGCTCCATCACTTTAAGAAGAAACTAGGGTTAACCCTAACCCTAACCCACTTATCTGAAATAATATATTTCCTGCTTGAGCAGGAGGCTGGACTACAAGACCTCTAATGTCCCTTCCAGCTCATTCGTTCTAATTCTAAATCATAAATCATCTTAACAAAAAGAAATGTACATGAGCTGGAGTGGTTTGAGGAATCAAACAACCACTCCTTATATAAGATTTATATAAAAATGAATGCCTTTCAGAAAAAGTCTATCTTGTGTAGAAAAGAATGAGAAGCTGTTTGTTTATGGGACATTATAGTTTGGGGTGGCTTATAATGGGAGTTGGGATTCTTCAAAAAGGAAGGAAATAAAAATGCTCTCTTAAAATTGTGTAGTAATTCTCTATTTGTCTAAAATCCATCAGAACCCAGAAAATAAGGACGGATTCCTGGAAATGCCATTTTCTTGCCAGAAGCTCATAGGTATGTCTAGAATCACAAAAGCTATCCAGTTTTCTGTTTCTCTTTTATAACATGACCTTGTCCATCCTGCTAATTTAGCAAGTGTTACTTCGGTCATTGAGAAGGATTGATTTTTCTTCTCTATGATTGGTTCATGAAAAAGTCAGTGGAAATGGTTTCTGAATTGTCTTCTGTAGCTTTCATTGTTGCCATGCAACCAGAACTCAAGTGACTGGAAAGTCTGAGAGATCACAACTAGCAGACACATCTTTTGTAACAGGGATCAGGGCAGACAATGGCATTTGGCGCTCTCTTTCAATGCTACAGCTCCCTCTGCTGGTATAAAGCCTATGATGTTTTCTCCTCTGAAGAAAAAGCCAGCTAGGAAGAAACTCATCAGGATCAATTGGAACTTTCAACCAATACATTTGAATACAGAATTTCTCCTCCTTTAATATTTTATTTTATTGTATTAACATGATAATACAATACAATGTGTTGAATGTGTACGATTGTGTATTCGGGGATTTTATGACACTGTTTATGTTATATTAATGTTTTTTAATTGACTTTTAAATTTTTATTAGATTTGTAATGTATTGTATTATTGCTATGTTGTGAACCGCCCCGAGTCTCCGGAGAGGGGCGGCATACAAATCTAATAAATAATAATAAATAATAATAATCTACCCTATGTAACATGGCAAGCTTTTTCTTTTAAATGGGATTCTAATTTTATCCTCATAAGCAAGTTAAATTATGTTTCATTTTGTTTCCTGTTGAAACCTTTGAAACTTTGATCCACCATTTCAGTACTATAAAGTGGTTGAAGCTTGGGAAAGAGAGCTTACACTTTGATATGCATATTCTTCTTCTTTCAGCACTACTGATATTAAAATGGGGTGGGGTGGGGGAACAATGGCAGACAACAAAGAACTCACATTGGGACCTGGTGGTCCAACACGTCCTGCTGCACCAGGAAATCCAGTGGCGCCCTAGAAAAGAAGAAGATTTCATAAGCAAAACACCTCAATTTAAACACACTGACGAGCAAGTGGCCCATTTCTTAAGAAATAAAGTTTGATTTCAGTAATATGCCTCAGAAAATATGTTGGAAAGTGTATCCTGGGGCGATACAGATAGAAAGATCTCCACACAGCCTCAGGGTTCACTGGGGGATTCTGAGGAGATTGTTTTACCTCAGTTTAACCTATCCCACACGGTTGCTGTTATGAGTACAAAATGAGGGCCCAACCAAAACAAGGTTGTCTTAAGTCATTGGAGGAACTGCAGGATGCAAGACGTTCATATCTACTGCTCCAAAAAAAGAAAGGGAACACTCAAAGAACACATCCTAGATCTGAATGAATGAAATATTCTCATTGAATACTTTGTTCTGTACAAAGTTGAACGTGCTGACAACAAAATGAAATTGATTGTCAATCAGTGTTGCTTCCTAAGTGGACAGTTTGACTTTATAGAAGTTTGATTTGCTTGGAGTTATATTGTGTTGTTTAAGTGTTCCCTTTATTTTTTTGAGCAGTGTATAAAGGCATGCAATATATTCCTTTTTTTTGTTCTTTTTAAAAGGAAAAATCCCTCTAGATTCTGAAGGTCAGACAAAGGTCAGACAGATATTCTAAGAAAGACCTATATGGAGTTAAAACCCCTGCTGGTATTTACTATAAAGAAGAAGGGATGTGCTTCCTCTTCCAACTTTGGATGGAGGAGACAACCACTTTCAGGAGACATAAATGACAGATTGCTTGTTTGTGTTAATTTCACTAACAGACTAAGTCCACTAAGCCCATTTCCTAGTAGATTTAGTAACTCTGATCCCGAATCCCCAACCAATATTTTTCTAATTTAGAAGCAGGTAGATTTTTTTTGGCTTGCTGGACACAAAGGCTGCTCTGGTAGGTAAAACAAAATAAGTTTTAATGAGAAGAGAAACTATCTACTTCTACCTTCTACATTTCTCTGGAGAGACATGGTACGTGGCCTTCTTTGTCCTAAAGGAATGCTAATGGGGATGGATATTTCCAAATACTCTTCGAAATAAATGTTATGTTGACAGTTTGGTTTGCAGCACGGCTGCTTCCAATTTCACTTCATTTTTAATTAAAAAGAAAAAAAGAACATTTGGAAGTCAGATGAGACAGAGAACCTTAGGCAATATATGTGGGCACTGCACTGCACATGGATATTAAATTGAATATATTTTTTTGCTCTAATTTGCAGCCCATCAGAACATCCACATTCACTAATAGCACCAGACAAGACAATTAGTTCACAGATGGGTACAGACTGAGTTGCAATCTTCTCTTTTCTACAAGGTAGAGGTATAATTTGCTGCTTCCTGAGAAAGATTGATTAATAAAAGCATCTCTTATTGATTTGACTGATTTGCATCTTCTAAGGTCAGCCTGGAGATCAACAAGAACAATGACTTTATTCTAGGGCTGAAATCCAGCGGGCCTGATAGGTTCTGGAGAACCGGTAGTGGAAATTTTAAGTTGTTTGGAGAACCGGCAAATACCACTTCTGGCTGGCCCGAAAGTGGGGAGGCAATGGGGATTTTGCAATATCCTTCCCCCAAAATGGGCAGGGAATAGAGATTTTGCAGTATCCTTCCCCTGAAGTGGGGCGGGAATGGAGATTTTGCAGTATCCTTCCCCTGAAGTGGGGCGGGAATGGAGATTTTGCAGTATCCTTCCCCTGAAGTGGGGTGGGAATTAAGATTTTGCAATATCCTTCCCCCAAAATGGGCAGGGAATAGAGATTTTGCAGTATCCTTCTCCTGAAGTGGGGCGGGAATGGAGATTTTGCAGTATCCTTCCCCTGAAGTGGGGCGGGAATGGAGATTTTGCAGTATCCTTCCCCTGAAGTGGGGCGGGAATGGAGATTTTGCAGTATCCTTCCCCTGAAGTGGGGTGGGAATTAAGATTTTGCAGTATCCTTCCCTTGCTACACTCAGCAAGCCATGCCCACAGAACAGGTAGAGAAAAAGTTTGAAATTCACCCCTGCATTATTCCCTTAAGAAAAATATAATGAAGACATGTCTTGTAAGACGTGCACTATGAAATGCTGAGCATAAAGCCACCAAAATAGCCTTCCTCAATACAACTCTCTCCAAGAAAACCAAAAAGATTACCCCAATTCTAACCATCAGAACTATGATGGAATTTATGATTCAACATGCTGGGAATGCAAAAATTGGGGGTGGGGTTTACATTTACCTTAATTTCGAGCAACCCAAAATCCAAAGGAAGGATTAAAGATAAATCTCTCATTTGATGGTATATAGGGTGTTTTTTAACCACAATCCAGGGAGTTTCTGATTATCTTCTTCTGGATGGTTTTTAATTTAACAGGCCTATAGCTTCCCTTCTAAGTATGTAATCATTGCTTAGATTTTTTTTTAGATCAGTCCAGATTGAGCTCTATTGCCATCTAGTGGGCAATTGTCACATGACATGATATTGGTAAAGCATCCTTTTGTGTTGTTACCATTATTTTTGTAGGCAATAAGATAAAAGAGTCAACAATAGGATGTGAAATCTTTTTTGGTCTTGAAGCTGCATTTTCATTCATCTTCAGAACAGCTGTTTTGACATATGTTAGAATAAAAGTGGAATGGGTGTTCCCTGAGGTTATTCTTCAGCTACCAGCTACAAAGCCAAGCGGAATAACCATTGACTTGATTTCTCCAATACGCATTGCTCATCTCCATAGCTGATAATTCCCCTTATCGTTACCCACATTGCTTCAAAGAACGGTGTCACAGCACATCTCATTCACGTAAAGAAAAGCCATGAACAATGAACATTAATGCTACTTTCAAAAGAGCCTCCGTGGAAAACAAAAAGTAAAGGAATTGATTCACCAAATATACTCACTGTGGGCCCTTGTGCACCGCGAGCTCCTTTTGGACCTGTCACGCCAGTTGGACCCTGTTGAAAAGCAAAATGAAATCAGGAAATCGGGATTTTTTAAATGCACTTTTCATTGCTGATCTATGTAGCATCATTTTGGTGCTACATCATATCATACAGGTAATGTGACACATCACATCACATCATACACATCACATCTCCTGTATGATGTGATGTGCTACACCACATCATACAGGTGAGCATACAGCATCACTCACCTGTATGGAATCCACACTGCATAACAGACATTAATACAATTGAAGGAGTCCAGAAATACTTCACAAGAAGAGTCCTCCACTCCTCCTCATGCAACAAGTTACCTTACTCCTCCAGACTTCAATTACTATGTTTAGAAAATTTACAGCTACGCCGCCTCCGAACTGATTTAACTGTTCTTCATAAAATCATACATCACAATGTACTCCCTGTTAGCGACTACTTCACCTTTAACAACAACAACACAAGAGCACGCAATAGATACAAACTAAATGTAAATCACTCTAAACTAGACTGCAGAAAATATGATTTCAGCAATAGAGTGGTCAACGCCTGGAATTCACTACCGGACTCTGTTGTTTCTTCCCCCAATCCCAACATCTTCAACCTTACATTATCTACAATAGACCTCTCCCCTTTTCTAAGAGGTCTGTAAGGGCCGTGCATAAGTGCACCTTCGTGCCTACCGTTCCTGTCCTAATGTCTTTTTTTATCTTTTCTATCTCTACTTTATACTTATATTATGTTAAACATACTACAATACAATACTATATTTGTATGACAAATAAAATAAATAAATAAAATAAATAAATAAATTTTGTTCAGCAGCAACTAGCCTTCCCCAGTTTTTCCACCCTCTCGATAGACCTCTCAGCATTCAGAAGCTATGCCTGTGGTGCTGTGGGACATAGTACTACCTTCATGGACAATGTGCTAAACTTGTGTATACACTTGGATTAGCAGCTGGAAAATCCCTGCTTTACAAACACACACACTCTTTCTCCCTGTATGTGTGTGTGTTTCACTGACCTGTGGACCAGGAGCACCAGATGGCCCTTGTGGACCAGGGGATCCAGCATCTCCTTTCTGGCCAGATCCACCTTGCTCGCCTTTAGCACCAGGCTGACCATCAGCACCCTGCAATGGGGAGAAAAGTGGGAGAGGCAGGAGGAAGAAGCCACAATGGTTAAACACCAAGAGCGACTGGACCATTTAAATATTAGAAGTGTGACAGCCTGGAACTGTCATGCAATACTCACAGGGGGGCCAGCAAATCCAGCAGGGCCAGGGGGTCCGGTTTCACCACGCTCACCCTGAAATGGAAAGAGCAGTCACAAATGGAAAAAACCCAAGGTCACATACCCCTCAAACTGGCCACAGTTAAGAGATAAGAAATAATGTAACCCAGATGATGAAATTAGAACTCTAAGGTTTTAGTAAACGATAGTATTAAGGTATATACCTAAATTAAAGTTAATATTTATTTATTTATTTATTTATTGGATTTGTATGCCGCCCCTCTCCGTAGACTTGGGGCGGCTAACAACAGTGGTAAAAACAACATGCGACAATCCAATACTAAAACAGCTAAAAACTCTTATTATAAAACCAATCATACATACAAACATACCATGCATAAATTGTAGCAGCCTAGGGGGAAAGAATATCTCAGTTCCCCCATGCCTGACGGCAGAGGTGGGTTTTAAGGAGCTTACGAAAGGCAAAGAGGGTGGGGGCTATTCTAATCTCTGGGGGGAGTTGGTTCCAGAGGGCCGGGGCCGCCACAGAGAAGGCTCTTCCCCTGGGTCCTGCCAAACGGGGAAGTAATTATAATAATTATAAATATGTTCAAGATGATGTAAAAACAGGGAAAAGATATTAAGGAAATAAGTTCCTAAAAAGAAAACCATATTAATAGTCTGCCAGATAAAAGGTTTTGTTTCTCTTTAAAGAAGAAGTCACTCAAGGAATGGTAAAGAGTCCTTGGAAAGGGGCGGCATCAGGGGTGGGCTGCTGCCGGGATGCGGGAGAACGCAGTGGGGTAGCAAAAATGGAGCCCCACCCCAGAGCACCCAATTTGCACTGAAAGATGTTGAAAGAAAATGCAGGGCGTCCTGCACAAGCCACGCCCACAGTGTGGTGGTAAAAATTTTGGTAGCCCATTACTGGATGGCATATAAATCCAATAAACAAATAAACAAACAAATAAATAAATAAAAGAAGGGGAGGGAGGAAGTAGTTTTTGGAGAAAGTTAAAGGAGGAGAAGAGAGAGGAAGAAAGGAAGGTTGGAGAGTGGGGAAGAAAGGTAGATGGGAGAGATGGAGTGTGTGTGAGGGGAGTGAGAAAATGAGACTTGAATGCAGACCTGATTTAGTGTAAAGTGTAAATACAGATATAGAAATGATTAGGAATATGAAGTTAGGTACTTTTTAAAAATATGTTAGTAGGTACATGCATCGACATTTGTGTGAATATATGTGGGGGGGGGAATAAAAAAAAAACCTTTTTACAAAAAAAAGAACCTGGCCACAGTTGGCCAATTTCTACAGCCGCAGGGGCAGTTCCGTTTTCTAGAGGCTAGTCTAGGGACAGGATCTCTCCAGCTGTTTCAGAGATAATAGGATCTGCAATAAGGCTGCTGTGACCCAACAGATATGCTTCCTACGGCTCAGACACTATCCAGCAATTGTTTAGGAACACACAGTTTCCTAAGATATTCTCAGGGACCTTGCAAATCATCTTTTCAGAACAGCCCACAGGGTAGCTCTGCAGCACTGTTTGTTCCTTCTCAGATGCTGCCGCTACTCTGCATAAATACAAGAGCGAGTGGCTTTTCCTTTCTACAACTTGGAGAAATTCATGAGTTATCAGTTAGACTCTAATGGGCTTTTCTACCGATAGATGCTAATCAAAACAGCTGGAGTCTTCCAAGCTGATCTCTACATAGTACAATAGAGGGAAAGGGAGACAATTTGCTCTTCACATGGAAACAATTCAGTAAAAGTACATCTACATATATTCCTATGCTTCCTGTAGGAGTTTAAATTAGATTTAGATTAGATTTATTGGATTTATATCCTGGGTCTTGAAAGCTTAGAACTGCGGCGCCTAAAACACGATTTAAGTATTGCCCACAAGATCATATGCTGCAACGTCCTTCCGGTCAACGACTACTTCAGCTTCAACCGCAACAACACAAGAGCACACAACAGATTCAAACTTAATATTAACCGCTCCAAACTTGACTGTAAAAAATATGACTTTAAGAATCGAGTTGTCGAAGCGTGGAACTCACTCAGTAGTGTCAACTCCCAACCCCCAACCCTTCTCCCTTAGACTATCCACGATTGACCTCTCCAGGTTCCTAAGAGGCCAGTAAGGGGCGTATATAAGTGCACTGATGTGCCTATCGTCCCCTGTCCAATTGTCTTTCCTTATCTCATATATCATATATATTCTCTCTTTATCTATCTATCTATCTATCTATAATATATATATATATATATATATATATATATATATATATATATATATATATATATATCATATATATTATCTCCTTATCTCTTATATCATATATATTCTCTCCCTCCCATCTACTTCTCTTCTTTTTTACTTTCTATTGTTATATATATTACTTAATGTCTATTCTCTTCCATATGTATTGTATATTGGACAAAGAATAAATAAATAAAAAATAAATAAAAATAAATAAATGGTTTCCTATTAGGATTTCTACACTGATGTGGGCTAGCCTGAATCTCTTCCCCTGTTTATCCCAACAAACTTCATTGGAAGGTTTCACAATGACAATCAAACTCACAGGGGCACCACGAGTTCCAGAAGCTCCACTTGGGCCAGGGGGACCCGATTCACCCTGCAGGGATAGAAAAGAAGTGAAAGTAAGACCATGGAGTGTTTGTTGCTGAAAGAGAATCTCTTCCACCATTACCAAAGGCGGTAAAACTCAATATGGCCAATGGCTAGTAAGATGAATGGTCCTGAATTTTCTTAAGATGGCAAGAAGGTACATAGCAGGTAGTCCTCAACTTACAACAGTTTGTTTAGTGACCGTTCAAAGTTACAATGGCAGTGAGAAACTTAAGGCTGTTTTTTACACTTATGACCGCATCCCTACAGTCACGTGATTTACATTTGGAGGCTTGAACAGCTGGTTCATATTTATGATGTTTGCAGTGTCCCGGGGTCACGTGATCTCCTTTTGTGACCTTCTGGCAAGCAAAGATAATGGGGAAACTGCTGAACTGCCATGTGACTAATTTGAAACAACTTCAGCAATTCATTTAAAAACTGTGGCAAGGAAAGTGGTAAAATGGGGCACAACTCGCTTAACAGGTTTCTCAATAACATATAATTCTGGGTTGAAAGTTGGGATTGTAAGTTGAGGACGACCTGTATTGTATAATTACACCTTTAATATTTTGACAGGTTAGTTTATTTAATTGAGCAACTGAACCACTGGGCACTGCAAGGAATTAAGAACAAGAAGACAATCCTTGTCCATGTCATGATTGCACTGCAAACAGTGCAGGTATAGTAGGGAGAAACAGGCTGAGATTTGGATATACCCATTATGGCGAACCTATGGCATGCATGCCACAGGTGGCACATGAAGCCATATTGTAGGGCATGCAAGGCATTGCCTTACGTCAGAGCTCCAGTGCACACTAGACAGCTGATTTTTGGCCTTATGGAAGGCCATTTTGCCCTCTGGAGCCTTCAGGGAACCTTCCTTGAAGCCCCTGAGTGCAAAAAACAGCCCAATGGGCAAACCGGAAGTCCAGAAAAGCGGGCTTCTGCTTTGCTCGTTGTGCTGTTTTTTTGCCTCCAGAGGCTTCAGGGAAGCTTCCCGGAAGGCTCCAAAGTGTGAAAAGTAGCATAATGGGCAAACCGGAAGTACTGTCCCAGGTTTCGGTGAGGCCTGTGTGCATGCGCAGGGATGGGGGGGATTGTGCGCATGCACAGGACAGGTGGGGTACGCATTATGGGGGGGAAGAAATGGGTGTGGGCACATGCACACACACCCTTTTGGCATGCGAAGGTTCGCCATCACTGGGATACACTCTGGAGACTAGCCAGACTAACTAAGGATAGAAGATACAATGGATTCCATGGAGCCAGAACAAAACAGCCAAGTAAATAGATAATTATCAACTATATTCTTCCTACTGAACAGTTCTTATTGCTGGAACTTCTGATTCTGTGGTTTCTTCCTAAACCCCAGGAAGCGAGAAAATTCAGATGTACAAGAAGTCAATAAGTCCATCAATGTAAACATAATGGGGTTATCATCAATACAGCTCTAAGCTTCTAATGAAGTTCTAATGAAGTTAAATTGATACTTCATCCCCCATGTTTTTCCTCATCTCTCTGGATCTAGGTCATAAAGCATAGCTAATGTGATTTCTTATTGTGTTTACTGTTCCACGTATACTTTTTGTCATAAAGCATAGCTTCCCAAGGCTCTTCGAAGGCCTAGAAATAGTTTTTAAGGCACTCTAAAAAGAGTGTTGCATTGGATAGAATGCAGTATTGCAGGTTAATTCTGCTGATTGCCAACAGTTCGATTCTCAGTGGCTCAGGGTTGAGTCAGCCTTCCATCCTTCCAAGGTCAGTAAAATGAGGATCCAGATTGTTGGGGCCAATAGCTGACTTTGTAAACTGCTTAGAGTGGGCTGTAAAGCACTGTGAAGCTGTATATCAGTCTAAGTGCTATTGATAATCCACAGACACACTCCAAATTCTCAGTACTGGGTGATAGGAAACATTACTGTGGAAGTACAACTATTCGGAGAGCATACATGTGGCTTCTAACTCTCTACTTGTCACATGACCTAACAAGAGACAGAACCTCTTACCTTCTCTCCACTAGGGCCACCAGGACCAGTAGGACCAATGGGACCACTCAAGCCCTGACAATGAAGAAAATAAAGAGTTAGATGTACTGATAGAAAACAAGATCAGAGGTATCCCAACCTTCTGTTCATATCCTCACTTATTAAATTAAAATAGGTCCAAATCAAACCAATGACTTCCTTCCTCTTTTTCACCCTTTTTCCTTGTACCTGTTCATTTATTTTACAATTCAAAGCTATTCCACACATGTAAATTGCACAAATCATAATGTTTGAATTAAATTATACTGAATTTTCTATAGCGCTCAGTCTTTTTCCAACTGACATAATAGCCCACTATAAAATAGAATAGCAAACATTTTTCTTAACTACCCTGTTTCCCCCAAAATAAGTCACCCCGAAAGTATGACATAGGAGAGGTTTTGTAGAATTGCCTAATATAAGGCATCCCCCGAAAGTAAGATGTAGGAGACGTTTCATTTCGCAACATTCCCGAACAGAACATATATAACACTGCTGTCCATAAAGTGTATCCCAAAACGCTAAATCAAACAGATTTGCTTGTTTGGATGCATTTTTGCTGCAGCAGGATGCAGGATACAATTCATTGAAAAAAAATAAGACATCCCCTGAATATAAGACAAAGCACATCTTTGGGAGCAAAAATTAATATAAGACGCTGTCTTATTTTCGGGGAAACACGGTAGTTATTCCCAGCCTTTTTCTAATACAGTTCTGTTAGCACATCAACTGCAGTATGTAGGTTTGGATCTCGGTCTGAGTCCACCATGGTTGCTTCCTGCCTCTGTGTCCTTCCATATCGCGTTATCTAATATGGCTAAGGAAAGAACAGAGGCAGTGCAGCTGCAATGCTAGCATGGCAGTAAAATACTGAACAAGATTTGGGAACGAAATCCTGTTCATGGCCAACTTGGATCCTCCATCTACAGTAGTTCAACACATTTGAAAACATGAAAATAATAGGCTTTGATTGGGAGTCCAGGATGTTGTCCATAAAAGCTACCACTTCCTGCTGCCATTCCTCCATAAAGGAGAAGGTGAGATGCTACCATCACATCCCGTATCCTCCTGGAATATTGTCGCAGTTCAATACTGGGCTCCATGCAGTGATGGGCTCCTACGGGTATAGTCAGGTACACAGTATCCCTTCTGGGTATGTTTTTCCTATCGCAGTAAATGAGTTTGAATGTGTATAATTTTAGAAGAACTGTGCGTGCGTGCGTGCGTGAGTGTACATATACTTTATATAGTAGATAATCAGGGGTGGGCTACTGCCTGGATGGGGGAGACCGCAGTGGGGTAGAGAAAATGGAGCTCCAGAGCACCCAATTTGCACTGAAAATTATTGAAACAAAATGCGTAAGCCATGCCCACAGTGTGGTAGTAAAAATTTTGGTAGCCCATCACTGGGTCCATGGCTGATGTGCCTTCATTTGAATTGAACACATTGGGCAATGGATCCCTTATGCCTTCGTCCCATAATACAATAGGGATAATAGCACTTATGACAATTCTAAAGCTTTAAACCTTAACTAAGCCTTTGTTTTTATTGATCCTTTATTGGGGGGGGGGTTGGGTCTTCTCTCTATTGAAGAAAATAAGGTGTCACCATCACAGACTGCATTTTCTTGCATAGAGAAAACACAGGACAACACCAGAATAAATTATCTAAGGGTGGTTGTATAATAAGGAGGGTTGACTCTGAAAAGGGAGAGACCAGAGGTCGGTTCCTCACGGTTTGGATCGATTCTATGGAACCGGTAGCAGGAATTTTCCCTTGCTTGCCAAACTGGGACCAATGGCTGGCTGGCCACGCCCCTGAATTGTCTCTCTTGTTTTTTGCTTCTGCACATATAGAAGTTGTTTTTTGCTTCTGTGCATGCGCAGAAGCTGAGTTTTCAGCACTGCAAATGGCCATGCAACATGCCCATGTAGTGCAGGAGGAAGCGAAATGGCAGCTAGGTAAGTTAGAACGCATCCCTGGGCGAGACAATTTGCTCAGTAAGGAGTTTAATCTATTTTAATTAAACACTCTGTTAGATTAATTAGGTATTGTCAGAGTTCTCTGCGGCTTGGCACTAATGAGAGTCTAGGATTATATAGACCAATATGTTACATATTCCCCCTCCACACTAGTCATCCACTTATTTCATTAAATAAAAATTTTGCTGCCTTAAGAGAAGAGAAATTGATTTCTGATGTGGACATACGCGGCTGCCATCTTTGCCAGGAGCACCTTCTGGGCCTTTCTCACCAGCATCACCCTGTTGGGAAAATACCAAAGGAATAATGACTTAAAGTAGCCCATATCAACTTGGAACCCTGATCCCTTACATTGTGATTTTCTGCCCTTGCCTCTTGTATTATTTTATGAAACTTTAAGAAAAATGACAACATTTATTTTTTTAAAAACATAGACTTATCATTTTTTTAAAAAAACAAACAGCAATGTAACCATTTATCCACAATGCCTCTTGTAAATAAGAATCCATAATTAAAAAAACTAACCTTTTTAACAAAAGGAAGATAACTTTTAAAAACATTTTACTAAACTATAGAGAGAATTTTTAAAAAACTAAACCACAGGAAACAAAGGGGGATTAAAAAAACATAATAAGCAACTTAACAAAATCCGACACTTAAAAAAAAAACCACACATACAACTCTTGAAAATGTGGTGCTTAATAGTTCATATATTAGTAGCAGCTAGGATAGTTTTTGCTCAAAAATGGAAATAAATAGAGATTCCAAAAGAAGCAGAAATACTTAAGAAAGTTTTAGAATGCGCAGAGCTCGACATGATGACGAGATGGTTAAATAATCAAGAAGACTCAGAATTTTATGATATCTGGCAGAAGGTATATATTTGGTGGGATAAAAAGAAAAAGGGATAAGCTTGCTATTATATCACTTTGAAAATTTGAACCTAATAGTAAAACTGTATTAGATTGTGATTACCTATAATATAAATGTTATTTCTTTTTCTCTTGTCTTCTTTATTTTAGTTTGATTCAATCTACAAATTAAGAATTTATAGATATATATTCTTATAAACTTTTAGATGTGTTTTTATGTAGTGTCTTATAATAGATATTTTTATATATTTCATAGACGGTGTCAAACAACAATAAGATCTTTCTTCTCTTTGTATCATGAAGACTTCTACTTTGAGCAGAGCAACTGTAGCTCCACTAAATGTTATATATCGTGTTTGTTTGAGAAAAATAATAAAAAAATATTTTTTTTAAAAAAAAGAAAATATGGTGCTTTGAAATTTTATGGAAAGTCTCTGCTACTTACCCTGTCTCCCTTTGGTCCAGGAATACCTCCAGCTCCTCTCTCACCAGGCATTCCCTGAAGACCTGGGGGGCCTTGGGCTCCAGGAGGCCCACCAGGACCAGCTGCACCCTAAGCAAGAAAAACAACATACTGTATTTTTCAGAGTATAAGTCACACCTTTTTCCTCCCTAAAAGAGGCGGAAAATTTGGGTGCGTCTCATATGCCGATGTAGCTTTTTGCAAGGTTTTTTTCCCATCCCTAACTAGATGCTAACAATCTTCCGCACAGACTGACTACAAGCATAGACATGATGCTGTGGCACAGATGATCCACTGGAACTTGTGCCGGAACTACCATTTCCCAGTGGCAAAGAACTGGTGGGATCATAAGCCCGAGTCTGTGGAGAGGGGCGGCATACAAATCTGATTAAACTTGAAACTTGAAAAAGTGGTCGAAAATGAGCAAGCACAACTATTGTGGGACTTCCGACTTCAGACTGACCGAATTCTGAAGCATAACACACCAGACATTGTGATCGTGGAGAAAAAGAAAGTATGGATCATCGACATCGCAATCCCAGGGGACAGCAGAATTGAGGAGAAGCAGCTAGAGAAATTAGTGAAATACGAAGATCTAAAAATCGAGCTGCAATGACTCTGGCATAAGCCAGTGAAAGTGGTCCCAGTGGTACTTGGTACGCTGGGCGCAGTGCCAAAGGATCTCAGCGGACATTTGAAAACCATCAGAATTGACAAAATCTCCATCTGTCAATTGCAAAAGGCCACTTTACTGGGATTGGCACACATAATTTGCCGCTACATCACGCAGTCCTAGGTGCTTGGGAAGCGCCCGACTGGTGATGAAATACGAAATCCAGCATAGTGATCTCGTTTGCTGTGTTGTATTGACATAATAAATAATGATAATAACAACAACAACAACAACAAACAACAATAATAATAACAACAACCAACAACAACAACAACAATAATAATCTATTAGATTTGCATGCCAACCCTCTCTGAAGACTAATGTGCTGAAGGTGAACAAACTAAGGATGCTAACCAGATGAATACCTGGTAGATAGATTTCCCCCCACTATTTTCCTTCCCCAAAACTAAGGTGCCTCTTATACTCCAGTGTGTCTTATATTCTGAAAAATAAGATAGGTCACAATACCAAACTGCATTAGATAATAACAGAAGAGCTAGCTTGATGTAATAGTTAAACAACAACCTGGGAGTTCTAGTTCTGCCTTAGGCACAAAGCCAGCTAGGTTATCTTGTGCCAGTCTTTCTCTCTCAGCTCTAGAAGGGAAGCAATGGCAAACTTGCCAAATAAATTGCAGGGACCTGAAGTGGTCTTCTCCAACTTGGTGCTTTCTAGATGTGATGGATTTCAATGTCCAATACTGTATACACTGGCCAAAGAATTGTGGAGCTCAATTAAACACTTCTAGTGGGTACCAGGCTGAGGAAAGCTCTTCCAGAAGAGTCCAATGCCACTTTTTTTTGTAGGGTTGGCAGCCACTGGGTGGCAAAACGTATTCAGCCTCATTACAGAGTAAGAAAACAAGGCAAATACTCAGCCTACCTTGGGTCCATCAGTACCAGGGGTACCCGGAAGCCCTCGAGCACCAGCCAAGCCTTGGGCACCTGCAGATCCACGTTCTCCTGGGAAACCACGTTCACCCTGGAAAGGAGAGATTTTCCTTAGTGCCATTGAGAGTCTATACCGATAAATAATGAATCAAGCTGCTGTTTTGCTACTTCCACTTATGAGTTAAGTTCAGGGGCTCAAATTGAACTGTAGGTGACTTACTCTGGGACCAACAAGACCAGGAGCACCAGCTTCTCCAGGAACACCCTGAAACCAAAACAAAAGAGTTGAAAACAGAAGGACAGGGAAAGAAGCTACTAACAGACCTTCCTAAAACTTAACACGATTCCCTATTAGCCATTAACAAATAAGGCAAGCTAAAAAAAATATTAATCAAAATTCATAGGTGAAGAATATTATTTATTTATTCATTTTATTTATTTATAACTAAATAAATAATATTTATTATATTTATCATACTCAATTCACATGTTAGGGTTTAATTTGGACAAGCATCTTTTCAGCTTTTTCACTTTTAAATATTACTTTTAATGCCGTATTGACAAAAAAACACACCCTCTAAAAGGCAAAGTCATGATGAGAATTATAGTTTAGAAAAATTGTCTGTGTTTCTAATCACATATGGCCATGGTTGAAAAGTTTGATCAATATCATGATTCTGTCTATTTTTACAAATAAGACAAATATCAGCATTTTGGACTGATATATATTGCTTCCTGCACTGTAAACCTACTGAATATCTCAGTAGTGATTCATAATTTCTATTTAGCAGTAGCAGAGTTATAATGTAAGTTATAATGTAAAAAGGACGTTGATACTCTAGAAAGTTGCAGAGAACAGCAATGAAGATGATTAGGGCACTGGAGTCTAAAACATATGAAGAACAGGTGCAGGAACTGGGCATGGCTAGTTTAATGAAAAGAAGGACTGGGGATGAGATAGAACATAGAATTCTTTATTGGCCAAGTGTGATTGGACACAGAAGGAATTTGTCTTTAGTACATATGCTCTCAGTGTACATAATTCAATCTACTTCCACATCTAGAAGCTATTTTGAATCTATGGAAAAGACGTAGGAAAGGCTGCATTTTCAGACTGGTAAGCATCTATGTTGTATGTGCTAAATGGGGATTGATAATTATAACTTACTTGGTCACCTGGTTTTCCACCTTCGCCTGGAGGGCCTGCGGGGCCTGGAAGTCCCTGAAAGCAAGAGATTATTTTGGTATTAGGAAGGCTCACCATTCTCTTCGAGAAGTAACATCCTGCCCCAGCTAAGTGGATCCAGGGCAGGAATTAGATCCAAAGGAACAATCACTAATTTACCATCAAACATGATGTAAATCTAATACTAATACGGCGCCTAAAACATGATTTAAGTATTGCCCACAAGATCATATGCTGCAACGTCCTACCAGTCAATGACTACTTCAGCTTCAACCGCAACAATACAAGAGCACGCAACAAATTCAAACTTAATGTCAACCGCTCCAAACTTGACTGTAAAAAATATGACTTTAACAATCGAGTTGTCGAAGCGTGGAACTCATTACCGGACTCAATAGTGTCAACCCCTAACCCCCAACATTTCTCCCTTAGACTATCCACGATTGACCTCTCCAGGTTCCTAAGAGGTCAGTAAGGGGCATACATAAGTGCACTAGTGTGCCTTTCGTCCCCTGTCCAATTGTCTTTCCTTTATCTCATATATCATATATATTTTCTTCCTTTCATATATCTTCTCTATTTTTACATATTATCTTTATATATATTACTTCATGTCTATTCTCTTCCATATGTATTGTGTATTGGACAAATGAATAAATAAATAAATAAAAATAAAATAGATTGGACAATAGTATCCCCCTACCTAGATGATGGGACAACTATGGATACATTCCTATTGTGGCTCTCAAACACCTGCAACAAAACTACATCTGCCTACTTTGAGCATCTCTGATTAATATATAAGCCCAATTCAGCCTCATTCATTCATTTTCTCTCTTACATTTCCCCCCTGTACAAACTGTGAGACATACAGCCTTTGGGATATGCCAGGAATCCAGGAAAAGAGGTGATAGACAGACTAAATAAAAATAGTGCTTTCCTTGTTGCCTCCCTGGTACCTGACAAAATTATTTGGCAGGAAGTTATCATCAACAAATGCAACCCTGAAAACATCTATGCATTTTTGAGGAACAGATACAATTCAATATTTTAGACAAATTTCATGGTGCGTTCAGCAGGAATTGGATAGGTTTTTCCCCCTTCTGCCTGTGTCTATTTATACTCCCCCTTGCAAAAGCAGATTTACTTGCTAGGACTGGGTGGGGAGGGGGGAATGTCCTCCAGCATGGTAGTAAAGGCTTGGAATAGAATTGCTGCACTTACTTGGAATCCAGATGGTCCAGGGGCACCCTGTTCACCTCTCTCTCCAACAGCCCCCTGCAAATATCATCATCATCATCATTAGCAAAAAAAAAAAACAACAACACTGTGAGTCTAACAGGAAGGGGAGAGATATAATTCATGGAATCAAAAACACAGAGCTTACCCAAAGATTATTGATTACTTACAGTTATGTCCTATTAAATGGATTTATACTCTCTTCCATAATGGACCACCCACCATCAACTAAGCCAGTGGTTCTCAACCTGGAGGTCAGAACCCCTTTGGGGGGGGTCAAACAACTGTTTCATGTGGGTCACCTAAGACCATGGGAAAAGACAAATTTCCTATGGTGTTAGGAACTGAAGCTTCTATTCTGGCGCCTTAGAACCTATTTTCACAATACAATCAATCAGGCATTTACAGTGGGAGTGTCCCTCTGGCCTTCCTGCCAATCAGCTTAAAGCTCTGTTGGGAGAATTGGCACTAGACTTATGGTTGGGGGTCACCACAACGTGAGGAACTGGATTAAGAGGTCACGGCATTAGAAAGGTTGAGAACCATTGTACTAAGCCAGTGTTTTTCAACCAGTGTGCCGTGGCACACTAGTGTGCCGCGAGACATGGTCAGGTGTGCCGCGAAGCTCAGAGAGAGAAAGAAAGGAAGAAAGAAAGCAAGAGAGAGAGAGAGAGAGAAAGCAAGAGAGAGAGAGAGAGAGAGAAAGAGAACAAGAGAGAGAGAAAGAAAGCAAGAGAGAGAAAGAGAACAAGAAAAAGAAAGCAAGAGAGAAAGAGAGAGAGCAAGAGAAAGAAAGAAAGCAAGAGAAAGAGAGGGTGGGAAGGAGAGAGAGAGAAAGACATAGAGGGAGGTAGGGAGGGAGAGAGAAAGAGAGCAAAAAAGAGAGGAAAGAAGGAAGAGAAAGAAAGAGGGATGGAGAGAGAGAGAGAGAAAGAAAGAGGAAGGGAGAGAAAGAGGGGGGAGAGAGAAATAGAGCCAAAGGGAGGAAGAGAGAGATATAATTTTTTTGTCCAAACTTTTTTTAGCCCCCACCCCACGCCCGCTCAATGTGCCCCAGGGTTTCGTAAATGTAAAAAATGTGCCGCGGCTCAAAAAAGGTTGAAAATCACTGTACTAAGCAGTGGTGAGTTGCTACTGGTTCAGACTGGTTCACATGAACCGGTGGTGGAAATTTGGCCACAGTTGCCAAACTGGTAGTGAAGGCCGGCTTGCCATGCCCCCAAACCGGTTCCTCGGTTGCTGCTATTTGAAAGCGGCTGGCATATAACCCTCTGCACATGCACAAAGGCTTTTGCACATGTGCAGAGGGTCAGTACCTGACATGACACGCACACTTCCGAACCAATAGGGAAGGTAAGAGAAATCCACCCCTGCTACTAAGCTATTGGCAATCCTTAAATTTCAATACAGTAGTACCTCTAGATACGAGCTGCTCCACATGTGAGTATTTCAAGATACGAGCCGCGAGGGGAGAGAAATTTCTGTTCCAGACCCGAGCTCAAATTCGGGATACGAGCCGAGCGTCCACTAGGTGGCGCAATAATCCTTGCTTTAGGTTATCTCGGAGGGGGGAAAACAAAGTCTAAAGCCATTTGTTCCAGATACGAGTTGCTCGACATACAAGCTCCCTTCTAGAACCAATTATACTCGTATCTAGGGGTACTACTGTATAGTTAAATGTTCTTTGTGTAGCTGTTGTGTTGAGCCCTCAGTGGTAGAACGCCAAGTTCTATTACTCATTACTAAAGAATTCTATGGTTCTGCTGTGATCACTACTATCTTCTCCCATAGCTTCGTTTCCTACTTTGCTGCAAAGTTCACATTCTATCCATAAGTTAGAGCTCTTCCTGTACTTTTCATAGCAAAACCTTAGAATTCCCCAACAGGAGTAATAGAAACGGACGTAATACTGCTGAGGGCTGAACACCTGATGTGTTATAGTGTTTGAACCAGGGGTGGTAGGTTCTAACTTGCCTCACGTCTGGTTTGCATCCTCTCGCACTGTGTGGGCATATGCATGTTGCATGCTACGTGGCTGCACTGAGCGCATATACATGTGCAGTGCCAAAAACCTGGCTTTTGCGTGTGCACAAAAGCAAAAAACAGCTTCTGCATGTGGATAGAAGCCAAAACCAAGAGGGGGCGCCTACATTGCCACCAAAAGCGCTGGTTCAGTGGCCAGCTGGCGATTGCTCTCGTTTCGGTGAGCAGGGGGAAATTCCTGCTACCGGTTCTATAGAACCGGTCCAAACTGGGAGCAACCCACCTCTGGTTTGAACTATGGAGACTAGATTGAAATTCATCTGCTTAATGAAAGAACACGGGCCAGTCTCAGACTAATCTATTCCACAAGACTTTTGCTAGGATAAAGTGGAATATGAAGAAAACAAGAACTGTCCCTTTGAGATGTTTACAGGGAAAAATAAGCTATAAATGTAATGAAGAAATTATTCAGAATACTCCCCCTGCAAATAAAAGAGAACGAATGAGAAACTAATATTGTATGCAACTTAATTGAATCCAATGAAGGACAGCAACTTTTGCTTAAACAATCTGCTGAGTGATCACTTTCTGATCATAACAAGCCAAAAGGAAATCCTGCTCATCCTCATAAAAGCCCAGTTTCCCTAAACTTAGGAAAGGATAGGATTTTGATTCTGCCTCCTTTCTATAACAGTTGTGTCTAGGTAATCTGTAGATGGCATGCTCCTAAAAATAAAAAGAAAGGAAATACTCACAGCAGGTCCTGGTGGTCCAGCTGCTCCTGTCTCACCATCTTTGCCAGGAAGACCCTGAAAGAAAAAGGTGCAGATTGATCATTGATCACCTCATCTCTCCTCCCATTACCCCAGAATAAAAGCAGTTAACATTCTTTGCTCTGAGAAGGAGGAGGAGAAGGAGAAGAAGAAGAGGAGGAGGAGGAGGAAGAAGGGGAGGAGGAGGAGAAGAAAAGAAGAAGAGAGGAGGAGGAGGAAGAAGAAGAGGAGGAGGAAGGAGGGGAGGAAGGAGGAGAAGAAAAGAAGAAGAGGAGGAGAGGAGGAGGAGGAAGAAGAAGAGGAGGAGGAAGGAGGGGAGAAAGGAGGAGAAGAAAAGAAGAAGAGGAGGAGAGGAGGAGGAGGAAGAAGAAGAGGAGGAGGAAGGAGGGGAGGAAGGAGGAGAAGAAAAGAAGAAGAGGAGGAGAGGAGGAGGAGGAAGAAGAAGAGGAGGAGGAAGAAGGGGAGGAAGGAGGAGAAGAAAAGAAGAAGAGGAGGAGAGGAGGAGGAGGAAGAAGAAGAGGAGGAGGAGGAAGAAGGGAAGGAGGAGGAGGAGGAGGAAGGAGGAGGAGGAGGGAGGAGGAGAAGGAGGAGGAGAAGAAAAGAACAAGAAGAAGAGGAGGAGGAAGAAGGGGAGGAAGGAGGAGAAGAAAAGAAGAAGAGGAGGAGGAGGAAGAAGGAGAGGAGGAAGAGGAAGAAGAGGAAGAAGGGAAAAAGAAGAAGAGGAAGAGGAAGAGGAAGAGGAAGAAGAAGAAGAAGAAGAAGAAGAAGAAGAAGAAGAAGAAGAAGAAGAAGAAGAAGAAGAAGAAGAAGACGACAACTACCCTTCTTTGGGTATTTTAATACCGTACATATTTTTGGAATGTCTGCATGCTGTACTTTTAATAATTCTCAAAGAGAAAAATGTTAGGTCAGACGAATATGTCAAGATTTGTCAAAATGGAATGAAAATGTGTCACTTTTGGAAGCTATTGCTCTTTCTTGCCCCTCCTTGCTGAAGGTAGCACTCCAGTGTGTGCACCTAGCAATTATTGAAGCATAGCACAGATGCACTTCGATACTGTACATGCGTGCATTAGCTGCTCTGTACATAAGCAAAGTGTTCAAGAAAGGAAGGAGACTCAGAGACATGCACCCATATTTTGAGGTTTCTAAAGCACGTGCATAATTATTAAAGTTTTCCAATACTACAACTCTGAACAAGCAAAATTACTTTTCAAATACTTCAAGGTTCTGCATACTTTTCCAGATAATTCTAGCAAACTAATGTTTCATTGTTAGAAATTGGGCTGATGAGCATCATTTGTGGGAAACTTAAAGAACAAAGAAGAGTTTTATTTAACATGGAGAAAAATGCAACACTGAGTTGTATAATTAGTTTCAATGTGCCTCTTTGCCAGCACTGATTTGTTTGCATAGTTGGTCATGAGAATTATTTCCCACAGCCTCTCATCACTGCGTCTCAGTACTTAGGATCTCAGCTAACATCTGCCTTATACAGATGTGGAGTAAGAAGGGAAGAAGAGGATGGTCCCTTCTTTCAGACGATATGAAGAAACTGAGTTGTTTTTACTACAATGTGGGGCTGTGTTATTTAACCTTTTAG